>NC_045621.1:43072500-43672500 GCF_009829155.1 Mustela erminea | reverse complement strand
GCCCCCCCAACCCTGTGCCCTGGGTTTTGTTCCCCCTGCTCTCCACCAGCAGGACTTGGTAACCTCAGGGCTCCCTGCCCAAGGACTGAGCTCACACTCTCTCATCCTGGCCTCGGGGGGCTCCGGGCTGTGCACCACATGGACCTCCTGAACACCTTCTCTCTGCCAGCCAGAGTCTGGGCAGGAAACAGCCAGCAGAGTTGTTGCCCGGGGAACCCCTGGCAGAGATGTAGGCAGAGTGAAGGGAGCCAGTGAAGGAGGCTGACTTGCTCCTGGAGCTGGTCCCAGGGGAAGCCATTGCCCCCTCAGGCCTTAAGGGGCAGAGCAGGGAGTGGTTTCCTGAAGTGGCTGGAAGAGAGACTGAACCACTGCCCTGTGGGGGTTTACAGAGGGGGGGGGCGAGGCAGGGAGGGAGGAGGATAAGGACTGTGACCTCTCTCACCGCTCTCCAGGTCCTGGCTAGTGCCCCTCCTTGGCTGAGCCCGCAGGGAAGCTGGAAGGCCGGGCCTCTGTAGATGTGGGATGTAGAGGTTAGAGTCTGGGACACGGAGCAGGATGGAGAGGGGTGGGAGGGCCTCTGAAGGGGCAAGCAGAGCTCCTGCACAGGATGGCTCCACCTGTCCTGGGGCTTCTGAGTTCCTGGCAACCCCTTCTGTCCCCCAGATCCTTGGGGACCCTTAGAAGCAGCAGCTGGTGGCGTGAGAGGCCACTGCCCCAATCCCACCCCTCTGACCATGCTGGTCCCAGAAGTAGTCTCCAGAGAGACAAAGGCTTCCCCTTCCTGTGTGTGTCTCATAGCCCAGCTGAGTGCCACATGTCCGGGATGGTGTTGGCAGATGGTTGGCACTGAGTCCAGGTTTGTGGGGTGAATACGTAAGTAGTGTCCTGGGCCTCGCCATCACGCCTAAGAGGAAGGTCATGTCTTCAGGAGTTGGGGAATGGGACCTCAAGCTGGGAGGGGGCAAGGTGCAACCCACAGGGAGTCAGGGGCTGCCCTGGCCCTTGGGTGGAGCCCAGCCTCCAAGCGCAGGGCCCAGCGGACTGTCACCCTCTCCTGCTGCCCATCAAGTGACAGCTATGAGATGTTCAGCAGCTCCCCGCTCCCGAGCTTCTAAACCGTGCATAGCCTGGGGCTGAGTGTCACCAGTGTGATCTCATTCAGTCCCCACAGCCAACCTGTGCGGTAGGCACTGCTATCAATATCCCCATTTCATGGATCACGAAACAGGCTCAGAGGGGGGTGAGTGTCAGGTAAGTGACTTCCCCAAGGCCACTGGTCACTGCCGGCAGGCCCGAGATGGCCACTCAGGTCTGTCTCAGAGCTGTGCATGGCCTCCCTGCTTCCCTGATGTGAGGCCTCTCCTGAAAGGCCACCGGACCCCTGGCATGCCTGCTGTGGTTCTTGGAAGCCGATGGCTGAGGGCCAACTCCACTAGCCCCAGTTTGGTGGTGACTGGGCCAGGCCCTCAGGTGGGAGTCACCCGGGGCTGTATCAGCTAGTAGGACTTCATGTCTGCCTCTCTAGTACCCTGCCTTTGGAGACCCTCCTTCCTTCCCCCCACTGCAGACTGACCCAGGCCCCAGCACCCCAGCCTGGAGTGGACAGCCTAGAGATTCCCGGTGCTGCCTTTCTCACCCCTGCAACCAAATGCCTCCCTTTTCTGTTAGCAAGCCTTTGACTGGCATTTCTCCTCCCCATTAGCCCTTCCCCGGTCCCTGAGCCTGGCTTTGCCCCGCCCCCCATCCTTGCTGCATGTTCAGACTCTGGCCCCACAGTGCTGAACCTTCAGTGTGGGGCTCCCCCGCATCAGGCTGGCGGCTCCTTCGGCCTTGGCATGTAACAAGGGTTTGAGCTGGAGAGCAACAGAGGTCTGACCCCGGGGTCTGTGCCGAGGGAGGGAGGAAAGAACCACGTGTCCCAAAAGGCACACGGTGTTGGAGCCTCACGACGGCCTGCCTCTGTCCACCGGCTTCCCTGGGCTCCTGGGCCAGCTTCCTTCTGAGCCTGGACACACTCAGTCCATTAAAGACAGGCTCCGGGGCCAACTGGCCCCTGAGCACAACCCACTGGATCCTGCTGTCCTCTGATGCCCTCCACTGGCCAGAGTCAGTTACTGAGGCCTATTCTCTAGGCCTGAAGGGCCCTGGGGATGGCGACGGGGATGGGAAGGTGGGGCAGTACTCAGGATCATGCAAACTCAAGAGGACCAGCCACACACCCCAGGCCTTAATACCAGCCTCACAGCATCCCCCGATCTTCTCCATGTGCCCATCTGCCCTGACCTGGAACATGCAGAGTCTACGCAGCCCTCCCAGCCCTGACTGAAGGCTGCCCAGCTGGTCTCCATTAGTGTCTGAGACACCGACAAGCACAGATTGCTCCTGAGCAGACCTAAGTGGCATGCTTTAGTACTTTAGTGTTTATATTCTTTTGCTAACTGGCTTGCCACGTCTTTAGGTATCTGGTTTCAACTTGATGGTCTTTGGAATCTTTGTAACGTCTATGCTTGATTTCACAGGCTGAATGATTTCAGACGTCTGGAGGCTAGAGTCAGCAGTGGTTCTGCCAAAACGTCCCCTGTGTAAAATCTGGAATGATGCTTGCCAGCCTGGGAAGCCCTCCTCCTGGGACAGTTGCCCAAGTCAGGTGGCCATAGCCTAGCAGGTGCGTCCATGTGTCTGTGCGAAAACTGCATGTAGAGCTTGGAGGCAGCAGCTGAGCCAGCTCTGCTCCCACTGCTGCTCAGGTCTGGGCATACCTGCCCACTCCCACTGTCCCATCAGGGTGACTGGAAGCTGAACAGAAACTTACTTGAGGAAAGGAATTTATTCCACAAGACCTAGAAAAGATGGCAGAATTCCATAGTCATGTGTCTTCTTCTAGATTAAGGAAATCATTGCTAGGATTCTGAAGTGTTGTTTAATTTGGTCCTTTTCCTTCGGTCCTATGAGTGTTGGTCAAAGCCAACTCCCTGCTCTGGCTTTTCTAAAGACTTCCACCACTGTCTCAGTTGTTTTGAGTTACGGAGATTCTTCCCCAGTATGAGCTAGCTTCCTCTCCTCCCTCCCTCCTTCCCCCTCCTCTCTCCTCACTCCCCCCTCCTCCCCCACCTCCTCCCTCTCTTCCTCCCCTTCCCTCCCCTCCTTCCCTTCCCTCCCTGCCTATTTACTACCTGCATTAGTCTGCTTGGGCTGTTACAACAAAACACCATAGGTTGGGTGGCTCGAACAACAAAAATTTACTTTCTCATATTTTTAGAGGTCAGAAGTCCAAGACCAAGGTCTCCATCAGTTTGGTTCCTGGAGTGCACTTCCTTCCTGGCTTGTAGATGTTTGTCTTCTTGCTGTGTCCTCACATGGCCTTACTTCTCTCTCTCTCAATCTCTCTCTCTCTCTCTCGACGTGTGTGTATGTGTGTGTGTGTGTGTGTGTCTTAGAGATCTGTGGTCTCTTTTTTCCTTCTTATAGACGTCACCAAACCTATTAGATCAGAGCCCCATCTTCATGACCTCATTAAAATTTATAGACCTTCCTTTAAGTCCAATATCCAGACACAGTCATGCTGGTGGAGACGAGGTTAAGGTTCAGCATATGAATTTTGCAGGGACATATTCCAATCCACAACACTACTCATTTTTTTTAAATTTTTTATTTTTTATAAACATATAATGCATTATTATCCCCAGGGGTACAGGACTGTGAATCGCCAGGTTTACACACTTCACAGCACTCACCATAGCACATACCCTCCTCAATGTCCATAATCCCAACCCCCTTCTCCCAAGCCCCCTCCCCCCAGCAACCCTCTGTTTTGTGAGATTAAGGTTGCTTATGGTTTGTCTCCCTCCCAATCCCATCTTGTTTCATTTATTCTTCTCCTACCCCCTTATCTCCCTGATATGAGGAAGTAGAGATGCAACACTACTCATTTTTATAAGATAAGAACAGTTTAAAATGTTTAAAATGCCTAAGCCGCAGTCCCTGTCAGCTGACACAGTTGGTTTCATCACACAAGAATCAGAATTTTAAGGGTACAAACAGCTGGTTTGTAAGAATCCAAAAACATGGTGAAAGGAACATGGCACCAACGCAGATTGTAGGCTGAGGGTAACCAGCTCAAAGTCAACCCTGGGCCCCTTGTCTTGGTTTGTGTTGCCTAGAAGCAGACCCTGAACATGTTTGATGCAAATAATATTTTTGGAGGCCACCCCAAGGAAGCACCTGCAGGGGAGTGGGAAACCTAAGACAAGGAATTAAGGTCAAAGAGTGTGTGATTTAGATGGTTACCACCACGAGCAACAGGAGACTGTACCTGCTGGGAGATGGGGAGGCAAGAGAGGACAGGCCTTAGAGTTATTCCAGCCTGGGCTGAGGAAGCTGAGATTTTATCCAACAATTTCCTGTCCATTGTTGATTAAGGCTTCTCTTTTTAGAACAGATGTCTCAGGCATAGAATCTTGGGGTTGCCGGTAAGTAGCCTCCAGTAATGGCTCCATGTATATACCAATGTGGCACTGAATATCACTCTATTGTAATTCTTTCATGTGTCAGCCAACTGGCAGGGCCTCTATCCAAATTTCCTGCCCTGTGACTAAAGCCCTATTCCACCACCATGTGGGAAGTGGGAGCCCTGCTGAGCCTTTCTCATCTTCTCTATCCAAGAATTGGATTCCTAGCAGTGGCTGGGCTCAGGACCATCTGTGCTACTTTCTTGACTCTCACCTGTGTCCCATCTCTGGCAGGATCTTCAAAGCATCCAAGAGAAGCTAAACAGAAGTTTTGTTCAAATTATCGTTTTTTTTTAAGGAATGGATTATGATGTTAGCATCATTATATAGTGACAGTAGTTGAGACTATATAGAATAGGCAGAGAGATAGACATATAGATCAATACAACAAGATGGGGAACCCAGAAATATATCCACGCAAATATGCCCAACTGATATTTGCCAAAGGTGTGAAAGCAGCCCAATGAGGGAAGGATAACCTTTTCAACAAATGGTGTGAAAACAAGTGGACGTCCATGGGCAGAGATGAACCTCAACCTAAATCTCATATGTTACATAAAACTCAACTGAAAATGGATCACAGGCTTAAATATAAAATATAAAATCCTACATTTTTATGAAAAAAGAAAGAAAGAAAGAAAATATTTTAAACGAGAGCTAGGTGAAGAGTTAGTTGAGTTGACACCAAAAGAAAAAAGAAAAAATGGATAAATGGGATAAGTGGGACTGTATCAAAATTTAAAAACTCTTGCCCTGTAAAACAGTCTATTGATAGGAGGAAAAGAAAAGCAACCCACAGGGGGAACATATTTGCAACAAAGTATCTAGAGTATATAAAGTATATAAAGAACGCATAAAACTCAACAGTGAAATAAAATAAAATAAAATAAAATACAATAAACCCCAAACAATCCAATTAGAAAAAAAAATGGGCAGAAGATATAAACAGACACTTCTCCAAAGAAGACATACAAATGGCTATCAGACACATGAAGAAATGTTTATCATCACTAGTTATCAGGGAGATTCAAATTAAAACCACATTGAGATACCACCTTACACCAGTTAGAATGGCCAAAATTAACAAGACAGGAAACAACATGTGTTGGAGAGGATGTGGAGAAAGGAGAACCCTCTTACACTCTTGGTGGGAATAAAAGTTGGTGCAGCCACTTTGGAGAACAGTGTGGAGATTCCTCAAGAAATTAAAAATGAGCTTCCCTATGACCCTGCAATTGCACTACTGGGTATTTACCCCAAAGATACAGGTGTCGTGAAAAGAAGGGCCATCTGTACCCCAATGTTTATAGCAGCAATGGCCACGGTTGCCAAATTGTGGAAAGAACCAAGATGCCCTTCAACAGATGAGTGGATAAGGAAGATGTGGTCCATATACACTATGGAGTATTATGCCTCCATCAGAAAGGATGAATACCCAACTTCTGTAGCAACATGGACGGGACTGGAAGAGATTATGCTCAGTGAAAAAAGTCAAGCAGAGGGAGTCAATTATCATATGGTTTCACTTATTTGTGGAGCATAACAAATAACATGGAGGACAAGGGGGAGATGGAGAGGAGAAGGGAGTTGAGGAAAATTGGAAGGGGAGGTGAACCATGAGAGACTATGGACTCTGAAAAACAACCTGAGGGTCTTGAAGGGGCAAGGGATGGGAGGTTGGGGGAACAAGGTAGTGGGTATTGGGGAGGGGACGTATTGCATGGAGCACTGGGTGTGGTGCAAGAACAATGAATGCTGTTACGCTGAAAAGAAATAAAAAAATAAAAGAAAGAAAGAAAATGGGCTAAAGACATGAACAGACATTTCACCAAAGACAGTACACAGATAGTAAATGAGTACATGAAAAGGTGCTTAGCATCTTAGTCATGAGGCAAATGCAACAGAAAAACCACAATTAGGTATCATTGTCTGTGAGAATTGCTAAAATAGGGGTGCCTGGGTGGCTCAGTCATTACATTAAGCGTCTGCCTTCATCTCAAGTCATGATTCCAGTGTCTTGGGATCGAGCCCCACATTGGGCTCCCTGCTCAGCGAAAAGCCTGCTTCTCTCTCTCTCTCTCCCCCTGCTTGTGTTCCCTCTCTTGCTGTGTCTCTCTCTGTCAAAAAAATCAATATAGATCTTGGATATTAGCCCTTTATCTGTGGTGTCATTTGCGAATATGTTTTCCCATTCCGTGGGTTGCCTCTTTGTTTTGTTGACTGTTTCCTTTGCTGTGCAAAAGCTTTTGATCTTGATGAAGTCCCAAAAGTTCATTTTTGCTTTTGTTTCCTTTGCCTTTGGAGACATATCTTGAAAAAAGTTGCTGTGGCCTATGTCGAAGAGGTTACTCCCTCTGTTCTCCTCTAGGATTTTGATAGATTCCGACCTCACACTGAGGTCTTTTATCCATTTTGAGTTTATCTTTGTGTATGGTGTAAGAGGATGGTACAGTTTCATTCTTCTACATGTAGCTGTCTAATTTTCCCAGCACTATTTATTGAAGAGACTGTCTTTTTTCCAATGTATATTTTTTCCTGCTTTTTTGAAGATTATTTGACCATAGAGTTGAGGGTCCATATCTGGGCTCTCTACTCTGTTCTGCTAATCTATGTGTCTGTTTTTGTGCCAGTACCATGCTGTCTTGGTGATCACAATTTTGTAGTAAATCTTGAAATCAGACAACGTGATGCCCCCAGTTTTAATCATGTCAAAAAATGGGCAGAAGACATGAACAGACACTTCTCCAAAGAAGACATACAAATGGCTATCAGACACATGAAAAAATGTTCATCATCATTAGCCATCAGGGAGATTCAAATCAAAACCACATTGAGATACCACCTTACACCAGTTAGAATGGCCAAAATTAACAAGACAGGAAACAACATGTGTTGGAGAGGATGTGGAGAAAGGAGAACCCTCTTACACTCTTGGTGGGAATAAAAGTTGGTGCAGTCAATTTGGAAATCAGTGTGGAGATTCCTTAAGAAATTAAAAATGGGGGGTGCCTGGGTGGCTCAGTGGGTTAAGCTGCTGCCTTCGACTCAGGTCATGATCTCAGGGTCCTGGGATCGAGCCCTGCATCGGGTTCTCTGCTGAGCTGGGAGCCTGCTTCCCTCTCTCTCTCTGCCTGCCTCTCTGCCTACTTGTGATCTATCTCTGTCAAATAAATAAATAAAATCTTAAAAAAAAAAAGAAATTAAAAATGGAGCTACCCTATGATCCTGCAATTGCACTACTGGGTATTTACCCTAAAGATACTGATGCAGTGAAAAGAAGAGCCATCTGTACCCCAATGTTCACAGCAGCAATGGCCACAGTCGCCAAACTGTGGAACCAAGATGCCCTACAACAGATGAATGGATAAAGAAGATATGGTCCATATATGGTATGGAGTGTTATGCCTTAATCAGAAAGGATGAATACCCAACTTTTATATCAAAATGGTCAGGACTGGAAGAGATTATGCTGAGTGAAATAAGTCAAACAGAGAAAGACAATTATCATAGTTTCACTTACTTGTGGAGTATAAAGAATAGCATAGAGGACATCGGGAGATGGAGAGGAGAAGTGAGTTGGGGGAAATTGAAGGTGGAGACAAACCATGAGAGACTGTGGACTCTGAGAAACAAACTGAGGGTTTTGGAGGGGTGTGGGGTGGGGGGTTGGGTGAGACTGGTGGTAGGTATTAAGGAGGGCACATATTGCATGGAGCACTGGGTGTGGTACATAAACAATGAATGCCAAAACACTAAAAAGAGAGAAAATAAAATAAAATGAAAAAAATCAATGAAACTCTTTAAAAAAACAATTGCTAAAACAAAAAATTGTGATAACAACAAATGCTGGCAAAGATGAGGAGGAACTAGGTCACTTAGATTACTGGTAGAAATGTACCAGTACCAGGGCCATCTGGAAAAGTACAACCCCTCTGGAAAAGAGCATGGCAATTTCCTGGAAGACTCAACATGCCTTTCTCATATGGTCCAGCAATTGGATCACTGGACATTTCTTCCAGAAATTTTAAAACTTTTAGTTTTCAAAGGGTAAGGGTAGGGGTTGTCTGGTGCCAAGGGTAGGGGTTGACTAAGGAGAGGTACCATTTTGGGGGCAATGGAAGTGTTTTATATCTTCATTGAGGTTGTGACTACATGGTTGTATACATTTGTTGTAATTCATCAAGATGTGTACTTCATATACATAAGTGTATACATTCATCAAAAATTATTAAAATGTACATTTAAATCAGTGTATTTTATTAAATTTAAATTACATCTGATTAAAAAGAATTTCCTAAATGTAAGCAGGAGGTTTTTGACTCAGTGGCTAGAGCTGGTTACTGAGGTCAATTTTTCTTTTCTTTTTTTTTTACCTTATCTTATTTTATTTTATTTCTTAAAGGAGTGGAGGGGCAGAGGGAGAGAAAGAGAAAGAATCTTAAGCAGTCTCCACACCCAGCACAGAGCCCAATACAGGGATCAATCTCACAACCCTGAGATAATGACCTGAGCCAAAATTAGGAGTCAAACACTTAACTGACTGAGCCACCCAGGCACTCCGAGATATCAGTTTTAGAGTATAGTTTCCCATGTTACAATTGACAACTGGATGAGATTTATTTCTTAAAAACATTTCTCTGCACTTAACTCATTCCAGATGGGCCCTAACCATCTCATCCACTGTGACCCTGTGATTAATCACCTATTTAAAATTGTCCATTGAGGGGATGCCTGGCTGCCTCAGTCGGTAGAACATGCAACTCTTGATCTCAGGGACTTGAGTTTGAGCCCCATGTTGGGCATAGAAATTACTTAAAAATAAAATCTTGAAAAAAATACAAGTGTCCATGGAGGAGAAACTCTGGCAGGGGGTGTATATACATTGGTTTCTTGAGGCTGGATCCCATTCTTGTTCACATCTCAGTTCAAGCAGGGTTCCCTCAAGATGATGTTAAGATATAATTTAGACAATTTTTACAAAGAAGTAGTTTGCTGTTGTGGATATGAAAGTGTACCTCTTGGCTCTCCCTTTAAGGAAGAATTTGTTGGAAATCTGGTGGAGTGAGTTTGTGGGAAGGCTCTGGCTTCAGCATCTTTAGGACCCATTCTGGTGTGTTGGCTGAGGCTGCTCCTGTTGGTAGCTCCTGACAGTTTCTGGGCACAGTGGGGGATTAAAGCCTGGCCCTTTCTAGCCCATTCAGGACCCTCTGGGGCTGTTTCCCACACTCCCACTATGGCTGCCATCTTCCCTCATGCTGGTGGCTTCCATCAGGGTGGGTCTGAGCTGGTCTCTTCCTCTATAGCTCCCTCCCCTCCTTCTTTCACAGGTGTCATCCACAACAAGCATCTCGAATCATGACCTATGCCTTCCAGAAGACTGGAGGTCACAAACTGCTGGCCTCTTGTTTCATCCAGGATCCAATCAAGACAACAGAATCCATACCCATCATTTCAGATAGAGGACACAACGCAAGGAAGTGTTTCCACGGTGGTGGAAAGAGGTAAGGAACACAGAATGATAAGGTAGTCAAGACATGAGCAAGAATGTCACTCTCCTCTCTAGGCTATAGGGACAAACAGAGGAAGAGGAGGTGTTGCTGGAGCCCAGGATCTCAGGCTACATGGTTGATGTTGGAGTCATTTCAAACATGTCAGGTAGGAGCTGAAACTCCAGAAGGATGATTGGCAGGTTCCTTGTAGTCAAGTTGGGGCAACCTCAAACACACACACCCAGAGAAATAGAACTATCCGAATTTCTCTCCTACTTGTGTGATTCCACCAGTGTCGGTCCATACCTGCAAGCTAGAAGACTTCTGGGAGTTCTACCTCCCTTCAGTACAGAGGAAGGAAACATGGGAGTATGGATTTGAAGGGAACCAGGGCACCTTCCAAAACCTCATCCCTGCTAATTTACCAAGAACCTCATTATGAGGCTGCATAGATGGTGGCTGGGGGGATGGGTAGAGGGGTCAGGACATGATGAAGCAAATACAGTGAATGGTTAATGTCAGAGTGTGGACACTAGAGATAAGGACATTCTCTGTAAGATTCTTCCACCTTTGCTCTCTGTCTGAACATTTTCATAATGATGTATTGTTGAAAAAGAAATACCTTCTTTAAGCACCATTTTCATCTTTCAGAGGGAAGAGGCAGGTAGCTTTCTGGGTTCACCATTTCCCCCCAAGCATGGTTACATAGCCCTTTCTCCATGCTGAAAGAAGATCAAGGAGTGGTATGACCCTCATGATCATGCATTCGGGTCTCTCAAATTTCAGTGGGGTCAGAGGCTGTATGCCCAGGGGTGGGCTTCAGTCCACGATAGGCTACGTGTGACTCACCCATTGCTTTAAAACTTTTGAGTTAGTTACTCTCATTTAAAAATCTGAAAAAATGTCCAACCTCTCTTTGGAAGTGGAGATCCAACAGTGCTGGGCCTGTGTTTCCCCACTGCGGCTCATGAATGGAGTGGAACCTAGCTGGATTGTACCTCTTCCGGGCTGCCACAGGCTCCCTTGCTCCCTACTGTGTCACACCTGGCCCAGCTTATTTAGATTTCCTGTCTCATCCCTGAAATTTGCATTTAGGATGCTGGACTCTTTGGAGCACTTCTATTCATAAGGAGCTCTCTGTGTGCATGTGACCCCCCCACCTCCCGCCCCCGCTTCAGGCCACATTCCTTAAACTGCATTAATCCTTGAAGCCCCTCTGTGACTTGCTATATATCCAGGTGCCACCTCTATTTGCTTAAAACTTTCAAATGGGTTCTTTTAAAGTAAAGGCCTATTTTATATGTTTCCTAAGTAGTAATCCCCATAAAACCAAGAGTTTGGTGTACTCAGCAGGGTTTTTTCCTAGCACAAAATAAAACATGGATCCTCTCTTGCCCTCAGTGGCACAAGCGCCTTGTTCCAGGCAATGCTGATTGGATTATGCTAAGGCAGATTGCCAGAAAGACTGACCCTACACCAGTGTTTCCCCAGCAGTCTTCCCTGAATTACACTTTAGCCATCCTTGGTCATTTGTGCTCCTGTGAGCCCAGGTTGTCTTCCACGTAAATCTGAAACCCAGAGTACATGGCATGGCCTCTGAAGTCCTTCCTTCTCCAAGAACTGCCTGGTTCTTACCCTTCCTGAGTCCTGCTTCATTAGTGTTTAGATTTCAATACATCTTCAGTTTGCCTAAGTTTATCCAGGTTTATCCAGAAGAACCCTAACCATTTGAAACTGCAAATCCTTCATCAGGGATGGAGTGTGTGGTGTGAGGTAGGATCATGCTGAAGAGGTAGACAAGGGCTGGGGCTAGGAGGGTTTGCTATGACACGCTAAGGATCTGTCAAGGTCGCTGATGGACTACTAATGATTTCTCTCTCATTTAACCTAATGGCTTGTAGAGATTGTCATGTTATTCCAACATAGTTGGAAATTGGGATAATAACATCAACAGCAAGAACACCACCCACATTTACTGAGAGCTCACCATGAGCCCAGCTCACACATGGTTTAATTTAATGGTCACAAGAACACTGTGAGGGAGCTACTACGACTTTGGCTACTTTACAGATGAGGAACGTGACATTCAGAGAGGTTAAGTAACATGACTAATGCCCCACAGCTGGTAAACGATGGAGCCAGTGATCCAAGCCAGGTCCATTTGACACCCATGTCCACACTCTTGACTTGCTGCTCACAGGCATTTGATGCTGAGTCATTTCCTGTTCATTTGGTGAGTTAATCCCAGTCCCTTCCACCTTCACTTATAGGTCAAGTGGACTTGTTGTTCTTGGATTTCTCTCTGGTTTCTCCACCTTTGTGCTAATATGGCACCATGAATTGGACACAGTATGTGAAAAGGCTGTACAAACCAACTTGCCCAATGTGGCCAATTCTGCCTCCCACAATGATACTGTGTGTTCTCCTTAACTAGGTGGGAACCAACAGGGTCACACCAGTGGCCTCCACCCTCAAGAGGAACGAGTTCCTCTTTATTCTGGCCAACACCACAAAATACTCTGGAAAGAGGACAGGAGGTTGGTGTCCTGATGTTCCTCAGCCCTCGTCTTCTGTGGCTTAGTCATGTCCACTGAGTCCTAGAGCCCAGAGCAAGCAGGAAGCTGGGCAGGTCGCACTGCCCTTCAGCAGAGGCTGTCCTGGTTTACATACCCACCCGCAGTGAATGGGAATCTGCTTGTGCTCACCAACATAGGGGCCATCCTTAGAGGAGGTAGATGATGGAGCAGAGGCCACTGGGGCTGATTAAATCGTCCCCCACTCCTCTCCATTCCTGAACTTTCCTTGCAGTCATGTTGGGGTTGTAGGGCTAGCTCTGGCCAATGAACAGAAGCATTCAGAAGTCACTGTACTTTCTCTAGCTCTCTCTCTTTCTCTTGCTTCCTCTGCCATGCTGACTTTGGAGACCACAAATTGCAAATGATGTTAGCTAGACCTGCTAAGGACTGTGGTCGAATGAATGTGGTTGCTAATCTTTGAAGATGGCGCCAGTGAGCGACATTGCCTAGTGTCCACAGCTGCTTTAGTCTGTTTGAGCTGCCATAACAAAATACCCAAGTCTGGGTGGCTTATAAATGACAAACATTTATTTCTTACAGTCCTGGAGGCTGGAAAGTCCAATATCAAGGTGTTGACAGATTGAGTGTTTGATGAGAGCTTCCTGCTTTCTAGACAGCTGTCTTGTCTACATGTGTCTCCACCCCTCTCCCTCAGATAGAAGGGATGAGGAAGTTCTATGAATCCCTGAGAGGAGGGCCCTGCACTCAAACCAGAGGCAATGGTGAGGAAAAGAAAGAATGGTTTTGATCTTCATACATTCATTAATTGGTCCATCCCTCTGTCATCTGTCCAGCTATCCACACATCTACTCATTCATCCACCTACCTATCCACTTATCCACCTACCTATTCATCCATCCATCAATCCATCCATCCACCATTCTATCATTCCATCCATCTATCCATCCACCCATCCATCTGTCCATTTGTCCATTCATTCATCGGTCCATTTGTCCATCCATCCATCCATCCATCCATCCATCCATCCATCCATCTATCCATCCATCCACCCAAACTTTGTTTGATCTTGCCATGGGCCAGGCCTGGGGATTATTTTAGGGTAAAACAGATATAGTCCTGCCCTTTGTTGGAAACACTCAGTGAATTCCCTGAAATGCTCAGATTTCATAATCAAGTTCTCTTTTGCACATGAAGGTAACAGTGCTGCTTCTCCCCCAGGCTCTTGTTTAGGGCCAAATCCTGTAACTTGTGCTCTCCCTCCTTGGGGCTACCTCACTGTCCGAGCAGCAGCAGTGTAAGGTGGGAACTGTTCAGAGGTAAGGTGATGGGGACTGGGGCTGAAGGAGGGGTGCTAGTATTCATACCAGAACCAAGGGCCACCAGATCTCCCTGCCCCTGCCCACACCCCACTGGTCCTTCCCCAGTATGGTCCTGCCTGACCTGTTCTGGACATCAGAGTTTATCTTCTCATGGAGGCAAGGCAGAGATGATGCTGCAGAGAAGTGGAGATGAGAGGGCGGTAATGTACTTCCATCACTTTCAGAGGAAAGGATGGCTGTGGGCTAGCTTTATGACCAACGGACATAGTTTCTATGGGAAAGCACATGTCAAACCCCAAATGACTGACTTGGAAACACAGTCCTGGAACTTGGCCTGTATTTAAACCAGGGACTGTCTGTAATGGTAAAGATTGTTTATTTTGAACACAGACCTAACTGGACTTTCCCTTCCTCATTCTCTTTTGTTTTGTTATGTTGTGCAAAGACCCTGTTCTAGCTAATTGGTGAAAAACACACTGTCCCTTAGCAGAGAGTATACATTCTTGTAAATATCCCCTAGAGATTTATTTCTTCATTATGGAAAATGTAATTCTGTTTTTCTAAGTGACGGGCTATGTTTACACAGGGACTCCGAGTGGGCTCCAGGCTTGGCCAGATGGTTCTGGCTGTGCTCTGTGTAACATGAGCCCTAAGGCCTTCCTCGAGCCACGTGACTCTTGGGGGAGTGGAGTCTGGGTGGCTGTGAGGCTGCATGACCTGTACACACAGAGCCGTACCTCCAGGATGCACGGTTCTGCTCCCTGGACTCTTTTGGTGGCATTTAGGGTGGGGAAGGGCTTGCTGGAACTGTGGCTTGGCCCTCCCGGCCAAGGGTGAGTCATGCCTATTTTCAGCCGAACCACTCACCCAGGTGGGTGCTAACTGCTTTCTGCACTCAACGTCTCTGTTTCCTTTGTCGAATAGCAAGACAGGCTGAGCCCTAGGCTTTTTCCAGCAGATACTTACGCACATATGACTGTTAGCAAGGCTGACAATGTTGGGGGAGGGAGGAGGAAAATCAGCCATTTTGGGAACTGGTGACAAGATGACAGTGACATTTATTGAGTGGCTTTATGGGCTCTGCAAGCCAGTTGGCTGGAGCAGGGATGGCAAACAGCAAGGTACCTGCTGTGTCCCTACTTACCCTACCAGTGCCAGACATGACTAAGAGATCATGATGCTCTCTCTGGGCTTGGACAGCCTTCTAAAGGGGCCCCCATCGATTAGCAATGTCTCCCTTCTGGGTTGGAGGGCATTGCTATATAATTTAGTTATTTTATAGAATTTTCTTGTATCTGCTTTATTGACAATAGCTTATCAATATGTTCAGAGCGTCTTATTGGAGTTTCCATCAGACAGAACTTGAGTTGAGAATTTGGCTGCAAGTCATTTATTTGGGGGGGTGGCCTGGGAGGCAGGGCAGCGGGGCTGGGGGAGATAGGTATGTGATCGCCCTGGTTCTCCCTGTAGGCCCCTGGCCTCCTAGGGACCATGCTGAATTATTCCTCTCCAGAGGTGAGGAGGTGAGGACTTCTTTCTGCTGCTTTGGCAGGTCATGGATTGAGGGCTGCTCAGGGACCCCTGGCACTGGCTGGGGGCTGTGCATGCTCTTGTGTCCAGAGAGAGAGCCCTGAGGTTGGGAGCGGGGTGGGAAGTCAGTGTGTGGGTGGGCACAGGGTCTGCTGGGGAGCAGTCTGATGGTGTTGTGGAACAGAGCCACGGTGCGGCCTCCATTGGGCCTGCCTGTACCCCGGGCGCCGGGGGGCGGGGGGAACAGGGAATTGGATGAGGTAATGTCTGTGGGAATGCTTGTCAATGTCAGAGATCACTGTGATCCTCTGTGCGGAGATGGCTTTTGGTGGCTGCATTCTTTCCATGGGGTCCTATCCTCCATGGGACTCTGGGAACTTCCCTTTCTGATGCCCCACTTTCCATCCAGCTGGACCAGTGGACTGTCCCTTCCTCCTGGCTGTAGTGCATGGCCTGAAGAGGGCCAATCCAAGTCTTCCTTGGGCTTGATATGCAGCCCTGGGAGACAGAGGACCTCTGTTCCTAATGCAGGTGGTTACTATCCCCGGTGGGTGGGTGGCTGGGAGGAGCTGGGAAGGGCCCTGATGACCTTTTTTGAGTCCTGGACCCAGTTGTTGCCAAGACCAGTATTATTCTTGAACTTTTCTGCTTAGGGGGTAATGAGGGTATCTTTGCTTGAGTTCATTGGAATGGAGGTTTCTGTGATTGGGAAGTGATGCTGAGTTGGCCGCGGTGTATTTGCTGCCACTGAAGACCTCAGAGCAATCCAGCCCAACCAGCATCTGGTGTCAGGATGGGGAGGGGTCTCGTGTTAGTTAGACTCACCCCAGGTACAGTGGGGGAGACTTTGCAAGGTGTCTGCAGGAACACCTCCCCCCCACCGCCCCATGCGCCTGGTGACTTTGCACATGGCTTCTCTGAGGAGCACTTTCACAGCTTGTTAGTAAAATCCAGAATTCTCATCTATTCCCTCTTCAAATGCCTCGGTTGGGGAGGACAGAGAATGAGCAGTCCAGACGTCAGAGGTCTGGGCTTGGGGGGCTGGCTGAATGTCCTCTGATGCCTGGTCCTTCCGCCTGAGCGTGCAGGTCAAATCTGCTGACTGTTCTGTGACTTGTTGCTGTCGTGTTTATCACAAGATTTCCTCAGCGACCTTAGTCTGCTTGGCGGCATCTTTGAGGGCAACAGCGCTTCAGTGAGGCACTGGGACAGATTTAGCCTGGGAAGTCTCACCCTCATGCCACAAGCAGGGTCCCCAACAGAAGGTTGAAAAGCTGGGCTGGCTCCTGAAACCCCACAAATGAGTCCCTGCCTGGAGGATGTGCCCACCTGTGCTGCTCCCCAGCTCCCTGCCCCACCCTTTCTCTTCTAGTCTGCGTGCCTCCCTCCTTCGATCATCAGAGAACACAATCCCCCCACAGTCTCAGGCTTTATTTAGCCCCATCCCTAGGACCTCCCTGGCCTTCCAGCCAACATGAACTTCCCTCCTCTCTTCTTGTCCCCATGGCACGTGGGTTCCGACCTCTCCAAGTCCTTACCTAAGCTCCCGTGGGCTGCTGTCAGAGGCTTTGCACAGTGGCCTGGCTGGTGTTGGGGCCAAATTTCCTTGCCGGTGGAAGGGTGCATGAGGTTGCCGACATCTCTGTTGCAGGGCACAGAGAAATTGCCAACACGTGGTGGGCGCTTTCTAGGTAGGGACCGAGCTAACTCTCCTGCAGGGCCACCTCCCTCTCTGTGCAAAGCTGCTTTTCCTTTGTGGCCACAAGATGAGGTGGTTTGAAAAGGCTCAGCGGAGCAGCAAGGGAGCCAGGGCTGCTGGGGTTGTGGGGGGCGGGGGAGAGAACTTGCCCCCCATTCAGCCAGCCATCAATGAGCCCGGAAGGGGTGGGTGTGGTCAGCCTCAGCAGAGATGTTTCCCAGCTGTTGTTCATTTGCGTGGGGGACTGAACAGGAAATGGGTCTCAGCTGTAGTGGGAGGGGTCCTGAGTTAGAGTGAGGGAGATGCGGCTGCTCCAGGGACAGATGCTGGGAGGGAGTCTTTGGTGACCCAGTGATGCAGGCTCCTATGAGAGGGGTCAGGATGCCTAGAGCCTGACAGCTGAGTGGGGTCCCTGAGCCTGGTCCCCCAATACAAGGAAGTCAGGGATAGCCCCTCCTGACCCTCCCCAGGGGCCTTCATCCTCAGACTAGCAGTGGGTCCCATGTGTTGAAGGGGTGAGGCTGTCCGGACAAGCTTATTGGGCCAGATTTTTGGCTGAGCCCCTGTGGTGGCGTTATCAGGTGTGTGTGTCCCTCCCTGCAGAGTTGCCATGGGTCCCAGCGGTGGTGTGGCGGGACCAGAAGAAGAAATAGCTCTAAGGCTGCTGAGGGCTAAGATGAGGCCTAGGAGGGACGTGGTCTTTGGTCCACGATCATGCTAATCAGCAGGTCCTTCCAGTCGCCGTCTGAGCCTCCACAGGCTCCACAGGTGATCCCCAGCAGCTCTGCGAGCTAAGCAGGGGTGTGAACACAGACAGCCTGGCTGGTTTCTGATGACAGTGCAGAACCAAGCCGTCGGAGGAGGGCTGTCTTTCCAACGAATGGCGCTGGAGCAATCAGGTGTCTGTGGTCAGAAAATGATCCTTGACCCATCTGCATACCGTATACGGAATTTAACTCCAAGTGGCTCCCGCACTGAAATGTGACACATGAAACCACGAGACTCGTAGAGAAAACAGGAGACAATTTTTGGGACCTACAACTGGGACAAGTGTTCTGAGATTTAGCATCAGACAGCCTGTCCTGTAAAAGGAAAAAAAAAAAATGGACGAATTAGACCTCATCAGAATGAAAATGGATGCTCCGTGAAAGTCCCTGTTAAGAAGACGGAACGACAGGCTGCCAAGAGGGAGAGAATGTTCATGAAGGACAGGCCGGACAGAGGGTGCTCTGAGAATACAGCAGGCGCTCCCGTGGAGAGTATCAGTGACGGCTCCGGACCCTCGTGCTGGGCACTGCCCTGCCCAGGAGGACTTTCTGCAGCCATGGAATCATGTGTTGGCGCTGTCTGGTGTGGTAGCGACAACCACATCCTCCCCACCCCACCCACCAGGGGTGCACACCTGATCCAGGGTCTTGGTCTGATTGACTCACCCTACGCACCCAGGGACGTCTCAGGAACCCCAGCACAGTGAGAGCCGGATGCTGAGGGGATCCAGGCTGTCGCTGTGGACAGCAGGTCCCCTAGAGAGCTGGAGGCCCCCACCCAGGGACAGATGGGAGTCAGTTCTGCTGGCCCCCGGAGCAGTGTGGATGTGGCAGGCGGGGGCTGCCTGCCTGGCGGCTTGTGCTCCGGGATCTCGGTCTCCTACTGCCCTAACCGTGCATGGTGGAGTGGACACATCCTGGCCTAGGAAGGGGAGGATGTGTCTGGGGGATGGGGAGGGGCCCAGGCCCTCTGCAGGGCAGTTCCCTCTTCCTCTGACATCAGCCTTGTCCGCCTCCTTGGAGGGGAGGAACCAGGCTCCACTGCTGGCGGGCCAGGCCCTCGCCCGTAACGATGGAGGAGCCCACAGCTCCTCGGGCCGGCTCGGTGGCCAGGGGTTTGTTCTTCCCTGACACCACGACGCCTGCTGGAAGACATGTTTTTAGCAGAAAGGTACTGACTCTGAGTGTGGTATGAAAGTGCCCTGAGCATGTTCACTCTGGGATTTGAGAAGATAGACTTTATCCATCAGGGACCAGGGCTCGGATGGTCACTGTCCCTTTGTAGCATTAGGACAGGGTGTAGCGTGACCCCTCATGGGCGTGGTCCGGGCCTGTGTCGCCTCCCTGACTGTGTCCTCACCCTGGCTGGTTTCCATCACCCTCCCCCACAGACACAGTGACACCCCCCCAGCCCCCTGGAGGCTTCTCTCATTCAGAGTAATGGGCAGGCCTTCAAGGGCCCCTGACACCCAGCTCCCCGTCTCGACCCCAGCTTCTGGAACTTTCCACATCATGACTCCAGTCAGCTCCCCGAGTCCTTTCTGCCCTCACAGGAGCCGGCTTCCGTGTGCCCCGGCTAATGTCATGTTGATCTGGCTCCCTCTCTAGATCGGAGGGTGTCTGAGGGTTGGGGTCTTGGCCCATCCTCCCCTGTCTCGAGGGCATTGCGGAGCTTGATCTGACGTGGACAAGGTCCTCCACACAGGTGAGGAACGAGCCATCAACCCAGGCCATGCGTGGGACAGGACACGGCCCCTCCAGAGTGAGGCAGGGCTGTGTGCCCAGCTGGAGGGCCCTGAGGACTCCTCCAGGCCAGGAGCATTCGGGGTCATTCATGGAAGAAGGAGCGGCGGTGGAGGAATTGATGGGAGCCTTGGGCTCAGCCTTGTCTCGACACTGGAAGCTCGGGACGCCTTTCCTTCCGGGCTGTCTTCTCAAACATAAGCGTCTCCAGGCTGATACCCAGCTCCCGATGGGATGTTTTAGCATGGCTGGGGCCAAACAGGAAACACACGGGTTTCTAAATCTTTGACCGATGTGCCAGCCTCTGAGAGCTGGATGCGGATGTTGGGAAACTGGAGTGAGACCCACGCAGGGTCCTTGTCCCAGATCATGTGTGTCAGGGCAGGACACGAGGCTTGGCTGAGGTTGAAATAGGATGACGGGACTAAACGCGAGCACTCTCTTGGAGGAGGGGGGACAACAGTGGGGAGAGGGAGAGAGAGACAGGCTTGGGTGGGGGAGCGCTCCCAGGGAAGGTCAAGACATTGACCCTGTCCAGCCCTCCCACCCGGAACTCTGAGAGTCCACGAGATCAGACCAGCCCTCACCCTGTCACGGTGGGAAGGGAGATAACAAGGAACAGTTGGATAAATACAACTTCCCCCTCAAAGACAGGCCTCAGACATATCATGTTATTCCAAAAAAAATTTTTTTTTTGAACACTAAGATAAATTTCCCCATCTTGGCATTCTGAAGCGGAGTTTTATTTTCCTTGTCTTCTGGGTGTTCTCTTCTAGCTGGTGGAAATCTGCTCAGATATGGGACAAGAAGGATCACAGGAGCGTGGCAACTTCTAGAAGCAGGGTTAGGGTTGGGCCACCTCTTCCTCCTCCTTGCCCTATCTGGGGCTGGACCTGGCCTGGCCTCCCTGTCGCTGTCCCTCCCTATCAGCTTCATCACCTGCCTGGGCACATGGCCAGGGGACAGAGAGGCTCGGATACCCAGTTAGACAGCTGGTGACCTCTGGGGGAGGAGGGAGTTGCCCCCGAGAACTGGGATGTAGGAGGGGACAGACACCCTCCTGGGACTGTGCCAGCCAGAGCTCCATGGGACTGGGGTCTTTGTGTCTGCTTACTGTCTGTCTTCCCACTGGGATGCTAGTGGGGGCTGGGGTCATCTGCGATGTGTTCACCTCTGTGTCCTTCTGGCCCAGAACAACTCAAGGCTCATTGACAGACATGTAAACAATGAATGTCCCAGCACCACCACTTCCAAAGCAACTCCAGACTAAAGCGAGATGTGTGGATTGAAGTCAAGTCCCGTGGAACCTCCAGGCGTGGCCTCAAATTCAGCACTGCCTAGAAGTTGCTGATTCCAGGCCTCTCTCTTCACCGTCCTGACTTCCATTTCCCAATTGGGACGCCATGGGGACAACAGGCCATTGTGGATAAAATGTTGTTGGAGGCAGTCAGCAGGGCAGATAAATGGTGCACAGCCCCACCACTGGCCTGGGAAAATGTGGATGTTTCTCACCAGGGAAGAAGCTCAGGTGTGTTAGCAGGTGCGTCTCTGAGCAGCTCCTTTGTCGCTTGTCACTGTCCATCACCCAGAGTCGCTGCCAAGGGTCCTGGGACACGGTCACTGTGGAACACCTGGGAGGCATCTCCAGGGTTGACTGAAGCCAGAGAGAAAAGGACAGAGTGACAGAGACGCCTGTTGAGAACAGCTCAGGTCCAGGCGTGTCAGGCCAGGTCTGCTCTGCCTCTCACTTTGGAATCAAAAGCCATACAAGTAGGGGTCTCCTGCGGCTGGCTTAGTCAGTAGACCCCATGACTCTTGATCTAAGCCCCACAGTGGGTATAAAGATTACCTAAAATATTAAGAAAAAAAAAGTACCGTACAAGTGATCAAAGTCATTCCTTGATCTCCTTGCTGGGTGATCTAGATGTCTCCCCCCTCCTCGTGCCCTTTGCACGTCAAGGACTCCGCTTCCCTCTGGAATAATTAGTACACTGAAGTGTCCTGAAAAAGCCTTTGAACTTCGTTAGAGCTAGTAGTGCACGCCTTTGGATTGTTTCCCCCCAAGTTAAGAAATAAGGCTTCTTTGCAAAACCCGTAACATAACCCTCTCGTAAAATTAAGCGCTTTTCGAGGCTGTTTCTGATTATGGTAGTTTCAAGTTTTTCTAATTATTCTGTTCCAGATGCTTATCTTTTGCCCTAGTGTGCAGAGGGCTCTGTTTACATGACATTACAAGGGAAAAGAGCTCTATGCTCGGGCTCTAGCCTGCTTGATACCAGAGGAAATGAATGTGTGGATATCGATCAGCTTCCAGCTACGGGACTTCCGTGTTGTTAGCCGGAAATCAGGCTGCAGGGCTGGATGTCAAGTGTCTCCCTCTGCACCCCCTGGATTAAGGAATACTTTCCTTTGGGAAGCCTAATAGAGGTATGAAAATAATACCACATGTAGTCTTGCCCATGACAAACCATCTGCTGAAAAGAACACCAGGAAGCATCCCCAGCACCGTGGGTCACGATGGCTACACTCCTCTGGAGTACGTAGGGCAATTTTACCTTTTAATACAAACAAGTGATTTTTGGGTGGTGGTGATCAAGGAAAAAAAAATCTGAGTATTTATTATTCCAATTTGGGGAGTGGAACTCCCATGTTTTCAAAAATCTCTGTTATCATCCAAGAATTTGTCAAGCCAAGGTCTCCCTCCACGCATCCTTCTCCCCCACAGATATGTGAGTACCTACTTGGTGTCTGGCCTTGGGTCAGGGGACAAGGGTTGATGGAACAGGGGAAGTCCCTGGACCTGGGGAGCTGGTGCTTTGGTGGAGGGGAGCTCGGAGGGACAAGGAAGCAAATTGCATCAAGAAGATCACTTTCGGATGGTGACGCTCTCGGGGGTGTGGACAGTGAGTAGAAGTCTCTCCCCCATGGAGGTTCTCTCTCAGTAAGATCCCACTTCCGTGGCTGCTCCCCTCCGCGCACTGACTGAGGCAGACCAGTTTCCACCAGTTGTGGGAACCCCTCCAGTGGGACAGTTTGTCACAAGTACTTGCTGCCAACCTGGCTGAAAATTTCCTGGTGCTGTGCTGGAGTCTGAAGCCCTTCCTCCCTCCCTTCCTTCTTTCCCCTCCCCCTACTTCCTTCCTCCATCCTCCCTCCTCCCTCCCCCCGTCTCTCCTTCCTTCTGTCTTCTTCTCTCTTTCTTCCTCTCCCCCTGCTCTCCCACAGCAGAGAACACTGTCCTGGCCAAGTTCTTCTCCCAGCCAGGTGTTTCCTCTGTGGAGCCATCAGGCTCCCCTACCCGTGCCCCCGAATACTTTTGCTCCACTTCAGCTGCCTTTGGAACACGGTACTAACCAAAGGAACATCTGTGGAAATCTTAGTTGGAGAATCAGGACTGGGTGTTGCTCAATATGTGGAAAAAATGCATTTTTCCCAAAGATCTGTAATCCACATGGTGGTCAGTCCATCATCATCGCTGAGGCCCTGGCGAGGGCAGGTGCTGGGGAGCCCCATTTAGGATCCACGCATCCTGCCCCTGAGCTCTTCCCAGCTGTTGGTTACCCCACGGGGACATCAGGATTCCCCAGCCTCCAAGCCCTTGGCTGTGGGAGGCCCCCTCCCCCCCCCGCCATTTTACAATGCCAGGGTAGGGGTGGCGACAGTCCAGGTGCGAGGCAGGGTCAGAATCAGCAAGAGGTCTGGAGTTCAGGGAGCTGCTGGGCCACCAGGGGGGCTCAGGGGTCACCCGGTCTAGTTTTCACCATGCCGAGGGCCCAGCCAGGTCATGGGGCTTTCACACCCCTGTCTGTTCAGTAGATCTCTCCTTCATCCAGCCGGCAATCCCAGGAGAGAGTCCCCGATGGGGCCCCCACAGCTCTCCTTTCTCCAGTCCAGCTGCAGCTGTTCATGTCACTGACTCCCCTCCCCCGGGGGCCCCTGGGCAGACGCACATCATCTTGGGGGCACCCAGCCGCCTCTTGCAGGGGTCTGTGTCTCTTGGCCTGAGAATTCCTCGCCTCTCTGGGGCTCCAGGAATTGCTGGTCCTGACACAAGCCAGAAGGGTTCTGTGAATCACTTTCATCTTGAATGTGTTCATTATGGAACGGATGGCGCTGATCAAATGTTCACTTAAGCCACATTTTGTGTGACGGAAAGAATTGTATGCTGGATAACTGTGCATATAATTACATGCAAATCTGGGGATTTAGATGCATATCAGGATGCAGCCTCTTTCACTGCTGCCATAAGAGGCCTAATGCATTTAACTTTATAGGTGTGACTCTTACCTCTGCCTGGAGTTTGGGGCCCAAGGTGGAGGGATGTGTGTGACAGAGATGGCAGCAATTGTCCCCAGCCCTTTGGTCTGTTCTCCCAGGCCCTGCCTTGGGATGGATATTGAGCCCTTTACTGACATTGTCCCCTCTTCTGCTGGGACACCCCTCCCTTGGGGACACCAGTCATTTTGGACCTCACTGGCCATCTCTGGCTGGAGCCCTGCAGGGATCAAAGTGATGCCAGGTATGGCATCCCTGGGGCACCCTGGCCAATCTGTGTCCCTGGGACAAGACGGACAAGGCTGGCTTTAGTCTACACTTTGTTAGCGAATGATCTGGTGAGTAGTGGGGAGTGTGGCAGGGGCCCGGGCAGAGGAGGGGTTGCATGGAGAGGCTGTGGGACAGGAACCCCCCAGCATGGACCTGCAGGGGAGCCAGGCTGAAGACGGTTTAGGGGCATTTTGGGGAGTTGTGACCGCTCTCTCCCGAGCAATCCTGAGACACCCAGCGGTGGACATCTCTGCTACTTCTGCTAATGTCCCCCAATCCCATTTCAGAGTCAGAAGGAGGATGACCAGCTGTGGGGCAAGTGCTCTGGGTAAAAACAAGAGCAGGGTTGGAGTGGCGGGGGAAGCAGCCAGAGAGAAAGAGCTTTAAGCTTCACTGTTGCTGTTCGAGAAATATGAATTTTATGGCTTGTTCATTTCCAAAATAGGATTTGAGATGATCTTATAAACTCACAAAAAGTAAGAGAATGGGAGAGGATTCTTCTCAGGAGGTGAGATTTCAAGACCTTTGGAGAAGTGATGGAGGAGCCTAATGGGGACCCTCGCCTATGAGCAGCCCCGAAGAGGGCGTGCTGGCTCCTCGGAGCCTGGACATGCCCAGGACTCAGGATGCCCCCCATGGGGAGGGTGTGGACCTGAAACAGGAGCTAAGTAGAGATGCACCCCCCTGTCCCCTCATCCCCAGAATATCTGCCATTTAAGCATTACTCCCCTCTCAGACTCCTCTGCCTCCCCTACAAATAACCAAGTGACCCACCTCCCCATGCCCCTGCACCCATGGACCAAGAATTCTGCGCTCAAGGATTTAATGAGTTATTTTGGGAGGACTGACGTTGGTGTTGGTGTGGCCTCTGCTGGGTACCCCAGAGGCAACCCCTACCAGTTTGACTTTTATTGCTGCCTCCCTTGGACCCTGTTCCTGAGGTCCCGGGTTATTGTTGGCCCCACATCCCCTAGTGAGAGGCCCATGGGCGGCCAGCTCCTTCCCCAGGCAGCATCATGGCCCTGTGCCCATGAATGAACACACAGCTGGGGATAGCCAGACACTGAAGGCGAGAGCCTGCAGCCAGAAAGATGAGAGCAAAGCAGAGCAGTCACATACAAAAAATGCAGAAGAAAAGAGCATTCAGAGGGACTCGACAGCCATGGGGGGTGCCCCTCTGATCTCCTTCCAGAAACGCCCCAGCTGAAGTCAGTGCTGCCCAGCCTACAAGCAGAGGCCATGACGGGCAACAACAGGGGGATGAGGGTCACCCTTTCCAGCCTGTGTTTGACTCTCGGGATGACCCTCGCACCAGTGATCCTGATGGCCTGGCCCAACCATATTGGGACTGCATGGCCCTTTTGGGCTTCCCCTCCTGGGACCCCTTTCCCTCTCCTTCCACAAGGACCAGTTGTGCATCACCGTCTGAAGGCTCTTCTCCCTTCCCATCCCCTTCCCCTTTTCTTTTTCACTGGTGTGATGCCCAATCCATCTCTTACACATCTGTCTTTACTTCTGCTTTGCAGGGGACTTGAGAATTAGATGTAGGGGCTGGTTGGCGATGGGGAGCCCATCCCAAGGGGTATGTGGGCAAGGGTAGTGCCTAGCTCAAGACGATAGCCCTCATGTCAACAGCTTTAATGGTGGTTGACTTGAAAGTGTCCCAGGGAAGGGGACGCCCTGACAAGTGGGGTCAGCCTGTTGAAAGTGAGGAGGCAACAAGACATATGAGGACAGCAGAGATGGCCGGTTATTGCTGTGTCACATTCAATACGGCCTTGGTTGATACATTTGTCAGTGGCACCGATCCTGAGCTGGGCCCTTGGAACACAGAGTAAGAGCAGCCATGATGGAAAGACCAAGCGGAAACCCTGGAAAGTTACCCCTCTTCGGCCAAGAGAGTGAATGGAAAACAATGTCATTTTCTGGAAGCTGGGTGGGTTTGCACTGACCTTTGAAGGTGGTCAGAATGTGACCTTGAAGAGAGCTGGTGGTCCATCTTCCATCACTGTTTATTGCCCACTGTCTCACAAAGCTGGGTGTGCCTGGGGGAAGTCAGTTCCACTACAGAAATGGTACTTCTGGGATGGAGCCTGGGCAGGACCTGGGGATGGAAGTGAGCTGCGAGCAGGTGGCCCAGACCCTCACGTCACCTGCCACCGCTGGGCAGGTGCCCCCCCATCCAGCTGGCCTCTCTGGCCCTGTGTGAGGTGTGATAGGACCTGCTGAGGGAGAGGAAGATGCCAGAGTTTTACAGGCTCAGACTGGAATCTGGAAGCCAGCTGGAAATGCTCGCCTGCTGGGATTTTAATGGTCACAGTCTTTGTGGCCAACCTTTGTGGCATTCACTAACTCTGCTCTTCACGTCTGCTTTGCAGATGATCCGATCGACACAAAAAAAGAAAAAAAAAAACCCAGCAAGATCCAAAGAAAAAGGAAAAAAATATAAAAAACTCAAACCCATCCCTAGCTTCGTTAACCTCTCCAGTGAATTAAGGAAGACATGATGCATCCATGACACATGAATACAATGTTAGGAGAACAGAACAGTCATAGCAAGGGTGTACTGTGGGGTCAAGAGTAGAGGAGGGACCTCAGTACAAGGCTTAGAAGTAGAGGAATCCTCTGGAAAATGGTTCAGAAGACGAAAAAACAGAGGCAATGAGAGATATGCCCCAGGATCCATGCAGGAGCTCCCCTGTGTGAGTAGCAGCAGCTATGGAGACCGCTACTGGGGACAGACTCACCCAGGCAGGTTTCCCAGTGGGTGCCTTCCAGAAGGTTCCCGCAGAGAGGGTGGGGGAGCTGACTGCTGGGCACACAGGTCCTGTCTGGTCCGGTGTCAGGCCTTAGGGAGCTTACCTGCGCACCTCTCCCAGGGAAGCCCCTGGAGGACACACTCCTGAAGGAGGGTAGGTTGGAGAAGGAAGCTGGCCTGCCTCCTTGGGGAGAGCTGGGCACCCCATTAGCCCCGGATGGTGGCGACAAGTGGTCCTCAGGCACCCGTGGGAGGCCTTGGGGAGGGAGGCCAGGGCAGAGGAGGGAATGGGTGGGATATGAGGCATCTTGGAGACGTGGGGGAGTAATGGGTGGTGTATGGAATGGATCCGCGTCTGGAGAGTGAGTATCCTTTCACTGGGACTGCAGGCCTTCTAGGGGAGGAAGTGTGGACGGAAACCGTTTACTGAGTGCAGGCGCACACGCTTAACTTTTAGATTCAATTTCAGGATAATCAACTCAACGGGAAAGCATGTAAATGTTATGATTCAGTGTCATCGTAAAATATGAGTGCTGATACCTCACACACAGCGGGAGTGGGGTGCAGGAAGGGGCAGACAGAAGATGGACAGGCAGTATCCATTTGCAAAACGGGGTTCGGGAGTCACCCCAGGGGTCAGTGGCTGCGGCAGGCCCCTCAGTCTGTTGACTTGAGTCCCTCAATTCTGATGTCTCCCTTTGCTACTTCTTCATCATTTCCCTTCTCCGTTTCATGACTTCTGGGGTTGCTTGACCCTTTTGTGGTCTCATCTTTGTGCCTTTGTTGAAAATTCCTTTTATTGTTGCTCGGCCTTCTTGGCAATTTCCTCAATTTTGTTTCTTTTTTCTTTTTTTAAGATTTTACTTATTTATCTGAGAGAGAGAATGTGAGTGCCCTAGCAGGGAGGAGGGGCAGAGGGAGAAGGAGAAGCAGGCTCCCCGTTCGCCGGGATGCGGGGCTCGATCCCAGGACCCCCGGGATCTTGACACGATTGGAAGGCAGACGCTTCACCGACTGAGCCACCCAGGCGCCTCCTCCATTTTGTTTCTATTACTCTTGAGTTTTGGTTGTCATCCTCATATTTTTAACTATTGAGGGATGATTATTACCCTGTTTTTTAAAAAAATGCTCTTGAGTGTAGGCTTGTTTCAAGAATCCATTATTTTATCTTGTTTCCTGAGATTTCATGTAGACTCTCAGGGCTTATTCTGCTCTCTTTCTTGTTTCTCCTTTTCCCTACATGTGTTGATTTTTGACCTCTGTGTCAGGCATGTGTGTCCAGTTGGGTCCCCCAGATACCGATGGAAGGTCCCATGTCAGGTGACCTGGAAGCCAGCCGCTTGTTTGTTAGGGACTCCTGCTGTTAGTCACAGCTGACTGTCTAAACCCCAAGTGACCTCACATCCTCACTGGGCAAGGAGCCTGTGAACCCCCAGCTCCTTCTCCCCCTTTCTTGGGGCTGCTCTAAAATATCTCCACAAGCTTGGTGGTCTAAAACAACAGAAATTTACTTTTTCATAGTTCTGGAGGCCAGAAGTCTGAAATGAAGGTGTCAGCCGAGCTGTGCCCTTCCTTCCCTCTTGTAGATTCTGGGGATCTAGTCCCGGGTGTCCCGCAGTTTGTGGCCATATCGGTCCCTCCTCTACATCTGCGTTCTCCTCTTCCCGTGTCTTCTCTCTTTGGTCCTTTATAAGGGCATGTTCATTGCCTGGGGCCCCCCCAGGTAAGCCAAGATGCTCTCATCTCACAATCCTTAATTATGTCTACAAAGACCTTTTTCTAAATAAAGTGATGTTCTGAGTTTCGGGGGATTAGGATAGGGACTGTGTCTCAGAAGCCATGATAGGATAGAATAGGGTAGGACATATCACTTGGGGGAACACAATTCTGCCCACAACACTCCCTAGAGTCCCCACAAGTCCCCCTTTCCAACCTGAATCCCTGTAGAGTGAGCTCTCTGTGGAGACTTGCAGGAAAAGACGAGGGAATGGGCTGCCCCTTGGCTCTCCAGGGAGCCATTCTGCTCTGGGGCACTGAGCAGAAGGGTAATAAATGGGATGAATGAGGGGTCTCTCTCAATTTTTATTCATTTAGCAGATATTTATATTCTGTGTGGCACAGAAGGGGTCCAATGGCAGACTGGTTCTCTTGGGTGAACGACAACTCCCTGTGGCTGATGCTGCTGCCCGGGTCCTTCTCCAGCCTCGAAGACCCTTGGCTGGACCTTGACATTGGCCTTGCTCCCCCTTGAACTGGCCTTCCTCTGGGTTGACTTGTTGTCTGGCCATGGAGCAATGCCTTGACACCCTCTTGTAGCACTCCTTAAAACGCAGACCCCCTCGATGAACCACAAGTTCATTACCCTCCCCAGGTGGGCCTTTCAACAGAGTAGAGCCTTATACCAGAGAAGGGGGCCAGTATGGTAATTTTGGGCAATGTATGGTGAGTCAGAAAGGGTCATTTTAGGGAGGTAAGTATTCCTTATAGTAATAAAAACACGCATGAACCCTTAAAAGGAGTGGTAAAAGTAAAAGAACAGAAACTGAAGTTTCTGTTTCTGAAGAAAAGTTTCTGAAGAAAAGAAGTGGGAAACACTGCATTATTCCTCAGAAGTGCTGACATTTTCTGTTTGGGGCCTGTTGCCTAGAGAAATTCCACAACCGGGGCGTCATTCCCGCTGGATCCAGGGTTGTCCAGAAACCTCATGAGACCAACGGCTTCTACTATTTTAATATGTGGGTCAATGGAAAACAGTTGGAAATCTGGTAGTTGGTTAAAATTTCACCGGCCAGGCCTCTGTTTGAATAGACACATTTATAATTCAGCTAATGCTCTAATAAATTATACCAAGAAGTGGTTAGAACTTTTAAGTCAGGCTTTTGGGGGGTGGGAGGGGAGTGGCTGGAAGGGAGCTGAAAGCTGGGGGCCCACCCCTCCCCTGCTGGGGAGGAGCCAGCAACACCGTTATGTGCTATTGTGTGGGCTGGGTCGTCTGCAAAGCAGACGGGAAGGCCGGAGGCCTGCAGGACGTGCTCTGTTCCAAGGAATGTTTGCTCCCACGTTTGAAAATGCGCCGTCCCACAAAAAGTGTGGTTTGCAGCTCCTCTTGAAATGCCGGGAGTTCTGGCCGCTGTGGGCTGACATCTCTGCAGGGTAGCGGAGGGGTTCTCTTTAACTACACTGAACTGGAGAACCTGGGGGTTGAGGGGGGCTCCCAAGAAGGGTGGAGTCTGAGAGAGGGAAGCCAGCCTCTAGAAACCCCAAACTTGTCTCTGGGAGGCATATCCATGCATACCCACAAAGACACTCAGACAGGTGTGTCTCTGGGTCTGTCTGACAGGTGTAACTGGTATGTACTAGTCTGGGAGCCTGGACTCCAATGTATAGACCCCTTTAAGGGTGAGAAGAGCAGAAGCTGACCTCCTGAACCCTTGTACAATGCCAAACTGAACCCATGGGGAGAGAAGAACATGGCCAGCCCCGAGCAGCTGGGCCTTGGCCTGAAATCCTTCAGGGTTCCAGAAAGCTACGATACCTTGATCAGAACTTCTAGAGAGGAACCGTCCCAGGGAAGATTATAACTCGTTTTGAGAACCTACATACTGTATTTATTTATTTATTATTTTTTTAAAAAAGATTTCGTTTGTTTATTTGCTAGAGAGAGTGAGCGCGCAAGCGGGGGGGGGGTGGCAGGTAGAGGCAGAGGGAGAGGGAGAAGCAGGCTCCCTGCTGAGCAAGGAACCCTATTCAGGACTCAATCCCAAGACCCTAGGATCATGACCTGAGCCGAAGACAGACGCTTAACTGACTGAGCCACCCAGGCATCCCCCTATATACTATATTTAATTGAATGATAAATTGGTTAATTTAATAATAAAGTAGGGGCACCTGGGTGGCTCAGTCAGTTGAGAGTCTGCCTTCCGCTCTCGTCATGATCCTAAGGTCCTGGGATCCAGCTCTATGTCAGGTTCCCTGCTTGTCCCTCTCCCTCTGCTGCTCCTCCTGCTTGTGCCCTCTCTCACTCTCTTGAGTAAATAAATGAAATCTTTAAAAAATACATACAATATAACCTAATATAATAAATATATAATAATGTTATATATTTATACATTTATTCATATTTATTTATAATATATAATATGTTATATTACTTGTATGTTATTATATATGATACATATAATATTTTAGAATTTATATACTGAGTTTTCTGAAAGGGATTGAGAATCCTTACCACACATACACATAACCCTTTATTTTGTTTTCTTCTTTAGTTTAATTTTAGTTTTCTTTTTTTAGAGAGCAAGAGGAGGAAGGAGAGGGGGATTGGGGAGAGGGCAGGGGGAGAGAATCTCAAGCAGACTCCCTGCTGAGCCTAGAGCTCAATGTGGGGATCGATCCCTCAACCCTGAGACCATGACCTTAGCTGAAACCAAGAGCCAGATGCTTAACTGACTGAGCCACCCAGGCTCCCTACATAACCCTTTACAAAAGGTAATTGGAATAAGAGAAAAGGAGAGATCCGCTGGGAGAGTGGGTCACAAGATCGAGATCAAGAGAAGTAAACATTTTTTTGAAAATTAATCTTAGAAAAAATTGACCATGTGGCTTCTGAGACATGGTTCTCTATGTGTCCGTCTGTAGAACATGGTCTTCATAATACCTTTTTGTAGCTGCTCCCAAAGATGCCGGAAGCAGGGTGAAGAAGGCTCTTCACAGGCCAGAGGGCTGGGGTCCCAAGGAGGCGCTCTCTGCCCGGCAGTGATGACAGCCACAGTTGGCTTAACCCCCGGGGAGCCTTTACCTTCCTGTGCTCTTGGAGGCCTGAAGAACCAGGGGAGGGGATGGCTTATCATGACATTGTAAATTCCTCTTATCCAGCTGGGAAATGAAAGTGATTTTTAAAACCTATACATGTTAAGGCACCTGGGGGGCCTCAGTCAGTTAAGAATCTGCCTTCAGCTCAGGTCATGATCCCAGGGTCCTGGGATCAAACCCCGCATTGGGGCATCCCTGCTCAGCAGGGAGCCTGCTTCTCTCTCTGTCTCTGCTTGTGCTCTCTCTCTTTCTCTGTCTCTCTCTCTCTCAAATAAACAATATCTTAAAAAAAAAACACAGAGCCCACATGTGTCATTGCACCTTGCCATAACTCACGTTATCATAATGATGCTAAGACTCTGTCATGGACCTTGTTCAGTGCCCATTCCACACATCTGTCTCTGCTAAGGCTGCTGCAGTGCTTCTATTTCAACAATATTACTGCATGCTGGAGTCTTGATTTTCACAGGTCAATTCCAATGATCTTAGACATTACCAACTTAAAAAGCATCTGTATCACAAAAAACCAAAAACCCCAATTATAGATTCATTTTTTTGGTCTTTTCCTATGTTTTATTGTATTCTAAGTTCTGCCAGGGCTGGGGCTATGTCTGTTTGCTGGGTTGTGACATCAGCTCCTAGCCGATGCTGACAAATAGCCAATGCCTACTAAACACTGAATTAATGCTGAATTAATTATAGCAGAATGAATGCTGTATCCTTCTGATGGACCTTCATGTACCTGCTTCCTCAAGGTTCCCTGGTGTAAATGATCTCAGCAACTGTGAGGTCTGGAGGAGGAGGCCAGATCCCATCACGCCTTCTGCGTGTCTTGGAGGAAGGACACGGGCACCGTGCACTGTGCCCATGGGACACAACCCACCTGGGAACAGGAGTCCGGGGATCCTGGGGGGAGGTAGCCCCCACTTTTGTCCAGCTTCTTCTACCCAGCAAAGACAGCCCCTGAGGGTCATCATGGGATGAAGAATGGCAGGGAAGAAAGCTTCCAGGAAACAGGCTGAGGTCTTGGGGATCATTGTTAAGTTCTAGCGACCTGTTGGAGATGCCTCTTGAGGCCTGTCATGATGTAGGGGGACAGGAGGGAGGGAGAGCTGGCAGGTCTATGAGAGCACCACCTCCCCTCACGTTCTGGCCGCACAGGAATGCTTACAGCTCTCTGCACCCCCTGAGCCATCAAGGGCCCACCCCTATGCTCTCCTTCTGGTGGAGGCAGGAGCAGAAAAAGGGAGAAGGAGAATCTCAAGCAGACTCCCCACTGAGCATGGGGCCCATCTCAGGGCTTGATCCCAGGCCCCTGAGATCATGACCTGAACCGAAATCTAGAGTTGGATATCTAACTGGCTGAGCCACCCAGGCACCCCTACTATGCATATTTATATACTTAGAATCAGTTCTTCATGCTTTCTCCCTGGAAATTAACTTCTAGCCTCAGTGCTGTCAAAGCAAATACCTAATGAATATGCCTGATATGGAAACTCAGCCCATGGCCGGTTTGAGCATGATGGTCTGGAGGGAATGGAACGGAGGGCAGCGGGTGTCTGACACACGGCCCCGAAAAGCTCACCAGCATGTCTCAGAGGGAGCAATGGACAGCCAGGTGCTTTCTGCAGAGCCTGACTCCAACCTCCCTGTGGACCCACACACTTCATCTGTGCAATAAGTGGACAAGTACTTCTATTATCCCTACTTTACAAAGGAGGAAGCTGAGGCCATAGAGGTTAAGGACCCGGCCCAGGTGAGTCAGTACAACAGGGATTGGATGCAGACATCCTGGCTCCCAGCTCTTCAGGTCTGACTCCAGTGACTTTCTCTGGAGCACGGGAGGATCTGCCCTCGGGGTTTCTGCACCTCTGCCTCCATCAGTCTCTGGGTCTCCCCCTGGAGGGGGATATCACTTCCCAGCATTTGTGAGGGGGTGGCCCCATGAACCAAGGACAAGCTTGCAGAGAATTCTGAGGGGGACAGCCTTTATCTGCTGCAGCTGCAACTTGTAGGTAATGGGCCCCCCTCGGATCCTAAGGGCTGGGTGGGGAGCCCAGGGCTGTGGCTGTTAGAGCCCTTATCCCTAAGCACCATGCAGAAATGTACCCCTCCCTCTAGGTCTGAGGAGATTCGTGAGGTGGGAATGTTTCTGGAATTTTTTCTGGGGTCTGACACCTTGACTGTGGTAGCCACAAATAGCTTCTCTCTGCAGCTCCCTGGACGGGATCCTTCCCTTGGGAATTAGAAGGGGAGAAGGGTGTCCTGAGGATATGTAAGCCTTCCTGTGTGCTGAGAACCACATACATGCGTCTGTGTTTTGGTTCTCTGGCTCCTGGCATGTCCTGCCATAAAAGCCCTCAGGGATGGCTGGCTTGTACAATGAATGAATGAATGAAACAACAATGTCCCCATTCTGTTGCCACCAGTTTCCTGGCCATGCTGCTGCTGGGAACCCGGCTGGGACACCAAACGCTCCATTTCTGCCCCTTTTTCATCTGTCCAGGACACAGACTCGCAGCCCACCTGCCCCCCGCCCCCCCGCATCTTCAGTGTTTGTCCGAGCATCGTCCTGTGCTTCTACAACATGAAGCAGCTTCAGTGTGGCCAGGATTCTGCTCAGGGCTGGGGAGGTCAGACGAGGGGAGGGTGCGGTGGGGACCCACTGGCATGGTCACAGTTACTGTTTACAGCACCTAGGCTGTTGCAACCAGTGGAAAAAGGACTTCACCGTTGCTTGTAAACTGTGAATCAGGGGCCGCCCTTGCTAACGGCTTCCTCGGTGAGTGTCCCATTACTGAGCCCTGGAGGGAGGAGGGGGGGCTGAGGTGGCAGCGAAGCGGGCGTTCCTGTGCCAGTTGCTATGAATGGCTGCCTAGCAGTCTGTCTGCTCCTCCCAGGACGGCTCAGCAACCCCAGCTCAGTGCTCAGCCCCTCCTGGTCTGTGGCTGCGGTGGGTGGGTGGCTTTCCTGCTTGCTTCCACCCTTACTCACTGCCATGTCATCTTCCGGGAGCGTCCCCACCCACCTGCCCATGTCTCCGAGTCCTGGGGCTGCTCACCTTCTTCCCTGCTATATCACACCTCCATCCGTGCCCACTGTGAAGGGTGCCTGGCACTGCCTTCTCCAGGTGCTCATCCTCCCAAGCCAGTCCTGTCTGTCAGCAGTGTGCTGGGTCCCACATCCAGTACTCAGAGGCGACAACGTGGAATGTCGAGCACAAAGCCACAGGGGGTGGGGGCGCTGTACAGAAGAGGCGATAGTTAAAGGTGATGTGGGCAGAGAAGAAGGGAGAGGTAGAGAACACGTCTAGGCAGAGGAACAGGAAGAGGGGATACGAGGCACCAAGGCTCTTCACCTGTCACCCCTGCTAGACCATCCTATAGCCTTTGGAACGCTTTCACTACCTCCTCTCAACTATACTCCGTGCCAACCTTGGGTGACCTGAAAGATGGGTGAATTATTCTCATTTTATCCTAGAGAATGGAGCTCAGGTGGAGTAACTGGCCCAGAGCCCCATGGCCAGTGAGTGGAGAGCTGTGTCTACTGCAATCCACGTCTTCTCGTTCCGTCCTCTTGTTCTTGCTGTGCCCCTTGACTGTTGGGTTGATACAGGATCTGTAATATTCCGATCCACCCCACTCTATCCTGTCCCGTCGCATCCCATTCATTCTGGTCCCCTCCTTCTCCCCACACCGTCCTGCCGCCCCACCGCAGCTCTAGGCAACCACTAATCTTTGTTTCTATAGATTCGCCTCTTCAGACGATACATATTAATGGAATCCTACAATCGTACAATACCTGGTCTTTTGTGATTGGCTTCTGTCCCTTAGTGTCTTGTGTCCAAGGTTCATCCACGTGGTAGCAAGTATCCAACCTTCTTTCATTTTTAATGTTGAATAATATTCCATTGTAAGGATAGACTGCATTTCATTACCGACTCATCGGTTGGATTGTTTTTACTTTGCGGATATTATGAATAATGTTACTATGAACATTTTGTGCAGATTTTTGTGTGGATGTGTGTTTTCATTTCTCTTGGATATAAAACTAGGAGTGGAATTGCTGGCTCATAGGGTGACTCGAGGTTTAACCTCTGGAGGCGCTGCCAGACTGTCTTCCCAAGCGCTCAACAAAGTGGTGTTTTCGCATTCCTGCCAGCAGTGAGCGTGGGAGCTTCTCACCGTCTCCACATTCTCACTGGGGATGGTCTAACCATCCTGACAGTTGTAAAGTGGCCTTTTGCTGTGGCTTTAATTTGCATTTTCCTGATAGCTGGTGATGCTGTTTCTTTTCATGCACTCACTTACCATCTGTGTATGGTCTTTGGAAAAATGCCTATTCAGATGCTTTGCCCATTTAAAAAAAAATTGGGTTTTCTTGGTATTATTGAATCATAGGAAGTCATTGTATGTTCTAGAGGCAAATCCCTAATCAGATATAGGATTTGCAAATATTTTCTCCCATTCTGTGGAATGTTTTCCCACTTGAAGTTGTCTTTCAAAGCACAGTAATTTTTTTTTTTTAGACTTTATTTTGAAGTCATCTCTGTCCAGCATAGGGCTTGAACTCATGACCCCAAGATCAAGAACCATGTGCTCCCCTGACTGAGCCAGTCAAGTGACCCTCAAAGCACAAGAACTTTTAAATTTTATGAAGTTCAATTTATTTTGTCATTGCTGTTTTTATTTTAGAGTCATATCTGAGAAACAATTGTCTAATCCAGGTTGTGAAGATTTACCCTGTTTTTTCCCCCAAGAGTTTTACTCTTACATTTAGGTTTTTGATTCATTTTGAGTTAATTTTTGTATGTGATATGTTACAATGTGAGGTAGGGGCCAAATTTAATTCTTTTGGGTATGAATATTCAGTATCCTAACACTGGATGCGTTAGGAAAGATTGAAAAGACGACACTTTCCCCTTGGAATAGTTTTGGTACCTTTGTTGAAAATCAATTGGATGTAAATGTATGGCTCTATTTTTGTACCCCATTCTATTCTATCGCTCTATATGCCTCTCTTAGGCAAGGCCCATACCATTTGATTACTATTGCTCTTGATCTTGGGGTCATGAGTTCAAGCCCCATGCTAAACATAGAGACGACTTAAAAATAAACTCTAAAAAAATTCTATATGTGGTATGATCTCTAATATTTTAAATGTGCTAAGTAAGGTATGTTTATGACCCAAAGTGTGGACTCTTTGTGAATATTCCATGTGAGTTTGAGAAAAATGTTTATTCTGTTGTTTGATGGAGTTTTTTTTTTTTTTAAGGTTTTATTTACTTATTTGACAGAGAGAGAGAGATCACAAGTAGGTGGAGAGGCAGGCAGAGAGAGAGGAGGAAGCAGGCTCCCCACTGAGCAGAGAGCCTGATGCGGGGCTCAATCCCAGGACCCTGGGATCATGACCTGAGCCGAAGGCAGAGGCTTTAACCCACTGAGCCACCCAGGCGCCCCGATGGAGTATTTTTAAAATATCAATAAGATTGAGGTAATTGATAGCAATGTTCATCTATATCTTTACTGATTATCTGGTTACGTACATCTTTTTTTAAAATTTATTTTTTATTTATTTTCAGCATAACAGTATTCATTATTTTTGCACCACACCCAGTGCTCCATGCAATCCGTGCCCTCTCTAATACCCACCACCTGGTTCCCCCAACTTCCCCGCCCCCCGCCCCTTCAAACCCCTCAGATTGTTTTTCAGAGTCCATAGTCTCTCATGGTTCTCCTCCCCTTCCAATTTCCCCCAACTCCCTTCTCCTCTCTAACTCCCCATGTCCTCCATGCTATTTGTTATGCTCCACAAATAAGTGAAACCATATGATAATTGTCTCTCTCTGCTTGACTTATTTCACTGAGCATAATCTCTTCCAGTCCTGACCATGTTGCTACAAAAGTTGGGTATTCATCCTTTCTGATGGAGGCATAATACTCCATAGTGTATATGGACCACATCTTTTTTTTTTTCAAAGATTTTATTTATTTATTTGATAGAGAGCGAGAGCAAGAGCAGGAACACAAGCAGGGGGAGTGGGAAAGGAGGCAGCAGGCTTCCCACTGATGAGGGAGCCCGATGTGGTGCTTGATACCAGGACACTGGGATCATGACCTGAGCTGAAATCAGACACTGTTATCTTTATTATTTGCTTAATTGATTTATCAATACTGATAAAGGAACTTTAGTCTTTTAGTCTTATAATAGACTTTTAGTCTATTTTGTTTTTCTCTTGCATTTCTATTAGTTTTTGCCTAATGTATTTTGATGCACTCTTGTTAGGTGCATGTTAAGAATTGTCATCTCTTTTTGGAGAACTGACTCCTTCCTTACGTAATGCTTCTCTTTATCTCTGACAACTTTCTTTGTAGCAGAGTCTGCTTTGTCTGAAATTAAGATAGTTACTCCAACTTTCTTTAGATAAATGTTAGCACAGTATATCTTCCTCTATTCTTTTACTGTCAATTATCTGAGTCTTAATATTTAAATTGGGATTCTTACAGAAAACATGGAGTTTTTTTTTTTTTTTTAGATTTTGTTTATTTTAGAGGGAAAGAGAGAGAGACACACACATGCACATGAGAGGAGGGAGGGGCCGAGAGGGAGGGAGAAGGATAAGCAGTGTCTGCACTCAGTGCTGAGCCTGACGTAGGGCTGGATCCCATGACCTGAAATAAGCAGTCTCTGCACTCAGTGCTAAGCCTGATGTAGGGCTGGATCCCATGACCTGAAATATGACCTGAGCCCAAACCAAGAGTCTGAAGCTTAACCAACTGTGCCCCCAGGTGCCCCAGTTGGGTTATTTTTTAATTCACTCTGACAATTTCTATCTTTTTTTTTTTTTTTAAAGATTTTTTCTTTATTTATCTGACAGAGATCACAAGTAGGCAGAGAGGCAGGCAGAGAGGGAGGAGGAAGCAGGCTACCTGCAGAGCAGAAAGCCCGATGTGGGGTTCAATCCCAGCACCCTGGGATCATGACCTGAGCCGAAGGCAGAGGCTTAACCCACTGAGCCACCCAGGTGCCCCGACAATTTCTATCTTTACTTGGCACATACAGACCATTTTTATTTTAAGTAATTATTGATATATATGTATTTTAATATCTATGATGTTTGTAAATGTTTTCTATTTATTGCACTATTCTTTGTTCTCTTCCACCCACTTTAATGCCTTCTCTGGTTTTAACTAAGCATTTTAACTCAATTTTTCCTTTCCCCAAGAAATCAACTTTAAATCTTCAAAAATCCTTGGTGGCTGTTCTGGGGGTTGTCCTACAATATTGCAAGTAATCTGGGCCCAATTTCAAATAATATTGTACTGTTTCATAGACTCTTAATTCCTTCCTACAGCACCTTACAAATTTGCTGCCATTTATTTCATATCCACATGCTATACCCATCTGATACCTTGTTGCTGTTATTATTTTGAACAACTATCTACTACATTCATTAAGAGTAAGAACAATAGCAGATTTTATTTTCCCTTAATGAATTCCCTCTCTGATGCTTTTCCTTTCTTTATGAAGATTGAGGTTTCTGGTATCCTGGCTTTTTTATGCCCAAGAGATAAGCCCAGGATGGTGCTGGGAATGTGTTAAGAAACCCCTGTCTCTATGGAGACAGAGGAATGGGCAGTAAGGGCAGGAGGTGATGGACTCCAATGGTGCCATAGGGCCAAACTTGCTTTGGTTGGGTAGATTAAATACACTGACAACCCCCAGAGTCCAATGGCGCAGTTCAGCAGTCTTTCTTAAAAGTTCTTACCAAGTTTGGGACAAATTCATGCTTATTTTGGGGCTAAGAGGAGAGAGAATTTTGCCCCTAACTCTGCACTTATTCTGACTTTAATTATTGTATATTAAACTTGGATAACATATATATTCATTATCTTGGAGACTTGTGACACCAAGCAAGTTTCTTAAAGTCTGTGTTGAAACTTCAAATGTTCTAATCTTGGATATGAAACAAGGGCTGGCAAGTTAGCAAGGAAGGGCAAAGGAGACTTCTTTCTTTCCCCGTGGAGCTTGCAGACATGTGACTCAGAGCCACTCTGGGGTGTGGGTGACATGAGGGAAAAACCAAGGTTGATTTGGTATGTGGAAGAAAAATCTCATTACAGTGTATCTTCCAACAAAGACTGAAATAGTGAGAAGCTGCCTACATTTTGAGACTGAAAATAGAGTAGAGAAAAACTTGATGTTCTTTTCAGGAAGACTGTGGTGAAGGGTGAGAGAATGGAGCAGCCCCCAGGGAGAGCCACAGAAAAATGAGAAGGTTGTCAGGACATACCCTGTGAGTTGCAGGGTTGGGGAACCAGGAGGCTGAGTTCCAGAGCTGGCTCTGCTGCTAGATTTCCCTGTGCCTGATGAGTCATGGTCTTTTCCTGCCTTGGTTTCCTCATCTGTAACTGTGAAGAGTTTGTATTAGATGCTCTCTCAGGGGTCCTTCAATCCTTCAATTCTCAAATTCTCTAATTCTATGGATTGACACATTCTGACATGATGTGAGTTTCTCTTCTTCCATTGCACCAGAAGTTGGAACAAACTCACGGTAGACGAGAGGCATTTATTGGACTGAAGGGCAAGCTGAGAGTTAATCTTTGTTTCCTTTGCCAACTGACAACATCCAATTAAACTCTGAAGAGAAATGGTTTTAGTTGGCAAGGTGTTTGTTCATGTGCTAGGAGCTGAGAAATTGGATTTTCTTCCAGGTCTCTTACAGAAGCAATCTGGGCAGACATGATGGTATTTCAAGAGGAGGGAGAAGTGAGGAATGTTGAGAAATTATGACTGGAGGAGGAAAGCCAAACGAGGGGCTGTGGTGGTGGCCCCATTATCCCATCTCCATTCCAGGCACCTATAGGGCTGAACTCTGGACCCAGCTATCTTCCTTCATCTCTCTGCCTTGGGAGGATGTTCAGGGCTCAACTGTCTGGATTCCAATCTCTACCCTGCCATTTATTAGATGGGTGAACTTGGGCAAATGTCTTCACTGCTCCGCACCTTGATTTCCTCATCCATAGATGCCAGTGGTGCCAGGGAGACCTCATGGAGTTGTTCTCAAGTTAGATGAAGCAAGCATGTGATGCTCTTGGCATTAGGCCTCCATTTGATGGTGGTCATCGTCACTAGGTAGGGGGTGGCAGATGTCCCTGTAGAGTATCAGGGCTTAAGGCAGATGAGGCCTCCTGACCTTGGACTCCACATTCCAGAGACCAGGCCTCCCCACAGAGACTCAGGGAGCTGAGAACAGGATGAAAGCTCAGGGGCCCCCTGATGGCAGATGAAGAATTGGCACCATTGGGTAAACTAACCATCAAACCAGGACTAATACCTGAAATGCAGCCTTCCTCATCTCCCCCATTAACAGAGCAGAGCAGAAAAGGCAAGCTGTCTTTACAGGAGACTCCCAGCCAGCTGAGGGCCCAGGAGAAGCTTCTGGCACTGAGAGGGACAGTTGCTTTGGGAAGAGTTGAGGAAGGGGCTCAAGTCAAAGGGACACACCAAACCAACCCCCTATAATGGCCAGGAAGGACCACAGTGCCTTCGAGTGTCAGAAGCTTTAATAGCCAAAGTGCAGATGTTTCTAGACCCAAGTGGTAGGGCATGTGGGAAGGTCTGGTTGGCACAACCTCTCTAGGATCTGGAAGCTCAAGTGTGGGGTCTGGCACTGAAAATTGATGAGCTATGGGTTGGTTGCAACCACAATGTCCTAACTGCCTTGGAGATGTGCAGCGTCCATGTCTGAGGAGTGGTAAGGTGTGACAGAAGGGTCCCTCGACCTGCCCACCCTTGAGAGCTCTTAAAACTCATCCCAAATATTCATGGGTTGTGTTGGGGGGAGTGTGGGCCAGTGAGATGTGATCCTGGCCTCTTGCCTCTGAGGGTTTCATGTCTCGGCTCTCCTCCCCTTCCACAAGGATGCTTATGCTTTTTATTTACTTCATTCTATTTCTACTTTAAACTTATTCAAATTTCTTAGAAACTCCAGAAACTTGGTTCATTATAACTTTTCTTGGTCACCATATGTATTTTTTTAAATCAAGAGGAGCTGAGCTGTATTGGGCTATTTAGATTTTGTGGAAGTTACTATGACATGGAGTGGCTGATTATATCATCTGAGATACCAAAGAGAATCACTTTTCAGTAAATGAGTTTTTTCAAATGGAAACTTTCAAAGAGCTCATCCAGAACCTGGGGTACAGATAAAATGTGAAGGGTAGCATTTGATCTGGAGGAAGACAAAGCTGGACATGTTTAAGGAGAAGAGAGGGCATGGGCAGGTTATCTTGGGGAATGATTTTCCACCATCTTTGAAGTAGGTAGCAGGTGCAATCCCAGCTAATCGAGTCTATTAGTCAGCTGTGTTATGGTAACAAACCATTCCAAATCTCGGTAGCTTTCAACACTGAATGCTTATTTCTTCGTTATGTTGCATAAAGGCAGCTGTGGGTTGGCTGTAGGGGTTCTATGCTACACATCCTGCTGTCTGGAGAAGCCTAACCTGGTGAAGAGCTCCTATTTTGGACATACTGGTTTTGCCATAGAAGAGAATGTTAATGTTGTTGAAATCTGTGATGCATTTCTGGTCTACTCTAACTAGTCATGCCTAGTTTGTCAAGTCCTGTCTTTACAGGAGAATCCCAGCCATGCTGAGGGCCCAGAAGCAGCTTTTGGCACTGAGAGGGACAGTTGCATTGGGAAGAGTTGACAGTGGGGTGGGAGTTATAACCTGCATAGAAGTAGATGCTACAAATTAAAGGCAATTGGAGGGAATGTATATTCTTCTCCTGGGGAACAGAATGAATATTGGGCATGGAGCGGAGGGGAGACAACAATACATTCTACCACACCCAGCGTGTTTTCCTCTTTTCCTTGTAAACAAAGCAAAAGCAGAGAATACTGGAAATTTCAGATCACCTTTGCATGGTGGAATGGGTGGGTCATTAGCTGGAATCCCTACACAAATGCAGTGTGTCCTTCTTTCTAAGAGTTTGTTGAAAGAGTTAAATGATGACAACTATAGACACAGTTGAGATGATCACATGTCACGTCCTATAGTCGTTGTTCTACATGTCTCAAATAATTTGAAACACAAAAACTGCATTAAATTTCACTGACAAAACAAGTTACATTTGGGGCTCAGCTCTCAACATGGTCTTTTGACTTTCTTTTCCAAGTGAGAAAAATTTCTTGGAACACAGAAATGGCAGTTCATTTGGCATTAATGAAGACCAGATATTTTTAGCAATGTTTAGAAGTAGAACTCTTCTCTAAATAAGTCCTTTGTCTTTGAAGAATGATTAAAACACTTCTGGAAGGCATAATGACACAGCACAGCTGAGCCGTCTCAGTCCATGCCCATGTGGGGCAGGGTTTGCAAACACCATCACTGTCTGGCACACAGTGTGCTCCTCCATGGTGTCCTTGAAGCTGAGACATCGGGGCACAGTAAAGCATCCCTTGGTTATGTTCAGGTTGTTACCCACTATTATGAGCTTCTGCCATCTTGCCGGGCATTGTGGATTTCAGGAAAGGGTTTCAATGGTTCTCCTCCTCCTCCTCCTTCTCCTTCTTCTTCTATTGATGAAAATGAAACAACCATGTTTACATGCCTGGAAGTTTTTAAGGCAAATGATCCATTTCTCCGAATCGAAAAATCGTGCTTTGGGACATGTCAACTCGATGTTGCTGTTAGGGACTCCCTCACACTTTTTTAGTCTTTCATTATGGTCAGAAAATTTGGAAAAAAATTTTCACTCTTTTTGTTCTTTCTTGTTCTATGTTCATCCATGTATCTATGTGAAATGTCTGTTTTGTTCTCAGCATTTTCAGTACAAAGATCTGACCTCTTTCTGTGGACAAGAGTGCTTAGCTCTCTTACCTGCACCATTCCCCTTTCCCTGTTGATAATTGTATCACATGTTTTGGCTCAACAGTTCCACTGACATAATTATGAGAGTTACTACTGGTGTCTTCTTGGTTTGTTTATCTAGGGGCTGACCCAGGTTTCCTCCCCAAGCTTCTTTCAATTATCAACAAATACCGCACTAATCTATGTGTTTTCTACGTTCCTCACACTTCCCTTTTAGAATATCCACTCTATTGTTCTGCTCCCAGACCACCATTAGTCCTTCATCATCTACCTATAAATGCCCTTTTCCTGCATCTTCTGTTAGATCCTGCCTCCCAGAGCTCATGCTTTCCTCTTTTTTTGTTTTCTGTCTCCACATGATGGAGCACACCCTTTAGCAGACTCCTGAGAAAAGGTACCAGGAAATAATTATTTGAGATCTGGCCTAATGGTGTCTTTATTCTACCTTTGTGTTCAATTAGTAGTTGTTCAGGTATAGGATTCTAGGGTGGAAATATTTACTTCTCGCAGATGTTTGAAGGCATTGTCCCATCATTGCCTTGTTTCCAGCAGTTCTCTCGAGGATGTCTGACAGGTCTTTTGATCCCTAATGCTTTGTATAAAAGTCCCATTTTTCATTTTGCACTTTACCTCTTAGTAAGGTTTTACGATCTTTTGTCTTTATTGTCTGTGTTTGTGAAATGTCATGGTGATGTGTCTTGGCAAGAGTCCTTCCTCATTCACCATTTCAATGTTCGAGCTGGAAACTTCCACCCTCCAATTATGGGATTTTTAAAAATATCATTTATCTGATAATTTCTCCCTATGGTTTTCTGTTCTTTCATTCTGTGATTCTGTTTCTCAGATATTGGACCTCCTGGATGGGCCTATAATTTTCTTGTCTTTCCTCTATTTCTTATTTTCTCTTTCTTGGAGTTTTGATCATACTCTCTGAGGGATTTCCTTTAGTTAATCTGCCAAAATATTGATTTTTTTTTAGTTTTGCTATGACATTTTTCCCCAAACAATTTTGCAAATAAAAATTGTACGTATTCATGGGGTATAAAATAATGTTTTGATATACATATACATTTGAAATGATCACAATTGGGCTAATTAGCATATCCATCACCATACATACTTATCAGTGTGTGTGTGTGTTTGTGTGTGTGTGGTGACAATACTTAAGACCAACTTTCTTGCTAATTTCAAGTATACTATACAAGGTTATTAACTCATGCAGCACATCAGGTCCTGAACTTATCTTAAAACTGTGTCTGTGCCCTTTGACCATCTTCTCTTGAGGTCCCCCCTCCCTTCAGGCTCTGGTTGCCACCATTCTCTGCTTTGGTGAGTTCAGCTTTTTTCGGATTCCACATGCAAGTGAGATTTCTTATGGTGTTTTTAATTTCTAAAAGATTTCTTACTCAATAAATATTCTCATTTAAGAAACAACATCCTTTTCTTGTTTCCTGAATGCAATATATATATAGCTATATATATATATATATAATATATATATACACACACACATACACATATGTGTATATATACACATATGTGTATATATACATATATATGTGTATATATATGTATATATATGTATATATATATATGTGTGTATATATATATATTTTTTTTTTACTTTCTACAAATGTTCATTATTACTCCCTGGAAAATTCTCTCTGCTTCCTGCATTGTCTCTGTTGCCTCTAAGTTCCTTAATCAATGAACTAACTAATTAATTAATTTCTGTTGGTTGTTTAAGTGCTGTTTCATATTTATGAGTTTCCCTAGAGGGCTTGATTGGTGATGAATATTTAAGAATGGGCCATGAAAATCCAGTTGGAAGCTCTGAGTTCACAACTGGAGCTTGTTGGAATAGGAGCTTCACAGTGGCGTGAAGACCCCCTATTTTCCTGTGGGACTCTGTAGATTAGCCTCTGAATATGTTTTCTTTTGGCTCAGTGAGTTTCTTTATGAAGTAACATTCTGCTTTCTGCCAGGACAGTGTTATGGGTTGAAGTGTACCTCCCAAAAAGGACATGCTCAATTCCTAGCCCCTAGTACCTCAGAATGTGATCTTTGGAAGTCGGGGTGTTGCAGAAGTGATTGGTTAGGGGGAGGGCACACTGGAGTAGGGTGGACCCCTGATCCAATATGATAGGTGCCCTTAGGAGGCAGACCTGTCCAGGGAGAAATCGCATGGCAACAGAGACAGAGACTGTGGCCATGTCATCACAAGCCAAGGAGAAGCTGCTGTTTCCGGAGCTGGAAGAAGAAAGGCAGGATCCTTTCCTGGAGGCTTGAGAGGGCGTGTGGCCATGCTGACATGTCTGTTTTGGAATCCCAGCCTCTATCACTGAGAGACACCAAACCTCTGGTGTGGCTCGTTGTGACAGGAGTTGCAGGACATAGTTCCAGAGGGTACAGGTCACTGACTGTTGCTGCTGGGGAGGCGGAGGGGCAAGGGGTTAGGAAGGGACATGTTTTCCTCAGGACTGTAAGATGGTCCTCTGTGACCCTCACCCCTTCCGTGGTCAATGTAGCATCTCCCCTTGCCCTTCTCTGCACCCCATGTCCCCAGGGTCTGGACCTTCTTTGGTTTCCTTCTTCTTGAAAGGAGCATCCTGGTTTCTCTGGGGGGAAGAAGGGGTGATCTGTATGGGGCAAGGATCTTGCGCCCGAGTCCTTCCTACCCAGACTCCCAACTAACACTTGGGTTTTCAGCCTTAGCTCACTCTTGAAAAATAACTGGAACCTCCTGTTCCTGAGCCATCTGCTGCCCATATCAAAGGTCCAGTGATCAAGTCCCTCCATTCTCCTGTGGGAGTGAGGACCCCTTCTTGTGGTTCCCAAGCATCTGCTCCATGAATTCCCCCGACCTCCTCCTTTGGCCTTGGTCTCACCTGGGGTATAAAAATGTTCTGAAAGGAAGTCTCCATGTCTGATGCATCTGGGCATCACCCCCACTTCCTGACACAATGTTTTCACACAAGAGCCTTTCAGCACATATGTGTGGAATAAATGAAGGAACTCAGAAGACATTGAAGCTGAAATGAGTAGACAATTGACTTTAATGCCCAAGAGAAAAATCAATCCATCACTTAAGATTGCTAAAAAAAAAAAAAAGAACAGAAAAGAACCAGTCCACCCATCCTTTATAAATGGAAATTTATATTTCAAAGTTTAAAAAAATGAGTCAAAAATGGAACCTTGATGTAGTCTGATAATTATAAAACCAAACATCTCTTTGCTAAGATTTTTGAATTCCAATCAACTGCAAAAGTTTCTTGGCTTGTCTCACATTTGGGTTTGACATCCTTAAAATTAATCGGCTGAGCATGGTTTATAGCTCACAAAATTCTGGGAAGAATGCTATATTTTTAACTGGGCAATTTTACACAAATTTTCCTAGAACCAGCTCAATGCTGGCGTGTTACCTCTGCTCAATGTGATCTTATTCCCCCAGACAGAGGGGGCTAACTTGTTCCCCCAAAGTTACTTTTTCAGGATAAAACTCCTGTAAGGCATTCCTTCGAAAGAACATATATTGTTACAAGGTATTTCCCCAGCACTGAAGGTCAAAGGCTTACTTTAGGATTCAAAGCCCTCCCTCATACCTCTCAGGGTGAATGCTTTTGTGAACATCTAATTTCTATTTTAAGCTTTTGGGTCCATGTGCCACTCAGTGACAAAGACTTCCCTTTTTGATTAGAAAAATGATTTTAAGAAAAATCACGGAAAATCAGGATGGGGTCCATTTTGACTGTAGCAGAAGAAATCACAAAATTCCTGTGGTTATTATGCTATGGCCTGATTGACCTGCTAGCCCAGGACCCACTTTAGGAAGTTGCCCCGTGAACAGCTTTTATTCATGCATCAGGCAAGACTCCCTTGGTTACATGAGTTGGAAACCTGACTCAAATTAGTGAAAAAATGAATAATTTTTTGGCTCTCATAATCAAAGGGAAAGTTGAGATGGATAGGGTGGGACAAAGTCTGGGGCAGACTTGGGTTTAGACATCTGGAGCTGGGAGGCTGTGGTCCTCTCTCTCTCTTTCTCTCCTCTCTGTTTTGTTCTCTCTGGTTGGCTTTCTACAAATGGCTGCAAATATGGCAGTTTCTAGCATCGTATTAGAGACAGCCTGAGTCTGGCCGGCTCTAGGCACAGCAGGAAACCCTGGAGAAGAGCTTAGTTTGGATCCCTTGGGTCATAGGCTCTTCCCTGGATTAACCCATGGAGATGGTGCTGGAAGGTTCTGCAGAAAAACGACAGCTCTCTTGAAGCACATGGTGAGAGGATATCAAGCACATGGTAATGAACACAGTATTTTCCTTCATAGTGTCCTAGCCTGGAATATGTTAGTGATTGGAGGTGAACTGTCATTTAGCTTTAGATTTACTCTCTCTCTCTCTTTTTAAAAAATTTTTTTCAGTGTTCCAGAATTCATTGTTTATGCACCATACCCAGTGCTCCATGCAATACATGCCCTCCATAATACCCACCACCAGGCTCACCCCACCGCCAACCCCACTTCCCTCCAAAACCCTCAGTTAGTTCCTCAGAGTGTACAGTTTCTCATGGTTCATCTCCCATTCCAATTTCCCCCAACTCCCTTCTCCTCTCCATCTCCCCATGTCCTCCGTGTTATTCCTTACGCTTATCCAAATAAGCGAAACCATATCATAATTGACTCTCTCTGCTTGACTTATTTCACTCAGCATAATCCCCTTCAGTCCCATCCATGTTCATACAAAAGTTGGGTATTCATTCTTTCCGATGGAGGCGTGATACGCCATTGTATATATGGACGATATCTTCTTTATCCATTCGTCTGTTGAGGGCATCTTGGTTTCTTCCACAGTTTGGCGACTGTGGCGATTGCTGCTATGAACATTTGGGGGTACAGATGGCTCTTCTTTTCACTACATCTGTATCTTTGGGGTAAATATCCAATAGTGCAATTGCAGGGTCATAGGGTAGCTCTATTTTTAATTTCTTAAGGAATCTCCACATTGTTTTCCAAAGTGGCTGCACCAACAGTGTAAGAGGGTTCCCCTTCCCCCACATCCTCTCCAACATTTGTTGTTTACTGTCTTGTTAATTTTGGTCATTCTAATTGGTGTAAGGTGATATCTCAATGTGGTTTTGATTTGAATCTCCCTGATGGCTAGTGACGATGAACATTTTTTCATGTGCCTGTTAGCCATTTGTATGTCTTCCTTGGAGAAGTGTCTGTTCATGTCTTCCGTCCATTTTTTTATTAAATTTTTAAAATATTTTATTTATTTATTTGACAGACAGAGATCACAAGTAGGCAGAGAGGCAGAGAGAGAGGAGGAAGCAGGCTCCCCGCTGAGCAGAGATTCCGTCCATTTTTTGATGTGATTATCTGTTTTGTGTGTGTTGAGTTTGAGGAGTTCTTTATAAATCTTGGATATAGCTTTAGACTTTCAAGACTTGCTACAATGGCATTATTGCACCAGGGGACTGAGCAGGGGACAGAACAGGGGAGGGGTTGCATCAATATGTGAGTGCCAGGTGCCTGGGAAGAGTGGGAGGGGGTACCTAGCCCACTGCATATGCTTATTTCCCATCCTTGTCCCTGAGCTTGGGGTTGGGAGGAGCTGAATCTGGAGAATTAGGTGTTTATAGCCTGGGGCAGAGAAAGAAGCCAAGGCTGGAAATCAGGCTGAGGCAAATCTGGTTGTAGGGGCTCAGTGCTGGACCTGTCCTGACATTGTCAGGCACAGCTGTCACTCACTTGTTCTGCAGACAGGGAAACTGAGCCACAGAAGGCTGAGCTGAATTGCTGGAGACCTGCGGTTCGTTAGTGGCAGAGAAGGCTCTGGGGCCTCATTCCCTCTTTCCACGATGCTACTCGAGGAGGCTTGAAACTGGCACTGGGGTGGAAGGAGGAATGCCAGCCGTCCTCTGGCTGTGGGGTCAGTGGAAACCTCAAATCCTCCTCTTTGGTTGGGCTTACAATCCTTCTTCTCTTGAAATAGTAGAATTGTGTTTCTGGAGGATTTTACATTAGGTTGCTTCTGGAATCTCACGTGGTCCCTGTCCAAGGAGGTGCTCTCCAGCCTCTCAGGCAAATCTGTGCATGTAACCGCTTATGCTGGTGATGGGCTCTGCAGGGGGCAGACTCCCAAGCAGGCAGAAAGCCTCGAGACTCTCCCTTCCAGTCACGCTCCATTTCTTCTAGGAATTTGATTTTTATCTTATGGACAGAAATGCCTGTTAACTTGCCTTGTCTTTCCTTTCTCCGTGCCTTCCAAGCATCGGCAAGCATGGGATTAGATGAGCAGGACTATCTGTGCAAATTCAGGAATGCTTACCTCACTGGCTGGGAAATCACCTTCAGCTCATGTGCCGTGACCTTAGACTCCATCCCTCTCCACTCTCACCCAAGGAAGGTGTTACTATTTGCCTCCCTAGTTTATGTCTTTGTGGAGATTAATGTGCAGCTAATGACAATGTGTTGTCCTTTTATCTGGGGAATAGCGTGATTTTAAGATTGGGGCCAATTATGTGGAAGTGGGATTCTTCTTTTCCTATAATGCTATAGTCTTCACATCTCTATGTTATTTGCCAAATCTATTGATGCTTGTTGGGAAGACCCTTCCTCAGTCTTGAACAATATCCTTGGGTCTGTGGAGTGGGGGGTGTCAGCTGTGACCCAAAAAAGACCTTTTCAAGTGTGGAAGGCTGTGAGGCACCTTTGGACTTGCCAGGGAATCGTGGGCTCATCTCAAGTGGGGATAAAGGTCACAATGATGGGCTTCTGGGTTCCTTTAGCTCTTTTAGTGCTATCCTGTGGTTACTATGGCGATGGGGTTGGGGGCGGTGGTAGGGAGCCTCTCTGGGGAGGATTATATTAAATGGAAATAGGTTAGCTCTGGTCTTCTCCAGCTGGCTGTGAATCATTCTATGTCCAAAGTGTCCACCCATAACCTCCCTTAAGATTCTCACAAACTAAATGGGTCTCCCTCTCAACTGAGATTCCGTGAACGACGTCAGGTATAGGTCACTTGTGTTATTTACATTATCTTTTCCATCATCATGGACTTATGTTGAATGAGAATGGTATTTGAGGAGAAGCCATTCTGCATTTAAAAAATGAATTAAAATTCTACGTAAGTATATTCTTCCACATCATATCATAGCATGGATAGATGGCTAATTCATTATGAGTCTATCTGTGTGGGTTGATTTTATGTATTTGCTGGTTTGGTGAAGACTGCAAATGGCAGATGGAATTTATCAGAAGAAATGCCAAGGGAGAGGTACAAAAGGAAAATCAACAGAGACAGTCTTTTGAGAAGATCCTCGAAGCCTGAGAGGCAGCCAGGTAGAGGAGTCTCGTGTGTGACTGAGCGGGACATAAATGAAGAGCAGCAGGCCTCTACAATCCCCTTTGGGCCTCGCATTACTCCTTGCAGTCTGTCATCTGATATATATAAACACAGCTGTTAGACCTGAAAGAAAGTTCAGAACTGATGTAATAGGTCTGTGCTGGTCAGGGGTTGGTACGGGAAAAAGAAACAGCTCTAGTTCTTGTGAGCACAAAGGGGTCCATGGTGGGGATTTAGGAGATGGGGGCAGTGGGTTGGGCTTGGAGCTGGGCCTCCGGGAACCGCTCCCAGGACTGCCTAGCCTCTCCTCTGGCCCATTCTGGAAGGTGGGGAGCCAGGGGCTGCACTGGAGAGCCTGCGCCCTCATACCCGGGGGTAGGGAATGTAGAGGGGGTGAGGAGGGACAAGGACACATTCCTTAGCTACAGCCTGGGTGCTGGGATGTGGACTCAGGCTGCTATCACTCTCTTCACGACTTCCCCTCAACTTCTAGGCCTGTGCTGGGGCACCGGGATGCCCAGTCCCACTGCCCCTGCCCTCATGACCCCTTGGCACGCCGGAAGCTGGAGTTTCCCTTAGAATTATGCCTGCTACACATATTGCAACCTCTCTCCAGAAGAGACAGCAGCTAGCAGCCCAGGATAAGCCTCCAACATGGGTGCAGGTGTGAGCCGTTAGCTGCTGACACCCACACTGGCTGGCTGGGGCAGGGCATGAAGGAGTCTGGGAGAAGTTGCCTAGCGCCTGATAATCAGCTAGGCAGCAGAAGGAAGACCAGCAGAGAAACCTTCAGAGGCTGCCTCTTCTTTTCTGATGTTACAGCAGCACATTGAAGAGGGGGAACCCACCCAGAGCCCTAAACACTAGCCAGCCTGGGAAATGGGATTTGTGCCTCTCTAACTTGGGCAGGAAGATCTGGGATGAGGGGCCAGGACTAGTTCAATGCAACGTTTCTGGGGGAAGCTGAACTGAGAGACAATGTGGCTTCTGAGATCCCTCAGGACTCAGGATCCTGTGGTGTTTAGGTCAGTGCTGGTATCTGAGGTGGTTTCCTCCTGGAACCAGGTGTCAGAGAGGAACTTGGACATTTCAGGGAGAATCTCAAAGCCCGGTGAGTAAGTGAGGAAATCACAGGAGACGAAATGCTCTCTCTAGTGATTTCAGGGGGGATGCTGGAGCTTTCTGCCACCAGCTTCTAGAAGTTTCTTCAGTCATAAGCAGTGTTGGAGATAACCTAGTTACAATAGTAGGTACAGAAAAATATTACAGAGTATGGTTCCTGATTGAAAAGGGATTTTTTACGTCGTTAAATCTTGTTCTAGGTGATGAATCACCTTTGCCTTTTAAATAATGGTAATTACGGGATAAGTAAGTCACAGGAATAAAAGATACACCAAAGGGAATATAGTCAATGGTATTGTAATAGGGTTGTATGTGAAGGATGGCAGCTCCCTATATAGTGAGCACAGGTGATGTACACTCTTGTCCAGTCACCGTTTTGCACATCTGAAATGAATGGGACATGTGCGTCAACCACACTTCAGGTAAAAAAAGACACTCATTCCTAAGGCCAAGGAAGGTGTATTCTTAGGTATTTTGAAAGGAACTAGTCATATTCTTGATTGTAGAAAGGATCCACCGCAAGGGACACCCAGCACATGCTCGTCCAGTAGCCTCTGTGGGCTGGACTTTTTGGAACAGGAAGTTGTCACCAGAGTTGCCTGTTGGCAGCAGGAGACAAGCCCTGGACACACGGCTTTCCCCGGTGCTGAACTTGCAGCCGCCAACCAGCCAAGTCCAGCAAGTGTCCCAGCTGCACAGGGCTCAAGTCTGCACCTGCCCTGGGCAGCGGGGACCCTATGTGGGTTGTGGTCTTCCCAGATGCTGCCTGGACAATGGGGTTTCTGCTCAGAGCCTCTGCTCATTGCTTCTTCATCTACAGGGAAACAGCACAGTTCAGGCCTCCCTCCTTGTCCCTCAGCCTCTGAGACATTCTTGGGGCTGACCCCCAGGGCACGGAGAAGGGGTGAGGCCCTGTGCTGCGGGAAGGGAGCATTAGTGGTGGGAGAGTGTGCAATGTGTGTGAGTGGAGGTGTCCTCCTCTGATTCCCCTGCGTGTTAATCAGGAACGGATGCTGGATTTTGTCAAATGCTTTTTCTGCATCAATTGAGAGGACCATGTGGTTCTTATCTCTTCTCATATTAATTTGTTGTATCACATTGATTGATTTGTGAATGTTGAACCATCCTTGTAGCCCAGGGATGAATCCCACCTGATCATGGTAGATAATCTTTTTAATGTGCTGTTGGATGCTGTTGGCTAGGATCTTGTTGAGAATCTTAGCATCCATATTCATCAGTGATATTGGTCTAAAATTCTCCTTTTTGGTAGGGTCTTTGCCTGGTTTGGGGATCAGGGTAATGCTGGCTTCATAGAAAGAGTCTGGAAGTTTTCCTTCTGCTTCAATTTTTTGAAACAGCTTCAGGAGAATAGGTGTTATTTCTTCTTTGAAGGTTTGGTAGAATTCCCCAGGGAATCTGTCAGGTCCTGGGCTCCTGTTTTTTGGGAGGTTTTTGATCACTGCTTCAATCTCGTTATTAGATATCGGTCTATTCAGGTTGTCGATTTCTTCCTGGTTCAATTTTGGTAGTTTATATTTTTCCAGGAATGCATCCATTTCATCTAGGTTGCTAAGCTTATTGGCATATAACTGTTGATAATAACTTCTGATGATTGTTTCTACTTCCTTGGTGTTAGTTGTGATCTCTCCCTTTTCATTCATAATTTTATGAATTTGGGCTTTCTCTCTTTTCTTTTGGATTAGTGTGGCCAATGGTTTATCGATCTTATTGATTCTTTCAAAAAACCAGCTTCTAGTTTCATTGATACGTTCTACTGTATCTCTGGTTTCTACCTCATTGATCTCAGCTCTAATCTTGATGATTTCCCTTCTTATGTGTGGACTGCGCTGGGATAAAGGCAGCCGGAAGGAGAGTGGCAAGCACAAAGCAGTTTGTTAAGGATACTATACTCTCAAGGCGGGAGAGGGCAGGCCCCGAGGTGGCAACTGTCCTGAGGTCACAAGGGTCTTTTCTTTTTATGGAAGTGGGGGTCTTGGGTCATGGACAGAACAGCACAGCACAGGACAGGCTCCTGCCCATCATCAGGAGGGCTCCACACATGGGTCGAGAGGGGATCTTTTGACCCGACAAGGTTTGTACTGAGTGTCCTGACAGCCTCTTCCCACGGGGGGTGGCAAACACACTGTGTTATGCCACCTAGGGGGTGACCCTAGGCAGGAGTTGAAGAGGAGAACTTGTATTCACACCTGTGGCTCTCGGTGGGTCAGTCCCAGGTGCTGGAAGCCACAGAGCCGGGATCAGGCTTCTGGGTGTACCTATTTGTTGCTGCCCTTGCCTGTGGCTCCTGTCTAACCAGCTGCCTGCTCTGTCCAGGAGCAGGTGTGGTCTCCTCCTGCTGTCTCCCCACCTTCCCTAAACTTGAAGGGGATAATCTGTGGAAAGGAGCACATGTCTTTACTCTCCATCCTTGGCTGTGAAAAGATCTCAAAGAAGTATCTGTTAGAAGGTCTCTTCATACTTCCCTGCATCTCACCGAGAGTCACAGGACAGAGAGCAGGGGTCTGGGGTGTCCGAGACCAGGCTTTCGACCGAGCCCTGCTATGAACCCTGGTTTTTCTCACCTGCAAAATGAGGCCATAATCTCACCTAACCGAGAGAGAGAGAGAGAGAGAGAGAGAGAGAAATATGTATTTGAAGCCGTGGGGGTGGTGATATTTGGGAGGAAAGAGATAATGGATAACGTATATTAAAGGGTTGTAAAATGTGCAAAGCCTGGCCATTTGTTTCTCAGGAATTTTCTTGAAACTCTGAGCAGGGAAATCGTCCGCGTGGCCCTTGTCCCTGTCCTAGAATGGGACCAGAGTCTCCCAGGCAGAATCATTCTGTACAGAGCTTTTAAACATAAGTAGCTTCACATTCTCGTCCTTTCCCTGGTGAACAGAGCTCTGCTCAGCACAAGGCTGAGAAGATGTTAATTGTTTTTATCCTTGAAAGGGAGGTTATTAAGAGAAGTCTCGATTCAGAAACTTCAAGGAGAAATGGGAGGGCGTGGTGAGGGTGGAGTGGGGGCAGATTGCATTTCCTGTTTTCCCTGCAGACGGTGTTGGAAAACACGCCAGGAAAACCATGGATACCCGCGTAAAAAAATTCCAAAATTCATTCTCTTTGCCACCAGGGGCCCAGCCCAAAAGGTGACGAGTGGAAGAGGTGGATTTCTTTTCAAGGCTTGGGGTTTGCAGGAGTCCAGCAAAAGGCTTGGAGGGTGAAGACAGCCTTCGGAGGGTGACATCAGCCTGCAGCAGGGGCCAGAAGCAACAGAGCACAGAAAGTCTGGTTTTCATTTACAGTTGGGTCAGGCCCACAGTGGGGAGAGGGAGAGGAGGGGTCGGGAGGAGGAGTGGGGAGGAGGAGGAGGAGGAGAAGGAGGAGGAGGAGCTGGAGGAAGCCCTGACTGTATCCTTGGATCAGGTCCAGGGTTTGGAGCTCAGTCTTCCACCAAAGGCCGCTCAGTTCTCCTGCGCTCCAGCCTCCTGCGAGGACCGCAAGGGGTTTCCTCCTCCGCCCGGAGCCCCGCTCTTGCAGAAAGGAAAGCAGACGCCGTCAGCGGGAAAACCATGCGAACCTAAGTGAACAGAGAAGCCCAGGGACATACATTTCTTCAGATTTGCTCAGGGTAAGTGTGTGGTCCCCTCTGCCCGTGTTCATGGGCGAGAAGGAACGGTTTTAGACCCGGTTGAGCGTTACTAGGGGGTTCTCGTGGTCACTCTTTTGGAGTTGGTATTCCGGACATGATTCTGGTCCCTGGAAGACTCAACTGAGCTTTCTTTCCCACTTTGGGGCCCCGGAATTTCTGCAGCTTGGTGAAGGCCACGGCCCGCCCGTGGGCTGCAGTCGCGTGGCACTGTGGGTTTCCTCTGCCCATCCTGCAGTGTTTCTGGGCTGCAGTCTGTTTGACAGTCTCTCCTTCTGAAACTTGGGGGAGGGGAAGAATTTGCTTTGTTAGCAGAAGTGTCTTCGCGAGGATTCGCAACTACCTTTTGAGCAGCTTTTTGGGGAAGATTCTGTCTGAATCTTCCCAAGTAATCTTCCCAGGTGGGCACATCAGCTGGGCCTTCTGCCCCAGGCTCCACGTGGACAGGGGCTGGTGGAGCACATCTGTTACCCTTGGGGGCTGGGGGCGACTCTGGTGCCCTGGCTCGGGGCCAAGTCAAGAGTTCCTCGGCTGGTACGAAGGGTTTCCTCTTTTCAGGAACCTGAGGTCACTGTTGGAGTCTCTGTCCTGGGGCCGGGGGTGGGGGGTTTGCATAAAACTGCTGCCGAGGCCAGAGGAGGAGAAGGCATTTGGTGTTCGGGCCACATGCCCAGTGGATAAGGCAGGGCTCCTGGGGCCGTGGGGCCCGCCCGGGTTGCCCAGATGTGGTGCGCGTGCCAAGTCGGACGGCCCAAGGCCTGTTCTTAAGCTGGGACACCCAGGATGGATGGTGTTCCCTGACAGTGGCCAGCTGGCCTTGGGGACCTGTTTCAAGTGTAGAAAGTGGACCAGGATTGAAGCAGGGGTAGGGTCACTGGGAGGAACCAAGGGAATCCAGGAGTGGGGGGTGGGGAATAAAACCCACATCAGCATTTCACAGCCTGGCCTAGGAGCACACTAAGAGGCCGGTCTGGGCTCCAAGAACAAGCTGCTCCGAGCACAGGGGTGTGTCCTGTGCCCAGAGGGAGTGCAGTGGTGCTGGCCCATGCCAGCCAGCTCCTTGCCTGGTGCACAGCTATCCTTGTAGGATCTGAGGTCTGCAAAGGCACTCAGAGCCCATGTGGACTGATACTGCTCCTCGACCTGGGATTCCCCCCACCTCCCAGAGCACCCATTCCCAGTAGTTCAGGACACTGAACAGAAATGACTTTAATTGACATCTAGGCCGCCTCTGGGGCTGGGGACCAAAAGGGTGGGACCTGTACTTGACTTTGTTCTTAATGTGGACTTGTTGCTGAGTGTGAAGGCACAGGGATGGGGAGGTGAGGGACTTTTGTAGGAGCTCAACACAATGGTCATGTGGGCTTAACCATCTTTGTTGAGGCAGGGAGTTGCCATTACTGTGAGACTTATTTTTCTCTTTCCCTAGTCTGGCAGGGAGAAAACCAAGAAGAAGACATTGGGTGGAGAACAGGGTCTGGGAGAGGATGCCACAGCAAGGTGGAAAAGTGTGGCCATCCTGCATTTTTCCTATGGGGGAATTGGAGGGTGTGGCCACCCCACCTTCCTGGGAGGTGGCCAGGGAAGCCTCTAGAAGGTTAGCTCTTGAATCCAGCTCTGCCAGCTCCATCCCACCATGCTCGTGGCTCTTCTGATGGGATATATGGCCGAAGTCCAAACGAGGGGTCTTAAGGGCATTTTTGATATAAGATCTTTCTGAATAGAAATGTCTTTGTTTCCGCACTTCCCTTTATTCTGGCCACATGAGTGCCTTTTGTCATTTTCATAGCTTAGAACCTAACACATCGCCGATGATGAAGTAGGAAGAAACCCTCAATTGATAATCAATGATGGATTTGTAGTTTTGGGGCAGAGGGCTGCAGGGCCCACTGCTGTAAACCAGCTTGAATTCAGTCGTCTATCCCTTCTGGAAGTTGGTAGAGAGTTCCTGCCTCGGGAGCTTCCTGGCCGGGGAACTTGCTCAACCAGATAAAGCACAGTTCCGACCAGCAGCCCGCGTTGCCACCCACTTTTATGTGAAATTCCACAATTAGGGTTTAAAAGTTGCCAGCAAGCCACAAAGTCTGTGCCATGAGACTGTCCTGCAGGCATGCTAATAGCCTCAGCCAGTTTTCTTTGACAATTCGTTTTTGTCACTATTTAGTTTGGAGGAACCCGAGAGGATCTGTTATCTCTTGGAGGAGGAATCACAGGCAGCTTCCCCTTCTCAGTGGGACAAATTGTACCAGGCGGCCTTTACATGCCACCCCTGGGCCCTCGTGGTATCTTCGCCGTGGAAAGCAGGCAGGGAGAACCACTCCACTGTGGCACCAACAGCTGATGGTGTCAGGAGGGACCTGACATTTAAAGAAATCTCGTTAGCTGCTCTGGCTGAGGAAATGGAAGCCCAAAGTAATTCAAATTTTAATGCAGGGAAGCTTTAAAAAGTTCCGCTAATTCAGACAGACTTGAACTAGACAAGGACGCTTCTCTTCACCCTCACATTTCCAGATATGGTGTCTGTCTTTCCAACATAAAAATTCTGGAAGGTTATTCTCTGTTTTAAGGAAAAGATGCTGCCTTCTCCCTCTACATCAAGGGGGATGCCTGCCCCCTGCTTATGACACACAGCGTCCTGTTCACAAAGGGTGGCTGTCCACATTATCTTGATTTTTGAAAGCATAATTTCGAACATCTTCTGGTCTCATAAGTCTATTCTGGGAGAGAGATGAAATTTTGAGTTAGCACATTGACCCCCTGTAGCTTACTCTGAAAACGTAGGCTGGTTTTCTGTCCTCTAGAGGGCGGTGTGTGCACCCTTCCGAGCTCTGGAAAAGTCTCCAAGTGGTGGGAGTGCTTCAGGGTGTGGTTTCTGGGTTTGTAGGGAGTAGGTTGATAGCCTTCTCAGCAGAGCTCAGGGGTAACTTTCGACTGTTTAAACACACATCTTTTAAAATGTGACTGTAATACCTGAAGTGGATATACATTTAGAATTTTATTTTATTTTTTTCTGTGCTCAGGTACTGAAGTAAAATTGTGCCTTGAAGTGAGGCATTCTGCACGCTCAAATAATTTCATTATAAGGGCGTCAGTCAAGTAAGAACTTATAAAAGAAACATTTTGCTCCCATCCCCTAAGAAAAGTGTAAATTAACAGTAGGTTGTTTCAGAACCAAAGCAAATTTGCATATTGAGGCCATGCTGTCTCCATGTAGGACTTTTGAACTTTAAAACTGGCAGGAATAATGTGAAGGGGAACTGATCCAGTAATTCCCAAACTTTTCATTACCAGCCCTCTGCTACTTGCTCCTGAGAGGCAATTTAATTGAACAAGTTTTAAAAAATTCATGGGGTGCCTGGGTGGCTCAGTGGGTTGAGCCTCTGCCTTTGGCTCAGGTCGTGATCTCCAGGTCCTGGGATCGAGCCCCGTATTGGGCTCCGTGCTCTGCGGGAAGCCTGCTTCTCCCTCTCTCTCTGCCTGCCTCTCTGTCTACTTGTGATCTCTGTCAAATAAATAAATAAAATCTTAAAAAAAAATTCACACAGACTATCATTACAAACGTCCCGTTTTAAATTAGACGTATTGTTAGCTCAGATTGTTAGCCCGAGCCCCCCACTGTTGGGGTCCTGAAGGACAGGATGCCAGCTCAGAGAGAATGTACCTAACCTTCTACTTGGTTCATGTTCTCATTCATTCAAGCTCAATGAGCCGTGCTCTGCTCCATGGGCTGGGGAGCTTAGAGATTGAGGGAGGGCACAGGAATGACTGAGACATAGACCTCACCCTCTGTTTGGCAAATATGTGATTTCCATTCGGCTATTTTAAATATCAAAAAATTACTACCTGGGTGGATGCTTTCTCCACACCCTTGACATTTCAGATGAAAGAATGGAGCACAGAGAAGTGAATGACTAGTCTGAGATCACAGTGTTAGTAGCAAAGCAAAGTCAGCATTTCTGGGTACTCTTGCCCATATTAAATTGAGCTCGTAAGCAGATACCCCAAGACTGGGAATATCAAGGGAGCAGAAGTCGTTAGAGAATATTTTAGGATATCATATGAACAAAGGCACTCCTTCCTATTGACCAGTCTTCTATGGAGTAGTATATTATAAGTTTACTTAGCAGAGAGGTAATTGTTTAAAAAAATCTGGAAAGAGGAGAAACAATAAGACAAACAGGAAAAGTTCTGCCAAACCCTTTCCCAAAGGCAAATTGCTAGTCTTTTGTAGGAGTCTGGCTGCATCTAGCAGAACATGATCCCGCTGTCCTCCTTCCTGAATTCTAAGTCTCATGAGATACAGAGAAATATTCATGAGTTAGGAACGGTCAGTGGAAATCATGGTGGGAACTAGTTCTGTAAGATTTCCCTGGTGTGCACTATATACGCTTATTTTTCATGGACCCAGGGCATTGAGCATTGGCCACTGGAAGGAAGAACTCATGGGTCAGTTTAATTGGAAAATTAAAAATTGAACAGCAGCTGTAGATGACTCAGGTCTCAAGGGAAGCCATTCCAGGAAACTGGTTTTTCTCTTCTGGAATCTTCATCAGTTGATTCAGCACTCCTGAGCCAGCACCCAGAGCTAGGGCCAGCTCGGCCGAGGCTCACACATTGCCCGATATGCCCCTGGTGGGGGGCTCTCTGTTTCTTGTGGGGGCAGCACAAGACCCATCCCTGGTCAGGCCCAGGGAAACAGAGGGAAGGAAATCATAGCAGAACTTTACACGTAAGAGCGTAGGGAGATTAACTGATCATTACTGATAGAGGGGTAAGGAAGTAGAATTTTTCCAGGCTATTACACTAAATCTGGTGTTGATAATATTATATTAGAGGTTTTGACTTAAGTTTTTTAAAAAAAGTCTATTTTAAATAATTTTCTCTTTCAGATTTGATCATGAATCAGAGCAGAAAACAAAGATGTTTAATTTTTCCTTGCAGTGTGAGCACGTTTTAACCACTTTGGGTAATTCCTCAGTGGGACAGCATGGTTTTGGAGAAGCCAGGAGCCCCCAAAGTTTGTGGCCAGGAAAGGCAGAGAGGTGGCCAGAGGCCAGTGCCGGCCCAAGCAGCCGTCTCTCGGGACACGGCGCTGGCATGGGCTGGACGTGTGTGCAATTTCTTCTGAAGTGTTTTCGAAGGCACTCTCTCTCTGCTTTAACGTCAGATCCCATCTAGTCTCTGCTAAATGTTTATCGTTAGCAGGAGAAATGGGGAAAGTGCCGTGTCTGGCTGCCTGGTCTTGAAGAGGGCAGAATGTTTTCTACACATGAGTGGTGGTGTCGAGCTTTTCCAGCTACCACTGATGTGGAACTTTCTGCTTCGTGGTTATTATCTTGGACCTTAGGCATATGTTTTTTAAATAAGTTTCCACGTATCTGGCAGCTCACCTGGAGGCTCTTCAAGTGGCCTTTACAGGGGGAAAGAAGCTAACACTGATGGTGCTTAGCATACGCTTGCCGGTGGCCTCCTTCAGTGGGGAGGCTGCGTATGGGGGGGGACATCCCATCCCTCCTTTTCTGTATTGCCCTGTTTAAATACAGGAGCTGCTGAATGGGTATCGTTTTACTTGACTTTACCAGGAGGAGCCAACAGTGAAAGATCTAGACTTGGCTACTGAGTGTTTACAAGGACACTGTGGGTGGCAGTGAGGCCAAGCCAACATACATCATCAGAAGAGCTAAAATTTCCCTCTCGCAGGAAACACGTTCAGAGCCTGGGTCAAACAGATAGTGTCTCAGACATATGCATGTGTGGCTGATATCCTCTTCGTTTGGGCCTTTTCATAGAATGGAAAGATGAGCTTCAAGTTGTAAAATAAACAGTTGAAAGACTACCTTTAGATTTAGAGGGGTTTTCTCTGAGATGTTCCAAAGCATTTGCTTTTGAGGATTCCCCCAAAACTCTTTCAAAGGGCAGGGATATATTAAATTCCACCCTCTTCCTTCTATAATGGAGGACCTAATAGATTCTCTCTTCTCTTCCTTCCTGGTGGGCAAGAACGAGGACCCCTTTCCCAGGATTCCTGCCAGGAGGCAAGGGGAGTGAGAGAAGGAGGCCCGAGAAGACAGCTCGGGCTGCCAGCTTGAGCCCCCGGGGTTTCCTGACGTGCGACTTCTGGTCTCGCAGCAGAGAGGCCACACGCCTTCCTGGTCATCACGGATTTCTGTAGCTCCCACTTTAAATGGGACATCAGGAGTTAACAGAAATCCTAGAACTTGTAGGAGGGCCAGACTGATTTTAAAAAGCAATGCTCACAGAAGAATGAATAAATGCCCTCAAAATGGGGCCTCTGGATATATTTAAGCTTTTGTTTCAAAATTATTTCCTTGTGTGCCTGTGTGTGTGTCTTTCTTAAAAAAAGATTTCCAGACACGGAAAACGAAAAAGCTTTTGAGTAGACGTTATGAAAACTAATTTCATGGAATTGCAGAATAGCTTGGGGGAAGTCTTGGGAATATGACCCAGTAGGATGGCAAGTTGGAGGTCTATGGAAAGCCATCTTTGAAATGAGAGATGTCTGTAAATTTCAACTGGACAGATACAAAAAGGAAAAATGCAGCTCAGAACCTTCTCAGAACAAGGCAGAGTGATGAAAGGAATTGCTAATGCCAAATGGAAAGATAAGAATGCAACTTTAATGAAGTTCTATGATCGAATCCGCTGACTTCTGGACCCAGAACCTATGACACAAAGAAGAACCTCACCGCACCCAACCCAAGGGTCTCAGGCGGCCAATTCTGACTTTTCTTTCATGTTTAAAACAAGAGCAGCAGGCAAATGGATCCTCCTGACACAGAATCTGTCCCCAGAGAAGTCTATTTTTTTCCCCAGAGGAGATAGGAGTTTCCTTGGGATCTGGGCCAGACCTGGCACCGTCTCTCAGTGTTTTCAGGGGATTTTCCCATGGGCTTTGCAAACACAGACTTTGGTTAGGATTCTGGTTCTATCTTGTTTTATCCATGTGGTCTTGCCTCCCCTGCTTTCAGTTTCCAGCTATAAAATGAGGGGGAGGGAATGGAAGCAGTCATTGGGTTGTTGGGTGGAGGGCATGAAATCCCATGGGTGAGACAGAAGTGCCATAAATACTACTCAGGCTCTCTTGTCTCTATTTTCTGGGGTGGGGGGAGGGTGATGAGGGAGGGGCTGCGTCTTTCTCCCTTGCTAAAATGAGCAAGCCCACTGATCATTTGGGAAGATGATGTTTGACATCTTTTAAAAACTTCAGTTTTAAAAATTGGGACTCCATGACATGATAAATAGAACAGACTTAATTGCAAACAGACACATTAACAAATATCCAGCAGCTGGGCTAGGAACACTAAAGCCACATGACTGGCTCCCAAGCACGATGGCAAGAAAATGTGCGGGACCGAAAGCAGTTTTCCCACCTGGGGATTCAACTTGGCCAAACCACGTGAGCTCATCAGTCATGAGTGTGGCTTGGATAACACAAGCAACGTCTCCAAAACAGGAGGAGTTTTCCGCATCTGTCCTCCCTCCCCGCCCCTCCCCTCCCCTCCCCCTGCTCCCCCCTGTTCTCTTCCAGTCTTCCCCTCCCCTCCCTTCCTTTTTTCCTTAATATCTGGGTAGATTTTAGAAAACATAATTCCTGTGCACTGTACACTCATGTCATTATTTTGTGTCTCAATGGGCAGCACTTCATTTATGGGGTTACTCTTCTAAAGATGAGTATCTTGGAAATCAGTTTTTATATGTCATTTTCAACCAATTTCAGGTTCCTTGTCCTTAGAGAAGAGTTGGAGTAAGTAATGTCTCAGGAAGATGTTAGAGATTTCATCTCATTACAGTTTAGATTTTTTTTTTTTTGAGCTTTATCAAAGATGAGAAAATTATTTCGGAATTTCTCAGTAGAGAGCCTACTCTGTGTTCAACGTAGGAGAGGACCCGAGGACTGTAAGAAGTCAGATGTGACACTGTGTGAGTTGCAGGGATGGTTACAAAGCCATTAGTAAACTGGTGAACACAGTGTACCCATTTGTGAAGGCTGCTTGCAGGGGCCTGGGGTCCTCCTGTCCCACACCCAGCGGGGAGTGAGCAGATCTTATCTCCCTTCCTGCTTTTTTCCATATGAATTACACGGTCCAGTGATTTCTGCTGAGGCCCTGTGATAGTCTCTTGCTCTCATTCTTAAACAAAAGCACTACTTAGAACCTTGAATCTTGTGCGTAGATCAAATGTTTAAAAAGGTTAAGCTAGACTCCCTGAAAGATTCACATTAAAATTTTTCACTGAAGCGGTGGTACTATGGTACTTAAACTTTAGTGGGGGGGTAGAATAGATGCTTCTAAAATCACACGCGGACATGGATCTTATCCCCAGAAAACCCCAGATACAGTTGTGTACACGTTTGTGGGAAGTTGACAGGTCCTGTGAAATTTATGGATCCATATTAAAAAAATGTTTTGACCAATTACAGTATTACAGGTTGTTTTAGAAAGGGCTGCCTGGAGTTTTGGGAAGAATCCAGTAGCATTTAAATAATATGGACATACAATTTCCCTATAAAACTATTTTCTAGTAGGATGCTTATTGATGATAGAAAACTCCAATGTTTAATTTTAACAGAAAGAATCAACAATAGTACACGTACAATGTACTTTTACATTGTTCTAATGTGTATATCCCCAGGCGCCTGGGTGGCAGTTAAGAGACTCTTGATATTGACTCAGGCCATGATCTCCAGATTGTGAGATTGAGTCCTGTGTTGGGCTCCATGCTGGCATGGAGCCTGCTTGAGGTTCTTTCTCTCCCTCTTCCCTTTCCCCCCTCTAAAAAATGTGTATATCCTCAACTGAGAACACAAACATATAAATTAAAACCCTGCATTTACTTTTTTTTCCCCCTGAAGAAAAATTCAGAAATAGGTATAGCAGAATGTGGAGAAAGGGAGTTATGGCTGGATGAAAAAATCTGGAAAATTTCCAGGGTAGAACATCGGCTTGAGGGATTCCTAGGTGGTGGAGGAGGCAATCTTGCGGCTGGGTTGGAAGGTCATCCTCAGTGGAGAAAGTAGACCAATCAGGCAAGTGGTGCCTGTGGGAAGTGCCATGAACACTAGCCAGGACTCAGTTAGGACTTGGGGACACTATGGCACCAAGAGCCAAGCACTGTGGGCTGCCCTTCTCCACTGTATTGATCCGTGTCTAATGCGTGTTCACAATTTCAAGCGAAGATGTTTGGTTGTGCCTTTGAAATGCTGCCATTGTGACCACTCACTGTCACCTTACTGTAAGAAAGAAAGGATGTCCTCTTAAAGACTGGCCTCCTGATCATCATGAGAACAAATTTTTCTTCACGGTGTTGATATGTTTCCAAGAGAAAATTGTATCAACAGGTGGTTCTCTTTTTAAGCTCTCAGAAGTGGAGTCACAGGGTTGATTTATCTCTTTGTTGGCTTTCCTTGGAAATCTAAAGGTGCAGTGGATCTTGGAATCCACTCTCTTTTTTATAGTTTTGCCTTTCTCCATCTAGTCCACCAACTTTTGGCCAGCTGGCTGAGAGCCCACACTCTGCGTCTTGCTGTTCCTCAGAGCTGGGCCAGAGATTTGAACTCCAGCTTCTCCCTCTGGGCCTGACACGTGGTGGGAAAAACTATGGGCCTCAGCTTAGGTTTTCTATATGGTCACTGCACCTGTGTCCTTAGGTGGAAGCCTTCTGAGGGCTGCCTCTTGGTTCTCCTTGGTCCTCAATGCTGTCTTGTTGAGTATTCCAACTGGACACTGGTCTCCTGCCAAGGCCACCTCACTACATAGACAGACTTTCCTCTGCTATCATGACTTGTGTTTCTCTATATAACACTGACAATAGCAGATCATCCTTAATACTGGCTTCATTCGCAATGTGGGGAAGATGGAGTTTCTGCATTGTATGGTGGACAACTGTGAACAGAATCATTGGGCCATCTCCTAGGGCAAGAGGAAGGTCAAGCTGGAGAGGTCAACAGGTGCAAAAGCTTAGGCATTTCCTGGAGCTGATTTAAGAGCTCAGACCGTACTGAGGGCAGAAATAATTTTTGCACCAGGTCTCACTGTTATATCAGATTCTTTTTTACTTTCAAACGACTCAAGTCTTGTTCCCCAAACCTTGAATTTTGCTGCCTGATACATATTTTCTTCTTCCTTTCCAAGTATTATTTATGGGAGAAAACAAACATTATACTGATTCATTATAGAGGCAAGGAAGCATGCTTTAAGAAAATGTTTACTTGGATTTTGTTGCCATTTTAGCTCTTAGCCATGATCATACCTCAAAAAAAGTTTATATTATACCTGTTAAATCAATGGCTACATTTAAGGGGCACATTCTTACCCTTACTTTTGAAAACAGGTGATTTTTCCTGTCCTTTCTTAAAAATTGTGGTAAAACACACATAGCATAAATTTACCATCTTAGCCATGTTTCTGTAAGGATTTTTAAAATTTATTTTTGAGAGAAAGAGAGAGAGAGAGGTGGGGGAGGTGAGGGAGAGAAAATCCCAGACTCTCCTGTGGATGCTGAAGTGGGACCCAATCTCTTGACCCTGAGATCACGATTCAAGCCAAAATCAATCAAGAGTCAGACGCTTAACCCACTGAGCCACCCAGGTGCCCTCCATCCTAACCATTTTTAAGTGAACAGTCCAGTAATGTTAACTATATGTTTCTTGTTGTGCAATGAATTTCTAGAATTTTCTCATCTTGCAAAACTGGAACTCTTTACTCATTGAGCATCTCCCCACTTCCCCACCCTTTGGTGACCACCATTCTATTTTCTGTTTCTAACGGTTGGACGACTTCAGATACCTCCTCTAAGTGGAATCTTGCAGTATGTGTCTTTTTGTAATTGGATCATTTCACTTCTCAAGGTTTCCACAAGCTTTGTCTCACAATGACTCGTATGATAGGATTCCCTTATTTTTAAAGGCTGAGTAATACTTCACCATACACATGTCTCATATTTATCTTTATCTGTTCATCCATCGGTGGACATTTATGTTGTGTCTATGTCTTGGCTGTTGTGGCAAATGCTGCAACAAATTTCCATGTGCAGCTATTTCTTTGCAATCCTATTTCAGTTATTTTGGATGTATGCCCAGAAGTGGCATTGCTGGGTATACGGTAATTCTATTTTTAATTTTTTGAGGACCCTCCATATCATTTTCTATAGTGGCTGGATTGTTTTATATTCCCACCAGTAGGACATCAAGGTTCCAATTTTCCAGCATCCTTATCGATTATTATTGTTTTGATATTCATTCTAAATGGGTGTGACGTGATATCTCATTGTTTTGATTTGCATTTCTCTGATGATGAGTGATATTGAGTATCTTTTCATGTGCTTAATGGTCATTGGTGTATCTTCTTTGGAGAAATGTCTATTCAAGCACTTTTCCCATTTTCAAGTCGGATTATTTGTTGTTGCTGCTGTTGTTGAGTTGTGGGAGTTCTTTATATATTCCGGGTTGAAACCTTTGTCAGATATGGGGTTTGTGAATATTTTCTCTTTTTCTGTAGGTTGATTTCACTTTGTTGATAGTTTCCTTTGCTGCGCAGAGTTTTTGTTTCATCAACTCCCATTTGCTTTTGGTGTCATAGCCAGGAAAGCATTGCCAAATCCAATGTTATGAAGACTTCAATATTTTCTTCTAGGAATTTTAGAGTTTCAAGTCTTATGTTTAGATCTCTAATCTGTTTCAAGCTAGTTTTTGTAAATATTATAAGATAAGCATCTAATTTTGTTCTTTTGCATGTGGATATTCAGTTTTCCCTGCGCTATTTGTTGAAAACTGTCCTTTTCTTATTATTTAGACTTGGCGCTCTTCTGAAAGATTGTTTGACAATATACATGAGGTGAGGGTTATTTCCAGGATCTCTGTCTCTTTCCATTGGTCTATACGTCTGTCTTTATTCTAGCACCATTCTGTTTTAAAGACTGCAGCTTTGTAATATGTTTTGGAATCAGGAAATGTGACACCTCAAGTTCTGTTTTTCTTTCTCAAGATCGTTGTAGCTCCTTTGGGTCTTTTGAACACCTTATGACTTTAGGATTTTTTCCCCTTATTTCTACAAAAAAAAAGTCATTGGAATTTTGATAGGGCAGGGGTGCTTTCTGATTTGGGGTGAGGAGAGGGTGTTGTTTGTAGGACAAAAGTTTGGTGACCCAGGCTACCGAGCCCATCTGAACACGAGCTTGGCTGGTTGAAAGTCATGTGTGCAGCCACCAAGTGGTGTGTGCCTATGGGACACCATGTAGCAACGTGGTCAGTCCTCAGGTTTGGCTTCATAGGCTTGTTGATTCAATGTCCCTGGATACATTCCATTCGGAGATTGCTGGTTGGCACACAGCAGGTTTTTGTTGGGAAGAGAGTGCTAAATAGAGAGTAAGGGCAAGATTTGAAGTGGGTCCAGAGGCCATGGTTGTGTTGGCACATACTCCAATGTGGGCAAAGCCCATTTTCTCCATAAACTAAAGATTTCCTGGGGGATTCTTTCAAACCTAATCTACACAATTAAGCTGGGTGTCACAGACCTACCATTCTTTGTGCCCACAAATACCTTTACTCTTGATTCCTTCTGCCATTTGTTTGGTGACTTGATAACCAACTCAGTCTGAGAGGAAACAAAGTTTAATTGCCCCCCACCCCGACCTTTTTTTAAAGCTATGGCCAAAGGGATATAATCATTAGATTCAAAGATTCTCATGTATTGTTTAGTCAAAGCTACGTTTCATAAGACGGATAAATCCTAGTTTGTAATCTGAGTGTCGAAACTGATCACTTTGCTTTGCCCTATTTTCTCGTTTAGGTTCTCACTTGGTGCTTAGACACATTCAAAATGAGGAAACATCGACATTTGCCCTTGGTGGCCATGTTTTGTCTCTTTCTCTCAGGCTTTTCTCTTACCCGTGCCCAACAGCAGCAAGCAGGTAAGATCCAGAAACATTTCTTACTTTTATTCAAAGGAATATGTTCTCTGATTGTAGATCTGAGACCTCACGAGCTTGAGATAGAACTTAGACATGGTTTGAAGGGATGGTGAAACCCTTTGTTTTCAGGTGTTCATTCAGGCTACAGACCTTTCCAGATGCTCTGTATCAGGGAGAGATGGCTTATTTTTATGAAAACTTAGGTAGGATAACCTGGAGTTGGTTTACAGGTGGTTTGTCTTTACACTGGTTGTGAGCAGAAAGTTTGTTTCACAAATATTTTACCAAATATAGAGGTGTTCCACCTTTCTGGCACTGGTTTGGTCTCACAGCACATAAAACCAGGGCAAGACAATGATTGAAAATAAACATTTTTCTTAAAAACAGAACACACAGATCACCCCCTCTCTATCACTCTGGGCACATAAAGACATTTTTCATCTAGAATCACCCTATCTTGAAAAAGTCAGTTTCTCAAAACCATTTTAAAAAATAGATCCGAGTTAAGTCTCTTAAGAAGTTGCTTGCAGAGTTTTAGAAAATTGAGAAATGCTTCATGCAGTATTAGCTTGTAGGGATGGGGGGATGGGCTTGGGTCTTCCTCTTCTTTGCCTGGAAAGTTGGGAGTTGGGCAGGGACCCTCCCACAAGGTTCCATGATCCTTAGAGGGCAGAGAACTGAGTACCGCCTCAAGGAAAGGGGGACATTCCTTGGGGCATCAGGGCAGCCTGAGGTAAGTAGAGTCCAGGAGCTGGCTGTGTGCGGCCAGGCTGGCCCACAGCACAGATGGGCACTCTTTGGCCCCCCACAGCCTGACACCCTGAGCCTCCTGCTTCTATCTTTCAGAGAGGACTGGATTCATCTTTGAAAAAGATAGATAACGTCTCACATCTCAAAGGCTTTTCTGGCCCTGAGAAATATATAGTCACTGGTTAGAGTACCTTTCTTCATGTTAAAAAAACAGAAAAATGAGATGCTGCTTTTTTCTACAGTGACACAAGTCTTCACTGAAGGAAGACCTCTTTATTACATTTCTTCTTCTCACAAATTACTCAAAGCATTGGAGACTAGTTGATGTAAAGTGGTGGGAGTTTTCACGGTTCTTTCTTCTTGAGGCCCAATCTCAGAGCCCAAACTGAAGGATGAACTCATAAAATGCTGGTGGGCGATCTCTGATGAGATAGACTTCTGGTCTCATCAGGTGGGTTTTGGGGCTCAAGCTGTCACAAAGAATCATGCCTGAGTTAAAAGACACTCCAGGGAATACTCCCCCCCCCCCCCATTTTCTGGAGCCTGCCACTGGCTCCCATATAGGGTTCATTGCATATGGAACATGGGCTAGTGAGGGGCCACCAGCTGAGTCAAGTCCCCGCACCCAGGTAAGTCAGCGAGCTCCCTCAGAGAGCGCCCAGTTCAAGGGCAGACAGAGTAGGAAGGAAGGCTTTGCGCTGAACAGGAGAAAAATCTAAACCAATGTCTTTTTTTAAAGATGTCAAAAATGGTGCTGCTGCCGATATAATATTTCTAGTGGATTCCTCTTGGAGCACTGGAAAGGAACATTTCCGACTTGTTCGAGAGTTTCTGTATGATGTTATAGAATCTTTAGCTGTGGGAGACAGTGATTTCCGTTTTGCTCTGGTCCAGTTCAACGGCAACCCACATACTGAGTTCCTGTTAAATACGTACCGTACTAAGCAAGAAGTCCTCTCCCACATTTCCAACATGTCCTATATTGGGGGAAGCAATGAGACTGGAAAAGGATTAGAATACGTAATGCAGAATCACCTTACTGAGGCTGCTGGAAGCCGGGCCCGTGATGGAGTCCCTCAGGTTATCGTAGTGTTAACCGATGGACACTCGGACGACGGCCTTGCTCTGCCCTCAGTGGAACTTAAGTCTGCTGATGTTAACGTGTTTGCGATTGGAGTTGAGGAAGCAGATGAAGGAGCGTTAAAAGAAATAGCAAGCGAACCGCTCAATCTGCATGTTTTCAACCTAGAGAATTTTACCTCACTTCATGACATAGTAGGAAACTTAGTGTCCTGTGTGCAGTCATCCGTGGCTCCAGAAGGGGCTGGAGGCACAGAGACCCTTAAAGACATCACAGGTAATGGCAACATGGCCAAGCTGCTGCCTGCCTTGCTGTTCTTTGGAGATAAGCTTGGCAACCGCTGGCATTCGAGCAACACTGTGGCTAGTGGTGGGTGGGTGGGACTGGGAAGAGATGGCTCTTCACGGGTCTAAAAACAAAGGTTTGACCATGCTCTATAGTGTCCTTCTGAAATAGAGCTCTCACCTACCTCAAACAGTTTAATATGAACTCAATAAAACCCCCATCTGCCATTACGATCCCACAGGAGGTCCTTCAACCATTCCTAGCAAAGGCAGCTTCCATGTGGTGGGTCAGGCATTTAACAAAGATCCCTCGCACCTGTTACCTGAACAGAGAGCCCATTTCCTGGAAAGAGGGCTCCCTGCTGGATGGCCATGGCAGAGCTTGCAGAAAGAGAGTGAAAGAGAGGCAAGGGGACCTTCTTGTGAGTCAGCTCCTGCAATGGCCCACACAGGGGTCCTGCTTTGGGGAAGATGGGGGGGAAGATGGGGACAGTGGTGTGGACCAGGATGGCGAGGAGCCCTAGAGAGGCAGCTGGGTGTGTAACCTGGGGAACGCTACCACTATGGATGGAGGGAGACTGAGAGCTAATTGTGGGGGTAGGTAGTGTCCAGTGAAGCTCACAGGCCCATGTGGCCCTCATGTGTGTAAGGTACAGTGGGCAGAGGGCCTTGGGGGACCTGTGAGGCTGCCATTCAGGAAGGTTAGTCACAGACGTTACAGTCTCTGGAGATGAGCCCAGGGTGTGTGGTGTGGACATAGGTTGAGCATGATGGGAGGGAATCTCTGAGGAAGGTCGGAGAGATCACTTGGGTGCCCTGAGGAGGAGGAGGAGGAAGTGGATGACTCTTTGAAGGAGGCGTGAGTGGGGAGCGGCCTGGGCAGGCTCCACACCACACCCGGGAAGCCACCATGGGAGCAAGATCCATGGCCATGGCTTCTCCTAAATTTCCAAGGTGGTTGCCACCCAGGGGTTCAGAGATAAGAGGCAGGAGTCTGGGTGACTGGCGGAGAGTCCGTCTCTTATTAATTCCACACACAGGGTGGAGCAGGGAGAAGAAAGAGTTGAGATTCTGAGGCATAAATTGGGCAATCTAAAAGGTCACATGGGAGGGGCAGGTGGAAAGGGGCATGAGGGGCATGAAGAGTCTGGAGAAAGGTAGAGCTTTCTGGATTGTGGTGAGGATAATGGGGGAATACAGATTCAGAAAGCAAAAGAAGAAGTTGACTAGATGTCAGGAGAAGGAACTGGTCATCTCAGGCAGAGCTTGGAGGAGAAAGGGTTCCAGAACTAACCAACCCCAAGTTGTTTCAGAGAGTGGTCTTCCCTAGGGGTCCCATGATCTCAGTTGTGACAGGGGTGGGGAGGCTGACACCCCTGCCAGCAGGTCTACCTCTGACAGAGGAGTGAGTGATGGCTTCCATCATTTATGTTTAACCCTGGAAGGTGTCCTTTCCCATGTGTGACATGCCTGTCATGACAGATGTGTTGATCCTGCCAGATTATAGGAGATGGATCTGGGACCCCCCAGAGCATCCCAAACCAAACACTCTGGGCCACAGGAATATGACACGTGGGTTTTTGTGATGACCTATCCCAGTCTCTACAATGTTCTCAGTGTCAGTAATTCACCAACAATCACATTTCTGAATGGTGCAATAAGAACTAATCTGTGTCCAAACAGTGAAGTGATCAGTAGAGAAATGGGACATCTTTTCTTGAGTGCTGGCTTGGCTGACTCAGGAAAAAGAGGGGATGAGTTTGCCTTACCTTTAACCATTCTATCAGTGAACGAGGAAGAGCCTGTCCCTAGAGTCTGTTTCCACACAGATGATAAAACCTTTGTTTTTATGCCTAGAAAGCATCTCTGTCTTCTAGTGTCCAAGTCACTAGCAGCTCCAGGGTGGAATATTAATCCGTTTATGTTGTCTTTTCTGATTAACTTCACTCTGCAATTCCTCCAGTATCACAGCCCACTGCATGTTCCATAGCCAAAAGTAAAATAATAATCATTTTCTGCTTATGGTTTTTAAGAAAGGTTGCCAGAGGGCAGTATAGAGATTGCTAGTAAGTTAGGGCCATTTCTTCCCATCACCTGTATGTGTACGAAATGTTAATGGTCCCCACTGTTCTAAATGAACTCTGCTCAAGTCATCGGTCTCTGAAGGTTGCGTTTTTAAAAATCTCTTTGTCATTCTTTTGTGAAGGAATTTCACTAAGATACAAAAGGTCTGCACTGAAGCGAAACCGATAAGTGGTCTGTATTCAGCAAGGATTTCAGTGTCAGCCTTCTTTTCTTTGCCAGATATCGTTTTAAAGCACTCACAAAGTCCAACTACAATTTTTCAGATTTACATAGGAAATATGTATGTGATTTTTTTTACTTTTCTTAAAAAGAGGAAGCATCCCACGAGCGCAGGAAGGCACTGAGCCCACACAAATGTGCTCAGGGAAAGAGTGTTTCCAGCAGTGTTAAAGGAGCCTGATGTTTCCATGGACATTGTGAAATGTCTCTGTAGAAAATGCCAGAGAGGGTGTGATACACAAGCTGTTAAAGCAGAAAACCAGGCAACCTCCTATTTTTAAGTTTATTACACTGGGTTATCCTTAAGAGTTGGTATTGGTCATTGGTATGGCTTGTTGTGTACAAAAACCCATAGCTCTTGTGCTCGTCTGAGGCTTTGGTTCTCCTGGATAACACAGCATGCCCTTGTTCGTTCCATCATTGTGTGCATCAGAGGACAATGTTGTTTTTTCAGTGATGACAAATTATCCAACATGTTTCTATGACCTGCTGCCATCTGGCCTTTAGGAAGAGAAAAGTTTAAGGATTCTCCCACAGGGCTTCTCTTCTTTATGTACTCCTGAAATTGCAACCACAAAATAATAATGCGATAAATTAATTAAAAAGTAGTAAACAAATAAAGAATGTGCCATTTTGTGTTTTAGGTGTTGTTTTTCTCTTCTTGACCCCAGGCTCACAGCTAATCCTTCTTTTAAATGACCTGGCATGTGGAGTCAGTGGCCAATCTTCCATCATCTTTCTGGGGCGTTGATTCAGGCCTGGGAAATGTTGAGGAATATGGTGGTGTGATTGACAGAGCGTCTGGCTCTAGTGATGCTGTGGGCCATTTCTGAGGCCCTGCAGCCTCCCAGAGATCCCTCAGGAACCTTAAGTTTTGGCTAAAGAGCAGCAAATGCTTTGGCGTTCTTAGCAAAGCCCCACTCTCATTTAATACTTGGGTGTGATGTTTATTAAGAATATGAGAAGCAAATTAAAATTACTGTGTCAAAAATACTGTAGTAAATTATTCCTCTCATTAGAGCTCATAGTTACAAGTTAATATCTTCCCCTATGCAAGGAATTCATTTGCAAAAATGTCAAGGATTTTGTGGATGGGAGGGAAGAATAAGCTGTTTTGATTCTAGCAATCCCTGGCTTGGCATACACTGTGAGGGAATTTGGGGAACATAATTGTTCTATAGCAAAATTCTTCCATTTTAGGAGATTGGATTTGTATCCTATTTCTATAGTGAAAATGAAAGCAATTTTGCTGGCCTAAGGAAATTTTCATTTTAAACATAAAATATTCACTGTTGTTAAAAAAGCCAGAATGACTAGTCATAGTGTTGTGATTATATCCTAAATACAGCCTCCTAAAATCTCAGAATATAAATATCACATATGCTCCCAAAGAATCCTTTCCTGTTCCTGACATGCACTTATTAAAAAACATTCACCAGACTAATTTGGATTTTCCACTAATTTTGAATCAGTCTGATATAAATGTTCTAGCCAAATGTTTGAAATATTCTGCTCAGGCCTCCAAATTATTGATTGGCCTTGTAAAATCCCCATTCTCCCTAATGGGATAGGAGTGTGTAACTTGCCATTATGGGGAGAAAAGAGGCCTAGGTCTCCATTTTTATGTCCATCTGTATAACCCCATAGCTAATTCTGATTCAGGGTTTATTAGAGGCTCATGGTCTCACTAGGCAGTCAGTGTAGGATGTCATAAAAATAAGGTTGGATAATTATGTCATGACTGGTTTCATATCACTCTGCTTAACATTGTTCTGCATTATGTGATTGAATATAGAGGCAATAGCAAAAACACACGAGCAAGACATCTAACCTAATCCCAGGCCCACATGTGAGTTCCATGCAACTAAATGTCATATGAAAAAGGAAAAGACCTTGATACAAAGAGCACTGGGTGTTACGTACAACTGACAATTTACTGGACTCTACATCTGAAACTAATGATATACTAGATGTTAACTAATTGAATTTAAATAGAATAGGTTATTAAAAAAAGAAAAGATCAAACCAAACATCTGTAAGAGTGTTTTTAAGATGAGAACTCTAAGAGTAGCTTGAGTTCTTCCTTTCAAATTTATAGAGTCACGTACCTGCGCCATTTTGGTTTTTATAGAAAAGAGAAGAAACTATTGCTCAAAGAATTGTCTAACATGCTGGGACGCTAAGTCACCAAACCCTGAATCTGAGATTCTGTTTCCTAGCTGTGGATTTGGACGAAGAAAATTCCTAAGATCGCTTGGGGATTATAAAAGAAATGTCCAAAACTTAGAAATCATGTTTGGACTTCTGTTAACAGCACGCACTCCCTTATAGTCTCCTGTGGGTATGGTAATGCACAATTCCATGCAACAACATCTCCCTCCAAATTCTGTAGAAGTTTCTAGAATACATACCCATGATTTCTCAGACAAATGAATATGATGTTTTGAAGTGTAACTGCAGAGTTGGTGCAAATGCAAATTTGGTATAAATGTCCCATTTTTACACCATAGTTCTTAAGAAGTTGCCTCTTATCCAGTCAGAATGCAGAACTGAAACAGAATTTCACATTCCTTAATCAACATGTGTTTTGTGTGTCCATATTTCGTGTTTCTTATTGGTTTCCAAAGAAACATGTCAGAACACTGAACGATGCATGTGGTCACTTGTTCTAACGCTTTCACATTTTTGCATTTCTCTCTTTTAAAGCACAAGACTCTGCTGACATTATTTTCCTTATTGACGGATCAAACAACACCGGAAGTGTCCATTTTGCAGTCATTCGCAACTTCCTTGTAAATCTCCTTGAGAGACTCTCAGTCGGAGCTCAGCAGATCCGAGTGGGGGTGGTCCAGTATAGCGATGAGCCCAGAACCGTGTTCTCCTTGGACACCTACTCCACCAAGGCCCAGGTTCTGGACGCAGTGAAAGCTCTTGCGTTCACTGGCGGGGAGCTGGCCAATGTCGGCCTTGCCCTTGATTTCGTGGTGGAGAACCATTTCACCCGGGCAGGGGGCAGCCGAGTGGAGGAAGGGGTTCCCCAGGTGCTGGTCCTCATAAGTTCTGGGCCTTCTAGTGACGAGATCCGCGACGGGGTGGTAGCACTGAAGCAGGCTAGCGTGTTCTCGTTTGGCCTCGGAGCCCAGGCCGCCTCCAGGGCCGAGCTTCAGCACATAGCTACCAATGACAACTTGGTGTTTACTGTCCCGGAATTCCGTAGCTTTGGGGACCTCCAGGAGCAATTACTGCCGTACATTGTTGGCGTGGCCCAAAGGCACATTGTCTTACAACCGCCAACCATTGTCACAGAAGGTACGTATGCTCTTCTCACCATCCGTGGGGGAATGGGGGGTTTTGTGTGTTGGTTTTCGTAGAAGCAAGGCAGGCTCCTACGGAATGATTCACCTCAGGAGAACCTGTAAGTACCCACAGCAGAGTCCTTCTGCCATGTGCTGGCTCTTGGATGTGATGTCTGTGATTGCTGCAGTGTGGGAAAAAACCCACGAGATCTGGGGGTGAGCGGGAAGCTCGTGTTGACATATGCATTGTCAAGGAAGTGTGCTTTGAAGGTGAATTCTAGAGAGCTGTTACTCTGAGGCTGTCGAGCATCATTGTACTGTTTACTTACAATCCAGTCATCTGAAAAATGGATCTCAGGGGCTCATGACAATTCTCAGAAAACTGGTCTCGGACAATGGCATTGCCTCGAAGCCGGCATGTTAAGAGGTGTGCTCGTAGGTAGGTGTGGGATGACCCACAGGGTCCTCTCTGTGGTGGGTATCGAGGACCTCTCTTCTGAAGGTAAGCAACAACACAGATCCCTTGGTGGGATATTCAGGAGATGCTGTTTGCCTGGACTTGTCCAATTTCTGACTGGTTCTTTGGAGTGGCAAAATCATGACATACCTTCAAATGGGGGCCCTTTGGCATAAGACCCCAACCAGAAACATTTCTGAACATCAAACCAATCCCATTACCTAACACATACACATGTAACAAATGTGGGAGGTGAGAATGTGTTTTCAAATGTAAAGAGTACAGCTGTGCGAGGCTGTGGCAGAGAAGTTTCAGGCAGACCCTCTAGTCCCCTTAGCTGGTGATCTCATCTATCTGCCAGAGATCACCCGTGGTATTCTGCAAAACTGCTGGGTAGGGAAAACCAGAGTTGATGCCCAATTTCATCCTGAAAATCCCCTTAATGTTTCTAGACATCCCTCTGATTGGAGGTTTCTCTAGATTTGCACACTTTTGGAAACAAACAGATGGTTTCCATAGGTCTTGTCCACATTGAGGAAACACCACAGCTGTAGCTGGGAGAACTGGCCTTTGGTCCCGGGTCTTATGGTAACCAGCTGTGTGATCCTGGACAGGCTGCAGAACCTCCCTGGGAGGTTTATTGAGTTTTATATTTGTTTATTGAATTTATGGCCAGGGATCTATGGATGAAGACATTTATGTTCCAGGAGAAGCTTCATGTTTTTCTTCTTCACAAGCAGCACACTGCTCTCATTTCAGTTCTCCTAAGCTAGGGGGTTAGCTCCTCACTCACGGACAGCATCTTTGTGACTACTTTGTGAATATTCAACAAAGATCCTTGGCTCTCTGGTGTGAGCTGGGCACCAGAAACACAGTGGTGGTGGACAAGAGAGACGTGGCCACTGACCCGTTACAGGATAGTATTCCAAGTGTGAGAAGATAGATGAGGGCAGCCTGGGGCTGTGAGGGGGAAGAAAAGGGGGAGAGAGCTTCAGATGGGATGGCCAGGGATTGCGGGTTAGAGAAGCTGCAGGATAGAAAGGGGACAGTGGAGGGACAATGCTCCGGGTGCATGTCCCTGCAACACCAAAGAGCATGCCCTCTTTCCAGAACTGTTGGAAGGTAGTGGGGCTGGAGCTCACTTAATCCACGGAAGGTTGGGGCTTAGGGACCCCCCCTCCAGTGGCTCTGTTTTCTCAGGGATCTGTGCGGTGAGATGGGGCGTGGGTGTGGGCCAGATTAGAGCCTAGAGCAGAGAATGAAAGTGGTCCTTCCAGAGGTTGGGAGAGGAAGGCTTCCAGGAGAGCACTGGTCATCGTGAGCTGGTGTAGCTGACCTCGCAGGTGGGCTGTGGAGCAGGGTGAGCAGATCTGGGGCCTGGCATGGCGGAGGCAGGTGGAACATGCATGAGCAACAGGCAGAGGCCAGGCCGAGGTGGGGTGGGTGGCAATCTCCAGAAACAGTAAGGGCAGGTGGGGCCTAAGATACAGTTGCAGGGTGGGGGTGGGGGGCGGCGTGGAGGACAGGCCTTACTGCGGGCTAGGGTCCTGAGTCGCTGAGGACGAGCAGAGTTGGGTGGAGATAAGACAGCTCGGAGAAGTGACAGGAGGGATCTGAACATTTGCCGACAGCATTGGGGCACTACCAGGGAAGCCAGCCCAGTCGTGGGCTCCTGACGTCTGGGGGGATGTGTGGCATCCTGGGGGTGGGCTGGTGGCAGTCACTGTAGGAGGCATGGGCAGAAGCCTGATGATTAATTAGCAGGACCTTAGGTTCAGCTCCCAGCAAGGGTATTTCAAACCCAGTCGCAGCAGAAGATAGCTGTGTTTGGGTTGTCATCACAAGTCAGGAAGGAGATGTCACTTACTGGAGGGGGAGGGGACCTGCCACTCAGCCAGCGGAGGGAGTCAGCCTGGTGATCTGGGATGAGAGCTGACCTGTCTTTCTATTCATCTACGCTATGTGTTATATACATACATGTATGTACCTACAGGGAATGCAGGAACCTCTACATTTATGGTCTTAGGGTCAACTTCTAGGTCAGAGGTGAGAGAAGAGTGTGTGTGAGTGCACGCATCTGAGCAGGCTCAACCCCCGTGTGTTCATGGAACGCACACGTGTGGTTAACACTCTGTACACAGGTACTTACATCTATCTTCTGTGTGTGTGCGGCAGGGAGGAGGAGGCAGGGCTGTGCCACACTCATGGTCTTACACACACACGTGCACACACACACACACACTTAATGAGAATTCCACATGTCTGCACATCTCTGTGAATCATTTAAGGACTTGGAATTCATCGTCTACCCCACAAGCCACGGCCAACGCAATGGTCCCTGCATGCTTGTCCCTGGGTGTTTTGTGTCCATGTGTGCATTTACGTGTTCTCCCTGAAAGAGGAGAGTTTGGACGGATAATAATAGAGTCAAATGTCAAGACATATAACCCACATCCTTCTAAGTCTTGGAAGCCCCAGCAGGTGTCTGGATTGGGTGTAGTGCCTGACCTGATTCTTTTGCCTATGGCTCAGCCTGGCCGCTGTGTGTCCCTGCGGCAGGCAGACCCAAGTTTATAGTTGCGAGGCAGTGACCTCACCCAAATGCTTTTGCCCTGCAGTTTTTCACAGTCCTAACACGAAACTCAGCCCCTTACCAACACAGGTCTCTCACTTGGACACCCTTCTGTGCCACTTGCTGACTTTGACATCGATTTCTTTTCCGTAAGTTTTATGATGTCAAGTGCTTGGTTTTCCTTTGCTTGAAAAACTCAGGCATGGAGAATAGAGTGGAAGGGAATGGGATGTTTACGCTCTGTCACCTTGATGGTAGATGATCGTGATGTCATGGTGGTGAAACAAAGGACCCCCTCAGTAGGCACTGATGCTCCTTTACTCTATTAAGCTGCGGCTTCATTCTGGGCTCTCAAATCTAACCTACAGACTTTTGGCAGTAAAGAGCTTCCTGGCTTTTTTTACTGATGATGTGCTAAGCAGGTGGTGACTAAAACTATTTGTTTTTGTGCAACGATTTTGTAAAAAGTTCTAGGAGTGGGTGGGGATGGGGGATTAGGCCAACCTGCCACTCCAGAGGGAGGATGCAGCTGACAGTAATGTGTGTGTTCTGACAGATTCTCCTGGGGCTCCCACTGACTTCACACTGGCCAGAGCAAACGGGAGTACCCTTTGAGTCGAGTTAGCTGTCTAGAGAGTCACAGTTGCATGTGATAGATAAGGCCATTCTACTCACCTTATAATGTTGCTACCTACAGTCATTGAAGTCAACAAGAGAGACATAGTTTTCCTGGTGGATGGCTCATCCGCACTGGGACTGGCCAACTTCAATGCAATCCGCGACTTCATTGCCAAAGTCATCCAGAGGCTGGAAATCGGACAGGATCTTATCCAAGTGGCAGTGGCTCAGTATGCCGACACTGTGAGGCCAGAGTTTTATTTCAATAGCTACCCCAATAAAAGGGAAGTCATTACCGCCGTGCGGAGAATGAAACCCATGGAAGGCTCGGTCCTGTACACAGGCTCCGCTCTGGACTTTGTTCGCAACAACCTGTTCACTAGTTCGGCTGGCTACCGGGCCGCCGAGGGGGTCCCTAAGCTTCTGGTGCTGATTACAGGCGGTAAGTCCCTAGATGAAATCAGTCAGCCTGCCCAGGAGCTGAAGAAAAGCAGCATCATGTCCTTTGCCATTGGGAACAAGGCGGCGGATCAGGCTGAGCTGGAAGAGATTGCTTTTGATTCCTCCCTGGTGTTCATCCCTGCTGAGTTCCGAGCTGCCCCTTTGCAGGGCGTGCTGCCTGGCTTGCTGGCGCCTCTCAGGACCCTCTCTGGAACCTCTGAAGGTATGGTGGGGAGGAAGTCAGACTCACGGCAGGGTGGGTCTGCAGGCAGAGCCTTTGAGAAGCCAACCAACCAACCAACCAATGAACCAAATTTGATTTGTGCTCAGCTGAGAGACAGGTCTTAAATGATGGAAACAAGAGCCATAACCAAGATTTATTTCAGGCTTCTTTTTACCCTGAGTTGGGGATTGTGTGACTTGAATGCCATAGGATACAATTGTAGGTCCTAAAATGTCATCATATAAGAATTGTATGACTTTATATGTCATCAAACAGAAATCATATGACGGAAACTGTAGGGCCGGGGGCCAACTGTCCTTCTAGCTTCTGGCTTAGGAGGTCACTTGTAGTTGTTACCTCTTGTCAGATCCCAGGATCTGTCTCAACTGGTGACTCCTGTCCAGCCTGCTTCTGCCACCACCAAGATGTGGTTTGGCTCTTGCTTTCCTGAGCTCACAGTCCCCACTCAGTGGCCCAGCCCCCAGCAGGGCACAAGGTTAACCCTCTTTCCTTTCTCTGAGGGATTTCCCTTCAGTCCATGAATGGGCCTGGAGATAAAAGCCTAGTGGTTTCTAAAATCTTTCATTTAATAGGATTATCAGTGAAAAGTTATTTTCAAAGACACAGTAATAGTCTGTGAGCTCACACACTGGTTGGGTGCAGTTCGCCGTCCTTAACGAAGATGAATATCACGGGAGCAAGCTTTTCTGCCTCACAACTTCACCACTGGAAGACTGTCAGATGCATGACCCATATATTGCATGATGCTTGCTTTCTCCTCAGGCTCTTTGCTCTTCTGAAAGTCTCTCTCTCTTCCTTCCTTCAGGCTTCCAGTCCACACTCTCAGAGCCAAAGCCATTTGATACACACAGGAAAAAATTAGTTGTCAGGTTGAAATTTCAGTGAGACACCAGGGAAGAGATGGAAGAGTTTTTTTTTTGTTGTTGTTTTTTTGTTTTGTTTTGTTTTAAAGGCATGTATTCCTAAGCGTGCTGCTACAAATTCTGTAATTTGGGAACTGTTCTTTTGAATCTTCATTTGCTTATCTTCAGCCAAGCATGCCAAATAGTCTTTTTGCATCCTAACATGTTTCCATGATCCTATTCTCTCCCTCTGGAGGAATTCCCAAGGGCACCCCATGGGATTATTGCCAGGCAATGCCGTGACTCCCAGCAGAAGGGAACCAAGAAAGAATGACAAAGGGGTCATCCTAAGAATACTTCAGGAGGAGAACAGCACAGTTTTATTATTTTTTTCCCTAGCCTTCAGGAACTCGTCTTCTCAGGTGACTTGGGCTAATACTTCTAACCTATCTCTAAGTGGAGCTCTCTCAGCAAATGTGTAGAGGGGAACCCTGGGGGACCGGGTGTTCCCCATGTAAGCCTGGCTGAGACCACAGTCCTAAACCCGAGTGAGGTGGAAATGCAGGGCATGCTGGTCTCTTCCCTTCCTGGGAAGAAAGGTTCTGCTTCAAGGATTCTGATCATTTTTGTTGGTTGCAAACTCTCCCTTTGGCGCTCTGTCTCTCCACAAGCCAATTTGGTGTCGTCAACTTGGCTACTGATACACCTCACACACCCCAGCCACCATGAAAGGAAAATATGCCGCCTTCTGCCATATTTGACGAGCCGGACACGCTTTGCCTCACCGACTGTCTGTGTGTTCTAAATGTTGGCATGTGTGCCCATGGTGTGGGCACACATGGAGTGCCCCTGGCGGTTGTGTATGTCTCACTCTGTTTTCTGTGCTTCACTGCAGTTCACGTAAACAAAAGGGATATCATCTTTCTTTTGGATGGATCGCTCAACGTCGGAAAGGCCAATTTCCCTTATGTGCGGGACTTTGTCACGAACGTAGTTAACAGCCTTGATGTCGGAGGCGACAATATTCGTGTCGGTTTAGTGCAATTTAGTGACACTCCAGTAACGGAGTTCTCCCTAAACACATACCAGGCCAAGTCAGATTTGCTGGCCCATGTGAGGCAGCTTCAGCTCAAGGGGGGGTCGGGCCTGAACACGGGCTTGGCCCTGAGCTACGTGCACGCCCACCACTTCACCGAAGCTGGCGGCAGCAGGATCCGTGAACACGTGCCGCAGCTCTTGCTCCTGCTTACAGCCGGGCAGTCCGAGGACACCTACTTGCCCGCTGCCAATGCTTTAGCGCGTGCAGGGGTCCTCACCTTCTGTGTGGGGGCTGGCCGGGCGAATAAGGCAGAACTTGAGCAGATGGCTTTTAACCCCAGCCTGGTGTATCTCATGGATGATTTCAGCTCCCTGCCGGCTTTGCCTCAGCAGCTGATTCAGCCCCTGACCACTTATGTTAGTGGAGGGGTGGAGGAGGTGCCGCTCGCCCAGCCAGGTAAAGCTCCCCGACTGCGCGGGGCTCCCTTCCCTCAACACCTCCCCGCAGGGGAGGACAGGTGGCCCAGCCTGAGCTCGAGAGCCTGCGGAGCTATAGAACGAAGACTGGGCATCTGTGGTCCAAGTGTTTTGGATGGGGGCTTGAAACACCATGCCAGCAAGTTTAGATCCTCTGTCTAAAGGGTGTTTGTTCACAAAAGAAAGTCTAGGACATCCAGCTGCCATTCCTCCCATCTTACCACCACCTCCCTTTTTTTTGTCCCAGTGCCTGAGAATGTTCTGGAGCACAGATCAGGATAGAAGTGAGAGGGAGAGGGATGGCATCCCTTTCATACGGGAGAATGCATCAGGGTCATTTAAAAATGGCAATTATTTTATTTATATGATTTTTTAAAAATATTCAAAATCTGCCGAAGGTAGAAAATTATTTACTTTTTTTGAGAAGCCCAACAAGGGCTACATCTTGATGTGATGACAGAATGATTTCCAAAGGAAGTCTGGACTATTGCTGTCACTGCAAATTAGTACGGTGGTGAGATTCCAACACATTGGCTCTACCAGCTTGCTGAGATCACACAGATGGGGAGCAAGACTGAGACAACTGAAACCTAATCAAAATACCGCTGAGAATTCTTTGAGCTGAAAATAATGCTCACGTGACATGTTGTAGACCCCTATGGCCTGTCTTCCCTGTTTTCTGTTGGCTAAGTACTACAGATTGGAATGCACTGATGGACAGGGTGACCCAGAGTAATGATGGGCACTCTTTGGGGTCCTAGCCCATAACCTCAAAGTTAGGAAAAGATAATCCAGTTAGAGCAGATACGTGTCAACTCAGTTCTCCTTGGGTGGTTAACCCATGTCAGCCTTTGTTGCTAGAGACAGGTCAATTTTTAAGTAAAAGGATGACCAGGACCACATTTTAAGTAGTTTAATTTATAACAGTTGGAAAACACTCTTCTGCTAGAGTGATGACCTCCTGATGCAAGAATAGGACCCTCTGGGGCTCCCGTTGTCTTACTTTGTTGAAGAAGCATGATACTGGGTTGAGTAGACCCATCCAGTTCAAGTCCTTTGCAAACAGGCACTGCTTTGAAATGGGACATTTTAACTACAGTTGTGCTTCAGGGTTTTTTTTTTTTTAAGATTTTTAATTATTTATTTATTTGACAGAGAGAGAGATAGAGAGAGAGAGAGAGATCACAAGTAGGCAGAGTGGAAGGCAGAGAGAGAGAGTTCGGAAGCAGGCTTCCTGCTGAGCTGAGAGCCCAAAGTGGGGCTCCATCCCAGGACTCTGAGATCATGATCTGAGCCAAAGGCAGAGGCTTAACCTACTGAGCCACCCAGGCACCCCATGCTTCAGGTTTTGACAGTGGGTTTTCTCCTTCCTTGCTGGTATAGTGATCATCAGATGATTGTTTGACCTCCCATGACCAAATGTTAGAGGTGCTGGGCTGAAGTCATGTCGGTGCTGGTTATGTTCTCCTCCCTCACTCTGTCCCAACCTACTTCTGTTGTAGAAAGCAAGCGAGACATTCTATTCCTCTTCGATGGCTCAGCCAATCTCGCGGGCCAGTTCCCTGCCGTCCGCGACTTTCTCTACAAGGTTATTGATGAGCTTGATGTGAAACCGGAGGGGACCCGGATTGCAGTGGCTCAGTACAGTGATGATGTCAGGGTGGAGTCCCGTTTTGATGAGCACCAGAATAAACCCGAAATCCTGAGTCTTGTCAAGAGAATGAAGATCAAGACCGGCAAAGCCCTCAATCTGGGCTATGCACTGGACTACGCACAGAGGTACATTTTTGTGAAGTCTGCGGGAAGCCGGATAGAGGATGGAGTGCTTCAGTTCCTGGTGCTGCTGGTTGCGGGAAGGTCATCAGATCGTCTGGACACCTCTGCACTCAACCTGAAGCAGAGCGGGGTGGTGACTTTCGTACTGCAGGCCAAGAACGCAGATCCTGCTGAGCTGGAGCTGATGGTGCCTTCCCCCGTCTTCATTCTCGCTGCTGAATCGCTTCCCAAGATTGGAGAGCTTCAATCTCAGATTGTCAGCCTCTTAAAATCAGTGCACAATGGGGCACCGGCACCAGGTATGGCACAGACATTCCGCTTGCTTCCACAACCCAGTTCTGCAATGCATGAGGACAGTAGGCTGCTGGCTCTTTCTTCTCCCACTTTATTGTCTAACCGCTCTCAGGGCAAATGAGGAGAATCAGGGTAACATTAGAATATTTCATAATTAGATGATAAAGATTTAGACATATTAAGAGTTAAGAACCCTTTTACAAACACTGTTTTTACACTATGCCTAATAGAAACCACATACCACGGATGCGTTATAGCTAAAACAGTCTACAGATTCGTAGTCCTCCAATGTCTTACTTTAAGTGGGTCTCACTGTGCTGTAATTCATCCACAACTCATTCATCAAGAATATAAGGTGTGATGAGTGGTGGGTAAATTTCCACTGTAAACGCAGCACTGGAATTTCCAACTGCTGATCTGTGTTACCATGACTTTGTGTTTAACTGCTTTCCATTTGTTGATAAAAATGCAGTGAAAAGAGTAATTAATTTCAAGTATAAATCTTTTTATTGAAAACTGATAATTTAGTACTTTTGCATTGAACTCTTCAGACATACACTGCTGGTTTTGAACTATAAGCCTGACATCTGGTTTCCATTTTTCCCCATTGATCTACTGTGACTTGCAGCAAATCATTTGAGAGCTCCCATCTATGTAATGTGCTTATGGTTACGTGGGTTTTGCCATCCTGTCTCTCCACCAACACTGTTTCCTGAGTATACCTTTGAAAACTGACAATGCTGCTCAAGCATCAGGAAGTTCTAAAATAAAGGGCTATCATCTACCTACCTACCTATCTATCATCTCTCTATATTGCTCTATTCATTTTTGATTTCTGCAGTAGCAAATTACCATAAACTTAGTGGCTTAAAAGAAAATGGATTCATTGTCTTCCAGTTTTAGAGGTGAACAATCCAAAATAAGTTTCACTGGGCTAAAAGCAAGGTGTCAACCAGATTGCTTTCCTTGTGGAGGTTCTTCTCATGGCTTATGCGTTCCCTGGCCTTATGCAACCCACACTCCTTGGCTTGGGGCCCCTACCTGCATCTACAAAGCAGAAGCAGAGCCTCTTCTGTCTTCTCTGGTTTCCTCTTCCTCCCCTAGAGCTTCTCCTTAAACGCTCATCACCTTATCTCCCTCTTAGAAGGTTACCTGATTGATTATACTGAGTCTACTTGGACAATCCAGGATAATTTCCTCATCCCCCAAACACTTCATGTTATTGTACCTTCAAAGTCCCCTCTGTAAGGTCCAAGGATTCTGAATTGGATAGCCATGTGGGGCCATTATTCAACCCAATCATGACCCATAGCAGATGGTCCCTTTTGTTCCCTTGTGTCATTGAGGCTGTCTCCCTCCCAGTTTCAGGTGAAAAGGATGTGGTATTTCTGATTGATGGCTCTGAGGGCGTCAGGAGCGGCTTCCCTCTGTTGAAAGAATTTGTCCAGAAAGTGGTGGAGAGCCTGGATGTGGGCCCTGACCGGGTTCGTGTGGCCGTGGTGCAGTACAGTGACCGGACCAGACCCGAGTTCTACTTGAATTCCTACATGGATCAGCAGAGTGTGGTCAGTGCTGTACGCAGGCTGAACCTACTGGGAGGGCCGACCCCCAACACTGGGGCTGCCCTGGACTTCGTCCTGAGGAATATCCTGATTAGCTCGGCCGGAAGCAGGATAGCAGAAGGTGTACCTCAGCTCCTGATTGTCCTCACGGCAGACAGGTCTGGGGATGACGTGAGGGGTCCCTCGGTTGTCCTGAAGAGGGGAGGGGCAGTGCCTATCGGCATCGGCATCGGGAATGCTGACATCACGGAGATGCAGACCATCTCCTTCGTCCCTGACTTTGCCGTGGCCATTCCTACCTTCCGGCAGCTGGGGACCATCCAGCCCGTGATCTCCAACAAAGTCATCCAGCTCAACCGAGAAGAACTAAGGAAGTTGCAGCCAGTTTTGCTCCCCCCAACGAGCCCGGGTAAGGAAGGCATTCCTTGGGTCATTATTCCTAGAAACCGCTGGGGCTACTTGTTTGGACTATGGGCTTTGAGGTGTCCTCTGTTGTTTTTTTTTCTGCCATATTGGGTGAAAGCTGGCCTTTCATGAAGAATTAGGGACCATATGCCTTTGCTCTCAGGGGCCGGAAGTGGGAGGGGGTTTGGGGACATGCTACAATTCACGTTTTGGGTCAACGCAAAGTTTTGAAGAGTGCCGACCCCTAAGTCTACATAGAGGCTTCTGCATAATATCGGGAGGGATGGGGCCATCTCATTGATGACACCAGCTCAATATCAGTTCTGAGCTGTCCCTGACAGCCTTCTGTGATCAGGGAGGGGACATGACCACAGGGTCCCTCAAGCTGGGGCACAGTCTCTGAAATATTGGTATTCCCAGAACCGAAGTGTGATGGCTGTTCTTAAATGTGGCTGATGTTGAGAAGTAAATGTCTTAATTGGCAGGAGTGCACCTTGCTCTTATAGCTGCAGTCCATTCTATTTCATCTTTCCTATTCTGACTTTGTAGGGCTGGTTATAATAAGCTAGAAATCAGTGTGAGCTTGGCCACTGAGAATAAAGAGGGCTGAGATATATTCCCCCTCACAGCCCCCACGGAGGACCTGCCTGCACTGGGCACTTGTTAGAGAGGGTCTCGGTACTGAGGAGGCAGCAGTGACTTACCTTCTGCAGAGTGTCCTCTGAGTGGGGGGGAAAGGAAAGGCAGAGGGGAACAAAAGGAAGGGAAAAGTAGAAACAAGAGAGACAACAGTCAGATGCTGGATATGGTGCCCTTTGGGTGACTGAAGGAGGTGAGGACGACCGATATGGTGCAGTTGAGAAGGCCTTTTCTTTGCTGGTGTCCAGAACAGAGTACAGTATGCCTCACAGGCTTCTGTGGAATGTTCTAAAGGGTTTGTGGTGAAATAAATCTGGGAAACAGTGTCCCACTCGCCCCAGTTGATGTATATTGCATTTCTCCAATTCAGAAAGAGAATGCCACATTTCCAAAATGTATGTGACTGCATGGTCCTTCTATATGGTTCACCCTGGGTACCAGGGTTCTCAAGAATGCACTTTGGGGGCGCCTGGGTGGCTCAGTGGGTTAAGCCGCTGCCTTCGGCTCAGGTCATGATCTCAGGGTCCTGGGATCGAGCCCCGCATCGGGCTCTCTGCTCAGCCGGGAGCCTGCTTCCTTCTCTCTCTTTCTGCCTGCCTCTCTGCCTGCTTGTGATCTCTCTCTATCAAATAAATAAATAAAATCTTAAAAAAAAAAAAGAATGCACTTTGGAAATCTTGTCATAGTGTACATGTGACTTCTTTACTTTAAATACGAGCATATATTTCTACAGCATACTTGCTCTCCCACTCTTCAAAATGACTATTTTCTACCTTTTCCTTCTTCCTATCCTCCTACCTCTACACTTTCCCCTCTTTCCAGCACTGCTGTCTATATGTCAGCCCCACCTGTTCCCAGGTGAGCTGTCTCTGCCTCCTGGGCATCTGCCCCTCTCCTCTACTCAAGGACACCATCCACCATTCTCTCTCCTGCCTCATTGCTTCTCCACCAAGGATGGGAAGGATGATTCTCTTCTGGATAAAAACACTTCACTTTTTCTTCTTTCTCAAAGACTGTCTCTTGATGCCTAATTCCTCCTCCAGCAGTGCCTCAATCTCCTTTTAAAAGAGTTATCTAAATCTTTACAAATCCCCCCTGAACTCACCCTGATCTTTATTTTAACTAGAATAGTCAGAATGAAGATACCTTGCCTGTTGGGTGGTGATTCCATGACAAACCGGGAGGTATTTCATTAACACTAAGAATTTGGTGCTTGCAAAGGTGAAGCCCCTGATAACATGTGATTCACAGGTGTTGGAAACAAGAAGGATGTGGTCTTTCTCATTGATGGGTCCCAAAGTGCTGGTCCTGAATTTCAGTACATCCGCACCCTCATCGAGAGGTTGGTTGACTACCTGGACGTGGGCTTTGACACGACTCGGGTGGCAGTCATCCAGTTCAGCGAGGACCCCAGGGTGGAATTCCTGCTGAATGCCCATTCCAGTAAGGATGAAGTACAGAATGCAGTGAGGCGGCTGAGGCCCAAAGGTGGGAGGCAAATCAACATTGGGAGTGCCCTGGAGTACGTGTCAAGGAATATCTTCAAGAGGCCCCTGGGAAGCCGGATTGAAGAGGGTGTCCCTCAGTACCTGGTCCTCATTTCATCTGGGAAGTCTGATGACGAGGTAGATGATTCTGCAGCCGAGCTCAAGCAGTCTGGTGTGGCACCATTTACTGTTGCAAGGAATGCAGACCAGGAAGAGTTGGTGAAGATCTCCCTGAGCCCTGAATATGTGTTCTCAGTGAGCACATTCCGGGAACTGCCCAGCCTAGAGCAGAAACTGCTGACCCCCATCACAACCCTAACTTCAGAACAGATACAGAGGATCCTGGCTAGCACTCGTTATCCTTCTCCAGGTAAGATGGGCTATCTGTTGTTGTTCTCTGAGTATTTTTTCTTCTATATAAAAATATAACAAATTCAGAGCTCCATGGAACTCATGATAGTTAAAATAAAATAAAGGGACACCTGACATTGAACTAGTTATATCTATCGCTTGTTGAAAAGAGGGAAGATGCACATGGTGGGGAACCAAGGAGCATCTCAGTAAGAGGGCATTAGAATGGACTTAGGATAGGATTTGAGTTCGTGGTAGGCAGTTTTGTGGAAGGCTGAAGGAAATGGCAATTTGGCCTGGATCAGCTATTGTCAAGCAGTGAAAGTAATTCTGTGATTAGGTATCTTTCTACATCCTATGGCTAAAGCTGTAATTGGTAAAGAAGCAGCAGTCATTCCTATTAGCCAAGATGGCAGGTGTTTGGTTATTTTTGTCTTCTTTTTGTCACTGTGTATGCATGTATGATTCTGGTGTTGATGTCCTGTGAAATCTTTTGTATTCTACAGGAGAACCCAAGACCTGGATGTGTGTACTGGTCCAGCTTTTCTCTTTCTTAATATTAATGGCTCAATTCCATGACTTGCTCAGCTTTTGCTGTGCTGTGTTTCTATTATAAGTAGCCGAGGGATTTATGAGGCAAAGAGACTGAATTTGTTGAGTGGCAATGTATGAGCAGCTCAATAAAATGACAACCAAGAAGGACCTAGAATTCTAACTAAGAGGAAAACATGGTTCATTTTTCCCAGGACTTGTTGATTAGTTTTGTAGTTAAAAATGGATTGATTCATATAAAGAAAATAGGGACAATAACAATGAAGACAAAAAAATTGTGTAAGTGCTAGGCAGGAGGAAATCCCCTGAGTCAATCCCATGGGGAGCTGTTGTGGCACACTGGGAGAGAGTTGGCATTCTCCAGGTGTCCCTATGTGAGTGGTGGCCTTGGACAGAGAGGCCCTTTGATCTCAATTGTCTCTCTCTCCTTGTACACCAGAGGTGTTGCTCGGGGTGATCTTGATCCCTTCTGTAGTTAACAGCTCATAATTCTGTAGAATCTGATAATCCTGTTTCTAAATGCTGTTTACACTTTTTTTTAAATTTTTTATTTTTTTATAAACATATGTTTTTATCCCCAGGGGTACAGGTCTGTGAATCACCAGGTTTACACACTTCACAGCACTCACCAAAGCGCATACCCTCCCCAATGTCCATAATCCCACCCCCTTCTCCCAAACCCCCTCCCCCCAGCAACCCTCAGTTTGTTTTGTGAGATTAAGAGTCACTTATGGTTTGTCTCCCTCCCAATCCCATCTTGTTTCATTGATTCTTCTCCTACCCACTTAAGCCCCCATGTTGCATCACCACTTCCTCATATCAGGGAGATCATATGATAGTTGTCTTTCTCTGCTTGACTTATTTCGCTAAGCATGATACGCTCTAGTTCCATCCATGTTGTAGCAAATGGCAAGATTTCATTTCTTTTGATGGCTGCATAGTATTCCATTGTGTATATATACCACATCTTCTTGATCCATTCATCTGTTGATGGACATCTAGGTTCTTTCCATAGTTTGGCTATTGTGGACATTGCTGCTATAAACATTCGGGTGCACGTGCCCCTTTGGATCACTACGTTTGTATCTTTAGGGTAAATACCCAATAGTGCAATTGCTTGGTCATAGGGCAGTTCTATTTTCAACATTTTGAGGAACCTCCATGCTGTTTTCCAGAGTGGCTGCACCAGCTTGCATTCCCACCAACAGTGTAGGAGAGTTCCCCTGTTTACACTTTTTAAAAACGAGTTGTAACCCAGACTGCAAAGCCAAAATCAAAATAAAGTAAATGTAGAAAGTTTTGGAGAACCTTGAATAATTCAAAAACCAGAAACTGTTTTGGTGGAAAAGGCCCAAATTTTAGTGATTAATTTTAAAAAAGCTCAAGAGATAAGCACATGTACCTCAGCTTATAATTATAAAGTTAATTAATAATGTGCAATGGAAGGCAAAGTTCAGAAATGCAAGCGGAAACAAAACCAGAGAAACAACCAGTCGTGTACTGAGTTTTCCTCTTCTTTTCTTTCTGCCCACAGCTACGGAGAGCGATGCTGCGGACATTGTCTTCCTAATTGATAGTTCTGACAGCATCAAGCCTGATGACGTTGCACATATTCGGGACTTTGTTATCAAGATCGTTCGCAGACTCAACATTGGCCCGAATAAAGTGAGGATCGGGGTTGTACAATTCAGCAATGAAGTCTTCCCAGAATTCTTCCTGAAGACCCATAAATCCCAGGCCGCTGTGCTCGATGCTGTACGTCGCCTGAGGTTCAAAGGGGGGTCCCCACTGAACACTGGCAAAGCTCTGGAATTTGTGGCAAGAAACCTCTTTGTTAAGTCTGCTGGGAGCCGGATAGAAGACGGGGTGCCCCAACACCTGGTTCTCTTTTTGGGTGGAAAATCCCAGGATGATATTTCCAGATTTTCACAGGTGATTAGCTCCTCAGGGATTGTGAGTTTAGGAGTAGGAGACCGAAATATCGACAGAACAGAGCTACAGACCATCACCAACGACCCTAGGCTGATCTTCACAGTGCGAGAGTTCAAAGAGCTCCCCAGCATAGAAGACAGGGTCATGCATGCCTTTGGACCCTCTGGGGTCACGCCTGCACCTCCAGGAGTGGACGTACCTTCTCCCTCACGGCCAGGTATGACCTGTGGGACCTGTAACTACAGAGCACATCATCAGTTATCTTTTAATTGAAAAATATCATCAGCATTTATTTTAATAATTTTCATCTGTTAGGGTTGTTACTGCACATAAAATTAGAAACTAAATACTGGACAAATGATTCAGTTGAAACTGTAGAAGGAAACATAGCCTAAGAAGCATGGTTAAGGTTTCCTCTGTGAGGCTTCTCTGAGGTTACTCCCAGTGCCATGGAAAGGTTCTGCGAAGGAGAATTGAGGATTAGCCATAGATTCACTGGCTCTCAGAATAGGATGAAACCTTGGACGTTAGCTAATCCATGCCCCTCTTTTACTCCAGTCTTGATAGCTTGGTTTTAATTAGGAAATTACCCCCAGATGCCACTGGGTTTCGGCAGGCTTCCAAGAAGCTCTTAGCATGTGGGTAAGCAATTCTCCAAAGGTGAATGGGGTCTGCTTCCCATTTTCCAACCTGCTTCTCCCAGCCCTTTTTGGATCTGCCTCTAGCTCATCTCCCTCAACTCCTGTCAGACATCATTGTTTATTTTTGGCCAGAAGGAAAGAGGTTAGTGGCATTTACCAAAACATCTGACTTTATGGACTGCTGAATCTGTGACGTGATACCATTTTGCATGGGATAATCAGGATCAGTTCTCAGTGTCCCTGAGTCCTTCTGTCTCCTATCTTTTCGTTCAGATGATTTATCATTTATCTTCTTCTTTTTAGCATCATGGTGGGTGTGAATTTAGGAACTATAGAGTCAAGGAATAAAGTAAAGGTGTTCACTGTGAATATGTTACGGGAATGTCTGATTCCAATTTCTTTACACATTGTGTATTTGGTGTGGATATGGAAACTGGATTTATCCTAATTTCCATTTTAATCCTTTTTAGAGAAAAAGAAAGCAGACATTGTGTTCCTGTTGGATGGCTCCATCAATTTCAGGAGGGACAGTTTCCAGGAAGTGCTCCGTTTTGTGTCTGAAATTGTGGACACTTTGTATGAGGGGGGTGACTCCATTCAAGTTGGGCTGGTCCAGTACAACTCTGACCCCACTGATGAGTTCTTCCTGAAGGACTTTTCCACCAAGGAGCAGATTATTGATGCCATCAACAAAGTGGTCTACAAAGGGGGGAGACATGCAAACACCAAGGTGGGCATTGAGCACCTGCGGGTGAATCACTTCGTGCCGGAGGCGGGCAGCCGCCTGGATCAGAGGGTCCCTCAGATCGCCTTTGTGATCACGGGTGGAAAGTCCGTGGAGGATGCCCAGGAGGCCAGCCTGGCACTCACCCAGAAAGGTGTCAAAGTGTTTGCTGTGGGGGTGAAGAACATCGACTCAGAGGAGGTTGGGAAAATAGCGTCAAACAGTGCTACCGGGTTCCGAGTGGGGAACGTCCAGGAGCTGTCTGAATTGAGCGAGCAAGTTCTGGAAACTCTGCATGACGCAATGCATGAAACCTTATGTCCGGGTGTGACTGATATTTCCAAAGGTAACGATCTGCTTTACGTGCACATTTTTATCCTGTCATGTGGATGTTTAGGACTTGTTATTTAGGTGCGTGGTGCTAGTCCATGGCTTCCTTGAGCCTTTGGCTGCTTCAGGCATTTTTCCTATATCTGGGTGGGTTGGGTCCTGGAAACCACCTGTCCTTGTTATTGAGAAGGATATGTTATCTTTCAGGTAAGGGTGGAAGTCTGTATTTTGTTGTTCTCCCAAGATTTACTTTTTCCCTCTGTTCCTGGATCCCCCAAATAATTCAGACTGATTGATCCTTGTTTCTGTTTATAGGTTTTATTAGATCAGCTATTTGAGATCAGAGTATTTGAGTTCTCAAGTGCATTTAACTTAAAGCACAATCTGGGGATGCACGTGAACACTGACTAGAGAGCAGGCCAAAATGGATTAACTTCCCAGAAAAGCAAACCTATTAAAATGGCCTACACTCTCAGTTCCCAAGAGTCAGCACCAGTGTTCCCCAAGAGAGAGGCAGACTGGATTGCTTCTCCAAGCTCATATGTAGAGGATCTGGTTTTGCCTCTGAGCATGACACCTGGTGCTGATCCTGGAGCTGTACCTGTATGTCCGACTCATCTCGGCCACCTGACTTAGATCTCCTTGCATACTTCCCTTTTGCAGCCTGTAACCTGGATGTGATTTTGGGGTTTGATGGATCAAGGGATCAGAATGTATTTGTGACCCAGAAGGGCCTTGAGTCCAAGGTGGATGCCATCTTGAATAGAATCAGCCAGATGCAAAGAATCAGCTGCAGTGGTGGCCAGATGCCCAACGTGCGTGTGTCAGTGGTGGCCAACACGCCCTCCGGTCCAGTGGAAGCCTTTGACTTTGCTGAGTACCAGCCAGAGCTGTTTGAGAAGTTCCGGAACATGCGTGGGCAGCACCCCTATGTCCTCACTGCGGACACGTTGAAGGTCTATCAGAACAAGTTCAGACAGTCCTCACCAGACAATGTAAAGGTGAGCACAGGCTCCCCTTCTTTCAGCTTCCTGCGCAGTTTCTGGACTTCTAGTGGTCAGGGGGAGCACCTCAATGTCCAGATGCCCCTTTCCCCAAAGTGTTCTTCATCTATAAACATTCTTCGTGTTTGATGTGGTTGACAGCACTGATCATGTTTTATTGCCAACTGATCATAATAGTCTAAAATGGTGTATCTTCCTCATTTCAGTAGTTTTACTTGTGCTCTAAAAAATAATTCCTGGAAATCAGTAATTAAGTGGGACTGAGTTGAAGTTATGAATAATTCATGTTTAATTGTAGTCCTACCCATCAAGGACATCATGCTCTGTTTCTCTCTCTTTCTCTCCATGGGATGTGTAGATACATGCATATATATACCTATACAGATATAGTGTGAAAACACACACATGAGTGCACACACACACACACACACTCTCTACTAGTCTGCTCAGATGCCATAGCAGATTACCATAGACTGGATTGCTGAAACAACAGAAATTTATTCTCACAGTCCCAGAGATGCTGCAAGTCTGAGATCAGAGTGTCTGCTGGATTGGTCCTCAGAGGCTTCTGTCCTTGGTCTCCAGAAGCCCACCTTCTCCTTCTGTCTCTATATGGTCTTCCCTCTGTGTGTCTGTGTCCCAATCTCCTCTTCTTAGAAGGAGACAAGCCCATGGATGAAAGCCCACCCCAATGACCTCACTGAATTTAATAACCCCTTAACAGCCTAATTACCAAATACAGTCATATTCTGGAGTACCGAAGGTTAAGTCTTCAACATATGATATTTGGAAGGGCCTAGATCAACCCATAACAAACATAAATACACACACACATACACACACACACACACACACACAATTTCTAGAAACTATATCAAATAAATAGGAAAATGAGATAAACTCTTTACTTTTATTGTGTGTGTGTGTGTGTGTGTGTGTTTTTAGTAAATCAAACATCACAATCGCCTTATTTATTTTGTCCCTCATTTAGTGAAGAGTATTAAAGAGCTATGCATGAGAGATGATGGCTTCTAAACGTTGGCCCCAGTGTCCTCAGCTGTAAGGTGGAGGCTTTGAATGGTCCAATCTCCCCTCTGAGAGTCTGTACTCTTTCCTTCTAATTGTGGCTGGGGTTTGACCTATTCTTTATTTGTAGGTGGTCATTCATTTTACGGATGGAGTGGATGGAAGTCTGGCTGATTTACAAAAGGCATCTGAGGAACTCCGACAAGAAGGTGTGTTGTGAGCTTTCTAACCATGAGAAGTTGGCCAGGGTGAGAGGCAGGAGTCCTCTGCGGCACCCCTGGGGCTCCTCCCCACAGCCTGAACCTCTATCAGCTGCCTGGGGCTGTCAGGGATCCCGCCCTTAGCATAGAAGGCTAGAATGTATGAACATGTTCTGTGATGTCACCTCCGGCATTTCTCCTGATCAGCTCAGTTATAGAGCTGAAACAATTGCCTGAGAGGTGTCCGAAGTTTCCGGATGTGAATTCTTCAGAGTAGCTAACTAGTTTGATGCCATACAGTTCAGGTAAAGGCCACATTTTACACTGAATTTTCTTTAAAAATAGGAAGTCAGAAAACAAAGAGGCAACCCATGGAATGGGAGAAGATATTTGCAAATGATAGTATAGACAAAAGGTTGATATCCAGGATCTATAAAAAACTCCTCAAACTCAACACACACAAAACAGATAATCATATCAAAAAATGGGCAGAAGATATGAACAGACACTTCTCCAAGGAAGACATACAAATGGCTATCAGGCACATGAAAGAATGTTCATCATCACTAGCCATCAAGGAGATTCAAATTAAAACCACATTGAGATATCACCTTACACCGGTTAGAATGGCCAAAATTAGCAAGACAGGAAACAACATGTGTTGGAGGGAATGTGGAGAAAGGGGAACCTTCTTACACTGTTGGTGGGAATGCAAGTTGGTGCAGCCTCTTTGGAGAACAGTGTGGAGATTCCTCAAGAAATTAAAAATAGAGCTTCCCTATGACCCTGCAATTGCACTCCTGGGTATTTACCCCAAAGATATAGATGTAATGAAAAGAAGGGCCATCTGTACCCCAATGTTTATAGCAGCAATGGCCACGGTTGCCAAACTGTGGAAAGAACCAAGCTGCCCTTCAACGGACGAACGGATAAGGAAAATGTGGTCCATGTACACTATGGAGTATTATGCCTCCATCAGAAAGAATGAATACCCAACTTTTGTAGCAACATGGACAGGACTGGAAGAGATTATGCTCAGTGAAATAAGTCAAGCAGAGAGAGTCAATTATCACATGGTTTCACTTATTTGTGGAGCATAACAAATAGCATGGAGGACATGGGGAGATAGAGAGGAGAAGGGAGTTGGGAGAAATTGGAAGGGGAGGTGAATCATGAGAGACTATGGACTCTGAAAAACAATCTGAGGTGTTTGAAGTGGCGGAGGGGTGGGAGGTTGGGGGAACCAGGTGGTGGGTATTATAGAGGGCACGGATTGCATGGAGCACTGGGTGTGGTGCAAAAATAATGAATACTGTTATGCTGAAAATAAATAAAAGAAAAAAAAATAGAAAGTCAGGAGGGCGGAGAGGTTGTGGCTTGGAATGCTGGCTGAGCTGCCCTGAATGTCTCTCCTTGCAGGGGTCCATGCTCTGATCCTGGTGGGCCTTGAACGTGTAGCTAACTTGGAGCAGCTGATGCAGCTGGAGTTCGGGCGAGGCTTTCTGTACAGCCGGCCACTGAGGCTCAACTTGCTGGACCTTGATTATGAGCTGGCAGAGCAGCTTGTGAGTTTCTATGCCTCTCCCCACAAACAGGTCTAGATACCAAATTCTTTGTCATCTCCAGATAACGAAGGCTTTTTTTTTTTCTTTTGCCCAATGAATGGCAGAGGAGCCATTTGGGTAGGTAATTCAATAATTCAATTCATTTAATTCATTTGGGAGGGACCTGCCTTGTTGCCACCTTCAGCGCAAGTCCTGAAACTGAGGTATCCAAGAGCTGGGAGGACAGCCCATGGGATGGTGGGTCTCTAGGCATGCTGCTGCTGCTGGCCATTTCCTCTGCTCCCCCCCATGAGCATCTTGCTCTTCATAAGCTTGCCTGAACCTTATGAAGGTGAAACATCAGAGTGATTGCCCCCAAATAAGGAAGAGTGAAAGCTTGCACATGAAAACAAGGCTATGCAGGAAAAGAAAGACCATTTCTGGGCAGAGGTGCCTCTCCGTTGCTTTCTCTCCTAGTTTCTTCTGGCGGAGATGAAGGTGCCCCCCATGAGGCTTCCCAGTGCACGGGTTCAGCCTCTCTCAGCTGGAAGAGGTAGCTCCTGGGTTGGGAGTGGGGCAGACCTTTGGGGGATGTGGTGCTGAGTGGTTAATTTAGGGATTGTTTGCTGCTGGCAAGAGTGGGTCGTGGGACAAACTGACTGTCCCTTCTTCCCAGAGCTGGCTTTAGGATTTTATTTTGTTATTGGTGGAAGGAGTTGTGTTAGCTGGTGTATCTGGGACATGGAAGAACGTGAAATCTCTGAGAAGCCCAGGGCAAGAAAAGGGTTTGACCGCCATGAGTTGAAAAGTCGGAAATGTTTCTTGGGCCTGCGCTTTCCCGCAAGGTCAGGGGCTAGGATAGGAAGGGAACGTCGAGGGTGTTTGCTGAGGGTGGCCCCACTGGTGACCCAGAGTGGTGGTCCTGGTGGTTAAGTCGCAGGTCACTGGGGTCTGCCCTCACATGGGGGCTGTTCCCAAGGCTTCCTCTGGGTGGACAGCATAATCTGTGCTCTAACCCTGGTTGTGAGGAAGTGGGTATGAATCTCTATCCTGGAGATACTTCCGTCTGTGCCATATGCAATTTGTGTCTTACGTCTTGCTCTTTGCATTTGAGAATATGTGAGTTAGGTTTAACGTTTGAAATTGGAAGCTGCATGTTGGAAACTTCTAGAAATAAGACCCAGCCTGAGGTGACACCGTGAATGAGATCACTTTGACCTTGGTTGCTCTTCATGCTCCCATTTGTGACTTCCCACTGCCCTCCTGATGCTAAGCCAGTCTCGGAGGGAAGGCGCGAGCCACACGGGCAGAACTTCATCTCTCACTAAGAAAGACACTCAAGAAGATTTTGACCTTCACAGCATATTTATGCTCTTTGTTCTTTTTTTCCTAGGCATTGTTGAGACTTGAACTTTCTTTTCCTTTTGGTAGGACAACATTGCCGAGAAAGTGTGCTGCGGAGTTCCCTGCAAATGCTCCGGACAAAGGGGAGACCGCGGGCCCATTGGCAGCATCGGGCCAAAGGTAAAGCGACTTTGCCCTCCCGTACACCTGGGGCTAGATCTCAGCGGAGTCCCAAGGGTGCAGCAGGAGGGCCGAGGGCACTGGATGCCCACAGCCTTCTCTCTTTCCTCGGGGTGAGGGCATCTGCTCTTTTCTACATTGTTCTTCATTTTACAAAATACTGTTAAAATTGGTGGGCATCCCTGACTGGTGGGCGTCCCGGACAGCCTCCCTGTGGATGATCAGCAGGATTCTGAGCAAATGTGTCTAAGTTACAGGAAACAACCAGAATTTCTTGGTAGACCAGCCTGAAAGATCCTGATTAATTACGCTGGAATAATGAGTGGAAGCCCAAGTTCAAGGGGACAGCTAAAGCCATGCTAATTGGTGCCACTGCTCTATTGAAGGAAGGGGGTCGTGGAGACATTTGAAGGTGGAACAAAGAGAACTATGGGCTTTAACTGAGGAACGGATTTTCTCTGTTCTAGGGTATTCCCGGGGAAGATGGCTACCGAGGTTATCCTGGTGATGAGGGCGGCCCCGTAAGTACAAAATAATTTGTTCTTGAAGTTTTTATTCCCTCCTTGCTTCCCACATGGTGGGGTTGGGTTCTGGGTTTCATAAGCTCTATTTCCAGTGACTTTCCTACTGGGAAAACAGTTTCTGACGTCCTCAAGAGCTGTCCTCAGATCTCTACACCGTAGAGCACAGTGTGATGACCTGGACATGCACGGTGTGGGCACGAGTTACGGGTGTCCTGGTCCTGTTTCAGAGGGACACACTTGATGGCCTCTGAGACTGGGGACCACCGAACCCCCACTGGGGGTTCAGGAAGCAGTGCCTGGGACTGAGGAGGTCTGAGAGGCTTTGAGACCCTAGAAGGAAGGCCGACCCTGGGATGGGGATAAAGGGTCCGGTGGGGAGCATGTGAAATCACAGAGTCCCAGCTAGAAGTGCTAGGTGCAGGGTTGATCCCAGCACCCTTCGGAATGCTTGGAATAAGGGATGGTACAGAGGAGTCCTCAGGCCAAGGATTCTTCCAGCACCCAGTACCCAGAGCCCTGCCCACCCTTGGTCCTCCTGGGAGGTATCCTCTGAGCTGAAGACCCTCCCAGGTCCCTCTCCCTCCAGGGGCAGGAATCACCCAAGGGGATGTTGGAGGCTTCACTGGGGTCGAGCATCATCCCTGCCCAGTGAAATCTATCTTCTAGGACACGCCTTTCCTGGCAGAGTGAACACAGTGGAGGTTTGTGACAAGGTGCTCCAACCTATAATTGCCTTTGTCTGTCCTGGCAGGGTGAGCGTGGTCCTCCTGGTGTGAACGGCACACAAGGTTTCCAGGGCTGCCCCGGGCAGAGAGGAGTAAAGGTACAGTGTGCTGACCCTTGAGTGTGTGTGTGTGGGGGGGGGTGACCACAGCCCCAGGGCCCCGACAGGCAGAGGGCACTCAGCAGCATGTGTGGAAGTGAGACAGTTTCCCCAAATGCCTCCTTGGGGAGGAAGACCCCCAGGGGTTTCAGTGGCCTCTCATTGGAGGGCAGGTCCAAAGTCTGGTGGGCTCAGCAGCCCTGGCTGCTGTGGGAAGGGGGCCTGAGGATGGTGGAATAGTTTCCCACAGGCATGTCAAGAGGCAGTCACGAGGACAGAGAACGCATGGGCCAGTGTGGAGGGAGGGCCAGTGGCCAGTGTCTCTAGCCCCAGACCCAGAGAGAAGCCAGGGAAGTGTTGGGGCAGGGTGGACGGCACATGCTGGAAGGTTCTTTATGTGAAATGCTTGGATGCTCTTTCTCCTCCGTTGGCTGAAGTTTGAAAGCAGCTGCTGGAGGGAAGGGGCCACAGGGCCGCAGAGTCACCAAAAGGCCTTGGAGCCTAGTCCCCTCCTGCCCAGGGACCCAAGTTCCTAGCAAATTAGCCTTAGGATCCCCCACGTGATGGAGAGTGGGGGGGGGGAGACAGATGAGTCCACAGCACTGAATTTTGGGTTTGGGGTGTTCAGGTGGGGTGGGGTCCCCAGTCTGTTCTAGCCTCTTCTCTTTGGCCTCCAGGAAGGAGCTAATGTTTCCCCTTTCCCCTACCTTCCAGGGCTCTCGTGGATTCCCAGGAGAGAAGGTACCTACGCTTGTTTTTGTTTTTTAAATTTAAAGCTGTCCTAGTATTTGTCATTTTTCCTTTGCCAGATGGCTTTCTATACTCACTCTGTGTCTTGCCCCTTCGTAGGGTGAATTAGGAGAAATCGGGCTAGATGGTCTCGACGGTGAAGACGTAAGCGATTTCACACTCAGTCCACACCACGTCCGGTCCTAAACATCCCGGCCACTCATACCTCGGTCCTGGAAATTGTGCTGGGAGTGACATTTCTCATTATCTTTGACAGGGAGACAAAGGATTGCCTGGTTCTTCTGGAGAGAAAGGGAATCCCGGTAGAAGGGTCAGTATGTTTCCATAGTGTTGCCATTAAAGAAAAACTAAAACATTTTACCTAAGGTATCTATCTATCTATCTATCTATCTATCTATCTATCTATGGCGAGAGAGAGGGAGAGAGAGAGGGAGAGAGACTGCTTCCTCCAGGCAGCCTTCCCTGATGTCCTTGAGGGGGTCATCCTTGGTATCTCCTCTGCCCTCTGTCAGCTGTGACAGATACATCAGATTTTTTTGTTTGTTTGTCTGAAGATTATGTCTAATTGTGCAGGGATCGAGTAAGTTCTGTTTAAAAAACTCCCTAGTGTCTGGTACAGAATAGGTCCCATTAATATCTGGATTACCAGAACAGATCGGAAATACCTGGAAGTCATTTTACCTTCATGTAAATGAGCGAATGGGAAATATTGTTCTGTTGAAGATTTATGAACTGAAGAACATGAGTTTAAGGGTGAGATACAAATTAGAAACTCTGATTTTTGTCTCTACTTGTGCTTTTTATTTAGGGTGACAAAGGACCTAAAGGGGACAAAGGAGAGAGAGGGGACATTGGAATTCGAGGTGACCCGGTAAGGGAACTTCCTCATCCACAGGTTGAGACCCATGTCTGGAGAAGAGGGTCATGGGGAAGGGGTTGAAAGGAAGAATTTAAAACCAGAATTTTGAAATTGTCTTCAGATATGTTGACAACATATGTGGTTTGTCCTTTTCCTACAATTTTGGAGATCTGTTTGCTTTCTTCCTGCAAAGGTAAGTGTTTGCAAGGCTTAACATAACAAAGGAAGACCTCAGAAGTTTCTCAAAAGCTGGTCTCAGGCAGTTTAATCTAGCAGGATTGGGGTAGAAAGGTATTAAGGGTGGCAAAATGTTAGACCCTGAGCCACCACCCCTTGGCCATGTCCCACAGAGCCCACCCATCCCACCAAGACAGCCTGACAACAGGGTCACCAACCACTCTTGGCTTCGGACAGTGGGCAGTCCTTCCTCACTGGGGAGGGCAGGGGCCCGGAGTCACTATTGCCTCGTTCTGGCCCGAAGGATGGGAGGCTGGCCTGGCATGGGTCTCATAGAGCCACAGAACCAGAAAAACTGCAAACCCTTTTATTCCTTCTCTTTCCCTAAACTGAAATCAAGCATCCTTTTCTTGCCTATGCGGCTCATGTCCCTGACCCGTGTTGTTGACAGGGTGACTCAGGACGGGACAGTCAGCAGAGAGGACCCAAAGGAGAAACTGGAGACATTGGTCCCATGGTATGGCGCTCTACATTCCCAGACCCCTTTTGCTGAGGACTTCCCCCAGCTATAGCGGCCATGAAAGTGGTCTCCAGGGCTGTGGGGCATACGAGGTTGGGAGCAGACCTGGGTGCGGGTGAAAGACATCTCCCCAATAGGGAGCCGAAGCAACTGCCACCAAGAGGGGTTTCCTTTCTGCAGAATTTGTGCCCCTTAGATATTCATGGAAGGGGTTTGTCAAGCCAGAGGCTTGTGGAGATGGTCATGACCCCTGTCTAAGGGGTTCCACCAGGCATCACCCCGTGGGTGTGTGCCCCTTTTCCTGTGGTGTCTGGTGCAATACACCAGAGCTGGATGAGAATCTTATGCCAATTTTTTTTCCCCACTTCAGGGTCTCCCAGGGAGAGACGGGGTATCTGGAAGGCCTGGAGAAACCGGGAAGGACGTGAGTGCCTCTTGGGCCTTGGGGGACTCTGTAGGGGGATTTAGCACGTGCCCCCAGAGTTGCCAAGATGATCCGGGGCCGAGCTACTCAGCAACTTTATATTTAGGGACTTTAAGAGGATTTCTGGAACTGTTGTCACCCAAAGCTTGCTGCTTATAGAAATTTTTCATTCTTCCAGTTTGCTCTGTGCTCTTTCTCTTCCCCCATCTCCTGGTTCGGCCTCCTTCCCATGAGAAAAACCACATCCAACAGATGCTTTTAGAAGGAGTATCTTTGCTGCTTTCAAATATTTGGCTAGGTTTTACCCTGTTAAATATTTTTAAAATCCAAACAGAAGCCTGAGTACAGGGGAATGAGGGAGTAAGGGGCAGCAAGGCTGACGGGTTGTATACAGGCTGGTTGAATGATAGTTTGTTTGCTTGTGAGGATGGAATTCAAGAGATACACCCGGGTTCTGTTTGCTCGTGAATGGTGTCTTGCAGCTGCCTTTTCAAGATATTTCACTAACGTCTGTTGTAAGACAACTGGTGGTGTGCCGGCTCTTTGAGTCTTGTTGAAGAGTTGATAAAGCGGAAGCTGGGTATACAATCTTCAGTTGGCTTCCTGGGAACCCAGAGCTTGAGGTTCTGGAAGGGGGAGAGAGTCCCTGCGCGGGGAGGGTGGTCTGGAAGTTAGTAAGTCTTCAGGTGCTCACTGGCTGGTGCAGACAGCCATGGGAGGCTCAGCAAGAACGTCACCTCCACAAGCCACGCCCTGTGGGGACGATGGCGGGGGGACCCTCAGAGACGTGACCTGCGCTGAGGGTTTTTGGAAGGAATGACTTTCACCCGTGATCAGATGATAGGCTTTGGGCATTCTGAGGAGCTGAGTAATGACACAGGAGTTGAGGACACACTCGATGGTCATGACAGGCTCTCAGCTCCATGCGTGAGCAGAGCCAAGGCTTGTTTTCATGAAGGACTTAAGACAGAGGCATGCATATGATTTGTTTGATTTCTAGGTGCAAGGTAGAAACTTGGTTTTGAATTTGATGTGGTCGAGGGCTCTTGTCGCCTCCGTTCTTCCCTTGAGGCTGGGTGAGGCCTGGCTTCTGGCCTCCTCCTTCTATTCTGTTATGACCTCACTGTGCCAGGTTCATGCCGAGGTGAAATGGTCCCTCTCTCTGGGCCACCTTGCCCCTCACACCACCACTCAGGCGTCTGGAGGCTGCCTCTGGCATGCGTTGTGCGTCATTAAGCACTGGTGGCCTCTGGCCTTGCTCCAGGATGTCCCTTTTTGGGAGAGGCCAGCCAGATTGTTACTTTGAAGGAGTGACCTGGCCTCTTTCCTCTTCTACTGCTCCATGTGTCGCCCGTGGAAGAAGGCCAAAGTCTTCCATTAAAGGAGCTGCCACCACAGTGACTAATGGCAGAACAATCACCCCAGAAAATCTCTGGGCTGGTCCACTGGGAGTGGAGAATGTGAGCTGGTGTGTTACAGAATCCAGAATACCAGCCCTTAACCTCACAGAGATACACCCAGGACCTTCATGCATTCCCATCCTAAACCTTTGCATGAGAGAGGAAGCCTCACAAAGTCGGGATTAAAGGATTACTTAGCACAGCAGGCCCACATGTATGTGAACTAAGGGTCACTCCTGGAGCATCCAGAGCGATGTTGCCAAGTCACGAGCCCAGACTAAATACAGTTGGGCTTTTAGGTTCCACATACATGCACTCCCGATGCTTTCCTTAACGGGGTGTGTGTTATATTTGGCCAGGAGCATTTGGAGAGTGTGGGACTCCCTGACATTAGAATGAACATATTTCATTACGTCTCCCCACTGTTAGGAAAATGATCGTAAAGCGGACAGGTTGACATTACCATTTCACATCCTTGTTTGAAGCTGGCTGGGATCGTGCAGCCAGAACGAGTCATTATTTTCCTTGGCAGGTCTGAAGTTAACTGTGAAAACTTGCATTGGGTTGGTTAACAGGGCTGCATGGAAGCAAGAGTGGAGAGTGGGGATGAGGGCCGGAGGGAGGGCGTCTCTTGTGCTTTGCCCTGGGCTGGCTAGTTTTGGCATTTGGTGCTCGGGGGCTCCCATCACAGAGAGCCCCGGGCTCCATCCCCAGGCTCCCTTTCAGTTTCTGTGACTTCTCCACAGGGTGGCTTTGGCCGAAGGGGACCCGCGGGAGCTAAGGTAGGTCTCTCACTTGGCGCCTCTTTTCTGCCGTCATGTTGGGACTCACCGTGTGCTTTCAAAGGGCAGGGAGGCAATCCAGCCAGGGGGCCAAAAACATTGTCCCTTGGCCACCAAGGCACAGAGCTCAGGTAGCTGCCCCCACTTTCTCCACCAACTCCTTAAGTTGAGCCTCTTCTAAATGGCCCGTGAAACTGAGTGGTCGTGAGGACGAGGGGCAGAGATAGAGGCGAGAGACGGAGGACACTGTGTCCGGGAATCCCTCAGCCTTAACGTGCCTGCTTGTCTGGGCCTTGGCCAGTTTTAGCATCTTACTGTGTCTGTCTGTTCACCTGTGCCAGGCAGGACTCCTCATTTCACAAAGCCGTCCTGAGTAGACGTTGAAAACAGTGGGAAACCATCATAAGAGTGCAGAGTGACACGGGCTGCAAGGTGTCGTGTCTCATCCTGGAGGCACGGTGCCAGTGGCCCCTGCCCCCCGCGTGGGGCTGTTCGCCTGTCCCCCTGTCCAGATGTGATGGTGGAGCACACAGCTGACATTGGCATAAACCACCCTGACCTCTCCCCTCCATCTTCCTTTGTTTCCAAGGGCAACAAGGGCGGCCCCGGCCAGCCAGGCTCGGTGGGAGAGCAGGGGACCCGAGGCGCACAGGTCAGTACCCCCGTCGAGGCCATGTGCCTGTGATGCTTTCCCAGATGTCTGGTATTTGTTTTTATATTTAAATGAGGTGACAGTCAGTTTAACAAAATTGAATGCAAATTAATCTTTGTAAAGTGAACAATCGGTGGTGGGTAGTCCATTCACAGTGTTGTACAAGCATCAGCTCTATATAGTTTGCAAACAGGTTCACTGTCCCCAGAGGAGTCCCCTCCCTGTCAAGCAGTCACTCCCATCTCCCCTCCCCCAGCTGCTGGAAACCTCTCATTTCCCTTCTGTCTCTGTGGATTTCTCTCTCCTGGAAATTTCGTGGGAATGGAATCACATTCTCTGTGGCCTGTCTGGCTTCCTTCCCTGGGTATCATATTTTTGATGTCCGTCCATTGTAGTAGCAGGTGTCTCTGCGCCCTTCCTCCTCATGGCTGAGTCATATTCTGCGGTGTGGACAGACCACAACTGGTTTATGCAGGTGGACACCTGGGCTCTTTCTACCTTTTGGAAATTGTGAATAGTGCTGCTATGCACATCTGCGTATAAGCTTTTGTTTGAACTCCTGTTCCTTGGCATTTTTAAAAATATGTAATTTACTTATTTTAAAGGGAAGGGGGAGGGTGGGGAGAATTGGGGAAAGAGGGAGAAGGAGAGAAGCTCAAGCAGACTCTGCAGTGAGTGTGGAGCCTGACATGGGGCTTGATCTCACAACCCTGAGATCATGACCCAAGCTGAAATCAAGAGTCCGATGCTTGACTGAGCCACCTGGGCACCCCTTGCATTTGTATTTTAAACTCACTTCCCCATTTGTGTCCTGGGTTGGGATTGCTGTTCGCCGAGACTGAAGAGTGGTTGCTAGCAGGGTTTTGGTCCGGCAGAAGCAAGGCTCTGGCCTCTGGGTCCTGAGCTTCCTCACGGAACACCGCCTCCGTGCAGCACTTATGTTGGCCTTTTACTTTTCAGGGTCCACCTGGTCCCACAGGTCCTCCAGGCCTGATCGGTGAACAGGGCATTTCTGGGCCTCGGGTAAGTCGGCTGGATCCCAGCCCTGTCTTGAGCTAAGCAGAGCACAGGGATGCACAGGCTGAGGTCCCCGGGACCTTCCTTTGCCTCCTCGCTGGCCACCCAGACCCTGGGTCACCCTCAGTCTTCACAGTGACTGGCCAGTTTCCCCGAGGGAAGAAGAGACCCTTTTCCTTGTTGCTCCAGGGTCTTCTAAATCCCAGTACCGCTGCTTCCAAACCTGGACCAGCTGGGTGGTAAGCGGAGGGAGGCTGTCCCGCATCTCCCAAGTCTGAGGATAGAACATAAGGTCTAACTAGATCTGTCCAAATTCTCAGCACATGCCAAAATGTGTCATAGGTGGCCCCTAGAGATTGCCTTGTGGTTCGGTATTTTGTGTAAGGCATCTCCCAGCCTCAGGTTCAACACAGAAGCTGTTCCTTAAATTTGCACGGCCATAGGCATGAGCCTCCGTCTCCGCGGTTGGCGACGGTGTGCGGCATGTGTCAGAGCTGAGTGGGGACCAGGCGCCCAGCACACACACTCCGGCATCCCTCCTGCCTGATGGGTATCCTGGCATTTGTTATGGAAAGTCAGAGCTACCAAAAACTGGCAGAGACCTGACCTGTCATAACATGAGTGAACAAAGGTTGAAACAGCGAAGCAGGAACTTTGTGCGAGCCGTTGTTTGCGGAGAGTCATTCCCCCATCTGCGATCTGAGATATACCTATTTTCTGAGCTTCTGTGGTTTCGGTCCCATTATCTAAGCTCTGATTAGTCACGAGTTTAAGGTGGAATGCGGGCATGGTGAAGCTCTTCAAGGGGTCACCAGTGACCAGTAGCTGCTCCCCTCTTTTGTTGGCGTGTCTGTTCTGGTCATTTCTGGGCTCTGGAGGCCACACTCCATTTTTAGAGCTATGTTTCCTCATTATTTTTTTGCTCCCTCAATGGATACATGTCCACAGGACCCCCACACCTGTATACACAGGTGTTGGCATGGAGGTGTGCAAAGGGAAAAAAAGGCAGTTGAAATCTGGGTGCTGCCCCTCTAGTCAGGGACTTGGGGTATGTGGTTACAGCAGCATGGGTCCTTTTGAGGACACTTGTGTCACATGGTCACCCTGATGGTTTAGATTTGCACAAGTCCTGTCCACGGGCTTGCATTCAGATCTCTAGCACCATGGTTGGCACTTAGCGCGGCGGGATGGGATATAGGGCTCAGGCCCTTTGGCTTGGTGGGGGTGTGTGTACATTTCATAAATATTTCATTGATGGACTCCTCTCCCTGTGCTCCAGGGAAGCGGAGGGACCGCGGGTGTTCCTGGAGAACGTGGCAGGACCGGTCCCCTGGGAAGGAAGGTTTGTCTTGACAAACGTAGAGCTCATTTCCTGAGGTCAAGCCCCAGTCATACAGCCCCCTCCCTGCAGCCTCTGTCTCATCTGTCCTTGTGCTCCCAACTCCCACCCCCTGCCTCACGTGCACCCAGCTTTCCCCGTCGCCAGCCTGCTTGGTCAGGGGGGATCCCTGTCCCGTCCCTGCTCAAGGAAACACGAAGGCTGTACTCAGCGGACTGGCTGTCTTGGGGCCAGGATCTGTCAGCAGCTGGGGTTTCTCTGATCTCTTCATGAGGCAGCACGTGGCTCCTCGCCATAGGCAGACCAGAGGCGCTTAGTACTGCATCAGAGCTGCGTTGAACACACATTCTTTAAACACTGGCTGTGCACACATGGAGAGCACTGGCCATATTTAGCTAATCCAGGAGCCTCAAATCCCCGACTGTTTTGGATAATGGCCGCTTGTTCTATGCAGGCTGTCTGAGAACAGACTTTCCATAAGCCTGAAGAGAAACCACAGTTTATCAGAACCAGTCTGAAAAGGCAGCATTTTCTCAGTCAAGAAAATGTGTTCATGGGAATGCACAGTCATCTCTGGGTCTCTTGCTGGTGTTGGCTGGGTGTCCCCCAGAATTCAGCGCCCACTGACTTTCTTCCCCCTGTTTCTCCTTCTCGTTTCCCCGCCAGCATGTCCCTGTGCTGGGTTAATGCAAGGAGCAAGCACAGGCTCTCCTGGATTCTTTTCTGCCAATCTGCACACTAACACTGCAATTTAAAAAATAATTTTTATCAGAATCTAGAAGTTAGCAGCTTGCGGCATTGTGTAGAGCGCAAAGGGCTTGGAATCACATTTTAAGTTGGCCTTGGACCCACAGCTGTCTCAGCTTTGTTTCTTGTGTGTAGGGTGAGCCTGGAGAGCCAGGACCAAAGGGAGGCGTCGGGAGCCGGGGCCCCCGAGGGGAGACGGTAAGGTCATGATATGCCGTGGCTCACCCTTCGTTGAAAGGTGGGAGGCGAGTAGATGGGGACCTTGCTCTGGGCTGGGCTTCATCCTTGCAAATCGGGTTGGTTCTGAATAGAGGAAACTTGATCATTGCTTCTTGTATCTTTGGGGATCTGATTGAACACAGTGAAACCTTCTTATAAACAGCAAATCAATTTCCAAGTAAGTTACATTTCATCAGGAGGAGTGGGTGAAGACACTTTTCTCCCCTAAGAATGTGGGGACACAATGGAGCTTGAACCACCTTCATTTCCGGTTCTGCAAATGGTTTGTGCCCATGACTGGGTAGAGCTTTCCTGCAAAGAAATAAATGTCCTTTGGCTAAAATGGAGTTGGTCTTGATCCAGAGAGAAACCATTGCCTTTGAATGAGACATCTAGTGCTCGCTTCGGCAGCACATATACTAAAATTGAATGAGACATCTAGGAATAGAGGTTATTACTTTGATAACTCATTTAGAAGTATCATTTAAAAATAATCTATAACGATAATCTATCTGCTCAGTAACAATAATTTTGTAGTATACATTTCCTTTACAGGGAAAAGATGTCCACAGAACATGGAGAATTTTTAAAAAATGAGGTGGTGTACCTAAACATTGTAAATGGACCAGATTTATCTGATTTATAATCCCAAACTTTAAAATATTTTTTGCATGTATGCAATTTCTCTACAAGAAACTGAAGTTTAAAAGATCCATTTCTGTTATTATTAGTTTCAGGAGCGGGGGTGGGGTGGGGAATCAAACTTTAAAATCTATTCAGACCGTTGAAGGAAATCTCTTCTTGATTCTGTGTCTATGCATTTTGAGGCCATGGTTCTTCAGCTGTTGATGTTTGCTTAAAGCTGTAAATGAACTAAGAGCCATGCTCGACATATGTTTTAGGGACATGAATGTATAGTTTACATGCAATCTTCTGATTCTTTTGAAATAGTTGATGGAGCCCAGTTCTGAAAGTCTTCCATGGGGGAGTTGACAGGGCAGATCTGAGAGCATAGGAGGAGGGTGTTTGGAAGGAAGACAGACTAGTGGCACTACTAGAAGAGGAGGGGGTTACAGAGGAGGGGACAGGTTAGGGGACTTGGGAAGGCATGAAAGACTGAATCCCATGTTTTTGCTTTGAAGGAGAATCAAAGATTCCTAGATGCAGAGAGTCAGGATGTCTTATGAGTCTCAGTTCAGTGGGTCTTTGATTCTTCGCCCAAGGGCTGTCTTTCCCAGTGGCTGTCCATTTTTCTTTACAGTGGTGCCACACCAGCACCATTTTGCCCAAGGACTCCATTAAGCTTACTTACAGACTCTGTCTTGTTGCACCTGGAGGATGGAGTGGGAGCAGGAACACTTCCCTGATCTGGGAACACTTCAGGGAACCAAGGACACTGTGCTCAGGGCTCTAGACAGAGGTGGTTGTGCCTTGCCCAGCGTGGTGGCCCATAGTAATGCTCTCTTTCCACCCCCAGGGTGATGATGGCAGAGACGGGGTTGGCAATGAAGGACGCAGAGGCAAAAAAGTACGTACCTCCTAGATTTCTTGAACTTCTGACAGCTTGTATTTTTAAAGAATTATTTCCCAAAATTTTATTGTAATATCGTGAATTTTTTCTCTTGATGACTCCAGGGATATATTTTTCTTGCTCAAGAATAATTTATTTTAGATGCCTTTAAATTGGGACCAAATATTGAGTTATTTATTTATCTCTTACAGGGAGAAAGAGGATTCCCTGGATACCCAGGGTCAAAGGTAATACTTGCAAAATAAATACTTGCCTAGTGGTGGGACATCACCGTTGTTTGGAGCTGAGTCTGGTACGATCATGGGTTGAAAATCAGAATATCGTGGTATCAGTGCTGGGTCAGCCGCTTTTTAACCAGTGACCCATGGAAGGCCCCACCTCTCTGAGGTACTCCCTCCCCTGTTACATGGAGGTGACAGTGAGGGTTAAATGAAATGACATGGCAGTAACGTACTTTGCAAACTTAAAATGCTGGGATCTGTATGATATTGTCAATATGGTTCAATAAGCTAAGGCCAACTCTGCGAAGGACACAGGTGTACTAGGAACCCAGCAGAATGTAAATCAGAGTGAGCCACTTGACTTCCCTGGGAAGTGTGGTCTAGATGCCCAAGACCCTCATCTAGACTCTCTGTTTCAGATATTAATGTATCTCTTTCTGGCTCTCTTCCCAGGGTGCCCCTGGTGAGCCAGGGACAGGCGGAGCGGTGGGACCCAAAGGCATTAGAGGCCGAAGGGTGAGTCTGTCTGCACCTGGATGCAGGTGGGGAATGAGAACATGTGAGGTGAAGATTATCCCTCTTCTCCTGCAGTGGGGCTAGTGGTAGTAGAGGGTAGAAGAAAAGGAATCCTAAGCCCTAGACCAGTGTCTTCTGGACCCTCCATGATTGTCTGCACTGTCCTCCTTCAGCAATGCTGTCCTTATGGGGAGGTCCCAAGAACCCCTTCCTCTAACACATCTCAGGGATCACTAGACGGCACACTCCCCCTCTCCCCATCATGAGAGTCCTCTTCCTTAAGCTACTTTTAGCTCTGAATGACTCTCTTCAATGGATGTTTACTCATCCTCTTAAGATTGCACTGTGTCCTGACCTAACAAACTGTGGTCTAGATGTGGGAGACTGTTATTTTTAGTGAAAACCATCGTATTATCCTGTTCATTTACTCAATGAAGAGTCAAATTACACCCTTTAAGATTGAAGGTAGGGTTTTAAAACATTGGATTGGGTGTCTCCACTGAACAGTGACCTGATTAATTGTCATTTTTTGGTTTCTTGTACATCCTCATTAATGGTTCTGGGGGAGGCATCTTACGGTGAGAGAGTTCTCGTGGTGAAAGGGAATGAGCGTTAGATTACCTTCACCACCTCTGCCAACTGCAGGAGTTGGGAATCTTCTGCCACAGCTGAGCAGTGTTTGTTCTGCCCTTTCTAGGGAAATTCAGGACCTCCAGGGGCAGTGGGGCAGAAGGGAGACCCTGGCTATCCAGGACCATCTGTGAGTATCCACCCAATTCTGATCAAGCCACTGGAATGGGATGCTCTCCACATGCCTCTTTATAAACTTTCCACTGTCTCGTCTCCTCACAGAGCGGGTTGCTGCATTTTTGTCATTACTGCCTTTTTTTTTTTCCCCAAATAAACCACTTTTCTTTTGATACCACAATAGAGAAAAGAGCTTTTGAATTTTAGAGTTACAAGAAACTTTAAAAAGAAGTTTCTTGTGAAACCTTGTGCTCTAGGGTATATTGTAATTTGCCTTCATAATTTCCTGGTGTGGGTTTGTTTGAGGTTTGTGTACAGGACCAAAAAAAAAAAAAAGTACAAGTTTTATACCTCTTGGGTTACATCTTGCAGAATTAGTATAATTTATGTCAGATGTTGGTTTGCAGACTTCTTCCTTTGGTTTATAAAATCCCTGGGAGAGCTTCAGATTTGTGGTTTAAAAACCTCGAGTGCCCGGCTACCTGGGGACTGGAGGGTGACCTGCAGCCTTTCCACTATGTCTCTTCACTATGAATGTCTTTGTTTCCTTATTTGAAGCTCTCCCTGTGTTGTCTCCCGACATGAAATTTGATGAGGTTCAAGGAATGATGGATAATCACTCCTACAAGGAAATGTTGAGGGACTAAGACAGGTTGAACTTGGGTGAAGGCCAAGTCAGGTGATTACTGCCTTTTAAACGTGAACCATTTAATGGGAAAAAGTAAGGCAGTCACTTGTCTTGTGGGAAGACACCTGACTGGCTCACAAGAGGACTGCTTGACATCAGGACAGCCACATATTGGGACGAGAAGCTGAGCGTCGCTGTGGGTCTATCCTCAGAGCTCCTTTGACTGGGGTGGAATCTGCCTGAAGCTGAGGGTTAGCTAAGTGACTCCTCACTGTCCATTCTGTGTTGAGACTTAAGCCTAAGTGTGCGATCCCTTTGATTTTTCTTCAGCTTCCAGGTTTCCAAAATGTAGAACTACTTATCTTGCAAGAGAAACACTTTTGCCCTCAAAGTTGTCTCTCTTTTACTCCTTGGGCAATAAAATCAAATTTATAGGGAGAGCCTGGGAAGTTTCAAGGTCTGCCAAGGTCTACATTTGCTTCCTTTGTTCTATTTCTGGGATTGGAGGGTGGTTCCTTTGCACTGGTGGTCCCGCCCATCTGCCTGGCTTCTCATCCTTTCCTTCCTTGTTTCACAGGGTCCCAAAGGCAACAGAGGGGACTCCATGGATGTAAGTTGCATGCATACAGCTCCAGTCATTGCATTGTAAGTCTTTTGTCCACCCCCTCACACTTCTTTCCTTTCCTTTTAAAGCAATGTGCCCTTGTCCAGAGCATCAAAGATAAATGCCGTAAGTACCTGATTCTCTGTTGTCCATGACACGCTTCTGTATTTTACATTTGAAATTCTGACACAGTAAACATGTTTCACTCCTCTCTTCCTCTCTTTTATAGCTTGCTGCTATGGTAAGTTGATTTCAGCCGTTTGACTTCCTCCTGCAGAAAGAAGAGCCCTTTTTCCAGTAAGTCAGATTTGTCTTTGAAAATCCCCACTCCCTGCAGGGCCCCTGGAATGTCCCGTCTTCCCGACGGAGCTGGCCTTTGCTTTAGACACCTCAGAGGGTGTCACCCAAGACACATTTAGCCGGATGAGGGATGTGCTCCTGAAGATTGTGGGTGACCTGACCATTGCTGAGAGCAACTGCCCGCGGGGGGCACGTGTGGCTGTGGTCACCTACAACAACGAGGTGACCACGGAGATCCGGTTTGCTGACTCCAAGAAGAAGTCGGTCCTCCTGGACAAGATCAAGAACCTTCAGGTGGCTCTGACATCCAAGCAACAGAGTCTGGAAACAGCCATGTCCTTCGTGGCCAGGAACACATTTAAGCGCGTGAGGAATGGATTCCTGATGAGGAAGGTGGCTGTTTTCTTCAGCAATAAGCCCACAAAGGCATCCCAACAGCTCAGGGAGGCCGTGCTGAAGCTTTCAGATGCAGGAATCACACCCTTGTTCCTCACGAGCCAGGAGGACCGGCAGCTCATCAATGCGTTACAGGTCTGTGCCCTGTGTGTGTCCTTGGCACCTCCCTCTGTTCTTCTTGGGCCCCGAGAAGGTTCTCAGACCCATATGTGTCTCCTTGAGGAGTTCATGAGGAATTTCCCAAAGCTCCTGGATGAGGTTGTTGTGATTGGCAACTACTTGAGTGAGATTTCCAGGACAGCCAGTGGGGCTGGCGGTAGGGCAACATCCAGATGCCTGTGATTTATTCCCACTGTGTCCCTCCTCACATGCTGGAGGAGCATCTCCCAGGGCTGACCCTGAGGCCTACAGTTTTCTAGTGTGATCTCCCTTCAACATCAATGACTCTAGCACCCCATCTATGCCCCTCTTCAAACCTTTCCTCAGCCTGGATGGCGGCCAAGGCTTAGCCTTCACTGTGAAGCTACAAAGTGCTCCCTTGTCATTAACTTGTTTAATTATTATAACAATAGAAATAATTGCTATAGTAATTGGCAAATGAATCAATTAATATTTATTCAGTGCCAATTCTGGAAGCATTGCTCAAGATAAGTGGCGGGGGGGGGTGCGCATGATGGGAAAGAGACCTAGATCCGTTAACCGCCTCCTCCCGGCCTCACACACACTTTGTAGCTTCAAGTCACCACAAATAATATGGTCATGTCACTTAACCTGCCTGGGTCTTAGATTTCTTGTCAGTGAAAGGTGGGGTGTGGTGGGATGGTCTCTAGCATATTTCCTCCCAGACTGGGGTTTCTATGGTCCTACCACTGCCTATGTCAGTGAAAGACAGTCTGGACATTGGTGCCATCTCTTGGGGCTTCTTCTGCCAAACCACAGGCTGTCTTGAGCCCAGAGCACTGAGCTTGGGAAGCCAGCTGTGGTTGCCAGCTGTCTTCCCTTGTAAGAGAGCTCATTTATGTAAACTTTCCCTCACAGGGGCTGAGGGACCCAGAACCACATGGCTCTTGACCGCACTGTTTCAGCAAGTTAGAAAAGTCAATTAATCATTCATTAATTAAATTTAATTGTTTACTAAATAACTACTTAGTGATGTTGTACTAGGCACCACGATGATGAGCAGGGCTTCTTGAATCTTCTAGAAGTGACTTTATTATTTGCTTTGCCGTTATATCCTTTTCTGGACCTGGGAGAGCCGGAGAGGATGGAGCTACCCTTTGTCCGTGGCTGGAACTGCTGCTGAAAATAGCCATATCACCCATGTTCCCATTATCCCCTAGAAGAAGTTTACCATCATCCCCGTTTTGCAGCTGAGGAAACTGGACCCCAGGCAGGTTAAATGATTTTCTTCCAGGCCTGACAGAAAGGGCAGCAGTGGGATTTGAACTGTAGCTCATCTGTACAGAAGAAAACCTGTGTTTTCCTATTAAGCTCAGTAGCTCCTTCCTAAGAAAACCCCCGAGAGGATACTGATAAAGTATCAAGGGTACCAAGAAAACCCCCGAAAGGATACTGAATCTGTTGGGGGGTTTATTTTTCTGAGCTCCATTATCTTCCTGAGCTCCATTTCAAGTAGTTCCTTACCGTGGACACTCCTACCAGCCATTTCCTTCTGTTTCAACAGATCAATAACACAGCGGTGGGACATGCACTCGTCCTCCCCGCTAGGAGAGATCTCACGGACTTCCTGAAGAACGTCCTCACGTGTCATGTTTGCCTGGGTAAGGGGCTTCTCTAACAGGAAATCTGTTACAAAGCGTGCTATCCATAGAGCGGCTCTTGAATGGAGAGTTGCCATTTATGGAGAGGGGTTGTGTTAAGTGAAGCTTCACAGAGCCGCACGTTGACCAGTGTAATTCCTATATAGGTAACTTCCATATTTAGAGTGGATCCCCTCAAACAGAGCTTCTCTCTGTTAGGGAGTGATTAATTTTATAGGAAATAAAGGAAAAAGTCAGCTTTGTTTACAGTTTGACCTTAGAGTTCAGATTTCAATTGTTGGTCTTTGTGACTTTCTGGAACACATTTCTTCAGAGAGTGGCAAAGAAATCGTTTCCTTTCCTTTCCTTTCCTGTCCTCCCTTCCCCTTCCTCTCTCCTCTCCTCTTCTCTTCTTTTTTTCCTTCTTCTTCCTCCTCTGTCCTTCCCCTCCCCCTCCTTTCTCTGTGTCTCCCCCCACCTCCCACTCCTCCTCCTCCTCTTCCTCTTCCTCCTCCTTCCCTCGCCTCCTCCTCCTTCTTCTGCTTCTCCTTTTTCTCCTTTCTCTTCCTCCTCCTCTTCTTCGACTTCTCCTCCTCCTCTTCCTCCTCATCCTTCTTCCTCTCCTCCCCCTTCTTCTTCTTCTCCTCCTCCACCTCTTCCTCCTCTTCCTCTTCTTCTGATGTCAATCCCATAGTGTACTAACAAGGACTTTAGCTTCCTGATTTGTTTCATTTAGGGTTAGATGATGAGAACTGAAATCTGGCCACAAAATGGCATCAAGCTACAAATGGGCTTCTATATTATGTGACGATTTTAATTACCCCTGACTCTCAGCACACTGATGTACAATATCTTGCTGTGGGAGTCACAGAATAAATGGGTTTCCATGCTTCTTTCTAGACATCTGCAACATTGACCCATCCTGTGGATTTGGCAGTTGGAGGCCTTCCTTCAGAGACAGGCGAGCGGCCGGAAGCGATGCAGACATTGACATGGCTTTCATCCTAGATAGCTCTGAGTCCACCACTCTGTTCCAGTTCAATGAAATGAGGAAGTACATAGGGTACCTGGTCAGACAGCTGGACCTCAGCCCAGACCCCAAGGCCTCCCAGCACTTCACCAGGGTAGCCGTTGTGCAGCATGCACCGTATGAGTCTGTGGGGAACGCCAGCGTGCCGCCCGTGAAGGTGGAATTCTCCCTGACTGACTACAGCTCCAAGGAGAAACTGGTGGACTTTCTCCACAGAAGAATGACACAGCTGCAGGGGACCAGGGACCTGGGCAGTGCCATTGAATACACCATAGAGAACGTCTTTGAAAGTGCCCCCAACCCACGGGACCTGAAGATCATGGTTCTGATGCTGACGGGTGAGGTGGAGAAGGAGCAGCTGGAAGAGGCCCAGAGGGTCATCTTGCAGGCCAAATGCAAGGGTTACTTCTTCGTGATTCTCAGCATTGGCAGGAAGGTGAACATCAAGGAGGTATACGGCTTTGCCAGCGAGCCAAATGACGTCTTCTTCAAACTACTGGATAAGTCAACTGAACTCAATGAAGAGCCTCTGATGCGCTTTGGGAGGTTGTTACCATCCTTTGTCAGCAGTAAGTCCTACATCAGACAGTGTGGGCTGGTCCAGGGCTTTCTGCCAGCTCATAGCCTTGGGCTCTCTGGGACATGAGGCTATGGAGAAGGTGTCTGGTGTACTGACGCTGACTTGTTCATTCATTCAACACATACGTATTGACACCTTCCATGTCACAGGCAGCCTTTAGAAGCCAGGTTGGCTGTGAACACATGGAAATCCTGTCCTTGTTCACTCATTTTTCAACCAAATTGGACTGGCATCTCTCAGCCATAGACACTCTGCTCCTGAGAGTGAACATGGGTCAAGTGCACATTGTGCATGATGTCATTTAAGTGGGGAAGTTCCTCAAAGGTCTTGGGTTGATCTGGGCTTAGCCACAACCCCCACACTTGGAAACCCTGGACCTATGCTGGTGTGACTCTCCTCCCCACTTTAGTGACAAACCTACATTCATCTTCAAAGCAAATCCCTAGCTGCCCCTACTCACCATGAATGCTCCCCACTCCCAAGGCTTTGTCATCCTTAACCTGGGCACTAACTACTTATCTATTCCGTGGCCTGCTGTTATTCCTTCGTAGCCTATGTTCCCAGTAGACTGGATGGTTCTTGAGGAGATGCATTGATTTATTTTCCTGTGCTCCAGGGCCCAGCACAGTACATAGCCAGCCCCAAGGCAGCATGGGAATGTATCTAACTTCTGAGGGAGCTCTAGAAGTTAGGAAGGAACATGTATGTACAGAGAGTTTATTACTCACGGTAAAGGTGAGGCCAATGAAAACTGTGTTCACATTTGTGAAGGTCTGTCCCTCAAAAGCATTAGAGAAAAAACATGAAGTGAAAGTGAGGCAGCAAGTTCACCCCGGGGCCACTGTCACTACCTTTCGAAGATTAAAAACAATTGTATTAAACACAACATTGAGAAAACAGAAGAAGTAATTTGGTTACCATTTAATGTTCAAGGGCTTGGAACTTTTTCAACTCTGTGTTTGATTTTTCTTCTATTCTTGTCTCCTCCTAACATGGGGTAAATATTTTCTTCAATCCAATCACCCAAATATTGCCAAACAGAAGATTTTGGCTTGAGATGTTTTATGGGTCAAGGACCATGGTGCTTAATGTTCAAATTTACTAAATGTAGCTTGTCTGGAGGAATGAATTAATTTAACAAATATTTATGGACTACCTGCTGTGTGATCCATTTAACTCATTAGCAGATTAATTTTAATTTGCATGGGACTCATGTGCATTTAATTTTTTTTCTCCTGGGGCTCCTGGGTGGCTCAGTTCATTAAGCGTCTGCCTTTGGCTCAGGTCATGATCCCTGCCCAGGGTCCTGGGATTGAACCCCATGTCAGGCTCTCTGTCAGATAAGTAAAAAATAGCATGGAGGACATGGGGAGATAGAGAGGAGAAGGGAGTTGGGGGAAATTGGAAGGGGAGGTGAACCATGAGAGACTATGGACTCTGAAAAACTATCTGAGGGTTTTGAAGGGGTGGGGGGTGGGAGGTCGGGGTACCAGGTGGTGGGTATTATAGAGGGCACGGATTGCATGGAGCACTGGGTGTGGTGCAAAAACAATGAATACTGTTATGCTGAAAATAAAAAATAAATTAAAAGAAATCTTAAAAAAATTTTTTTCTGTTTCTTTCCAGGTGAAAATGCTTTTTACTTGTCCCCAGATATCAGGAAAGAGTGTGATTGGTTCCAAGGGGACCAACTGTCAATTAAGAACCCTGTGAAATTCGGTCACAAACAATTGTAAGTATCATAATAATTGTCGTGAAAAGTACAGTGTAGAGAGAATGCAGAAGTTCCTTAGACAATGCCTAACCTTATGGGTAAAGACAATGAAATCCAGAAAATGTGACTTCCTAAAGGTCATGTGGAACATTCTTTCCAACCTGTTGTATCCATTTGCTTTGGTTGCAGACCAAACTCCCCAAAACTTAATGGCTGAAAGCAACTATTTATTTAATCTGTAGTTCTGTGGGTTAGCCGTTTTTCTTGGGCTCAGCTGGACAGTCTTCTGGCCTTGGCTGGGCTCACTTCTTTGTCTGTGGTCAGCAGCCTGCCTGCTGTGGATGGGGGTCCTGATGGTCTCAGCTGGTTGGCTTCCCTCTGCTCTATGTGGCCTCTCCTTCTCCAGGAGGGTAGGTTGGGGGTTTGCTTCCAGGTGGATGGGCGAGGTTCCATAAGAGAAGTCAGATGGCACGAGGCCTCTTGAGGCCTGGGCTGGAGCCAGCACACTGGTACTTCTGCCATATTCCATTGGTCAGTGTACGTCCAACAGCCAGCCTGGGTAGATTCAAGAGTTGGGGGCTTGACTCAGTGGGAGGCCTTGTCGTAGCCAATTGTGAAGGGCATGGGGGCAGAAGGGGTGGGAAATTGGGGCCATGTGGTGAAATAGCCCACTACACCTGGTATCGATCCTACAGAAGGATTGAACTACATTAACCAAAAAATGGGCTCCAAATCTTAAAATGATTAATGTTACAATAACACAGGTGATGGTGGTAACACTGGGAGGCAATGCACGTGTTCTCCTGAGAAAGCCAACGAGAGGGTGCGGGCTGGGGAACTTGTACCCACAGGAATGCTGGCCCAGCTCCATCTGTGGTACCAACTCCAGCGTGGAGAGGTGGGCTGTGTGGCCGTGTGACATAGGGCGAGGTGACGGGGACATGGTGGCTGGAACTGAGCCCAGACAATGTGCCAGCAGTTTGTCCACCTCAAGGGAGTGCCACAGACTGTCATGCCTGCTAGGTAGGAGATCTTTCTGACCGTAGCACCCGGAGGATGTGGACTTGACATCCTTGACAAACTAGTGTGGGACTTATTCCTGGCTTGACCTCCAGAGTGGGGACAGAGAGTTCACCTCCATCTCTCACCCCTGAAATCTTCCAGCTCTTGCCCTTGTCCTTGAAGGCAGGCTCCGTGCTCAGCTGAGCAGACTGACTATCGCCACTGAGGGTTCTGTGAGCTGGGTCCTGCTTGTCCAGGTCCAGAAGCTCTCTTCCTGGTCTTCATTATCTTTGTGATTTTCTCTCAAACACTCTCTGAACCGTCTTCCACCTTATCTTCAGGAAAATAGGATGAACACTATAACCTAGTGTTTGAAGTTGTAGGACATCAGCTTGGACATAGGCTGCTTGGGCCTTAGAGCAGTGGCCGACAAAGAATCAGTGAGAGTCTGTCTCCGGACAATGACTGAAGGACACCTGGGTCTGGGCTGTTGTATCTGATTATGTGGCTGTGCTTTTCAGGGATTTGTAATAGATCAAAAAATTGTGAAAAATACCACAACACCTGCAAAATAATGTAAACAAATATACACAGTAAGCTCTGGGAAGGGAAGCACTTGCTGACTTAATCACTTGGAGCTCAATGCGGCATTTTGTTGTGTGGATACTTTCTTAGAATGAGAGTAGCTATTAACTGGTTTTGTTTAATTTTTGGTGTATATGCTTCAGTTGGTCAATTTTAAAAATTATTATTGTTAATGATAATAACATAGTATTTATTATGTCTCATAAATTAAAAGCAAGATATCAGGTATATTTATAGTACAATATATAGCCTTCATTTTTAATGATTCTATTACTTTATATGCATTTCAATATTGTTTCCATGTCACAGATTCTAAAAGGAAGGAATTTAATGTACGCGATATTATCCGTAAAACATAAAAACTACTGCATGCGTTTTGATAAAGCAGCAAAGTTCATGTAACTCGTGGGAATTATGTTTTTGTAAATTTTAGAGAGCAGGCAAAACTATGTATGGATTGAAATGGTATTTAATTTGTTTTAACAGAAATATCCCGAATAATGTAACTTCAAGTCCTACATCCAAACTAGTGACCACCACAAAGCCAGTGACCACCACAGAACCAGTGACCACCACAACCAAGCCGGTGACCACCACGACAAAGCCAGTGACCGTGGTAAACCTACCCGCCTCAAAGCCGGCTGCCGCAAAGCCAGCCCCACCCAAACCACCTGCTGTGAGACCTGTGGCCTCGAGGCCCGTGGCCACCAAACCCGAGACCACCAAGACAGCCACAGTCAAACCTGCAGTGGCCTCAAAGCTGGCGGCCGCAAAGTCAGTGGCCCCAAAGCCAGCTGCTGTAAGGCCCCCCCACTATAGCCAGACCAGTGGCCACCAAGCCTGAGACCCCCAAGCCCCAGGCAGCCAAACCGGCAGCCACCAAACCAGTCTCTGCTAAGCCTGCAGGTAAGAAAGCATGCTCAGGGCTGCCAGCGAGGGACATCCTCGTTTCCTGTGTTCACGGCATGCCCCCTGAAACCTGTTTATAAATCAAGTGAAATGCAGTCATTGATCCAGGATTTGTACCTCTAGATGATGAACTTGAGAAGGCGCTGGTCAGAGCACACAATGATCAAAACATTGTTTTTTTTTGTTTTTGTTTTTTTCCTGTTAGAAAGCAGTTTTTCTCTTCCTCTCTGAGGCTCATGAGCTCCACACAAAGAGCAGGTGGGATGAGTCTCCCACCTTCTGCTGCCTCTTTCCCCCCTGCGCAGGCCAAGCCCCAGACCCTGCCTCCGAGTGGGGCAGAAGCACATTCCTACAGGAAAGTCCCATGCAGCACACTGTGGGAATTGTGGGGTGCTCCGTTGAGCTGACCGGCAGCTCAGACCCTTCCCGCCCGAGACTGAATATGTGCTAATGCTGTCCATGGGGGAAACATTTTCTAGATGGAGTTAGATATGAGGATGGGTGGGCTTCCAGAGACTCAGAGTTAGTTATTTTGTTCTTTCCTCCGGATGCGGGAATATACTAGAGAGCCATAAACCATACGGAAAGGTGAAGGCAGAATGTCTATGTTTGTGAAAAGGTGGAAATTGTCTTCCTTCGATGATCAGACAGGAAGCGAGGATTCCTTAAAAAGAATTTCCGTTCATGTCCTAAAGTTTCGTGACTTTGTGCATTTTAAATGATGGGACTCATTCTGTCTTGAATGCTTGCCCGTGTCTTTTCAAAGTCTTTCCTGAACAGGAGCGATGCTCAGTAGAAAAGGAATAGATCTGTACCTTGCTGAGAAATAATGAGAGGATGCATTCCACTTTTCATGGATGTTGGTAGCTTCCAACACTCATGTTCCTGGGGAGCTCGAACAAGAAATTGGTGCCCTGCTCACCTAAATTTCTGTTCTGTTGCCTGCCGATTCATCTCTTTCCATTGCTGTCTGTTGCCTGTGTGTCACAGTCATGTGGGGCTTTAAGCTTTATCTCTGTACTGTGCTTCACCTGTCTTTCAGTGAAGGCATCCCGAGAGGTCCAGGTGTCCGACATCACCGAGAACAGCGCCAGGCTCCGCTGGGAGAGGCCCGAGCCCCCCAGCCCTTACTTTTATGACCTCACCGTCACGTCGGCCCATGACCAGTCCCTGGTGCTGCGGCAGAACCTGTCGGTGACAGAGCGTGCCATCGGGGGCCTGCTTGCCGGCCACACGTATCACGTAGCTGTGGTCTGCTACTTGAAGTCACAGGTCAGAGCCACCTACCAAGGAAGCTTCAGCACAAGTGAGTACACGGTCAGCCCGGAACACTCGGTCCCCGATTTCCATGTGCAACATCAAACAGGACATAAAGGGGACAATTCTGATTCACTGAATCTGAAATAACAAGGTTAGAGCAAATCCTGGGTGTGTTTGGGGTATGCCCAGGTTCAGAAATTAACACAACGGAAGGTGAGGTTCCTTGGGAACTGTTGCCCTGCCCTTGGGGTCCCGGGATACTTCATGGAGGAAGCCAGAGCCATCTGGCCCAAGGGCAGCCCCTACTCTGAGAGAATGAAGTAGGTTCATGGGTCCTGGCTGGGGTCTCGACCCCCCTCCATGACCATGTTTCTGAAGTATGTCTCCATGTTAAGTGAGCAGAGTACCACCGAGACTCTGGCTCCTCAGAGTCACCGAGTCCGTGCAATCTTATCACCCCAAGGCCAAGGGATGTCTATGGCCACTGTGCAATGGGGCTCAGCGTGCCCCTCCCTAGTTCACCATGCTGGGGTCTGCCCTCTATGGCTCTGCCCTCTGTGTCCTATTGTCCCTCTGGCTCCTTTGTGGCACCAAGACCTGAGACCTACTCTTGTATGCATTCTAGTCTCTGTTATTATTCACAGCCCTGACCTTTCAGGGTTCTCCCAGATTCCCCCAACCCCCTTCTTGTTGACCCATGCTTCTCCTGGGATGCAAAGGGGTCCCCATTCCTTTCCCTGGGGTCAGTGTCACTAAGATCAAGGAACTCTGCCTGAGGAAAGGGAATTCCCAGCAGTCACCATGTAATCCATGAAGATAGGAGTGCAAAGACCCTTCAACCCCAGGTCTCTTTTTTCATGGATGGAAGCAGAAGTGGTTATGTGGGAAATTTTTAGAGATTTCCTCCATTTGCTTGTTGAGATGAGTGGAACTTGCTGACGACAGACGTCCTTAGTGTCTATAGAGACTTGGCAGGTCTTCCACCTGGAAAGGCTGCTTGCCTCGGTCCCTGAGAATTCCTAAGCCCTTTAGCTTCTGGGTTTCCTACTGGTTGCACTTGTTTTCTTTTCTAGAGAAAGTTCAGCTTCCCTCTCTACAAGCAAGGTCGGCTTCTAGTTCAACCATCAATCTCATGGTGAGCACGGAACCGGTGGCTGGTGGTGAGACAGGTGAGCTGTGAGAGTAATAAGTCCGTTAATAGCACTAGGAGCCTCCTTCCAGACCTTCTCAAACCTTTGAAACTTGGATTCTAGGTTGTCTGCTGGGGTTCTAATTCTCAGGCAAGCCTGACTTCTATGGGAAAGTTCCCAATGGGCTCTCTGTGGCCCAATGTGGTCTTATTCTGCATAGTCCAAGTTGTAAATGGTCACTTTCCTTTCCTGTCACCAGACTCTTCAAGAAAACTAGATGGGAATTGCTTTGGGGCTGGAGCCAAGAATTCATGTGTGTCTTGATCAGATTCCCTGTTACTCCTATTGGGGTTGGAGCTGATTTATGGCTTGTGATGCTGGAAGCATAGGAACTTGCCCCCTCAGTGACTTAATCTAATAACAACTGCTTAAAAGAACACAAAACAGATTAGGACAGATAAGTGGGTTTGGAAGTGACCCCTGGGGTGGATATTCTGATCCTAATTCCCTAAGCACACAACCTGCCTTAGTCTATCATCCCCGTGTCTGCGTGCCTGGGCCTGAATGTGTGCACATTTCAATCAATGGTGGTTTGTACCTGTTTCTGGAACAGAGAGCTGTTTACATGTTTTTGTTCATGAGCAGTGGGACCTTGTGACTCTGTGTGACCTCAGCCCTCATTTAGTGGAATGTGAGCTTGGAGTGTTCTCCCATGAGAGACTGGTTATTGATACAGTTAATACGCTCTGTTTATGGGTGTCCTGCAAAAGATGTCGACAGTAATATCCAAAGTCAAAATTTCATGGGCATTTGCATATTGTTTTATGGGCCCCAAAGCCAAAGACTTCCACTCACTGGGGACAAGTCCTTGTTCTTTAATGTACTGTCCACTGTCCCGAGGAGGAAGGCATTCCTCTTTACAGTGTTTCCTTCTGTAATTGACTCTGACCAAAGGCATTTACTGAGGCTTGCTGCTTTGGGGCTGGATTTAAAAGCCCTTTTCTTCTCTGTACACACTGCCTTGCCAGAAGCCCCGGCACACTGCTTTCTAGGCCTTTCTTCAGGATTCCTCATGTTTCTCTTTCCTCTGTAAGTTTTTAAAATTATGTCTGTTTCTTCATCTTACCCTTTCTGTGGAGACTGTGTCCTGTCCCATCTGTGTTTACACAAAATTGGATGATTTCTGACTCCACACATCCATCTCTTTGGGGCACTTGCGGAGAGAGACCTCTTGATTCTTTTAGTTGTTTCTGAAGAGAATCTTCTCTATTGCTAGAATATTCTATTCCATCAAGAGGCTTCCCTTATAGCCATGTCTGTGTGTACAGCTGTATTTATTATCTGTATCTGTATGTGTATCTATATTCTGTCTCTACATCTGTGTCCATCTGTTTGTCCATCATCCTTAGTTCAGCTGCATCCAGACTGAAATGTGGCATCAAGTGTTACTAGAGAGAAACCAAGTCACAGCAGGAATTGTGGAACTATTATACACATAGATGTGTAATTACTCTAAGCCAATAAATAACTTATATAACTGAAAACTATTTAAAATAACTCACTTTTGGACACAAGTTTAGGAATCGGTCTGTGGTAGAGACAGCCGTGTGTTTTTCAAACTCCTGCAGCCTTCCTGTTGGAAGGATTGACAGAAGAGCAAGACATTCTCTTCTCTCGATCTAAATTTATGGGAATGATTCAGGAATTCAAGGTAGACTGGGTAATTTAAACTTGAACTTGTGAGGGGCCGTTGAAAAAGATTTTGTACAAACTTTTAATGTTCTAATTTTCAACTCAAACTAACACAATGGGAAGTAGGGTTAGGGATGGATAAGATACCCAAGTCTCTACAGAAGCAGTCTTCTGAGTCCTGTATCAGGAGACTGTGAATGAGCCTTTGTCCCCTGCACTGGGACACCTGCAGCTCCTAACCCACTCCCGCTCCCTGCCTGAGTCCCCTGCATGGTGACTGGGTTCCCACCATGGCACTTGAACTCAGATAGAAGCTGCAAAGAACTCACTAGGATTTTCCCCCAAATATGGTCAGGACAGAAATTGTAACTTCAAAGTCACTGTGCTCCTGTTTCCCCCCCTCACTGGGAATGTTACCCCTCCCAGAGTGTAGGAAATACAAAATTCCTGCGAATCCAGTGCTTCATTGAGGGAAAATGACTTCGAGTAAGTTCCATGGTGAGCTTTGGGCATGTTTCTGGTTTTCTTATGTGTGGTCCAGAATGGACACAAATATATAAACAGTATTTAGTTAATATAAAAAAAGTAATCTTTAAACAAGAATCTGGCTGGGCTGTTATGTTTGTTGTTTAAGACTGAGTCATAGGTTCAGACTTAAGAAAGTCCTTTTAATCCAGACCTTTTTACCACTTCGGTCTCTTCTCACTATGTGGCAGGGAAAAGGTTTTTTGTCGGGGGTGGGGGGCTTGTGAGTCTTTCATGGTTACAAGTAGTTAGATACAGATGATCCTAACCTTTCTCTTTCATGGTGGTTACTATGTAACCTCAAGCCCAGAACTTAGAGGTTTTGAACCCTTCCCTGCGTGGGCACATGCATAGCTGTGTGTTTCCCAGCTAGGGATTCAAGTTAGTGTGAAGATGTAACTTGCTTTTTGAAAATTTAATTTCAGTTAGCCAACATATAGTAAGTACATCATGAGTTTCAGTGATTCATCAGTTGCCTACTGCATGCCATGCTCAAGAACAAGGCCCTTAGTCAGCACCCCTCGCCCCACAGTAAGAAAATAGCACTTTGCTGGAGAAGGCCCTTCATACACATTTGCTCAATGAATATATGTAGGTGTGCACGTGCACGGCACTTTTGGAAGCTCTTTTCGAAGGAAATGTTTAAATCTCACAATGGAATTGGGAGTCAAAATCAGGAGGTGAAAGCTTCCCCTCTCTCCCAGCCTCCTCTCCCTCCCCCACTTCCCTGCTACAATGAAGTCCTCTTGGGAATTTTCCCCAGGGAGAAAAACATTTCTATGACATTCACATTTTTTTGCCAGTAGAAAAAGAGTGATAATGAATCACTTTATAAAGTTAACTTTTTATAAAATACACTAGCTGGGAGTGGGAGGTTAGGATAGGGTGGCTGGGTTATGAACATTGGGGAGGGTGTGTGCTATGTTGAGGGCTGTGAAATATATAAGCCTGATGATTCACAGACCTGTATCCCTGGGGCAGATAATACATCATATATATATATATAATATATATATAATATATTTATATTTTATATATATATTATATATATAATATATATATATATAAAATTCATGCCCAGTAGTGGCTTGTGTATTTTGCATCCAAAGATCAATTACCATACTATGTAGTATTTCTCCAAAGATGTATTTTCTTGATAATGCAGGCAAAATTAAATTTAAAAGCTAATTTTTATCTGTTGACATGAGCAATTTAATTGAACTGGTTAATTAGAAGCATGGCTTGTAGTTACAGAGATGTGTCCATGTCCCAGGATTAAATGTTAGATACTTTCCCTTGTCTTTTTTTTTTTTTTTTAAACCTCTATGAATAAAAATTCTCTGGGGTTTGATTCTACTTTAAGGAACTGTAGTTTGTTATAGCCTGGCACTTTGGATTTAGAGCACATGGTGACCAGTGTTTGAATCTGTGTAGGGATTTGTGGGTGAATCCTTATGAAATGTAAAGTCCTCTGTCCATGTCACCCGATGGAGAGGAAGAAGAGTGAGCAGTTTTACATCTTGACTTTTTGTTGGTATAGGAAATTGTTGGACAATTTAGAAACTATGCTTAACAGATATTCCTTTATTAGGCACTCTTTGTTTGATGTAGACACATACTGGGAGGGGCTAGTGAGGGCATCCTTTGTCCCACAGATAAGGTCTGGTCCTCTTTAGCATTGAGTATTTGTGTACCAGGAAGGCCTGGACTTTGAGGGGAAGGTTGATGACAGTGACAGACTGATGGCATCATTACTCACCACTCAGGATTCTAGGCTTTGCAATATTACACAATTCCATTTTAAATGGTTAGTACTTGCATTTTCTTCAGCCAAGCAAAACAAATCCCCACATTCCAAAAAATCCCATCCTATGTTATGCTTTTCTCAGGATCTAAAAGAATCACATCCACTTTTCTGTGATGCATTTGCTGCCTGTAAGGGCAGTTAGCAACAACTAAACCAAGCTTTCAGCAATTCTCACAGCCTTTAAAACCAGTAGGCATGCCTGTGCCCCTTTTGTTGTGGCTAGCTTTGGGACTGCTACAGAGTTGCTAATTTTGGCTTTAGGTTTTTGAGCACATTTCCTTCATCCTTGTTTTTGGCTAAAGAGGACTTGGATAGATATTTTCTATGGATATCACTGCTAACAGAAAGACTCTGAAGTTTCTAAACAACACACAGTTCTCCTTTCTCAGAAAATTAACTTTTTCCAATATTACATAGAGAATTCTAAGTTATTGGCTTGCCCCATATGTATTGGAGAAGTTTCAATGCAGAAGAGAGCCCAGATAGCTCCCTGAATGTATAACATTCTTTTTTACTTATTCTAGAAATTAACAATCTGTAGAAATAACCACTTTGGTCAGGTGTTAGTCAATCACATAGCTCTGAAGGAAGTTCTTCAATGTTTTACTTATTTTATTGATTCTAAGATTCAATATTTTCCCCTAGTAAGACTTCTAAAATTGAAGTGCGACTCACAGTTGATGACATGACATGCTTTTGACAGTGTTTTGTCCTACTTAGGGGGATATAAAATAATAGTGCACATTGAAATTAAGATAGCTTAGATTGGATGAAATACAGCATTTGGCTGACTGTGTTCCAGTCTGTCACATTGGCTGGCACAAAATGGCGTAGTGAGGAAAATAGATGACTTTATGTTAATGCTCATTTATAGAATGAACTTAACCTCACAGATTGAGGTCAGCTAAACAGCTATAAATATTTTCCCTGCTTGGTAGAAGAGAAATAACTTTCCAAGGCTGTTAGTTTGCTGTTGTGTGAAAATGTGTCTTTATCAATGGCGATATTTGGGTTATGAGGAGGATCACAGGGTATTTGCCATTTTTTTATTGTGAAATATAAAAATGCTAAAAAATAAAAATCCATTGGTCAAGATGTAAAAAAGCAAAGGACCCCCCCCCCAAACCTTAACCACAGTCATGTTCAAAATAAGGTTAAAATACAAAGTTTCCTCTGTACCCTTTGACCCAGCTTATGCTCAGATGTAGACTCGGGCATTCACTCATTCAGGCAAATCATACCTGCTTCTGTGGCTGGAAAAACCTGATTCCACATCAACTATGCTGGGTCTATTAAACCTTCTTATGTTTGAAACCATTAAATGAATGAGGAGCATATTTACACATATTTACAATTGTAGCATAAACACTCACCCCTCCATTCCATACACCAATTATGCTCAAGGAAGCACTTAAATACCAGTCACTTGTTGGTTTGGAAGATGTCCAAGCAGATAACTTTTAAAATGCTGCTCTTAGACACTATAGAAATCTCAAAACTATATTAAAAAAAGGGGGCAAAATTTTTCAATGGAATACATTTTCTTTTTCAAAGTGTAATATCATAGGTAGTCATTGTTGAGAATCCACAACATATGGGAAAGCACAAGAAAACATTCGTTGCAATGCTAATGACCACTGTTAATGACCCGATCAATATCTTTCCTGATTTCCATGAATACGACGCTTGGGCATGCTCACACACGCCTGAACGCACGCTTGTCTTTGTGACAAAAATAGACTGTGTTTCTGAGGGTGCCTTGCACCCCATGGTTCTGTTCTAGGATTCCTAGGATGGTTCCTGAAACTTTTGTGAACAGCTGGGATTCCCTGGAAGGGTTTTCTAGACATTGTGCTGGTCTCTGTTTCTCCTTGTGTTTGGATGCTCATGGATGTCCAGTGACCAGTCACCATTTCACCAGAAAGTTTAACCAGATGGTGATTGGCCTCAAGCAGCTCCTCAAGTCTGTCTCCCCACCCCCATTTATTTATTTATTTTTTAAATTTTCTGCATAACAGTATTTTTTAAAATTAAATTAATTTATTTATTTTCGGGAAACCAGTATTCATTATTTTTTCACCACACCCAGTGCTCCATGCAATCCATGCCCTCTATAATACCCACCACCTGGTACCCCAACCTCCCACCCCCCACCCCTTCAAAACCCTCAGATTGATTTTCAGAGTCCATAGTCTCTCATGGTTCACCTCCCCTTCCAATTTCCCTCAACTCCCTTCTCCTCTCTAACACCCCTTGTCCTCCATGATATTTGTTATGCTTCACAAATAAGTGAAACCATATGATAATTGACTCTCTCTGCTTGACTGATTTCACTCAGCATAATCTCTTCTAGTCCTGTCCATGTTGCTACAAAAGTTGGGTGTTCATCCTTTCTGATGGAGGCATAATACTTCATAGTGTATATGGACCACATCTTCCTTATCCATTCGTCCGTTGAAGAGCATCTTGGTTCTTTCCATAGTTTGGCGACCGTGGTCATTGCTGCTATAAACATTGGGGTACAGATGACCCTTCTTTTCACGACATCTGTATCTTTGGGGTAAATACCCAGGAGTGCAATGGCAGGGTCATAGGGAAGTTCTATTTTTAATTTCTTGAGGAATCTCCACACTGTTCTCCAAAGAGGCTGCACCAACTTGCATTCCCACCAACAGTGGAAGAGGGTTCCCCTTTCTCCACATCCTCTCCAACACATGTTGTTTCCTATTTTGTCAATTTTGGCCATTCTAACTGGTGTAAGGTGATATCTCAATGTGGTTTTAATTTGAATCTCCCTGAGGGCTAGTGATGATGAACATTTTTTCATGTGTCTGCTAGCCATTTGTATGTCTTTATTGGAGAAGTGTCTGTTCATATCTTCTGCCCATTTTTTGGTATGTTTGCCTGTTTCGTGTGTGTTGAGTTTGAGGAGTTCATTATAGATCCTGGATATCAACCTTTTGTCTGTACTGTCATTTGCAAATATCTTCTCCCATTCCGTGGGTTGCCTCTTTGTTTTTTTTTTTTTTCCCCCCCGGGTTCTTTCGATTTATTTGTCAAATGAGGGGATTAACCTAAATGATCTCCAAACTCCATCAATTTACTGGTTATTTCTTTTTTTTTTCTTTCTTTTTTAAAAAAATTTTTTCAATTTATTTATTTTAAAAAAAACAGTATTCATTATTTTTTCACCACACCCAGTACTCCATGCAATCCATGCCCTCTATAATACCCACCACCTGGTACCCCAACCTCCCACCCCCCCGCCACTTCAAACACCTCAGATTGTTTTTCAGAGTCCATAGTCTCTCATGATTCACCTCCCCTTCCAATTTACCCCAACTCCCTTCTCCTCTCTAACACCGCTTGTCCTCCATGATATTTGTTATGCTCCACAAATAAGTGAAACCATATGACAGTTGACTCTCTCTGCTTGACTGATTTCACTCAGCATAATCTCTTCCAGTCCCATCCATGTTGCTACAAAAGTTGGGTGTTCATCCTTTCTGATGGAGGCATAATACTGGAAGATGTGGTCCATATACACTATGGAGTATTATGCCTCTTTGTTTTTTTGACTGTTTCCTTTGCTGTGCTTTTGATTTTGATGAAGTCCCAAAAGTTTATTTTCGCTTTTGTTTCCTTTGCCTTTGGAGACATATCTTGAAAGAAGCTGCTGTGGCTGATATTGAAGATATTACTGCCTATGTTCTCCTCTAGGATTCTGATGGATTCCTGTCTCACGTTGAGGTCTTTTATCCATTTTGAGTTTATCTTTGTGTACGGTGTAAGAGAATGGTCGAGTTTCATTCTTCTATTTATAGCTGTCCAGTTTTCCCAGCATCATTTATTGAAGAGACTCTCTTTTTTCCACTGTATATTTTTTCCCGTTTTGTTGCAGATTAATTGACCATAGAGTTGAGGGTCTATATCTGGGCTCTCTACTCTGTTCCACTGGTCTATGTGTCTGTTTTTATGCCAATACCATGCTGTCTTGGTGATCACAGCTTTGTAATAAAGCTTGAAATCAGGTAACGTGCTGCCCCCAGCTTTATTTTTGTTTTTCAACATTTCCTTAGCGATTCGGGGTCTCTTCTGATTCCATACAAATTTTTGGATTATTTGCTCCAGCTCTTTGAAGAATACCGGTGGAATTTTGATCGGCATGGCATTAAAAGTATAGATTGCTCTAGGCAGTATAGACATTTTAACAATGTTTATTCTTCCAATCCAAGAGCATGGAATGGTCTTCCATCTTTTTGTGCCTTCTTCAATTTCTTTCATGAATGTTCTGTAGTTCCTCAAGTACAGATTCTTTACCTCTTTGGTTAGGTTTATTCCCAGGTATCTTATGGTTCTTGGTGCTATAGTAAATGGAATCGATTCTCTAATTTCCCTTTCTGTATTTTCATTGTTAGTGTATCAGAAAGCCACTGATTTCTGCACATTGACTTTGTATCCTGCCACGTTGCTGAATTGCTGTATGAGTTCTAGTAGTTTGGGGGTGGAGTCTTTTGGGTTTTCCATATAAAGAATCATGTCATCTGCGAATAGAGAGAGTTTGACTTCTTCATTGCCAATTTGGATACCTTTTATTTCTCTTTGTTGTCTGATTGCTGTTTGTAGGACTTCTAATACTATGTTGAACAAGAGTGGTGAAAGTGGACATCCTTGTCTTGTTCCTGATCTCAACAGGAAGGCAGCAAGCTTTTACCCATTGAGGATGATATTTGCTGTGGGTCTTTCATAGATAGATTTGATGAGGTTCAGGAATGTTCCCTCTATCCCTATACTTTGAAGTGTTTTAATCAGGAATGGATGCTGGATTTTGTCAAATGCTTTTTCTGCATCAATTGAGAGGACCATGTGGTTCTTCTCTCTATGCATAACAGTATTTTTAAGATGAAGTGTATTTACATTATTCTGGGCAAAAGTGAATCAGGAATGGTTAATGACCATTGTCACTCCCTCTTGTCCTTTCGGCTCCTCTTGAGTTCTCAATATAAGGAAGAGAAAATTAGCACATGGGCAGCCAGACCACACTCTCACACTGGAGAGGATGTGCTCATTTTGGAGAGAGCTTGTGAGCAACTGTTGTGTCCAAAGACTTGTTCTGGGGAGAAGCTCAATGAAGTCCTTCAAACCACATGTCTTTGGACACAAGACATTTTTATTTTTGTGTCTTTTAAATGGTTGTTTTAGCATAGACACAGCATTGGTGAGTGCAGTCTGCAGGGCGTGTCCCGGAAACCAAGATGATGGGAATTTAAAAGTACAAGGCTTCTTAAGGATCAAACATCCCATTTTCATGCTTAAAAATGAAGAATCCCATGTTTCAGTCTTTTTAGAGTGTGGGGCCCTCATGAATACGTTTCTCGTGCTCTACCAGATTTCTGCATGTCCACAGTGCCAGCACCCTGTGCCATGCTGGTGAACCCTATGGGGTCTTAGCAGCAACCATCACTGGCACCAGGGGTGTGGGATACAAGGGCAAGAGTTTGGGGCTGTACATAAAGGGCACAAATTCCAGGAAGCCAGAAAGCAACCAGTCAGGGAGCAGAGTGTCCTTTCATTGGGTGGCCTCAAGCTGTGTGTCCTTGGATCTGGGAAAACTCGTATCCGTTTCAGGAGTATGCAGGAGAGTGGGAACAGAATAGCCGAACATAGGTGGCCAGGACTGAGAGCATTTGGAACAAAGATGGAATGAACATGAACCATGCAGGGGATGCTAGGGGGAGAGAAAAGAGGGGAAGGGTTACCATTTGGTCTGAGCTTCCCACTAATAGGGGAATCCACTGGCAAACAAGGGGTAAGCTTTGGTGGTAGAATAATTTTGCCTTGCTCTGTCCCCTGCATGACATTTCTGGAAAGCAAGGCATTTTCCTTCAGTTGGCTGAAAACTTTTCTCAAGTGGAAAAAAGTTGTTTTCCTAAATTGTCATCATTTCATTCTGGACTCATTGGTTCTTCCAAGTACCTTCTGGTTTTCTGGGCCTCTGAGAGGGTCTACAATTAGGAGCTACTGTGGAACCCCCAGTCTTTGTGTCTGCATCATGGCCTCCCCAGGTGATCGGGGGTGTTTTAGGCCAATGCTGAGCCTCAGTCCTGGGTACCTCTGAGTCTGGTCCATGATGGTTGACCCAAGTTTGATTCTCTAGTCCAAGACCTTGGTTTATCTTTTACTTCTTGGTGCAATCAGATCTGCAGGCACTCACAACTTCTGCAGCTGAGGGCAACCCACAGGGGTGGGAATAGAGGCCCATGGAGATGTCAGCCCTGCGGGGAAGTGGTGTGGGGTGGGGGGTGGTGACTCTGGCACGTTGGCTATTCCCATAAACATGCAGCATCATCCACTCCAGGGACTTCTGTTGAAGGAAGGTTTACGGTTTTCAAACTTTTGGATAATGGTTGACAGTAATGCCTCTCTTTCCCAGCGTGATCTGGAGTTTGCCAGAAAACTCTGTAAACAGACGTTTTACTGTGGAAGGGCTGTAAACTTTTCTTTCCAGGCATCATGGAGAGAGTGTAGCTTCTACTTTGCAGCTGGATGTTTCAGAAGCATGCATTTAAAACATAAACTTCCTTAACTGGAAAAAGAATGCTTCTGTATCTTCAAAATAGCTTTTCTCTGTGATATTTTTGCCATCATGGGTTTTAGATCAGTGGTAACACTTCTTTTACTTGTTTAATTTGGCTACTCTCAAAGGCCCTCAGTTACACACACACACACACACACACACACGCACACACAAACGCACAGATTTAAAAAGGGTTTTTCTTTTCCACTTTAACGTTTATTCCCCTTCTGCTTGTCTTGTCATGGAATGTATGGCTTTATTTATTTTTTTTTAATTTTTAATTTTTTATAAACATATATTTTTATCCCCAGGGGTACAGGTCTGTGAATCGCCAGGTTTACACACTTCACAGCACTCACCAAAGCACACACCCTCCCCAATGTCCATAACCCCACCCACCTTCTCCCAACCCCCCTTCCCCCAGCAACCCTCAGTTTGTTTTGTGAGATTAAGAGTCACTTATGGCTTGTCTCCCTCCCAATCCCATCTTGTTTCATTGATTTTTCTCCTACCCACTTAAGGCCCCATGTTGCATCACCACTTCCTCATATCAGGGAGATCATATGATAGTTGTCTTTCTCTGCTTGACTTATTTCGCTAAGCATGATACGCTCTAGTGTATGGCTTTATTTTTGAACTATATTCTGACAGAGTGTAGTTGCTACTTTCCCAAGGAGTAGAAAACGACATAGTTTTTATTAAGATGTAGTTCCTTCTAACTGGTGTAAGGTGATATCTTAATGTGGTTTTAATTTGAATCTCCCTGATGGGTTTGAAGTGGTGGGGTGGGGGTGGGAGGTTGGGGGAATCAGGTGGTGGGTATCGGAGCGGGCACAGATTGCATGGAGCACTGGGTGTGGTGCAAAAATAAGGAGTACTGTTATGCTGAAGATAAATAAAAAATAAAAAATAAAAGATGTAGTTCCTTCCATGGGGCTTTAATAGCGAAGGAGCAGGAAAACAAATGGCCCCATGACTGGAAAGAGAAAACACAGTTCATTTCATCTGAAATTATCCGATAATGATGGCTTGCATTTGGGATTGGAGGGAAGTTAGCGAGGTCCTTCCATCAAGGTCATTGTATTATTGCCTTTATTGAGAATCACATGCAATCCCACAGCCAGGGTGGAGGCAAGGCCTGGCGAGGCTAAGAGGGTCTCCCTCCTCAAAACTCTCCTCCTTGCTCTGAACAGCCTTGTGTCGAGACCTTCAGCCTCATGCACTGAGGGCATAGTCCCTTGTGTGTCCTAATGAATACTCTTTTCTCATCCTGTTATTAAAGACATATGTAAGTTGCCCAAAGAAGAAGGAACTTGCAGGAAATTCATGTTAAAATGGTACTATGATGTGGAGACCAAAAGCTGCATGAGATTCTGGTACGGAGGTTGCAGTGGCAACGAAAACAGATTTAATTCACAGAAAGAATGTGAAACGGTTTGCGCTCCTGGTAAGTGACCGGTGATTCTTTTGTATCTGTGGCTTTTGTAAGTCAGAGAAGAGATCCAGGCCAATTTTTCACCTTGTGAAGATATTTGAATGACAATGATTATGAGAGCTGTGACAGAGGAGGTGGATGTTATCTTTAGATAAGGAAGATAATTCAAATAAAACACAGGAAATTCATTTTCTGAATAATCGTTATTTCCTAAAAACATATTTGTATACTTGGATTCTTTCCAATGAGGGAAGACACACCCGACTATTCCTCCCTCTTCATCTTTAAATAATTAGGCTTCCTCTAAACACTGCTGTTTACACTGGGGCCACCCACTGTCACCATGGTGTTGGCCAACTTGACTGCTGATACGAGAGCCTGGCCAGAGCCTGGATGGGAAGAGTACAGGGTGTGCAAAGGCCCTGGGGCCGGGCAAGGCAGCAAACTCGCTCACACTGCACACAAGGCCCTGAACCTGGGCCAGGGAGGGCCAGGTGAGCTGTGAAAGACACTCAGCAAAGAAGCGAGATGAGGGAGGAAAACCAGAGGCTGTAGGACAATTTTTGTGAGAAACACCATGTCCTTTTGGTCAGTAACTTTGCTTTTCCCTTGCACTTCTTTCTCACCCTCCCCATCTGCCCTGTCCATCAACGCTCAGCCCTCGTCAACCCTGGAGTCATCGCCGCCATGGGGACCTAAGTGTGGCCGACTAGTAGCACATACCTCTTGAAGAAGAAGGAGTCAGCCGTTGCAACTCGTCTCTGTAGAAGCTCTGGGTATAGACATCCTCGCACTGTTCCATTTCCTGCTTTGATTTACACTCGAACTTGGGAGGAGCCATTCTGCCGCATGACCCATCAATATGGTGCTAAATGTGTCTGTGGACCCAACCCTCTCTGTCTCCGGGCAGTTATATCGTATACTTTGAACGTCGTGTAATAGTTACCCATGGCCGGTGTTCATGTGAACATTTCTATAAACTCCGACTCCCCCTGGAGTTTCACACTCTGCCTGTTTCGGGCACATGTAAGGTCTAGGATGGAACTCCACATTTCACCGCTATCTGTATACTTCTGCTTGGTTTATTTCTTCCCTCTCCAGTAAGCACGACTTTAGATGGAAAGCCTTGTATGGTGAAGAAAGAAGAGTCCAACTTTTTTGTTTTTGTTTTTTTTTTAACTTCCCTAATTTCCTAGATTAGATCTCAAGCTAATTTTCCTTTTCTAAAGCCTCTAAAAAATGACCTAGTTTTAGAAGGAAGCAAAATCCCTAAATCTTTGTGCACTGTTGTGGGACCAATGCCTTCATTAAAGAATGAAAAGAAAGTCATAATAGAGAATATTTTTGGCATTCCTCTAATGTTGTGATTTTTTTTTTTTTTTTGGTGCAGGGTGGGGGAGGGTGTTTAATTTTAATTTTAAAAATTTTAGGAATTTATACAAAGAAACTTTTTAATAAAGTATATTGAAAGTGTCATGTATTTGGTGTTACTGGCTGTCGTATTTCCATAGCACCTGCTGTCATGAGGACCCCAGGCTGGGGAGTGCAGCCCAGCCCACCACCACCCTTTTGTTTCTAGGGGAGGGACAAGGCTGCTCTATCATGGGGTGCAGGGTGACCGGGACTCAGCCCACCAGCATGGCAGCTCTTTGTGGCCCTGTGGTGCCTTCCTTGCTTAGGACCCTTTCTGGAATCTTCATGATCTTCAGATCCAGGAGGCTTTTATCCTGTACTCTACCTTCTGGTTGGACCCACAGTCTTGACCTCCTTACCTGCATCCTCTTTAAAGTGACTGTTTCCAAGGGTTGGGTTGGTTCCCACCCCACAGGGGCTGAGAGATGGGGCACAGTTGGCCAGGACACCCTAACCTTCTTCTGGAGTCTCAAAGACAAAGCATAAAGTCTTTTGTTTTGTTTTGTTTTTCCTTAAAGACCTTTTTCTCCTGTCTTCAGAAGTAACACAAGAAACAAATAAATACGTATTTAGGTAGCACCTGAAGCCCACTTAGGAAAGAAACTGAATTAGTTTGATTAATCACATGTACTCTGACCAATGCTCCAGTCAAAGCTGTAGGGAACTTGGATGTTGGTGGACCTGCTTTATGTCAGATAGGGGAGGAATTTGTCTGTTAATCTACAGAGAGGAAGAAGAGGAGGTCAGAGGGTGTGCAGAGCTCCCTGTGATCCACTCCCTGTGACTTCCATCCAGATCTTTAGTTGAACTTCCTAAATCCTCAAAATGTACTCAGTGTGGCCGCATCTGCCTAGAAACTGGTAGAAGCACTGAGCTCTGTGCCCCTATCAAGTTGGGGAAGAGACAGAGAAATAGAAGGTGGGGTGGACAGAGGAAACCCCTGCTGGGAATTTGCAGAAATTTGAGGGAGGACTTGGGACTTCAGAGGACACTGGGGATGTGAGTTTCCTTATCTTTTGTGGGACTGAGAGAGGCTGGCTGGACATCAGGGCAGCTTCAGGGAAACTAAAAATCTTTGGAAACTCCTAAGACACTCTCACCAGCAGGGCACCTTTGCTTACATCCTGCACAGAAGCCCCATAGGGTTTCTTTCTCTACCCCTGTTCTGGGTGAGTGACATGCCAAGAATCATGAGAGACTATGGACTCTGAAAAACAATCTGAGGGGTTTGAAGTGGCGGGGGGGGGGGTGGGAGGTTGGGGTACCAGGTGGTGGTTATTATAGAGGGCATGGATTACATGGAGCACTGGGTGTGGTGAAAAAATAATGAATACTGTTAGCTGAAAATAAATAAATTTAATTAAAAAAATCATGCTGACCCCTTCTCATCTTAAAGGATCCCTCTTTCGGATTAAGGCCAACCTAGGGGACTTACAAAGAGCTCAGAGACAGCCATGAATTCTCTTTAAATGGATGGATAGTCAACCTGGGTGGGAAATGTGCATTCTGGGACTTTCTCAGGGACGGCTGCTCCAAAGTTCCCTAGCTCCAGAGGAAAGACTCCCTTTCCAGAGTTTTACTTTCTCATAGTTCTGGAGGCTGGACATCCAAAATTGAGGAGTTGGCCAGGCCATGCTAACCCTGAAATCTGTAGGAAATCCCTCTTGCTTCTTTGCTTTCCAGTGACCACTTAGTTTGTACCTGCATCCCCCTGATTCTGACCCTGTCTACACACAGCTCTCTCCTCATAATGACATCAGTCATATGGGATTAAGGGCCTGCCTACTGCAGGGTGACCTCTCCTTATTTATCTGTGATGATCTTATTTCCATATATCCTGATGTACTGGGGGATTAGGACTTCTGACTTATCCTTTTTTTGTGGGGGGGAGGAGGTACACCACCATTGAGCTCATAAGACCATGTTATAATTTCTGATAACCTGCTCCCCACTTGGTCACTATGCAGCTAGCGCCTGCAAGGGCTTTCAGCTGAATCTTATCACTTTCTAGTCACTTTTGGTCATATAAACCATCTCTAATGGGTCTTACGGGTGGGTTCCCTTCATTTTAAATCTTAAATACCAGATAGTCTTTTGCTGTGAACCCCAGTGCCGGCTAGACTCATGGTGCTGAGTGGAGTTGGAGTGGAGATGTCCATGGCTTTTTCTCTTCCCCATTCCTCCTCATCCTCCAGGCCTGTGGAGTTCCGTGTGCAGCACCCTCTGCGCTTCCGGGGTCAGGCTGGCTCTCTGCTGCTGCCTTGCCCTGCCTTGGGCTACCTCTGCAGCAGGGTCCCCAGGCTGGCTCTCTGGAGACACATATTCGTTCTCAGGGGGAAACTGGAGGTCCTAGTTTCCTGCCCCTTCCTGCCACTTCCTGCCCCTTCTGCCACCCTAGGAAGTGAGTCCCTTCCTTTCCCCATGGGAGGCAAAAGAAGTAAGCACTGCTTTGACCTCTAAAGACTGCCATAACAGGTGCCATGGTCCTCTTCTGCCTCAGTAGTGACTGTAGAGTCCTCAGGGCATTGTGCTCTGAGCTTGGCCCTTGAAGATCCACTCTGAGAAGGTAGGTATCTGCCAGGCAGGCAACACCAGCCTCTAGTAGGAATGCAATAAGAGTGCGCTGGGCCTTTTTGTGATGGGCTAAACATTGCACTTCCCCCTTCTCCTCAGGGGGCATCTAGAAGGAAGACTCACACTCAAGGCACACCAGTAGCCTGTGAAGTTCCTTAGTGACAAATGGACATTTCACTGAAGACCCTTTGAGGGGTCTGGAGAGAAGTTTCTCGCATATTCTGCGGTTTACTTCATACAAATGCCCTTGGACAAGCTGCCTCTGCTCCAGAGGTCTTCACCCCCAGCAGTTGCCTCAAGTATCCCCCTCCTCTTACCTCACCCAGTTTCTTGTAATCCTCCATGTCCACAGCAGTTTCGGTCCTCTCCTTGGTGTGGGCACTTTGGATGGGAAAACAAAAGCCCAGAAGCTGGGGAATGGTGGGTGTCATGCATCTGGCCTTGTTCACAGGGTACCTATTCACCCCATCACATTTAAAAAAAACCTCATGTTTGCATGCACAAAAAATGCATCCATTTATGTGTGTTGTTTGATGAGTTTTGACAAATGAATGCCCCCATATTGCCCTCCCCCCATTCATGATGGGCAGCATTTCTGTGATCCCATCTGACCATGCATGCAAGTTTCCACGACTTCACCAAGTATACAGTCAGGGAGGCACAAAGATTCTTGTTCAAACGTATTCCGTGTGGCTTTATATGTGATGATAAAAATCAATTCAAGATCATGAAAATGGCCAACAAGAAGGCGATGCTTAAATTCAGCTTACCTTGCCCACAACAAAAAAAGATAAGTAGTCAGTAAATATGTCATAATGTTGATAAATGACCCATGCCATTAATCGGTTGTGGTTTATCACAGAATATTAAAAAGGATACAAATATGCATATTTAATATGATAATTGCATATATGTACACACACACACACATTTTCTTCTTAAGAAAGAGAAAATATATTAAAAGCAAATACAACAAAAATCTCTTGGCCAGCTGCAGTGCCTTCCCCTATACCTAGACCCTAATTTTTTTTTTTTAGACCCTAATGTTAGACCCTAATGCTTTTTATCCCCATGTTAATTCAAAAAAGTTGAGAAGCCACAGTGGGCTTAGCTACCCCAGATTTCCAACTGTAACACAAAGATCCCATTTCCGTGTAATTCTGTTTTGTTCAACAGAGACCCTTGGTTTTATGTTCATTCATTTGGTCAATACTGAGCACATTGTACGTGTCCCTGAGGAGCTCACAGTCTCAAGGAGGGAGAGGGACAAGATGGGGAGACATGTCAGGAAGCCAGTGCCAAGCTGCTCTGGGAGCTGGCCAGGCTGGAGGAAGGGGCAGCCACCAAATCCCAGCAGGGTGACCATGGGGGTCTGACCGGGGACTCCACTGTGGAAAAAACACTTGAGGATGATGAGGGAGGCGGCCAGGTGGCTAACTGAAGAGGGTTCTGGGCAGAGGGGACCCTAGAGCACAGAGTGCACCTCAAGGGTGGGAAGGGAGCCCAGAGAATGAGCGGAGGGATGGGGGTCTACTGGTGGCCCCACAAACCTGCTGGCTTTCACTTGGACACATGGGAGCCATTGCTCAGTGTGCTCAAGGGACCTGCCATGAATTTTAAAGGGTCCCCTAGCTGCTGGGCATGGACATCAGAGCGGTGAGATGGGGGTTCCAGTGACGACACTGTAGTGTAAACCCAGGTGACAGTGAGAGGTGAATGACAGTGGCCAAGACCAAGAAATAGCAGAGGAGATGAAGTGTGGGCTCTGGGTACATTTTGATCTAAAATATGCAAGAATTGATTGAATTGTCATGTTTCGTTTTTTACATGTATACACACAGAGGAACTAAAATCCCTGCTTTAGATCATCTGCCCCAACTTTGTGTTCAACAAAGTGTGGTCTGAGTAGCAGGAACCCGGATCCCCTGACAGCTGTGGATTTCCTTTCAAGACCCGTTCATTGCCAGACCATACCGCAGACCCTGTGTTCTTCCTGAACCCTGGTGTGCCCCTGGCCCAAATGTCCATGCCGTCCTTTCTGAGGTAACCTCAAAGAACTTCCAGCCCGGCCTTGTGGATGTGGCTTGCAACACTTGTTTTGGATTTTGTGAGCAAGACCCAGACCTCTCTCGGGGTGATGCCCTGAGGGTGTGGCGTGTCCTCGCTGCTAGTGTGAACTCAAACCAAATTCACATCTATCCAGTAGCGGTTGTGTGTCAGATGAAGTATTAGGTGCTTCACACACCTACCCCAGGCAGCGCTGCTCAGTCACTGGCCTCACTGGCATCTACCCAGATGATGAAACAGTGGGTCAGAGTGGTTTAGTTCATCCTGGTAACAATCTAATGGAGACTGTATCTGAGCAAGTCATCGTGACCCAGAAACGCTCCAGACTTCCCAAGGACGTGTGGGTTCTTGAGGGACCCTCATTGTCATTCCTTAGGGGCTTTGGACTGTTCCCCTGGGAGCTGGGTTTCAGCTGGGTTCCATCTTCTTTGGCACAAAGCACGTTCTACCCAACATCCTATCCAAGACCTAGTGTTTCTCTCCATGGACAGAGTCTCTCTCCATTCTTCCTTTTTTTTTTTTTTTTTTTATTACAATCATTATCATCTCTTTCTCAGTATCCAGAGCTGCTCTGCTCAGGGAAGGAGTCAGAGAAGTTCGACGTTTGGCTCAAGTTCAGGGCCTGAGTAGAGGATGGCCTGCTTGAGCCTCTGTGGCCAGGTCACAGGGACATCTGGTTGGACCCAACTATTAGCAAATTTCAGTCCATTCATCGTCATCTTTGCTGGATTTGTGATTAAGTGCCTTCCACTCCCTCCTCACCCAAACATTTTTTCTTTTTTTTTTAATTAAATTTTATTTTTTTAGTGTTCCAAGATTCATTGTTTATGCACCACGCCCAGTGCTCCATGCAGTACATGCCTTCGTTAATACCCATCATTGGGATCACCTAACCTCCCACTCTCCTCTCCAAAACCCTCAGTTTGTTTCTTAGAGTCCACAGTCTCTCATGCTTCATCTCCCCCTCTGATTTCCCCCAATTCACTTTTCCTTTCCTTCTCCCAATGTCCTCCGTGTTATTCCTTATGCTCCACAAGTAAGTGAAACCATATGATAATTGTCTCTCTCTGCTTGACTTATTTCACTTAGCATTATCTCCTTCAGTCTTGTTTATGTTGATGTGAAGTTGGGTATTCATCCTTTCTGATGGCTGAGTAATATCCCATTGTGTATATGGACCATATCTTCTTTATCCATTTGTCTGTTGAAGGGCATCTCGGCTCTTTCCACAGTTTGGTGATTGTGGCCATTGCTGCTATGATCATTGGGGTACATATGAGCCTTCTTTTCACTGTATCTGTATCTTCACCCACAACTTTCTATAGAACTAAAAATCAATCAGCCAACCAATCAATCACAATAAGCATGAAGACTTTTTGTAGGAAGCCAATATCATAAACCCAGAAGGTAAAATTTAAGTTTCTTCCCCCATGGTGATTCATTTTTAGGGAATGGATTGGATTTCCTGGCCAAATTCTCCATGTTGTCAGATTTCCAGCTGGACCTGGTTGGTGCTCAGGAGCCAGGTTCTCCAGGGCCCACCCATTGGGGAGCGGCTTCCAGAGAAGCTAGGGACTGCTGCCCAGGGGCCTGCTCCTTCTCCGACCTCAGTATGCTGGGCTGAGCTTTGATGTTGACTGTGCCTCCCACCTTCTTCTGGGCTGAAGTGCAAGTGGTGAGCACCATCAGATGATTCCCAGGTGGGTCTTCCTGTCTCTTTGGAATCATGACTCTAGAGTTGGACAGTCCTTCAGAGATCTGGAGGCCCAACGTGGACCCAGTGCAGGGATGTCTTTCCACCTTGTTCCTGATTCTGGAACCTGCATGGTCAGCATAAAATTGCCACAGAGAGAAAAACAAAAGGAGAAGCATTTTAAAGTCCAGTTGTTGGAGCCCAGAGATATTTGGTGGTGGGGACTGGGAAAGGGCCTCGGTGCATAATGGGGACACGTTCCAAGTAACACTTGACCTGGAAAGTAGATATTATTTTCCTGCCTTAAGTCAGAGGTGTCTGTGAAAACCCTCAGGCCACTGTTGCAAAATGTCATCTCATGGAAGGGGCTTGGGCATCTGCAGAGGGATCTTGCCAAGCATGTTTGAATTCGAGAGGAATGCTGAGGTCCCAGGATTGGTGTTACTTTTCCAGAAGATGTTAGAAACAGACATGGTTAGCATGCTACAAAAAAAAAAAAAAAATGCTGGAGTCAGTCTAGTTGAGAAAGGATACTTCAATTTTTAAAGACTCATATTAGAGCAGTTGTGTTTGATAGGTGCATCTGGCTCAGGGAGCTCCTGGTCACTTGTGAATCAGGCCTAGTTCGGGTGCATCTGAGAGTGGATCCTAACTGCTGGGTTGCAGGTAGCTGGTTTGGGAAAGTATGTAGAAAGCACAGGTGACAGAATTGAGAAGAAAGACCCAGAAGAGTCAAGAGAAGGTATGTTATTTTTGAGCAGACCACTCTTAGGGTGGCTGTGGACTACCAGGGTTCACCTCACTGGGGAGTATGTGATGAGGAAGAGGAGGATGGAGGCTTTTCTCGACTCTCATGTCTTTTGGTTGGAGCTGCCTTGGGGGTGTGAGGTATCCGGCATTTTCGAGAAAGTCCTCAGGCCCAGAAATAGGGAGACGTGGCTCCTGAGGTGGAGAACCTTCAGCACACCTGGAACCGTCTACCATGACTGCGGGGAATTCACAGGTGGGCTCAGGAGGATGGTGTAGATGGCCCTGGCTGCCAGCCCATTTGGACATGAACCCACAGGAGCCTAAGTGGAGACATAAAATTGAATTGATGAGAGAGGGCTGTCAGAAAGAACAGCAGGAGACACTCCACTCCTGATTACTCTTGTGGGAGTAACGATGGAGCAGATCCTCTGAGTTCATCCCAGAAGTCCTTGTATGCCCACCCCTCCACCAGGTGGGATGGCAAACTGTTTTGGTAAAGGACCACCCAGTGTCCAGCAGTCTGGGGGTTCTAGGGAGAGTTGTAGGGCTGGTGGTGTGAATTCTGGAGCAACCTGGTTCCTGTCTGTTTTTGGAAATGATTGTCTAGTCCTCTCATTATTGCTGTTAGTCACTCAATATCCTTCTAATAAAGTAATTTTCTCTCTGTGTTAAGCAGAGTGACTTTCTGGCTGTGGCAGCCAGAGCCTGGACTGGCTCACATGCCATCATCTGTGGCTTACTCAACAAGTATTTGCTGAGCACTTGACATGTGCTAGTGCTACAGGAGGCGTCCGGATACAGATGAGGAACACACACTCTCCCTCACTGAGCTCACGTGGAGAGGGAGATGGACAGTGGATGTCAGGCCATGCAATATACAAGGAGGCTTCAGCAGGGGCAGAGAGGGTCAGTGGAGGTCTTTGGGGGTGTGTGGTGAGGGCAAGCCTTTCTAGGAGTTGGTTTATGAGCTAAAATCCAAAACCCAGGAGGGAGTTGGTTTATGAGCTAAAACCCAAAACCCAGGAGGGAGCCAGCCTTGGGAGGACCTGGGATAGGATTTCAGGTTGAGAGAAGAGGTGAGTCAAAGGCTCTTCTGAGTCTGGTACATGGAGTCTGGTGCTCTGGAGAAGCATGAGGGTGGCTGGTGAGGCCACAAACCACACGGGAGGCAGCGGTTGTAGGAACTGCAGCCCTGGTTAAAGAAAATGGAGACTTGAGTCAGGTTGGTCATGGACATGGAGAAGCGAGGACAGGTTTGGACTTACTTAGGGGGGAGGGTCCATAAGACATGGTGAAGACTTAGACATATGGTAAGAAGCCAGATAATCTTTGATGCCTTTCACTGAGATGGTGTGCCACTGGCTTATTTTCAAAAGCGAGGTCATCAACAACTCTGCCAGGTGCATTTAATTTGGGATGCCCCTTGACCTTTCTGGAGGTGGTACCAGAGAGGTAACTAAAGTCCAGGCAGGGGCTGGCTTGGGAACAGAATGTCTTTTAAGCCGTGAGTCCAGAGAGACGGCCTGGTCTTCGAGTGTAGGTGAGGAAGGGAGTGGGGTTAGAAGAGGCCTCTTGGCGCATGGGCAGCTGGGGCCGAACAGATGGAACAGGCCCAGCCCAGGAGGCTGATGAAGAGCATCTGGAACAAGAGGAAGGGGCTGAGGAGGGAAAGGGGTCATGGGAAGCACGAAAGCAAACTATTTCAAGGACACGGAGCGCTCAACTGTGTTGAATCCTGCCGAGACCAGGCCATGGAGGTCTAGGGAAGACTTGTGTGGATGCTGACGTGTGCTATAGAGGTTCTCACCTGCTGGAAAATGAAACCCCGTCTCAAACTGGCTTGGATCTTAGCGTCATTTTTTTTTTTTTTTTTTTAACCTCAGCTGCACTGGGAAATCTGGAGCCTGGGCTGTGGGAGCGGTCAGTCAGGTGGCTGGAGAATGCTGTCATTTCATCATGGTCCGCTATCTTCAGGTGGGGCTCTATGCTCCATGCTGCTTCCAAGATGCTCTTATTGGGTCATGGCACCATTGAAGGGAAAAGCAGTTCTGGTCTTTCTGTGGCTCTCTCAGGAGTGAGGCAGTGTCTCCCCACAGCCCCCAGCAGATGCCCCCAGGGGACTCCCCTTTCCCAAGCCAGTCACTGGCAGGATGACTGGGGGACCAAGAAACCCTCCTCCCTTCAGGCCTGGAACCCTGAGGGTCAGTGGGACTCTGGTCAGGAGGATGTGGGCCAATTGGATCCATGAGCATACCCATCACTGCGTGGGTTTGTGTATGTCTCCATGGCACACGATGGTACATGCCATTTAAGACACTGTGTAGTTCATCCAGTGGCATAAGATTTACTCTTTTCTCATGAATTCTTTCAAAAATTTCCAAAGAGAACACAGAACAGCAAAGACAAAGCTTTGTGGCTTTGGTTGAAGGGAAGCACTGGCGCTAACAGGACTTCCTAACATTTAGTTGATGGTGGTTCCCTCACCTGGGTCCTAGAAAACCCATGACTGTTAACCCAGCCCCCTCAGCGAGGTGCCCTTTGGCAGTGTGCCTTGATTTGGATGTCGGTGGTCAGTGCCAGGGCCCCAGCTTTCACCTAATCTCTCCCGCCCACCCAACTTCCTGGCTGCCTTCGCAGACTTCTGGGCCAAATTTAATGCTTGGGACCTATGACAAGGTTTTGGAAAACAGTATAATGGTTGGATATTAGTTTAGTGCAAAAGACTTCAGACATTTTTTGATCTTCATTTTTCTGTAGTTAGTGGGATAATAGAGGGCTTGGCCTTATTTATATGCAATAAAGAGTTTGTTGAATTTCCTGTTTCATCAAGGGAATAAAAGCTACTCAGGATAAGACACAACTTCAGGATATCAAAACCAAATATTAACCACTTCCAGAAATAAAAACTTAGGCATATTATACACTAGTCAGCCTTAAGGCCCCAAAGTTAGAAATATCCTAATGCTATTCTATTCTATTCTGTTCTATTCTATTCTATTCTTCTTAGAATACATTCAGAAAACTGTTTTCTTCTGTGGATTGCCCTGGGAAAGGCGTGAGCTGAGGACCAGGTCTGTTTAGCATCAAGCTCTAACCAACAGGCCAAACAGCTTTGATTCGTAAAGTAAACGTCTGAAGGGGATTTATGTGAGTGTCTCTGAAGTCTCTGCCACAGATGAATCACACAGGGATGGTCTTTCCACCGACCATCAGAATGTAACACATCTATGGGCTCCAACCCTCGTCTGGGTTTGAGTTTCAAGATAAAACCTATTTTCCCTTAAAGGACACTCGTGTGCAGGTCCTCATTGGTTCGCTGATTGTCCCCCAAAGAGCTCCCTAGGATGGAAATGCGTCTTCCATGCAGGGTCTGGGCTCTTGTCCCCTTAGCCATCTGATGTGGCTTTCTCAGGCCTTTTAAGGAAACACAGTCAGCCTCTGGAAGCATTTCAGGCGCCGCATTCCCGATTGCACACATGGAACCCATTGCCTGCCATCAGCAGGAGAGCGTCTGCCAGCGTGGCAGGGAGGAGCTAAAAATAGCTTCACTGCCCGCCCCAGCCCCCATCCATCAGCATGAAAATACAGGACCCGTGTCTCGGGTCTCCCTGGGACCCCAAGTCCCTCATTCATTCAGCAGAAGTCGCTTCTTAATCCGACCCCAAAATAATTTTTGATTTTCAGGGAGGAGCTGCACTAGCACGGAGCCCCTCAGACCCGCGTGTCTTGTAGCCACCCTGACACTGCGGACAGTGACACCTTCTTGGCACCTGGGCCCTGCCCGAGGACCCCACCTTTCTCATGAGAGAGTTTCCAGGTGGACAGAGAAGAACAGGCTGAAGAAATGCATTTGCCGCCAGCAGCCACAGTGACCCATCTCAGAGACCACCCTTGGGCTCAGCCCCGGGGTCTGGAGCTCACTCGCTTGCTTTCAGTGTGGTCACAGATGGTCACAGCCCTCTGCCTCGGCAGGTTCGCAGACAAGTAAGGCCAGAGGAGAGACTGCCGGGACTTGAGGCCGATGTGGGGATATGTCTCTCTACAGGCATTCAGGTTTGATGACTTGAGCACACTGCTGCCAAAGAAATGTCCTCTAGGCAAGGCTGGGCCTTGGGCCACCAGTTTGCAATCTCTGGTTTGGAGACACTGAGTTAAAATTCAATATTTGCTGCATCTGGTCTGTTTTATATGGATTGTGCAAAACTTTGCAGCTTTGGCCTGGAAATGGAGTCCCCTTGACCTCCAGGTCCCCTCATGTGACCCCAGTGGAAGGATGGGACACAGGGTAAGGCCGGGAGGTTTTTGTCCTGTGCTTGACTCAGGCAGTTGCTAAAGTTCTCTGAGGGTTCAGCCGTGCTGCCTTCATAAAGAATAAATAGAGTGTGTCCTAGATGTGTGGGCATTCAGGGCCATGATGAAGAAGGCCACGTGCAGCGTGAGCCAAATATTGAAGCCATTTTCATAAACCGAGGTCTCAGAGGAAGAAGTTTCTGGAAATGAAGCCACAGACCAGATCTCCAGTCTCGACCTGGCCTTGGGGTTTGGCTTACTTCGGTCACCCTCACATGTGGTATTTATAAAATCTGAGCAGATCTAGGGACAGTCATGTGAGTGTGTGCTGGTGGGGTCCATGTGAGTTTTAACTCACTATTTCAGTGCGTGTCGGCTCTCAATGGGTGTCCTCTGTGAGGGTCGCTTGCTGGACTCGGCATGCGTCGACAGTGCTGGGTATAACAAAACTTTATCTGTCCCATCTAGTCAAGGAGGCAGAGGTGCCTCCTGCTGCATACAGGTCGGCTGTGCTCTGGGTGGAGCTGTGATAGAGGCATGCCCAAGACCCTGAGCCCCTAAGAGCCAGGACCCGGGAAAGTCAGTGGGATGAGAAGATAGAAAATCTCTGACTTGCTCTTTTTTTTTTTTTTTTTTTCCCGCATAACAGTATTCATTATTTTTTCACCACACCCGGTGGTGTGTTCACGGGAAATGGGAAGCAGGAGACAGGGGAGATGCTTTTGCAAGTGAAGGGTGAATGAGGACAGAATGTCAAGGGGAGAAAATATTAATTGCTGCATGCTGAACAGACTGCCATGGTGTTTCTTGTTACTGATCATGGTTCTGCAGTATAATTTTCACACACTCATGATCTTTCATGCCTGTGCACAACCCATGATTACAGCAGCTCATTTTTCAAATACCCACATTGTTTCGACTTCTTCACTATTAAAAATAATGCAGTGGTAAGTAACCTCATGCATAGATCTTAACACAGCTTTTTGTTCCTGCAGAATAAAGAGTAAGAAAGGGATCATATGGTCAGGTCTGTTCTCATTCTTGTGTCCTGGTGCGCATCACCAAACTGCCCATACGAAAAGTGACACCAATTTCTACTCCTACTAATGGGCTTTGAAATATTCCATCTGTCTGATAGGAAAGGTGTTGATTTTATTAAATCTTTGCCCTTTCAATATACGAGAATTTATGTGGCATTATTTTCTTTTTTTTTTTCATTTTTTATTTTTTATAAACATATATTTTTATCCCCAGGGGTACAGGTCTGTGAATCACCAGGTTTACACACTTCACAGCACTCACCAAAGCACATACCCTCCCCATTTTTAAATCATCAGAGAGGTTAACAATGAAAACCAACAGAATTCATTCTAAACCGTTGTAAAAAGTCTAACAGTACAGACGCAAAGGATTTTTCAGGCCAGAGACTGTGCTCCGTGCCCGGGACCCCGCACATCACATTCTCCCCACAAAAGTGCAAGCTCTCCATTTTGTAGACAGGGTGACAAATCTCAGAGAGGTTTTGTAATCACCCTGGCTCACACAGCTGCTAAGTGGACGCAAACTGGCTTTTGGATTCAATGTAGTCTGAGAGGCCATCTTGTTTGCTGTGCTATTTTTCTTTGGGCTTATTTATTCTGTTTTAAATCTTCCTTCACTTATTGAAGGACTTTCACTAATTGCACATTTCTTTTTTTTTATGGATTTTTTAATTAATTAATTTATTTTCAGAAGAACAGTATTCATTATTTTTCCACCACACCCAGTGCTCCATGCAATCCGTGCCCTCTATAATACCCACCCCCTGGTACCCCAACCTCCCACACCCCCGCCACTTCAAACCCCTCAGATTGTTTTTCAGAGTCCATAGTCTCTCATGGTTCACCTCCCCTTCCAATTTACCCCAACTCCCTTCTGCTCTCTAACACCCCTTGTCCTCCATGGTATTTGTTATGCTCCACAAATAAGTGAAACCATATGATAATTGACTCTCTCTGCTTGACTTATTTCACCCAGCATAATCTCTTCCAGTTCCGTCCATGTTGCTACAAAAGTTGGGTATTCATCCTTTCTGATGGAGGCATAATACTCCATTATGTATATGGACCACATCTTCCTTATCCATTCGTCCGTTGAAGGTCATCTTGGTTCTTTCCATAGTTTGGCGACCATGGCCATTGCTGCTATAAACATTGGGGTACAGATGACCCTTCTTTTCACGACATCTGTATCTTTGGGGTAAATACCCAGGAGTGCAATGGCAGGGTCATAGGGAAGTTCTATTTTTAATTTCTTGAGGAATCTCCATACTGTTCTCCAAAGAGGCTGCACCAACTTGCATTCCCACCAACAGTGTAAGAGGGTTCCCCTTTCTCCACATCCTCTCCAACACATGTTGTAATTGCACATTTCTAAAGTAGTCATTTTCCTTATATTTTGTGGCTTTGAATATTTATGAACTCACATCTATTGTATTTTTTTCCCCTTACACACCTCATCTCTGCCACCATGTGTATAAATGTCATTCTCTCTCTGCCGGTTAGAACTCCGTATAACACATGCCGTCTGGGCACCTGCCCAGGCCCCGGGGCCTTCTCTGGCAAGCGCCCCATGGCCCTACCTCCTCATATCAGAAGTCATGTCTTACTCAAGGAACCACAGCAAGGTCCAGAGTCCCCGGGGCCAGCTGTTGATCGCAGAAGCAAGGTGAGTTTCTATTGTCATGTCAGGCAGGCAAGTGTTTAAGAGGAGTTGGCTTGGAGTTGTCAGGCTGTAGCTCAGATAACACGGGTGCCACCAGCTGAAATGGAGAGGCAGCTTGCCAAGGTTCAGTGGCCAGAGAAACCCCAGGTGTTTTGAACAGAGATCTCAGGTTTCGTAACATCTCAGGTCATCCTTGGGCCCAAGAGCCACTGGGCCATCCTCAGCGCTCCGTGACCTACTATTGGAGAAAAAGCAAGGTCTCTGAAAATGGGGGTCTGGTAGCAGTAACACCATGGTACAAGGCCTTGCCTTGTTCCTGGAAGGATGCCCAGACCATGTGCCAGGGTATGGGCACATCTCTGGGGATGTGGGGGTTATGTGCCAAGGTCCTGCTGAGGGTGAATTTGCCAAAGCTATGATGCTTCCAGCTCCCAGTGTTTGCTGTAGTAAGGCAGGAAACCAAGTATCTGATTTGGTACCATCTTGAGAACAGGACTTGGTCTCCCCACCAAGCTAGAGGTTGGACGGGTTGTGTGGACCATTGTAGAACTCTTTGTATCTTCTTCTAGAAAAACATTGGAATTAGAGTTCCTATCTTTTTGCATTACCATCTCTCCATCATTTCCAGCTTTCTTCCATAATCATTAAATTATTTTTTATTTCATTCCTCTTGAATCATTTTAAAGCTCTATTTTTGTATCCTTTAATTCTTTTTAATGGTATCTTCATTGTTCATAACCTCAGGGGATGCTACTTCATTTTGCCTTTCTAAATTTAAAAGCATTTTCAGTTGTTTATTTTTTTCAGTGCTTTGAAAATTAATTCTGTAAACTTCAGGACTTGTATCTTTTAAATTTATTTTTACTGCTATTAGCTTATTTTCTTTAAAGACTTTTTAGTTTATCATAAGACACACACTTGGAACAGCCCATGGGGACCAGCTGTGAGGCCCCTATGCATCTCTTTGATCCAGCATGGACAGCACTTCTGAAACTCCGTGAGGGGCCAGTGACAAGCCTCAACTGGACACTGTCACAGCAGAGTTCCTGTGGATTTTGGAACCTAGCCCCATCCCCTTGAGCACACAAGGACGATTCTTCTGGAGATAGCTTCTGTCATGCCAATGAGCATAAGCTGGTCATGCCATGTAGGTTGCCAGCCACGAGCCAGGTGGCTCCCTGCCAACCTGCCATGGAGGCAGGTGCACCCAGCATCACTCCCCCAGTCATTGGAAGATCTGGGCTGGTACGGGCAATGTCTGTAGACACAGGCAGCATGAGCTAGTAGCTGGCAATCCTACTTCCCTCACAATGCCACCCCTTCTTCAACTCACACTTGTGGCAGTTACAGAGGAGAAGAAAAATGGAGCACAATATATATATATATAACATATATTATATATAATTACATTATATACCTCAACCAACCCAGTTCAATTATCACAAATACCATATACATATATGCGTATATTATATATCTACAAAGTGTGTCAATGCCATGTGACAGTGGACTGATGGTATGTTAAGCTCTTACTCAGGGTAACCTAAAGGAAAGCAGAGAAGCAAAAACCTTCTAAAGGCAGGTCTTTGACAATCATCTTGTCTACTTGGTGTGAAGTAACCTTAACTGGGAGGAAAATAATAACCAAGAGCACAGGTGCTCACACTGACTGCTTTTGTGGCAACCAGGGGTGAAGAAATGGTGAGAGATGAGGAGCCGTACTGATCAATGGACCATGGCGTGAAAGTCAAGAACCCAAAATGAGCATTCTGGAGGATTAGAGACAAAGAGATTTGGGGTAAAAGGCTGGTCCTTTTGAAATGAGCCCAGAAGCTGAGAACATTCAACTCCTTTGAAAGTCCTCCTAAAAAACCCACTGCAGGGGCTGCTCTCAGTCATCAGGCAGATGGGATGACTCACCCTGGGGATCTTTGTTAGCTTCTTTCTTCCAATGATAAATGTCTAAAAACATCCAAATGGCCCTGGAACTGATGATCAAGCCTATGTATGGGATCCATGATATGGACTCTGTTTTATCAAGGCGAGCCTGGCCATTGCCATTGTGTGGTTTACTTGCTAGCAAATTTTTCAAACTTTATCTCCTGATATGGTATCTTGAGGGACAACCCAAAACTCCATGTGGTGGGTTGATAACGATGGACCCATTCCACCCACAAAGGAACAGTGATCTGTCCTTCTTGAAACAGACACTTTGATTTTGGGTTTGGCTTTCCTGTTGACTGTGCTCTTTGCCAGCTCCACCATCCATGGGTTTACTGAATGCCTTATTCACTGCCACAGCATTGTCTCTGAAGGGAATCACTTCATAACAAATTAATTTCATTGGCTTTAACATGTACCCCATGGCCCCCAAACAACTGATCTTATAGAAGGGATCGTGAATCAGTTAGGATAGGTTAAGTTATGGTGAAGTAATAAAAAAAAAAAAAGCAACACAACAATGGGTTATCTCCCATTCACATTTCAGGTTCAATCCAGCCTGAGGATGAAGCCTTCATCCTCGCTAATGTTTCCACAGTTACCGAGGTAGAAAAAAAAAAAAAAAAGATAGGGTAACGCATACCCTGATGGGCATTATCACTTCCTCTCATGTATCATTGGTCACATCAGGGTACAAGGCAAACTTAAATTCCAGGGAAGGAGGAAGGACTTTCCTACTAGCTTTCTGGAAGGAGAGGAGAATCAGAGTATAAGTGATCATCCTCATGATTAACATAAATGTTTTACTGAAAATACAGATCTGTGCCAGCCAGGGAATAACACCACGGGATGTTATGGTGTTGTCCTACAGGCTGTCCTTATCCTCTTAGCCAGAGACCAGCATATGGTGCTGTTTCTTTCATAACTAATATATATATATGGGTATAAGAACAATGAAATGGAAGGGGATATGTAATATTCCATAAGTATCCCTGATAAACTGATTGTATTTTTTTTCTTCATGTTGTCATGATGGTATTATCTTCTGTGTTAGAGATTGTAGTGCCCTAGAAAGGATTGTTTCCTCCATCTACCCAGTGGGATTAATGCTACTACTTGGCCATTCAGGGTTCCTCATGCTGTAGAGCTAACTGGCAAAGAAGTGGATTATAGTGCCTACATGGTTGACCCTGACCCTCCAAGGTGAAAAAGTTATTTGCTACAAATTGGGTGGAGGGGAATAGGGATGAGGACTCTGGGGTTCCCTGCTGTGCCTCTGTGGACCACCAAGACACTGGCTAGGGTTAGTTGAAAATGGTTGCCATTCCATAGAGGCAGGACCACCAAGGGCTCAGACTCCTTGCCACAAAGAGTCGGGCTCCTTTCTGGCTAAGAACCTCAACCCATTCAGTTCAGTTATCACAAATGTACCACACAAATACAAGATGTTCATATTAGGGAAGCTCCGTGTGTATCCAAAGGGGGTATAAGGGAGTTCTATTCAGTACTTTCTGTTCGGTACTTCCACAAACCTAAAAGTGCTTTAAAAAAGAAAGTCTACTTCCTCATATCAGGGAGATCATATGATGAGGAAGTGGAGATGGAACATGGGGGTTTAGGGGGTAGGAGAAGCATAAATGAAACAAGATGTGATTGGGAGGGAGACAAACCATAAGTGACTCTTAATCTCACAAAACAAACTGAGGGTTGCTGAGGGAAGGGGTGTTGGGAGAAGGAGGGTGGGGTTATGGACATTGGGGAGGGTATGTGCTATGGTGAGTGTTGTGAAGTGTGTAAACCTGGCGATTCACAGACCTGTACCCCTGGGGATAAAAATGTATTATATGTTTATAAAAAATTAAAAAATTAAAAAAATAAAGTCTACTAATTTAAAAAACATAAAAAATGAATTAAAAAACAAATAGGAAGGGGCACCTGGGTGGCTCAGTGGGTTAAGCCTCTGCCTTCAGCTCAGGTCATGATCTCAGGATCCTGGAATTGAGCCCCAGATCAGGCTCTCTGCTCAGCGGGGAGCCTGCTTCCCCCTCTCAGCCTGCCTCTCTGCCTACTTGTGATTTCTCGATCTCTCTGTCAAATAAATAAATAAATAAATAAATAAATAAATAAATCTTAAAAAAAAAAAACAACCAAAAACAACAACCCAAATAGGAAAAGATTAACTGGGTATGTTCTTTTGAGAACACCTGTTAAAAAGCATGGGAACCTTGGGTAGCCGAAGGGTTTGCAACCTGGACAGTTGCCATTTTTTGGCTGCCCAGCCTTCTCTGCTCTTCCATATGGCATGACTCTCTCTTTGCTGTTGGAATGGCAGATCTGGTGCCGGTCTCCCTCCACAGTAGCCAAAGGGGCAAGAATGCTTTACTGTCCTGGTTTGGCCAGTGGATGGCTGCTTTCTGATCACAAGGCATCGCAGAGCTGCCCCCCTCTCTTCCCTGTAGGTTAGGTGTGGCCAGGTAACTTGCTTTGACCAACGGTAATGTGGGTGGAATTGGCACACCATGCATGGAGGGAAAAGTTTGAAGATGACATCATGGCTCATACTTCCCTTTCTGCTTCTCCAATCCAGGAAGTGAATAACATGTGCGTCTCTATCACTTAGTTCCTGAGAATGAGGGCAAGCAAGGCTCCCTGGGGGAGACACACAGTACAAGTGAGAAACACAGTAGGGGTGGCAGTAAGCAAGCTGTGTTGGAAGCATCAGCTGCTACTTAACCCTGCCCAGGACAATACACACTTGAAAAAATCTCTGAGTGATAAAGGATTGAAACATAACCCTGAAGGATCCAGGGGGAGAGCCATCATTCCCATCATACATTCAGATGTGTGAAAAATATATATCTATTTAAAGGCAGGCAGGAAGAACCCATCATAGTAGTACCCCCAGCTATGGCAGAGTGAGTAATTTTTGCTTCTTCTCCACACGTTTCTGTTACCAGATTCTCTTTTCATTTTTATATTTTAATATTTTATTAATCATAGTTTGTGTTGCATTTATTTTGACTTTTTAAAACATTGCATTAAAATATTGCCTTATTTACTTGATTGCTGAGGTTTTCGGTGCTCCCTTAAATTTTGTGACCATGGGGAGTGACTCCCGTGACTCAACTTGGTCTCACTCTCCCCTCTGCCCATCGCCAGTGTGCGCTCTCAGCCTGCGCTTATTCTTGGTGGCAGAGCCCAAGACTGCTTCACTTACCATCAGATAAACATCACCCGGTACAACCTTTGGACTTTGTAGGAACTCAATGACTCTTTGTTGATAAATGAACATATAATTTAATAATAGTAATAATAACAACAACAACAACAACACAGTGTTCACAGGGTGGAGATGAAGAGGGTGATGGGGACAGAGTGAGCATCGAGCCCCTTTTTCCTCAACGTTTTTTAGCTATGTTCACCTAGACCTCTTCCCCTGGGGGAGTCTTTTCCCATCCTTCCTGGACCAGTTTTGACCAGGGCAGGAGATATGTCAGCATCCTTGGCTCCTCACCTGTCAGGGTCCTGAGTTATTCTTCTGTCTGGTATCTAATTCCTGCTTCCCTAACCTCTAGTGAGCCCCAAGTGGTATAACCGAGTCCCTCCCTATGCCCTGCCCGATGCTGCTATTCACTCTGAGTCCGGAGCTCAGTTCCAACTACAGTCTCCTGGCTAAGGTCTGGCTTCCTGCTTGACTTCTGCAGGATCCAGGAGCACAGGATATTGGTTCCTCTGCTCCAGTCCCTGTCTGCAGATTACCTGAGCCAGGTGGACAAGCAGCATGAGCTTCCTCTGTTTGGGATGCAAGCTGATCCACTTGTGAATCCATTTGATATCGGGTAGCCTCATCTGCTTCAATATGTTTGAATGTGCCCCTCCCATCTGGACAGGGGTTCCTAATGTACATGGAATGTTCTTCATAAACTGTATTGTTCAGTATAGGTTTTTCTTTTAAGCCTTCAGTGAATATTTCCTTTTGCTATGATAGAACATGATTATCAAAAGGTGTTATGAATATTACTGTTAAAGCTGGAAGCTACTTTACATTTCTGTGATTTCATCTTAGTTCAGCATGGTCTCACTGCTCCCTACTTTTAAATTACTTTTTATCTTAAGTTTGATAATTTCATTATTGTGAATACAGTCAAATTAATGTTATTCTGAAGCATTTACACATTATATAAGGTTTTTTTTGTTGTTGTTGTTTTGTAACTACAAGGAGATCAGTTGGAGATTGTGATATAATGGCATAATGGCAGAAAACTCTGATGCCATGACAGATGTTAAACTTAAGATCAAAGGCAATGCCCAGTCATTTGTGGTGGTTGGTCTTATATGAATTAGCCATGATTCATATCAAGGAAAACATCTGTTACTGTGTTAGTCATGGAAAAGCCTATGGTCTAGCCTGGCTTTGGAGTTGGCAATTTCATATACATTGCTTCACTTAACGTGATTCACTTCACTTAACTTAACAACAGAAGGTACAATAGTGGAGAAGAGGCCATGATGAACAAGGTACTGAGTGGAAGAAGGAACAATGAACCTATTTCACAGATGAGTAAATTAAGCTCTGAGGCTTGGAGTGGCTAAGTCAAGATCACACAGTTGACAGGAGTGCTGGCTTTTTGCCTGTGATCCTGTTTCACATTTCACAGCCTCTTACCCCGACCAGCTGCTCTGTGTGTTTGAGCTCTGTGTTGATCAATTTTTTGGTGATTGAATGGCACCAGCTAGCATGTGTGACTGTCCATACATGAGAGGTATCATTTCAATGAGATTGGCTCACTCCTCTCTTTGGATGAGCTGTCATAAAGGTGCCAGGGTCCTTTCATTAATACGAATTGGGTTGTCAAGTATGAAACTTGTTCTATTAAAACAAAACATGATTAACTTTGTTTTGGGGATTAGAACTGTTAATGTTTTCAGCTACACAAATTGCTCTTAACTTCCAAACTGTCCATATGTAGGAGGTGTGTTTTTAAGGAAGATACTACAATTAGAACTTTGAGGTTTGAGGTTTGATGTTTACACCAGATGTATGGTGTTCCTTAGCTGGTTGAAGATATTGAGATGGGGCCATGAAAGGTGTGCTCAGAAGATGTCAAGATTTCCCCAAGTATGCAGCGATAGAGGGCATGTTTGTAGTTTTCAAGGCACATGCTCAAGATCTCAGCTAAATTGATACTCATCGCAACCTGAAGAGATAGGCAGAATAGATACTGCATTCATTTCCTTGATAAGACACTTGAGGACACTCAGGGGCCAAAGTTACAGAAGTCATACCTGGTTATATGACTGCTTTTTGATTGCATATGTTTTCACAATAGTAAAGAAGTTAACTATAATGTTTTGCAAGGTGGCTCGTATGAACTCTTTCCCATCACTGCATTTCACTCAGGGAGGATCTACGGCACAAAACTACTCTCATAGCTGCCACTACCCACAGACATCATTTCCTTCTTTCACAGGAGTTTAGCTGGGAAATGTGGTTGACTTTGTGCATCATCTGTTCCTCATCAAGTCATTTGATGAGGTTTTTATGGTCTGCTTGTGGACATGCTGGAGAACTATGGGCGGAGGTTGGTATAATGAGGTGAATTACTTAGCGGCTAATAGTGTCCAAAGGAACTGTTGACTCAGTAACCCAAAGATTTTTGGCCTTTGTGTTGCAGAACTCCATCCCCAGTTCCACACTGTTGAGTATTTTTATCCATGCTATGGACAGATGCACAGAACACATTATTTTCTCATTTATAGGTGGCGCAAACCAGGGAGGTTAGCCCTTGATGGAAGGGACTGGATCTGTAAAATCCACTTCGACTGGCATAAATGGAAACACTTATATTCGGGTCTGCTTACTTAAATCCCACAGATAAACTACTTTCTAATATAAGATAAAGCAGTAATGTTTAGTAGTAGCATGTTGCAAAGATCTTAACAATTCTAGGCAGTGTTAGTACCCATTAAATCTGAATAAACTCTCATATACCCACTGAAGAGATAGTCTGATTTCAGGGTTTATAGAAATATGGTGTTTGGTAGAGGTCTGATTGGGCCACACTTGAGGAATTGCCACTCTTGAAGGGGCCCATTGGTAAACTGTAGCATGTGTGGGACAGTGTGCTCAGAGTGTGGCGGTGATAGCAGTCCCTGTCCTGGGAGGATGGTTGAAGGACCCAGAGCTCTTCTATGTGGCAAAGAGGAGATGTGGAGGTAAGACATCATCGGTCATTTCTTGAATATATATGAAAAGCTTTCTATAAGAGAAAAAACATTCCTGTTGTTTTTAGCTCTAAGGTTTAAAACCAAATGGGTAAATACCTATTAATGCAACTGCTGGGTCATAGGGTAGCTCTACTTTCAACATTTTGAGGAAATTGCATACTATTTTCTAAAATGGCTATACCATTTTGCATTCCCATGAACAGTTTATCCCAAGGATACAAACACAGTGATTCAAAGGGGCCCATACACCCCAATGTTTATAGCAGCAGTGTCCACAATAGCCAAACTATGGAAAGAGCCCAGATGTCCATCAACAGATGAATGGATAAAGAAGAGGTGATAAGTGTGTGTACACACACACACAAACACACGCACACAAATATATATATATATATATATATATATTTGTTGACACGTTGCCCTGGATGTGGATGGAAGCCCTTGGTAAGTCAGTCTGGAGGCTACACCTTCTTCTGCTGTTGAATGACTTCCTTGTTCTAGTTCCTTCTGGACCAGCTTATGAGAATAAATGGACATATTTTCCTATGGTGTGGATGAGTGTGTGGACTACTCATCAGTCTAATCCACTCCTGAGGTGCATCTTGGTGATTGAAGGGAAAATCTCAGAGTCTCTAAGCTCAACTTGGGAGTTTTCTAGTGACCCAACTACCTAAAATATTGCTTCGATTCCTTTCTTTTACTTTTGAGGTATATATCTCCATACAGACTGTAGATCCAGACTTCTCAGGTTACATTCAAACCTTCAAACCAAATTTGCTTATGTTCATTTTTCCTTCATTTAATATAAATTTACAGAAAGTCTATTATACCCTAGACATTGTTCTAAGCATTGTGAATATAACCGTGAACAAAACGAAGTTGTTATTTTCAAGTAGCTTACATTTTAGTGAAAGAAAACTAGATCAAACTTGTAAACTGTTCAGTAAAATACAGCCTCTTTTTCTTTGCACACATCCCAAAACTCTATTTCTCAATGCCCTTTAAAGATGTGTATATCCATGTAATGGAATCCTTTCCAGTGAAAGGAGTAAAAGTAATATGTTCCAATTGGAGGACAATGAAAACCTCCTAATGCGTGTCTCCCCATGTTTTATTATCTTCTGTTTTCTCTATCTGGGGGTAATTGACAGAGCCACAAAATGGAAGGAGTGTGTATCCCTGAGTGACTGCACGGAAGGGGGCTGAACTGCCAATTTGAATACCCCCCAAGTCTATTACGTGAGCAAGAAATAAAACTTGTATTATGTTGAGCCATTGCATATTTGAGTCTATTTGTTATTAGATCAGTGTAGCCTACCCTAAATAATAAACAGAGGTATCCAAATAAATATATAGCATATTTGAAAATGATACGTGCTCAGCAAAAAAAAAAAAGAAATGGAGTAGGAGTGTTGAAAATTATGTGTGTGTGTGTGTACACGAATGTGCATGTGTCTGCATGACTCTGGGTGTGTGTGTGTGTGCGTGTGTGCGCGTTTACATTATAAATCATGCTGAGGGAAGGCCTTTCTGGAAAGAACCCATTTGAGCAGACATCTGAAGGAAGTGACGATGTGAGCCAGTCATGAAAATATATGATGAAAGGCAGGGGTGTGGTAACGAGGGAGTATCCCAGGCAGAAGCAACCATAAATATAAAGTCTCTGAGATAGACATATGTTTTTAGTTGGGGCCCAAAGGAGCTAGCATCTTGAATTCCTCTGCCTCTTCCCAGATATCCTCATTCTAATTGTGAGGATTTCTTATTTTTCTTACTGATACATCAACTTCAGCTTTAGAAATGGTGCAGTTTCACAAATGACATGCTTATCTAAAACTTAGCATCATTATAATGCCAGAAACAGGGAGAAAGAACTTCCCTTAACAAATGATAAACTTTTGCTGTTATATTTCTGCTTCTGGGCAATCATCTAGGACTGGAGCTTGCATTCTGTTTCAGCTGCTTACTAAGGCAGGAAGAGGGAGTAAAAACATCTTGGTACCATGATGTTTTTTACCAGGTATCCTAAAGCACTGGCCTCAATAGGTGATCTGAGCCCCAGGCAATGAACAGGAATTGTCAGCTTTCCTTCTCAGGATGGAGGGATTTTGAGGACTATCACCTCACCTCTATTTAGCCAATTCCATATCTCAGAATCAGTTACCTACAATCAACTTCTGATTTTTTTTAGTATGAATATTTTGCTTATAAATAAAAGAAACCACTAAACAATAGGGGAAATTTCAATAATTATTGAGTTGGCTTGTGGAATTTGAAGACTTAACTCATAGATTAAACACTATCTGGATACCATCTATTCTTAAACATAAATTTTAAAAATAAATATTTTTCTGCTTTATTCTACATGTGCTTACTTGACCATGATGTATGCGTTCACCTGGGACACACAGTAGAAGTGGCACAGATCGTGAAGAAACCAAGTCAATGAAAAAGTTATTTGCAAAATAAGAGAGACTGAAGAAAAAAAGAACAAGGTAGAGGCAACAACCAAGTTTCAAGGCATACATAGAAGAGAAGAAAGGGGAAATATTTATGCTAATTAAATTAAAAATGCACAAAATCTTGCTCACCACTTTCCTTGCATTTCCCAAGATGATTATTAGCAGCATTGCACATGGGATAATGGCACAGGGTTTTGAGTCCAGTCAACTATTGTTCCAATACCAAATTTACCACTTATGACCTGTGCATCCTCAGGTAAATTGTTTAGTTTAATGGGGTTGTTTTCAGGATTCAAAAATATAATGATTATAAAATATGTGCCCAAACACTTGGAATTTGTAAACTCCAGTAATTAATATATTTAGTTGCAATATATTTTAAAATCAATATCCCCATCCAATTATCCCTCACAAGGTGTCTGTCTCCTAACATAGGGTAACTGTTCCTATTTTTTAAAAAAGATTTTATTTATTTATTTGACAGACAGTGATCACAAGTAGGCAGAGAGGCAGTCAGAGAGAGAGTTGGGAAGCAGGCTCCCCGCTGAGCAGAGAGCCTGATGTGGGGCTTGATCCCAGGACCCTGAGATCATGATCTGATCCGAAGGTGGAGGCTTAACCCACTGAGCCACCCAGGTGCCCCGAACTGTCCCTATTCTTAAGGGCTCTGTTATTTCCTGGGAGCTTTAGGAGTGAAGAGAAAATGAGACCAGGGAACAGACTTAACATTTTCCTTGTTCTGAGCCTGATACACAGTGAAACTCACCAGATGCCACGTATATTTCATCTTTCTTGCAGGTACTGGGTCCAGTCCATGAATTCTGGCCAAGGAGATGGGATATATGTTCTATCCTGTTGGGGCAGTAAAAAAGCCACACTCTTCAATCTCTCTATGATGAATCTGGCCCCATGTTCTCAGTGATGCAGCTACAAAATTGTGGTGGCATCATTAGCTTGGGTCCTTGAGTGTGGGAAGAGGTCACTCACTGCTCACCATATAGGACAGGTAATATGAGTCAAAACTAACTTTTTGGTGTATGAAGCTCTTGCGATTTTGATGTTGGTTACTACACATGACCTAGACCTCCACAGTCACCACTGTCTCACTAACACACCATTTAAGAAATGATAAAGACCAGCTGATATCTTACATTGAAAGAACCTACATTTCTACAAATTGCTAGAATTGACAAGAATCTCACTACAGATATTATGTCTGCCACAACAGTGTCATTCTATGCAGGAAGAGAAATGACCAATTCCGCCTCTTTCTTTTTTCTTTTTTTTTTTAAATTTTTTATTTTTTATAAACATATATTTTTATCCCCAGGGGTACAGGTCTGTGAATTGCCAGGTTTACACACTTCACAGCGTCTCTTTCTTTTTTAAATTTAATTTTATTTTTTCAGTGTTCCAAGATTCATTGTTTATGCATCACACCCAGTGCTCTATGCAATGCGTGCCCTCCGTAATACCCACCACCAGGCTCACCCATTCCCCCACCCCCTCCCGTCTAAAACCCTCAGTTTATTTCTTGGGTCCACAGACTCTCATGCTTCGTCTCTTTCTCCAATTTTGCCCAATTCACTTTTCCTTTCCTTCTCCTAATGTCCTCCATGCAATTCCATCTCTTTCCCCCCAGCACCTGGCACTGTGTTTAGCATCTACTAAACATCACAGATGGTCATCACCTGTTCTTTATGTTGGTCACTGCCTAGTAGGACCCATGAACTAGAATAGGACTCAGTGGCCTCTACTGTAATTCACGTTTTCATTTTCTTACTTAATTCTTCTGAAGTTGTAATTGACATTATGACCATAGGAAAAACATCTGATTGACTTGATAATTTTTAGGTTAAAATTTTTGACGTATTCATTTTATTTCTCCAATAACATAAGTCAGTTAAGAGAAATACCACACATCACATGCTTCTATGAAAAATGTAAAAACAGAATTAGGTTGTTGTACATAAGTCAGTTAAGAGAAATACCACACATCATATGCTTCTATGAAAAATGTAAAAACAGAATTAGGTTGTTGTTGTTGTTTTTTAAAGATTTTGTTTATTTATTTGACAGACAGATCACAAGTAGGCAGAGAAGCAGGAAGAAAGGCAGGCGGTGGGGGGTGGCGGGGGGGTGAAGCAGGCTCCCTGCTGAGCAGAGACCCTAATACGGGCCTCGATCCCAGGGCCTTGAGATCATGACCTGAGCTGAAAGCAGAGACTTAATCCACTGAGCCACCCAGGCGCCCCCAGAATTGGGTTTTTAACTTTGATTCCACATAGGGGAATTAAAGGGCTTCTTAGAAGCTTACAATTAACTCACAAAATGCAGCACTGAGACCTACCAGAAGTTCTAAGAAAAGAGACAGCATTTGGAGAAATATAAAAATCGCTATGATGGTTTCATTTACTCCTTTGGTCCTCAGTTTCTCCATCTGTGAAGCTAGGATGATGTTACATTTGAAGCAACTTAGCAGCAGTGAAATCAGGTGCTAAAAACATGGACTTGGTGCCAGCCTGTCTGGTTCCCATCACAGGACAGGGTGATCGCTTCCCAGCTGCATGGGCATGTTACTTATCTTTTCTCTGCTTTGGTTTTCTCATCCGTAACATAAAGTTAAGAGTCCTTATTTTGCAGAGTTGTTATGAAGTAGGTGAGTTAGGATTTCCAGTGCCTATATTTCCAGTGGCACATATCTGTGAGTATGTGTTAACTATCTCTGCTGTTGAAAATGTTTATGTAAAATATCAACCGCCATACCTCCTTAATATCATAGATGTACTTTCCATGTTTGCCCTACTATTGTCAACTTTTATGTTTTACCAAACTCTAATTCTGATATAATTTGTTAAAATGCCTTATCAAAGAAAACTTCCCTTTTGTCTCCTTCTCAAATATAAAAATTGAAAAAATCATCAACTTAGGAGATGCTGGCCAACTTGAAACGACATGGAAGGGAGGCAGTTCTTCTAAAAAAGGAGATACTCTGAGTAAACAGTCCCCAAAGTGGTCCTGAGTGTGCTCCAGATGAGTAATGATTTATGAACAGGAAATCTGGTCGGCTGGGCTTCAGTTAAACAGTGTGGGTAGATGGAAACCAGATGTTTGACCTTCATCTCAGAGGCCCACAGAGCAAGCGGTGTGAAGAGGCGAGGGAAAGGAGGAGGGGGGAGGAGAGAGGCTAGCAGACGAGGAGACAACAGAGGAGGACGTGTGTAACAGGGACACAGAGAGGAGCAGGCGGATGGGACGGAGAGCAGAGCCGGCCAGGCAGGCAACAGTGGAAATAGAACTCCCTCCAACGTCAACACACGACATATTTCATCAGCCAGAAAACCTGGTGCTTGTTTAGGATATACATTTGGTCTTAACCTATGTTCCCATGGCAACCAGATGAAAAAGTTCAGATATTTTTATTAACTTCAAGTACTTGGGATACAGAGACCATATGTATGGGAGTGTAGGTAAATACACACAATGCATTTCAAAATGTATTTCAGTGAAATACCTCTTCTTTTCCAAGTAATCTCTGAAAGAGTCCAATTCCCTAAAAGCTGAAAATAAGACTTTTAGTGTGATTCTAGCAAAGAAAAGAAAATGTAAGTGTGTGTTCTTCCTGATTGCCAAACTGTCTAATAGAAAGGAAATCAGAGATCTCTCAGAGGGGTCAGCAAACTGTGGACCAATTTATGTCCATAGTCTGTTTTCATACGGTTTATAGGCTAAGAACTTTTTGCATTTTTAAAGGGTTGTGGGAAAAAAAGACAAAAAGGATAAGAAGATGAAACAGGATTGTGTGTAGCCTCCCAAAGTCCCCAAATATTAACTATCTGGTCCTTTAGAGAAAAGTTTGCTAGCCTCTGATCTAGAACACAGTCCCATTGCTAGTGATGCCCATGTAGACAACACAGGTCTGCTTGATGACAATCACTGCAAATGAAACAATTCTTAGAAATAATTTTACAGACCCACTGAGTGCTGGTTGGGTTAAAGTTCATTTGATCAAGTCATGCTAACCCATTGTGCCTCATCCTCCAAAATGAGCCGAGCCAACAAACAGTGCACACTGGGGCCAGGCAGGGATGGAAAGCTTCTCTGGCTGCATCACAGGGAAAGCACATGATGTTCTGGGTCTGTGCAGACTTAAGTCAGCGACCAAGCTCAGAGCTGGCACTCACCTTTGAAACCTCATAAAGGAAAATGACCAACGAGTGTGAAAAGTCACAGAAGAATGCATCTTGGGCTTTGGAAAGACCTGAAGAGTAAGGCACGCAGAGAGGCAGCTAGCAGATTGTGTCCTTGCGTAGATAAAAATGACACTGACCAAATAATGTAATGAACAAGAATGGTAGTAATTAAGTTCACGGCAACTAAAATTTATTGGGTGTTTATGGCATGCCAGGCATTGTGCTAAGCACTTGTCCTGAATTCTATTTAAGTCTTATAATTACCCTCTGAGGATGAAGGAACAGATTCAGTGGTAAATTAGCATTTCCAAACTCAAATAGTGTTAAGTGCCAGAGCCATAGTCTGAGAACAGATTCTTAACCTTTATTACTTCTTCAAATATAGAAAGTGTTTACATAAAAATATAGAGGGTGAAAATGTAATTGAAAATAAATCTTTATTATCCGTATTTTCTCTCCCCTTTTCTTTTAAAAACCATAGTAATAAAACACCTTGAATAAGCAGTGAGGTGTCCCAAAGTTTCATTCAAGGTTTTATTTTCTGTGTAGTCTGAAATGTGCTGTGTTGGGCTACGCTCAGAACTCTATACCCAAAGACTTTCCTTCCAAGAGACTCTAATGATCCATTTTTCTTGCTGAAAAGTCTGTTCCTTGGTGCACGGTTCACTGTACAATATACCTTAACTTGACAATAGTTGGAAGTAAAACCCATTTTTCAACAAATGCATTTTCTTCCAGAACTATTTCCAAGTAATCTCTTATCTTGAAAGTATGCAGAGGCACGGCATGGGAAATTCAGACTGTGCTCAAGGAGAGGTAAATGTGGTTACTTGCCGCAGCTATGAGTCAGCTGCACACACAGCTTTACTCAAACAGGGAAAACAGTGGTTAGCAGGACCAGCCATGATCAATCTCTCTCTGTCTCTGGAATTTAGCTAGCAAAGTTTGAAACAAGAAATCTTCTACAAATTCTCCCCTTTGCTCTTAGGTTGGTAATGTGTCTGATGCTTGTAAGACTTTTCCTTTATCTTTGTTTCCATGTAGTTCAGATATGATGTATCTTGGTGTGTTTATTCTTCTTCAGTGTTTATCCTGTTTTTCAGATTCTCTGACCTTCTTGTGTCTGTGGTCTGATGTTTTTTTACTGTTTTGATAAATCCTTCTCTGATACTACTTCAAATATTACTTCTGGTCCCAATTCCCCTCCTCCCACCTCTCCCTCTGGGATGTCAATTAGTTATGCTAGACTTTGAGATATTGTCTCATAGCCCTTGGGCTCTCTGTTCTATTTTCTCCCCTCCTTCCTCTCTTTGTGTTCTAGTTTGGTCATTTCCATTGGGCTACCTTTATGTTCAGTAATTCACTGGCTGGGTTGAGTCTAGTCATGAGCCTGCGGAAGTTTTCTTCATACCTAATTCAATTTCCAGCATTTCCCTTTGAGTCTTTTGCAATAGCTTCTCTCCAATGAGATTCTTCATCTGTTCATGCATGTTGTTCACCTTTTCCAGTAGTCTTTAATATATTAATCATAGTTATTTTAAATTCAATTTTGAGTTATCTCTGAGTCTGGACCCATTGATTATTTTGTCTGTTGGTGGTGGATCACTTTTGTCTTGCTCTTTTTCCTGTATCTCATGATTATTGATGAAATGCTAGACATCGTGCACGGAACAGAAAAGTCTGGGCTCAACAGTATTCGTTCTTGGTAAATGGGCACACCTTTCCTTTTGCTAGACTGCTCTGTGTAGGTTAAGTCAATCACATGAGGAGTTGAATCACAGCTTGATTTTGGTGTTGCTGAGTTACCTTCAGTGCCCCACCAGCTTTAGTGGTCCCATGTGCTTCAAGTGGGCACTAAAGGGGTTTCTCAAAATTCCCACTCTGTTTCCAGCCTTCTCTGTGAGACTATTCCTGAGACAGGCTCTCTGTCCATAGTCTTGCCCTTCTCTAAGCTGTAGACTGTGGTTCTTTTAGCTTTGTGGGGAAGATGATGGGGAATCTTTGTTGCCCTGGTCCAGCTTCCATCTTAGGCAGACTCTGTGTGTCTGGGTCTCTGAGATGAGGCTTTCTCTGTGGTTCTTCCCCTCCTCTTCATGGCAAACAAATTATCTTGGACCCAGCCCTTCCCCAACAGTTGGAGATAGTTAATGACATTGGCATAGAATTGTAGGCCCAGGACTCCTTGATCTTTGATCCTATGGACAGAGGGATTTTTCTTCCACTCTTTCCAGAGATCCAAAGAGTCTTCACTTAAGCCCTGGAGGTGACAGAGGTTTTTGCCATTTCCACAGTGGCTTGAGCTTTGTTCCATATGCCAGTTTCTTCCCTCAGTTATGCATGAGCTGGGGAGACACTCTCTCAACTCCTACCCCACACTCCCCATCTCATTAGAGAGCACCTGGCAGGGGCCCAGGGAGAATCCCTTGATAGTTGCAATCTCCCTCCATATCTGGGAATCCCAGGAGGCTCCATACTGTCACACCCCACACCCGACTTTACAAAGTTGTTGCAAAGTCCCTCTTATCTGCTTGTATGGTGTTTGGAATGTCTTCCTCATGTTTTTGTGTTCTGTTTCTCTTTTGCAGAGACCAGTTTGTCCTTGGATTTCAGGCTACTTTGTGGCCCTTTAACCTCAGCACCCTGCTTGGTTGAAGAAAAGATATGATTCTGTTACATACCACTTTTCCTTACTATTAGGGCAGATTGATAATATTTCCCCTTTTCTATATCCTAGACAGAAGCAGCACCTCATCTCTGTCAGAATTTAAATTTGGAAATTTTTATAACTGACAAGTTAGCAGTGAGAAGAAAAGACACACAAAAGAGAAGCAGAAACAGATGAGGGGCAGGAAGAAGAGCTTGATTGGGTCCCTAGAATTGCTCTGAATCCAACCAGGTCCTGAATTCTGTCTTAGCACCTATGAATCCTGCCTGGACATCACAGTTATAAATGTCTATGAGGTGCTTGTATCTTATGACCATATTTGTACTTTTGTCCACTCATTCATTTGTTCATTCATTTGGGACATCCTTATTAAGAACATCTTCATCCAAATTATCTATGGGGTACTGAGAATTCAACAGGGAACAAGCAGACATAATTCTTGTCCTCATGGAGCTTTTAGTCTAACTGAGAAAATGGGTATTAAAACAAGTAAAAAAATAAACATCTAATAAGCATTATCAAGGAAGAGTTTTTGTTGTTATGTGAGTCCTAATGTAGGGTGCCGAACTAGCACAGAAGTCTCCCCAAGGATCCAGAGGCTGTGGAGACTGGAAACATACCTCTTAGATCTCTGACTACAGGGACACTATCAGACCAATGTCCTAGCTGTTGTGCTCTGAAATCTATACTATGTGAACATTGAAACTATGTTTCCCCATAACTGGCAGATCAGGCAAATTTTCTTCAGATGCAATGTGGTCTACAAATCTTTCACCAGCCTCCCATCCTTCCCCATTTCTTCGACAAAAAGTCAGACCTGCTTCGTGGTCTGATGACCCTCCAGCCTCCTCTGGCCCCTCCACTTCTCCCCTCACAGGCATTTCCCTAATAAATCTCATGTACATCCAATTCCAGCTTGGTGTCTGCTTCTTAAAGGATGTACGTGGACTAACACAAAGGCCAACACCTGAAAGTGGGGCAAGGGTGGTCCAGGTGAATAGGAGGGCTTTGGGGAATGGGTAAGATAGGCAGTGGGACAGCTGGCTCAAAGGTCATGTGGGGCAATGCTCACTGGGTTTTCAAAGGACTAAATGCTGCTAGACATCCATCAGAATGCCTAAAATCCAAAATGCTGCAACACCTATACTGATAAGGACATGGAGCAATAGGAGCTCTCATTTATTTCTAGTGGGAACAACAAGTGGTACGGTCACATTGAAAGACAGTTTACCATTTCTTATAAAGCAAACATACTTTTACCATACACCCCAATAATTGCACTCTTGGTATTGACCCAGTGGAGTTGAAAATTTACATCTACACAAAAATCTGCACATAGATCCTTACAGCAGCTTTATTCTTAATTACCAAGACTTGGGAGTAATGGACATGTCCCTCAGTAGGTGTATGATTAAATAAACCGTGTAACATCCAGATAATAGAGTATTACTCAGCGCTAAAAGGAAATGAGTTATGACATGCCATGAAAAGACATGGAAAAAAATTAAATACAGATTCCTAAGTGAAAGATGCCAATCTGAAAAGGCTACATACTGCATGATTCTAAGTCTATGACATTCCGGAAAAGGCAAAACTATAGCGACAGTAAAAATATCCATGGTTGTCAGGGCTTAGCAGGGAGGAAGGGAGGAGAAAGCAGAGCATGGAGGATTTTTAAGGTGATAAGACCATTCTGAATGACACCATAATGGTACATACAGGTCCTTACACATTTGTCCAAACCCATGGAATGTAGGGTGTCAAGTGAACCCTAGTGTACACTATGGACTTTGGGTGATGACGATGTGTCAGTGTAGGTGCAACAAACTGTAACAAGTGTACCACTCCCGGTGGGGATATTGCGGGGGGGGGGGGAGGTTGTATAGGTGTGAGGCCAGGGGTTACATGGGAATTCTCTCTTCGTTGCTCTCAATTTTGCTGTGAACCTTAAACTGCTCTAAAAAAATAACCTTTTAAAAGAAAGACTGAGAACAATCTAGAGCGTTTGCATCTGGGAAGGGGAGTAGTGGAGAGAGAGGAGCCTAGAACAGGAGCTGATGCCTTCTCCTAAGGATTTTGGCTTCTATCAAAGATAGTGGTAATCCACAAAGGAGTCCATGTTGCGAAGAGACATGGATTTATTTTCAATTTTAAAGACCCTTATAGACATAGACATGATGTTTAGAACAGATTGATTAGGGGACTAGGGGGAGCTTCATGGAGACCAGTGAGGTCTCCAGTGAGGGAAGCAATAATAGAAGTTTTTCGGCAGAGATGATGATGGGTAATGGGAGAGACAGAAAGTGCAACATTGGGGTAGTACATAGAACTGGCCATATTGGGTGTGAGGAGAGGTCAAAGACATCTTCAGATTTTAGTTTTGTTTGTTTGTTTGTTTTTGTTTTTAAAATAAAGAGATAGTGAGAGATGGATTACAAGGAGGGGAAGCGAGAGAGGGAGAAACAGGATTCCTGCAGAGCAAGGAGCCCGATGCAGGGTTTGATCTCAAGACACTGGGATCATGACCTGAGCTGAAGGCAGATGCTTAACGACTAAGCCACCCAGGTGACCACAGATTTTAGTCTTGAGCAAGAGGCTGAATGATGACCTCATCCACTGACATGCCACTACAGGATAGAGTCAGGGTTCCTTTGGGGAGTGGGCATGGAGGAGTTTTGAGCATGTTGAATCTGGGAAGCTAGCTAGACATCTATGTGGAACTGTTAAGGATGTGGTGAGAGTTTGTGTGTCTGGAGCTCAAAGTGGACTGCAGCAGGAGATTGCAGAGTATCCAGTCCATAGAAGGTGCCTAATGCCTAAAGTCCCAGCATAGACGAGATTGCAGGAAGAGTTCAACCTGAAGAGAATGGGTTCTGGCCATCCTGAGGGACTTCGGCATTTAAGGGTAGAAGAAGATGAGCTGGAGAAAAAGAGTGCAAGGGACCTGGGAAGAGGGCATGCTGGGGACCACTAGTCCTCCTCCCGGGATGGTGGGGGAGAAATTGCCTGAGTTTTAAAGGAAGTGAGGACATATTTCTGGTGAAGAAGCCTGATTTAGGTAGAGACAGCAGCAGATAGGTAGTAGGTAGCAGAGATAGGAGCAAGTGCAGATCTGCCTGGGGAACTGCAAATTGTAGGAGCCATGGGAGAATGGGGTGCTGAATGATGAGGGCAGAATCTGAGGCCACTAGATGGGGGCAGGCCCTCAAGGGCACTCTGTTCCATCTGACAGCTCTGTGGACTCCTCTGAAACCTGCTGTGCTCATTTGAATATTTTAAGCAGGGACAGCATGATCCGATTTGCATGTTAATAAGCTCATGGGAGCAGCCCTGTGGTGAACTACAGGAGGGGGAGGCAGAGGTGTAGAGACCAGTCACAAAAGGAGGCTGCTGATCCAGGAGGGCAGCAAGGAGCTGGGGTTGATGCAGTCGCCACGGGGAGGGTGGGCAGCAGCGTCCAGGGACATGAGCAAAACAGCACTGAGAGGACTTGCACTTAGGTGTCTAACACCTCAGGATGTTCAAAATTTTAAATTTCCATCTTGTAAGCATTATTCTTAGAGAAACAGCTTATTAATCACCACGTCACTGGTCCCAGACCAGACATAATTCATCAAAGTGGAAATGTCATTCCTTTAAGGATGTTGGGTAGCAGGTGTAAGTTGGTGCTACTCTAAGTCTTTTTTGGAAACCTTGCATCTATCCCCATTACATGCATTTCATGTGAAAAGCTATCCAAAATTATTGAATGTTTTTCCTCCATTGCTGGGGCCCAACATCAGCTATCTTAATACCATTATAAGTGGGTTGTCATGGAATGCAAGTTCCTTGGTGATATAAAAATTTACTATAAAATTCTGTCTTCCCAAGTAAAAGCCCCAATCAGAACTGCTAAAGTGTGGGGCACCTGGGTGACTCAGTTGGTTAAGCATCTACTTTCAGTTCAGGTCATGATCTCAGGGTCTTGGGATCAAGCCACATTGGGCTCCCTGAGCCATCCAGTTCCCCCTAGATAAGTCATCCTATATTACCCAATTCGATTTAAAAATTATGAAAGTGCAGTCTGATTATACCAGAAGCACAAAATATGACCCTAATGAAGTTATTATGGCTCATGATGGAATTTGCCAAGTCAGCGTAGCACACATGTGATCACCTGCTAGCCCTCTGTGAAGAATTCTGTGAAATTTCCTTACATGACAACAAACACCATTGGATTACTCTAAACAGTAAATACCAGATTGAAAAAGATTGAGTAAAATGGAGGTGACATGAGGGGTGAGGGAAGGTTGATGGTCATCATTCTCATTTCCACCAGGTTGTTTACAAAGGGGGGTGAAGGGAAGGACCTCCCTTGTGCACCCTCCATCTTAGATTCAGACACAGCGGGTGGGCTTTGGGCTGAAATGAGAAACTTGGAAATACCTGGTCATCACTAGAGGCTCTACTGCTTGTCCCGAATCTGATCCAGGGTAGATGGACGCTGTCCCCTCCACCTACACAACTCATAACAGCTTCAGACTTAAGGCTGTGCTTCTTGATTTAATAACACTGACTTTCATCAGCCAGTGGTCCCTCTCTGTCTCCAACTCCTGGTATTTCTGCTCCTCCATTTAGATGTTCATGGTTAAGTGAGACATTTCCTTCCTTCCCGCCCTCTTTCCCTTCCTCCCTCTATCCCTCCCACCCTTTCCCGAAAACATTTGAGCATGTTATGCCCCCCAGTACTAGGGATACACCAGTATAAAAACAGACACAAACTTTTGTCTTCGTGGAATTTGTATTCCAGTAAGGGGAGGTGGCAATTCAATATGACTGCTAAAAGGATTAAATTTAGGTGTCTTTCGACTTGTAGTGGAAGACCTGTGTTTGAATCTTCACTTTGTTCACTTTCTGTATGATTTAAAACACTGCGGTCTCTGAGCTTTAATTTACAAAATGCCTGGGAGGATTGAGTGTTTTCTCACAAAACGTGCAGTGCTCCACAAGTTAATATATTATTATCCATGTACACATATTGAAAACTGTAGCTCTAGTAAGCTTCATGGCATTTAAATGGCGGTTGGATTGCTAAATCCTATAATCCATACACTGCGTGTGGGCTCCTTTGTCTTTGGGATAGACAGGAGTAATTTCCAAAACGAGGTCAAAGAACTTGGAGATGAATTTCTTGGGATCACCCCCAAACCAGTCTGTCTTTGAGAAGACCTACCATCAAGAAGTAGAGTTTCTGCCTGAGCTGTGGTCACAAGGACCTCCAGTTCTATTCATTACACTCCCTTGGGGAACATGCCAAAAATTCAGCCAAAGCCTCATGATTTCCATCATTGCTCATGCTCTCAACAAGTCAGATCATTTTGGAAGTGGAACAGCATTACATTTTACACTGAACCTTCATTAGTAAAAGGAAATTTAACTCTGAAGCTAAGGCAGGACCCTTTTTACATGGGAACATAGAGCAAAACTTGTGTGTTTGGTTTGAGTTGTTTCAAAGTTATAGTAATTTTGTTCTGATTTTGACTGTATAATAATAGAAGAGGTGGACAATTTTCTTTAGGCTTCTAACATTTGCTTGTCTAGTAAATCTCTGTTTATCCCAGACTTTCCTGTTTTTTATCATTAACCCAACCCATGTCTCATCTGGCCAAACTTTGACATCCATCTCTCTGCCTACTTTTTCCCACAACCCTTGAAGTCCTGTTCCAACCCAGTGACAGCCTCTGGGTTTTGCCATCGTGATGCCAGATATTAGGAATTATTGCTTTAAAAAAGTTCTTAATTTATGCATTGATATCATGTAGACAGAGCAATCAATGGTCATTCTTTGAATATTCTAATTTTCCATTTGAAAATAATCATGATTTTTTTGAGGACAGTAAGACCCTAAATTATTTCAGCCAGTTAGAATATCAATATTATGCGGTGCCCAGGTGGCTCAGTGGGTTAAAGCCTCTGCCTTCAGCTCACGTCATGATCCCAGGGTCCTGGGATCAAGCCCTGCATTGGGCTCTCTGCTCGGCAGGAAGCCTGCTTCCTCTTCTCCTTCTGCCTGCCTCTCTGCCTACTTGTGATCTCTATCAAATAAATAAATAAAATCTTTAAAAAAATCAATAATATGAATTATTCTCTATTTTGGAAGCAAGAGAAGTAAACACAAGCCTAATATCAAAAATTTCTTCACGTAACAAATATTAATTGTGCACCTGCTGAAGGTAAGATGTCGTGTTTGCCCTCAGGTCCCATTGTGAACAGACAGTCATGGCTGCTGTCTCTGTTGGGCCTGTCATAGCAGGGAAATGGATCAGAAACTAACACATACACTAATGGGGCCAATATTCCTCTTGGTCAGCCCCAACCATTCATGCCTAACCCTGCACTTCTGTGTCCCTCCCTTCAGCCAAGGGGGTGGGGGCAGTTCATGTTGTCCTCTAGATACTGTAACTAAAGATTGGAAGTGAACAAACAGTTTAGGAAATTTTTAGCTAACATAGGTTGAAGAGAAAAGATTATTTGATTAATCCTCCAGTTCAATTAACCATAAACCTAGCCTCATTTTTTTCTAGTTAATTGAAGTGTGGTACAGACAGTCAGAAAGGGCTAACTATACCTTTTGGAGAACTTCCATGTTTGCAAATATTCTCAGCATTATTTCCTCTGTGCCTCCTCATTCCCTGGTGAGGTTGGCAAATCGAAGTATTGGTCTTATTTTATAGTTGAGTAGGAGCATAGCTTTGAATATTTACTGTTCTGCTGGCTATAGGGGTTAAAAAATCAAATTGAGAGGACAACTTATTGAAAGAGTGACCTAGATTATGTTGCTACAATAAGGAAATCTCAGTAAATTCAAGTGCACAGGATATAGATGGTCTAGAGGGAGTTTCTCCCAACTAGAGCATGTCAGAGTGACCTCATTCAGAGACTACAGGTCAACTGGCTTATTATGGCCAATTTTTCATCTGAAACCACTGGTGTGGGTGACCACAGGAATTCCTGAAAGATACAGACAGTGGGGGATTCTCATGGTTTGGACTGGGTGCTCCTGAAGATACTTCGCTTCCGGGTAGTTCTTTGGGAGGCTGTAATATGACACCGGGAGGGGGGATGGCTTCTGGAATTTTCATTTACTGGATCTTCTCCACTAGATTAGCTCCCACATATACAATACTAATTGTCAGGTTTGCTCTAATTCCAAACACACACAAAAATATTTTTTTAAAACTCAGGTACAGAAATTTATATCATCCCTTTAAAATTCCATACAATTAGTCTGGACTCACTCTTCCTGTTTCCTACTCTGAAATGAGAGGGTCAGGGTACAGGCAAAAAGCCATTCACAATCCAGCCATCTCTGGTCCTATGCTGGGAGGGGCCTTCCACATCAGGAGCTGCGATGTAAGTGCAGACCCGCATGTAGAAAAGACTTTCCTTGGGAACTGCCAGTGAGTGATGATCAAAGAAATGTCAGGGACAAGAACCCCTTGTTTTTTCTTCGGCATGTTGTGAAGCTTTTGGGAACAAATGAATGTGGGAACAGTCAGTCCCATGCATCTAAAGCTGGTGTCTGAGAGAAGAGGCCATCGAGATGGCTGGCCCATGACTCCCTGACGTCCGTGCCACGCACTGCCCCACCACCAACAGACCTGTGACCTCTTGTCATCTCTCTACTTTCCCCTGGCAGGAGACCCCTGCTCCCGAGAGGTGCAGGTCCCCCACCTGTGTTCTGAATCCCCTCCTCTCTTCCTTCAAAGAATCTCCATCCAACAAGTGTCTCTCTCCCATCTCATTAGATTCTTCCCCATCATTCCATTTGACGACATTAGCTCTCGTACCTCCTGTCCTAAAATGAACCAAGAAAACAAATGGCACATGAACTTCTCCGGCTACCTGTCACTTCTCAGCTCCAAGTTACGGTGACGCTTCCCCTTCTAGTCACCATAACAGAACCATTCTAACCATCCTTCTCTACCCACTGAAGTGTCATTTCCCCAGACCATCAATGCCTGCCATGTTGCCAAATTCCATGGATATGACTGTTGCCATCTTACCTAAACAGCCGATGAGTTTTAATACCCTTTTAAAAAAAGTAGGTTTTCTTTTATTTATTTGAGAAAGAGATGCAGAGAGAGAGAGAGAGAGAGAGAGAGAACAGGAGCAGGGGCAGAGAAAAAGGGAGAAGCTGACTCCATGCTGAGCAGGGAGCCTGACTTGGTGCTCGATCCCAGGACCCTGGAATCATGACTGAGCTGAAGGCAGATGCTTCACCAAATGAGCCACCAGGCATCCTGGGTTATAATACTTCTGACCTCTTTGAAAACCTTTCTTCCTTCCACTGCCATGACTCCTCCTGGTTTTTCTTCTGCCTGACACAGCCCTAGTCTGTGTCCCTGGCCCAGTTTCACTGCCCCTGTCATGCGTCTCACCCCTACACAGGGTGCAGCACGCACAGTGTTGCTGTGGTTCAGCGTATCTTGGGTGGGGTGACGGAGGAGCTGGAACCAGCCTTCAGAGTGGAAAGGCAGTAAGCAGTAAAATGAGAGGGGTCTCGCACTCCAAAGTAAATAATGCCCTAGTAGAGGAAGCAGAACTCAGTCTGCTCTATTACAAATGCCATATATGCTGTGAAGGAATGGTCCCTTCGTATTTGAATTCACTGCAAAGCAATTGGAAAGCAACGTCACTGGGCTATAGTCAAAGTTATAGCCACAGCAGCAATTCCCATTTCTTTAACGTGTACTCTCAAAGGTGGGTGATAAAATCAGTCGCTGGTCAGTATCTGGGTAGTCACCAGGCATGGCCCTGCTGGGCCACAGGAAGCAGCAGCCTGCTGGGGGGACCAGAGTCAACGTAACCTCAACAGGACTCGGCAGCCTGCTGGCAGGTGCGATGCAGCATGGAGAAATGATTCTCCTATCAGTCAGAGTGTTGCTCAGAAAGCCTGGTGGTCAAGCCGGAGCTGTCAGAACAAAATAAAGGCATCAAAAATCAAAGGCAAAGCTTTGTAATTTAGTTCAGTGAATGAGCTGGGTGAGAAAAGTGAGTCCATTTCAACAGAGAGGATGAATTTGTCAAATTTGTATTAGGATCCCATTATCACCTTTAATAATGACTATTTTCTACTTCTTACTAAAGATGTACGGAGAAGAGATTCTAGAGTCCATTCAGTGCTCTGGCTGATGAGAGAGAGACGCATAGCACTAGTCAGTTATTAAAATGATTAATACGGGCAGCAAACTACTGTTTTCCTAAACACAGAGCAACAATGTGGCAGTTTTCCTATTTTTTATTGTATTTAATAGTTGCAAGAAATGAAGGGTGAATCAAAGGTGTACATTTTCAGATACCAATTTAATCTATAGAATTTTTGCAAATATTTCCATGTTCCAGTACAAGTTCCTGAAAAAAAAAAAAAGGCAGTTATTCCATGCCTCCAGCTTAATTTAGTATAAGGATTTATAATCCTTAATCACCCTGTGGGGGTCAACATCTCAGCTCCCAGAAACAGCCATGTAAATTCTGAACAATTTTTAAGTCATCTGATTTTGCACAGTGACTTAGGAAAGCAAACGTGCACAGTCTCATCCTCTAAACCAGCCCAGTTCTCCAAGCCCTGCTGTGTTCTGGTCCCGAGCCTCACGATACAGGTCACTGTCATCACCATTGCGGGTGGGGTGGAGTTGGCACTTCCACTCAGGTTGTTGTTTAGCTCTGTTGATGAGGTTAGAGCTCCCCAAGTGGGAGTTTGTACATAGAGGAGTTTCTGTATACTGAGCAGAGAATGTTCTCTGTGAAAGTGGGAAGCGTGGTGAGTAGGCAGATGGTAGAAGATAGTAGACAGATGGATAGATGATGGACAGATAGACAATGGACAGACAGCCCAGGGTCAATTGGAGGAGGAAAGCCAGGTGTCTTTGCGCTTCTGTGAAAGTGACTTGTTCCTTGCCTTCCTCCTCAGGGACCCTCTGACTCATGCACCCGATCAAGTCTCCCCTCCCGCTGCCAGAAAGCCCAGGACTGCATGGAAGCTCTTCCCTGGCAGGTATAAGGATCCTCATAGGCTGCGTCTCGGATGCTGACCTCAGTCTTGGGTCTCCTCATTTTGTTTTTCCTTTCCCTAGAGTTTTTGTTTTAATTTAATCTGGTGTTTATCTTTATGAACTGTGTTTTTAAAAAAGGGGGGGATGGAGTTGGGAGGCTCAGGCTAGAACACGGGACCAAAGAGGATCACAGAGTGGGAGAAAGGTCCCTGTCCTTCCCCAAGGTCCCCTTCCTTTTTTTACAAGCCTCCATTTTGCAGCAGGGGAAGCAGAGGCTCTCAGAGGCTGTCAAGTCCTCTGGTAAGTGGCTGAGGGGACTTGCACCAGGCTTGGATGACTGGAGAGGTCAGGGTCCTGGGGGTCACGCCCTCTTCCCTCCCCAGACACCTGGGTCATCTCAGGAGCCCTGCTCTGACCGTGTCACCTTACCCCACATCCATCCAGGTCATGCCCTGGTCCAGCCAGGCCCTGGCCTGCATCCTCGCCTTTGTGCCCAGCCTTCCTTGGCACAGACGCTTCTCCTTCACAGCCTCACTATGTGCAGAACCCAGATCAGGGACAGTCTTCTCTCAGAAATCTTCCCTGGTCCCTGGAGGCCCTCCAGTCCTCCCTGAATTCCCCAGTGGGGCTTAGAACCCTCGAGCAGAGCTACACAAGCAACCTCTCCTGGGTTCAGTTCCACCCACACAAAGGCCTCAGACGCTGAAGGTGAAGTGCTGGCCTGAGGGGATACACCATGAGGGGATTGTTAGAGAAACTACTTCCTCACAGAGAAACTACCTGGGAGTTTGAGAAACTACTTTCCATGGTCAGGAGACCCTTCACCCCCCTCCCCCCCATCCAGGTGGTTTTGGGCATCGATGCTTACAGATGGGGTTCAGTGGAGTTAGATTTCCTGAATCTCAGTGGGATTTGCTGCCTGGTGTGAAGCAGCCAGCACCACGGACGGACCAAGGCCTTGAAGGCCTGGAAACAGGCCAGCTTCTACGCTGAACCATCACCAGCTATGCTGCTCAGGCTGGAAACCATTATGAGTGGCAAACAAATGTCCCATCTTCCCCAAATCCACACAAATCTGTATTAAGGGGCTCCCCAAACCACGGCAGCTGTCACCAGGCCTCTGAGGTAATCAGCTCAGTGCCTGGTGCCTGGTGAGGGATAAAAGGAGTCTCTTTATGTAAATCTCAGCCATGCAGAGGGGCTGCGTGAAAGGCAGTCATCGATTTTGACCTCTGCAAAGCACGTTCACTAAAAAATCTTGATTCAACTCCAAAATAATGATGGATTATTTACAATAACATAATTAATATATAACACACAATATATAATAATGTAATGAATAATAAGGGATATGAAGATACAAGGGTACATTGCAGGGGCATCTGGGGCTCAGATATAAGTCAGGGGAATTGGTTCCTGGTTCTGGGAAGGCAGTGTTTCCCATGGCTTTAACCACATGGCAGAGTTCCTGCTCCAGAAAACCCAAAGGGAAGGAACACTCTTTTCTGAGCTTGTGGCTCCCATGGTGCCTTCCATATCCTCTCCATCTCCTCCCAGACACAGGCAAAGAGGGGGTCGCGAGCCCAGGCTTGCTAGAGCCCCTCTAGAGGGACGAGTGTGCTCTCTGCTCTCCCAGACAGCACACTGTGGCCTCTGGGGATTCTTCCAGCTGGCATCAGGAGGCTCAGTCCTTCCCCCACTTGGAAGCAAAGCGCCCAGTATGGAAAAAGAATTCAAACTGTCACTTAGAGTTTTGCAGCCAGCCTTCTACAAACAACAAGGTGACGCACAAGCCACTGGGAACTCGGTAGCCCCCTTTGCCTCCGTTCATAGAGAGAAATACTAATATTTCCTCAATCCTTTCAACCATAATCCCACGCCCTGTTTCCTCAGTGGCTGCATTTGCATATCCATTAACTAGGATTCTTTCTGCATAGATGTGATATTTATGAGCCAAGTGGATAAATGCTACAATTCAAAGCACATCAACAAACCAACTGGTGGTGGTTTTATGTATTTTTATCTAGCAGAGTGCTGGGGGCTGCCGTTCTGTCCAGGAAGCTGGCTTTATTGTTTGAACTGAGGGGCAGGGAGAAGCAGAGAAGAGTGCTGTATTGGAGCAGACTAGCTGGGACACCACTGGTTGTAATCGTCGGAAGTGGAGACGTGTTGCCCAGCGTCTCTGAGCCTTGTCTAGTGAGTAACGTCGGTAGTGCACATTTTAGAGGATTTTTGCGAGAATTAACAAGGAGTCTATGAAATGTCTGTGAGCAGGTGCTCAGTGAATGACATCTTCGTTCCTTCCCATGGGTACAGATTCCATGCTCAGTCCTCCCAGCATTGTCTCCTTATCTGGAGATGGGGTGGGACTTCCCCATGATCCCATGGCCAGGGAGGGACAGAGCCCCAAAGTGGACTCCATGGACCCTGCACTGGGGACCCAGAATCAGAGCTCTCCTCGAGGGCTTCTTGAGAAGCCTGTGCAAACAAGGGGTCCTGGTGGGCTGTGGACTCTCCTCTACCATCTGCTGGGGTACGCGTGTGCCAAGTGGAACAGACAGGGTGGGAATGGAGACTGCCCGAAAAGGAAGGCAGACCTGCCCGAGATGGTGCCAGGGGTGTCGTGGTCCCAGAGGGGCTGAGGAGCGTGGGGACATGGGTGGGAAGGCACCCCCAAGAGTCCGGGGCATCCCCAGCACCCCTCAGTCTCAGCTGCAGTAGCTTCTGGGAGCCCACTGCATGGTGTGCAAGGCCTGTGTTCTCCCTGCACGCACAGCAGGCTGCTGGGCCAAAGCTGGATTGCCAGGTCAGAGTTGAAGCTATTTCAAGAGTTGTCTTTGATATATAAGAGCTGAGGTCTGGAAACTTCTAGAAGAGGCAAACGCCTTGCCCAGTGTGACAGCTTCTGAGTTATTTTCTTTGGCAGCGGATCCTCTGTAGCTGATCCAGACACGACACCACCCTGCCCTAATGGGTCCAACCAGAACAGAGACCCACTGGAGAAATGACGCCACACCTGGGCAGCCTGAGGGTTGCATGGAAAAGCCATTTCCATGGCAACAGATCCTTCACCAAAGAAACGGTGTGAGGTCACTTGGGACAGAAATAGAACTGTCTTCACCTTTGCTCCAGGATAAAGGGATTTGGGGTTTCTGTCAGTTGAAATAGAAGAATAAAAAGGATCCTCTGCATTTAAGAATGAGGATAATTATGTAGAATTCTGACTGCCCTTACGTAGCTGAACATCTTCCCAGAGAAAGTTGTTCATCATTTATTGCAGACAAAGCACAATGATGGAGAATCAAAGGAAAATGGGATTTCTGGTTTATTGGTTGGGAAACAATAAAACTGATGGGCATAAAATCCGCAAACCTTAGTACAGCATAATTTGTTTGCTGTAATTATGCAAATGCAGTCTGTCCCTGCCCAAGCTAGTTGTTCCTTTTATAAAGCAGTGGAGGAAAACACTATTTTTAACAATGTGTTTATTATACAAGTAACAATTATTCTCTGTGGAACTCTGGAAGAATAGAGGAGAGTATAAAGATAAAATAAACTCTGACCCAGACTTCAAGGCTGATCCTCAACTCCAGATATCATTGTGATCTCTCTCCTTTCTGCATTCAGTGTTCTTGAAAAACTGTAGTCACTCAGAGGATTCTTTCTTCTTTTTCTCTTAAGACAATACCCAGGATATTGATATTATGACTACTCTTCATTCTGTGTTTAAACAAAATTGTAGTAGTTGTCTACTTCTGAACAAAATGAAAATATGATTATTCTATTAGAGTAATTTATAAATCGTGTGCTTGTCTTCAAATAGAATTCCATTAAACTGCTTAGAGCCTATCACCCAACCACAGCCAACATTCATACGTGGTGTAAAATCTTCCAGTGTGTGTCCATGTAAGGATGTGTGGGAAGTACACTGCACCATGACTCACACTATGGTTGCCTGCCTTCCCATTGCTTGGCTCTGGGGTTATACATTCATTCTGGGGAACATTCCAATTTCTCACTATTAGAACAGGGAGGTGATTAACAACGTCATCTATGTGACTGACTGCCCCTTCCCATAATTTCCTGGAAGCCTTCAGAGAGGCCAGTGTTGCATGTGATCAGATTTTCTACAGACTGAAACCTTGTTACTTTCTCCCTGTAACAGAGATATACTTCTCTACCTCTCTGCCCAGTAGGGGGTTCTTGAATCTTTTCATTTTTCACCTTAGTGGTTCAGAACTTCTAATCTTAACTCTTTTAAAGTCAATCTTCGGTAAGTTAAGTTCAAACACTTCTTTTGTCCCCTCATATTTCTTCTTTATAACTCCTCAATCAAATATTTTCCCCTTTCTTTATATTTATCCTTTTTTTAATGATTTGTGAATGTTTTGAAACATAAAAATATAAAATCTTTGCCCTGTACTTTGGACAATTTCTTCCCGCTTGTTATTTGTCTTTAAACTTGATTATGGCATTCCTAGGTATGCAAAGCGTTTTTACTTGATGTAGCAGATTATTCCCTTGATGGATTTTTGTTCAGGTTTTGCTTAGAAAAGTCTTTGTTACCCTCTGATATGATAAGACAACGAATTCTTCCTTAGTGATTTATGCTTTTATTTTACTCCATTTTAATTTATTTTATTTTAAGGCAGATAAAGCAGCAAAGACCTAATTTGTAGGTCTAATGTGAAAGTGGCACCTTTTTTGGCAAATAATTTTCCTGGTACTGTCCTTTACTTGTCTGCTCTAAGTACCACATTGCTCCTGTTTCTGTTTAATATGGGAAACGAATTCACCCCGGAATCCCAGAGCCAGTGTGAATGGAGACGTGTGAAGACATGCTGTCTGATCCTCGCAACCCTGCACATAGTTCTTGTGGGGGTGGAAGGGGAGCGGCAGGCCTGGGAGGCGGAGGCCAGTTGGAAGACGCGTGCCAGCTCTGGCAGAGATTCAACTCTCACTGCACCTCTGACAGGCTGTGTGGTTTTGGGCAAGCTGCCCACTTTTCTCAAGTCTAGTTTCCTGGAAAAGGCGAGGCATGGACCACGAGGTTCCTAGGTTCCCCAGGGTCCTATAGGACCCGGGCCGCTGGACCCAGTGACCCTGCTGGTGTGGGCGGGCGGGGCTTGGCGCGCACGTGCCAGGCCCCAGGGAGTTGGTGGATCCTCTGCCCCATGAATCAGCTCTGCCATGTGGACGCCAAAACCAGTAGCTGCAAAGAGCTGATGTGAAAGTCTGCTCAGAGAACAGGCTGATGGCCAGGCGGGTCCCCCAGGGCAGAGCCACCCTACTCCAGGGACCTGAGCCTGTGCTTGACTCAGGCCTCACTCTTCCAGGAAAGGGTCCCAAACAGGGGACCCGAAGGTCCCATCCTGCTCTAAGAAGTTGTATTTATTCTACCTAGACTTGGTCTACATGGTGGGGAGTTTTGTTGGTTTGGTTTATCATTAAATTTTTTGTGAAGATTTAAAACTCACCATAATCTTGAAGTCATGTTTCCTTTTTTTTAAAATTTTTTTATTTTTTAATAAACATATAATGCATTATTAGTCCCAGGGGTACAGGTCTGTGAATCGCCAGGTTTACACACTTCATAGCAGTCAGCAGAGCACATACCCTCCCCAATGTCCATAACCCCACCACCCTCTCCTGACGCCCCTCCCCCCAGCAACCCTCAGTTTTGTGAGATTGAGTCTCTTATGACTTGTCTCCCTCCTGATCCCATCTTGTTTCATTTATTCTTTTCATACCCCCCTAAACCCCCGACATTGCATCTCCACTTCCTCATATCAGGGAGATGATATGATAGTTGTATTTCTCTGATTGACTTATTTCGCTAAGCATAATATCCTCTAGTTCCATCCACGTCATCACAAATGGCAAGATTTCATTTCTTTTGATGGCTGCATAGTATTCCATTGTGTCATTGTGTATATGTGTGTGTGTGTGTGTGTGTGTGTATCTATATATCTATCTATATATATATATCTCACATCTTCTTTATCCATTCATCTGCTGATTGATGGGCATCTATGTTCTTTCCTAGTTTAGCTATTGTGGACATTGCTGTTTTAAACATTCGGGTGAACATGCCCCTTTGGATCACTACGTTTGTATTGTTAGGGTAAATACCCAGTAGTGCAATTGCTGGGTTGTAGGGTAGCTCTATTTTCAACTTTTTGAGGAACCTCCATGCTGTTTTCCAGAGTGGTTGCACCAGCTTGCATCCCCACCAACAGTGTAGGAGGGTTCTCCTTTCTCTACATCCTCACCAGCATCTCTTATTTCCTGACTTGTTAATTTTAGCCATTCTGACTGGAGTGAGGTGGTATCTCATTGTGGATTTGATTTGTATTTCCCTGATGCTGAGTGATGTGGAGCATTTTTTCATGTGTCTGTTGGCCATCTGGATGTCTTCTTTGCAGAAATGTCTGTTCATGTCCTCTGCCCATTTCTTGGTTGGATTATTTGTTCTTTGGGTGTTAAGTTTGATAAGCTCTTCATAGATTTTGGATACTAGCCCTTTATCTGATATGTCATTTGCAAATATCTTCTCCCATTTTGTCAGTTGTCTTTTGGTTTTGTTAACTGTTTCCTTTGCTGTGCATAAGCTTTTGCTATTGATGAAGTCCCAATAGTTCATTTTAGCCCTTGCTTCCCTTGCCTTTGGCGATGTTCCTAGGAAGATGTTGCTGCGGCTGAGGTCGAAGAGGTTGCTGCCTGTGTTCTCCCCAAGGATTTTGATAGATTACTTTCTCACATTGAGGTCCTTCATCCATTTTGAGTCTATTTTCATGTGTGGTGTAAGGAAATGGTCCAATTTCATTTTTCTGCATGTGGCGGTCCAATTTTCCCAACACCATTTGTTGAAGAGGCTGTCTTTTTTCCATTGGGCATTCTTTTCTGCTTTGTCGAAGATTAGTTGACCATAGAGTTGAGGGTCTATTTCTGGGCTCTCTATTCTGTTCCATTGATCGATGTGTCTGTTTTTGTGCCAGTACCATGCTGTCTTGATGATGACAGCTTTGTAATAGAGCTTAAAGTACAGGCATTTCTCCAGAAAGGGCTTTTATCTCTCTGGAGAGGGTTTCTCTAATATCTTCCATGCCTTTTTTGAGCCTGGCTAGAACCTTGAGAATCGTCATTCTGAACTCTAGATCTGACATATTACCAATGTCCATATTGATTAGGTCCCTAGCCTTCAGTACTGTCTCTTGTTCTTTTTTTTTGTGGTGAGTTTTTCCACCTTGTCATTTTGTTCAGATAAGAATATATGAAGGAGCAAATAAAATACTAAAAGGGTGGCAAAGACCCCAGAAAAATGTATTTTAACCAAATCAGAAGAGACCCCAAATCGTGGGGGGGGGGGTAAAAAGAAGTTCAGAGAAAAAAAATTTAAAAAGGAAAACAAATGAAGAAAAATATAAAAAAGAAAAAAATATATATATATATATATTAGACTGGTGACTAGAACAGGGTCACCCACTTAATTTTGGGAGTAATTTGGTCTCTTAGAAGAAACTACCTCCCCAAATTTTAAAGAATGAAAAACATAAGTAAGGGTAAACATAATGAAGGGATGGAATATGCCTATAAAGATGAAAATTTTTTTTTTTTAATTTTTATAAAAGGAGTTGATAAAGTAAGTTGGTTGGGAAAATAAAGAAAAAGAAAGTGGAGAGAATTTGCTAGGGCTGGAGACTAAAACAAGCCCAGAGCTAGATTTAGGGTATATTTTGATCTATTAGAAGAAGTTGTACCCCTACTTTTTGAGAAGAAAAAACCCTATGTGTATACAAAAATAAAGTTAGATACAATGAAGGATAAAATATGACTATAAGAATGATGGTTCAAAAAAGATTATTATTATTTTTTTATGAAAGTTATTGTTAAGATAAATTAGTTAAAAATGTTAAAAGAGGAAAGGGAAAAAGTTAAAAAAAATAAGCAGAAGAAAAAAAATAAAATTAAAAAAAATTCATTAACTGCAAGACTAAAGAATCATGGGAAGAAAGCCATGAATTCCATGCTTTCCTTTCTCCTCCTCTGGAATTCTGCTGTTCTCCTTGGTAAGTGAACGTGGTCTTGGCTGGATTTCTTATTGATCTTCTGGGGGAGGAGCCTGTTGTAGAGATTCTCAAGTGTCTTAGCCCAGGCAGAATTGCACCGCCCTTACCAGGGGCCAGGCTAAGTAATCCGCTCTGGTTCGCTTTTGGGAGCTTTTGTTCCCTGAATGCTTTCCGTAGAGTTCTGGAGGACGGGAATGAAAGTGGTGGCCTCCCAAACTTCAGCCCAGAGGAGCCAAGAGCTCGGGGCCCCACTCCTAAGTGTGCCCTCAGAGAAAAGCGCTCAATCACTCCCGTCTCCCTGGCCTCCGGCAGCGCTCCAAGCTCACCCAGTCTGTGACCAAGCATCCCTGTCTCTGGCACACAGCTCCACCTGGAGATCCCTGAGCAGATCCCTGAGCTCTTCCAGGGGGTGTCTCCCCGGATCTTGTGGGGACCCCACTCACAGAGCAGTGGCCTATGCCATGAAATATGGCTCAAGGTAACCCCGAGTTGAGAGCTCACTCCTTGGCTTTGTCTCTGTAGCTGGCTTCCCTGCTCTAATACCTGAAGGCTCTGTGACACTCAGACACTTCCGATCCTTCTGTGACCCCGTGGGACCTGGGGCCACGCTGATCCTGCATGAGCTTCACCCTGGTTTAGCCTCTGGAGTGATGTCCCTCAGTGGAGCAGACTTTTAAAAGTCCTGATTTTGTTCTCCATTGCCGGGAGCTGGCCCCTCCCCCCGCGGTCTATCTTCCCATTGCTTTGGATTCACTTCTCTGCTGGTCCAACCACTTTCAGAAAGTGGTTGATTTTCTGTTTCTAGAATTGTTGCTCTTCTTCTCTTTGATCTCCTGTTGGATTTGTAGGTGTTCACAATGGTTTGATAAGCTATCTAGCTGATCTCCTGCTACCTGATGTCATTTCAGCCTGCTACTTCTCTGCCATCTTGACTCCTCCCTCTCATGTTTCTTTTTAAAATTCACAGGGTCCTACAGACCCTGAGCCAAAGTTCCAGTACAGACCCAAGGATTGCTTAGTGGGACACAGTCCATTCCTTCATTCCCACCATGCTCTATCGCTTCAGGCAAAGTCTTCAGCTGTCATGTATGCTCATTCATATGCTGCTTCTCTTGTAGTAAGAGGGAGAATGAGGTATTTCTTATATCCTTTCTGTGCCCTATTAAAAATGCAAAAACCCACAAAAAACAAAACGCAAGAGGGCTGCAGCTTCCAAGAGGAAAAATTAGTGCAAATCAATGGATGCCCAAAGGTGAAAAAAAAAATGCTATATGCTTACTTCACAAAGCACATCTGTTCTGAATGAATTAAAATTAAGGCATTTTTATGGAACATAAATATACACAGTAATAAGATCTATGAACAATATAGTGAAGAGAGGCATGGTGGAAAATTTAGTGAATTATGAAAAAGAAATATTCCCATAGGCCTTTTTAATTTTAATTCAGTAACTGATGTGGCTGAGAAACACATCTGCAAATGAAGTGACAAAATTTCCCAGACACAGTGGCTCATCGCTAACATGTCATAGAGAATGATACACTCTGATGGAGCAGAATCTTGAAAAATGGAGGTCTAACTGGACTTAGTGTTGTTCAGCCTAGAGCTGTCATAGCCAAGAACTTACAGGCCAGTTCCGAGGAAAAGTGAGACCAGTTAATCATTTGAAGCATTATCTTCTCATAAATGATGAGAGTCCAGGTAGAAATAATGCTCCAGGTGTCTGGGAGAATCTTTGGGAGGACAAGACATCTGTCCTGATTGTGAAAGAGAGCTTGGATATCTGAGAAGTGACTTACTCTGAAATAGTGAAGTCATCAAGTCCAACATAGATGAGCCAAAAGAACATATGGGACCACAGGCTAGGCTCCTTCTACAGTTGCTTCAAATGCTAGGCTTTTTACCCAATCCAAGGTGTTCCCTCCAAAATGGTGCATCTTCAACATGGGACGTGGGTTTCCCATCACATCGCTCCACGGGATGCACTGTGCTGAAGCAGGGTGTGTCGTGGGTAAGGACAGCAAAACTCCCACAGTCCTGTGCTGAGCCTGCTGGCAGCTCCCCCAGGCCCATGCTCTTGGGTGTGAAGTGTCATTATTGACGATGCAGAGGGGAGGTCAGTTGCTCTAGCCTGGATGTGATGCCAAAAAATGGTGTTTTAAACTGAGAAGTTAAGGTCTTAATGGAAAGGTCCCTCCCCAGTAACAAACTTGGAATCAAGACATCTTTCCCATAAATTCAACAATCTCTCTCACACTTGGGCTTTTCTTCTTCTTCCCCCCCTTCTTCTTCTTCTTCTTCTTCTCCTTCTCCATCTCCTCTTCCTCCTCCTCCTCCTCCTCCTCCTCCTCCTCCTCCTCCTCCTCCTTCTTCTTCTTTTCTTTCTTTGCCAAGCTTAGTTTGTGATTCAGCTCATATCCAAAATTGTCTTTGGAAAACTCAGAATGATATAGCCCACTTTCCTTGGCTCAGCCTGAATGACAGCCCTCAAATCGCAGAGCTGAAAGCTGATGTTTAAAAGAAGATTTTATGTTGTCAAGCTTTATGACCCACTATTGCCCGTTTTGTCTTGCTCATTTATACAGCCATGGGAGTTATAGCTTTTAATACAAGTACAAGTTATTGAACTACCATGCTATTTAGCACAGAAAACCATAGAAAACCTAAGCAAACCTAAGATCCCAAAGGATAACTTTGGAGTACCAGAATTCTGTCATTATATTGGTAGAAAAACCAACCCTGCATAGGTTACTCTGATGCTCAGAAGTAATGCTGAACACAAGGACTGTTATTGACACTTTAGTACAAAAGATATTCAAAGATTTTTATTCTAAATCAAGAAAGGAATACTTGGGGTGCCTGTGTGGCTCAGTGGGTTGAAGCCTCTGCCTTTAGCTCAGGTCATGATCCCGGGGTCCTGGGGTCGAGCCCTGCATCGGGCTCTCTGCTCAGCAGGGAGTCTGCTTCCCTTCCTCTCTCTGCCTGCCTCTCTGCCTACTTGTGATCTCTGTCAAATAAATAAATAAAGTCTTAAAAAAAAAAAAAAGAAAGGACTACTTTTTCAATAGATAATCGGATCAGAGAATGTTCCTCTCTTTCACTTGCGTTTTGTCCATTTTGACTTTAGAACAAAGTCCTTACCATGAGGTCATTCAATAACATTATAGTTTCTATTTGTTCTTCTTCAGTGGCTTTCCTTCTCAGGTCCCTTTATTTGTTTATGTTACCACCTGGCCCCTGACACTGGGGATTGTGGCTGCTGGTATGAGGGCTCCTGGAGGAGTGTGGTGTCCCATGCAGACAGGCTGTGTCCTCAGGAGCCCACTGTGCTGCTCTGAGTTGGTGTGGTGCCTCGGGGAACCATGGCAGAAGAAATGAGTGTGGACTATGTTTAAACCTGGGGCCCAAGTGAATATCTGCGGGGTGACTTGGGAAGGGGTATGGATGGGCAAGGGCATCCTGACCAGCAACAAGCATCCCTGAGTGATGTCTTCCCATGTCCAACAGCAAAACCTAATCCAGGGAGTGCATTCCAGATACTCATAGACTTTTCAGCTTTTTCCATCCAGGATTTGGAACAGGGATAGGATGGAGGTGACCTCCAGAATCTTGGTCAGTTTGGAAGTGGGGCTCATAGGGGAATCAGACACTAGGGGTAAAGGTTTGGCAAACAGCTAATTGGAAAGACAAGAGTTATAACCATCCTAGGACTCCTGTCAGATAAAAAAAATAGTGTTGGTTAGTTTTTATTTTTTAAAAGATAAACTTCAATTTTTAGAACAGTCTTAGATTTATAGAGAAGTTGTGAAGAGGGCTGTATAAGTCAGCTCAGGCTGCCATAAGAAACATCACAGACCATGGGTCTTAAATGATGAACAACTAATTTTTCTCATGATTTTGGAGGCTGTAGCCTGAGATGGTTGGATTCAGTGAGAGTTCTTTTTCTAGCTTTTAGATGGTTACCTTCTTGCTGTGTCCTTGTGTAGCAGGGAGAGAGAGAGCATGAGCTCACCTTCTTCTAAGGCCACAGTCCTTTCAGATTTGGGCCCCAGCTTTATGACCTCATTTAACCTTATTTATTACTTCCTACAGATATGGTGATACATTCTCATTGGGGGTAGGGCTCCTAACATATGAATTTTACGGAGATCAGTCCACAGTGACAGCACATTAAGTCCTCTGTGTCCTGTGCTCTGTTCCTCCTCATGTTGACCTCTTCTGTTTCTAGGGCATACCTGTTACAGCCAATGAACTAATACTATTACCCTAGTATTGACGGAGGTCCACACTTTATTCCATCTCCTTCGTTTTCCCCTAAAGCTCCTTTTCCCTTCCAGGATCCTAAAGGATATGGGATATCTGGGTCTCCCAAGGATCCTCTTAGCTATGACAGGTCCTCAGACTTTCTTTGTTTTCTTTTGATTCCTTTTGACGGCCTTGTCAGTTTGGGGGAATATTGATCAGGTACTTTGTAGAATGTCCCTCGTTTGGGGTTTGTCTGATGTTCTTCTTTTTATTTTATGGGGGTTCTGTGTTTTCAAGAGGAAGCTGACAGAGGAACACTGTGGTCTCATCATACTGTGTCAAGGGTGTGCACTCTGAACATGACTGCTTATTGTTGAAGCTGACCTTAATCACATGGCCAAGGTCGTGTGTGTCAGTAACTGTAGTTATTCTTTCCAACGGCCCTTGCATTCTGTTGTCTTTGGAAGGAAATGACTCTTGGTCATTTATATGTTTTCTCCTTTTTAATTTTTTGAACATTTCCTTATTTCCTGTCACTACAAAATGATCAAGGCTTTTGTCTATTACCTGTCCCAGCCCCAAGAGTCTCCCATTTCTCCAAGGAGCACTGGTTCCTTTTTTTGAAGGATATATTAGAAACCAAGATTTGGGATAAGGTGTAAAGGTTTTGCTTTTAAAGTATGGTTTTAAATTTCTGTCTAATATTCTACTCTAGAGATCATAATTCATTTAAACATGTTGAGTCTTTAACATTGGGTTACATATGGCCCTTCTTTTTGTTGTTGTTTTTAATTTTTTATTTCTTTTCAGTGTAACAGTATTCATTGTTTTTGCACCACACCCATGCAATCTGTGCCCTCTCTAATACCCACCACCTGGTTCCCCCAATCTCCCACCCCCCGCCCCTTCAAAACCCTCAGATTGTTTTTCAGAGTCCATAGTCTCTCATGGTTCACCTCCCCTTCCAATTTCCCTCAACTCCCTTCTCCTCTTCTTTTCACTACATTTGTATCTTTGGGGTAAATACCCAGTAGTGCAATTGCAGGGTCATAGCGTGGCTCTATTTAAAATTTTTTAAAATTTTATTTTATTTTTTAAGTGTTCCAAGATTCCTTATTTATGTACCACACCCAGTGCTCCATACAATATGTGCCCTCCTGAATACCCACCACCAGGCTCACCTAACCTCCCACCCTTCTCCCCTCCAAAATCCTCAGTTTCTTTCTCAGAGTCCACAGACTCTCATGCTTCATCACCTCCTTTGATTTCCCCCAATTCACTTTTCCTCTCCTTCTCTTAATGTCCTCCATGTTATTCCTTATGTTCCACAAATAAGTGAAATCATATGATAATTGACTCTCTGCTTGACTTATTTCACTCAGCATAATCTCTCCTCCAGATCCATCCATGTTGATACAAAAGTTGGGTATTCATCCTTTCAAATGGAGGCATAATATTCCACTGTATATATGGACCACATCTTCTTTATCCATTTGTCCATTACAGGGCATCTTGGCTCTTTCCACAGTTTGGCGATTGTGGTCATTGTTGCTATGAACATTGGGGTACTCTATTTTTAATTTTTTGAAGAATCTCTTCGCTGTTTTCTAATGTGGCTGCACCAACTTGCATTCCCACTGGAGGGAGTTGGGTGGATGGGTGAGCCTGGTGGTGGATATTAAGGAGGGCATGTATTGCATGGAGCACTGGGTGTGGTGCATGAACAATGAATCTTGGATCACAGAAAAATTAAAAAAAAAAAACCGCATTGAGTCTTCTCCATTGAACAAACTGTTACAAACTTTGTTCAGTGAATCCTATAAGTGTGTGTAATGGAGAAATTTCAGAAGAACTCACTTCAATCCTTTATTTCACAATAATAACCTCTAAAATGAGTTGATCTGTCGCCTTCCATCTTAGAAACAGAGGTCTGTGGGCTTTGAATCTGTTGGCCATGGAAGAATTCCTCTGCTCCTCCTGTCCCAATACTCCCACCAGGGCTGCTCACCCTTCTGGGGTGGGAGGGAAATTGTGCCAAGAGGGTTGAGCTTCTGTGGTCTGTACCCACACCAGCCACCCCTGCCTCTGCTCTTCCTCTCCTCTATGTTTACCCAATAGAAAGTGAGTAAATCCTGAGTTCTCCCTGCTCCCTGCTCCCTCCAGCTGGCTTCAAAGGATCCTAGCTCAGAGTAGGAGCAGGTGCCCCATTTGGTCATGTGAAAGATAAGGGCTCATTTATCACTGTAGGACAGAATGGGAAGGGGTGCTCATCAGCAAGGTGAGCCCTGTTAACAGGTTTGGTTTATAACTGTTTTAACCTCTGCCCCTCTGCTGTTGAGTCTCCCCAAACAGGTTTTGAAACAAACTATTGGTGGTTTTCCTTTTTTCTTGCTTTCAAATTCCCAAAGAGCCTCAGACCATACATTTTTAAAAATTAATTAATTAATTAATTAATTTTCAACATAACAGTATTCATCGTTTTTGCACCACACCCAGTGCTCCATGCAATCCGTGCCCTCTCTAATACCCACCACCTGGTTCCCCCAACCTCCCACCCCTCGCTGCTTCAAACCCCTCAGATTTTTTTTAAAAAGATTTTATTTATTTATTTGACAGATAGAGATCACAAGGAGGCAGAGAGGCAGGCAGAGAGAGACAAGGAAGCAGGCACCCTGCTGAGCAGAAAGCCTGATGCAAGGCTCAGGGTCCTGGGATGACCTAAGCCGAAGGCAGAAGCTTTAACCCACTGAGCCACCCAAGCACCCCAAACCATACATTTTAAAAAATGTGTTAGCCTGTAAGCTGCTTCTCTTTACCTCCAACTTCACCTTATGTTTATTTTTAATCATACTATTTCAAGTCCTCTTGGAAGAGCCAGCCGTGCAGAACTGTATACCATGTCCATGGAAAGTACAGCACAGACAGCTGGGAGTGGAGTGGGAGCACCAAGCAAGAAAGCAACCAGCAGACTCCTGTGGGCTCTGGTCTCTGACAGGCCTGAAGCTGGACTCCATAGCCCCATGGTTATTAGGAAGTGGTCCACTTCTTCTTTTCTCTGCCTTCTTTTTTTCTCTCTTGCCCTATCCTGACTTCCTCTTCCTTCACCCCTTGGAGAAAACAGAACAAGAAACACTTTCTCTGGGGGAATTATCAGGCTTTGGAGATCAGATGTCTCAAGGGTCCATGGCAGCTGTGGAAGCCTGGTCCATATATGTTTTACCCAAATCCCTGCCAGAAAAACCACTCCCATGGAAGGCAGCTCAGAGACATGGTGTCAGGAGCACATGCATGAATCGAAAAAAAAAAAAAAATGCTTCCTGAAGTCTGGAATTGTTAAACTGCATACTAAAATTTGACCTCATTTTTCCTTTTATTCTTTTTTCAGGTTGTAACATAAATTATTCTTGTAGAAATTAGTGAATTTCAGAGTCTTCAGGACTTCCATAACCTATGGATGTTAACACTTACCTGCCAGGTGGAATTATGATGATAAAAAAGGATAATAAATGTAGTCTGGCACAGAGGTTCTTCTAATTTTTCCTTTTATAAGCAGTAGTGTTTGGAGGGTAGGAAATGTTTGAAAAAAAAATCAACTGTGAATAAACAATACTATGAATTGGAATTGTTATTTATTTCTTTAGTTTTATATTTTCAGTGTTCCAAGATTCATTGTTTATGTACCACACCCAATGCTGCATGCAATTGGAATCGTTCTTGACAGGTTTATATTCAGTTCCTGGGCATCTTGTTCTGCTTGCAATCCTAAAAGAGATCCATGACATATTGTTTAAAGACAGGACTCTTTCTTATGGGACGCACCACACACTTTGAATCAGAGACCTTATAGCCAGGATGCATTGCCATCCTGACACTTAGGGTCCGATTGTCTTGGAGGTCTTAGATTCCCAGGTGAGAACAGTTCCATCAAGCAACTTTTCAATGACTCCACTAAATGGAGGAGGAGTTGTCCACTTCCCTGTGGCCACTGTGAAGTACTGACACCACTGGACCCATAGCCAAAAAGCAAGGAAGTCTACTGGCTGCATTATTGCCTCTGATGACTGAGAGGGTATAGGGTAGCTACTAAACATTGGGGGCACAGAAGACCATATGGCTGGGACCGGGGGCATTCTCCAAGTGCCTCTTAGCACTTCTATGGAAGAATTAGCTAATAGTAGAGTTTAATGGAAAACTAAAGAAATATAACCCCCCTCCAAAAAAAGCAGGATGGCGAAGAACTCAGACCCTTTGGGAATGAAGGCTTGGGCTCCTCTACCACGTAAAGAACCCAGAGCCGCCCAGGCTCTGGCTGAGGGCAAGGGAAACATAAAACAGTGGAAGAAAGAAGCCCTAGACAGCGGCATAACTTCATGACATTACAGAAATAAGTATTGCAGGCACTTTGGGTATACTTTGCATATTTTCTATTTGCTTATATGTATATATTTTTTTTCTTTATGTTTGCTGTTATGGACTCTCCTCCCCATGTTTCTTTTATGTGTAATTTGTTGGACATTAATTTCATAATCTATGCAAAAGCCCCAGAGAGATGGTGACTAAATGTAAAGAATGATTAATCCAGCCAACAACCAAGGCAGTTGGTGGGGTGCTATGTCTCTTTATCTTGGGGAAAGGGTGAGGATTTCCTCACCTCTAAGACACATGGCTGTATTTTGTTAGAAAGAAGTATAGAGCTTTTTTGTTATAGGGAAGTTGTAGTTGTGTAGGAGGGTATGTGTACAAAAGGGGTGGACTGTGTCAGCTGTTGATTTATTGTCTCCACACTCCAAACTGACCCTTCACAGACACTTTATATATTTTCCCCTTGCCAGCTGGCACAATATTTGTCAGTGAGGCCGCTGAAGAGTCATTGCCAGAGAAGGGGATTTTCCCTCCTGGATCTGGGGTGTCGTGGCAGGCTCCTGCAGCATCCAGTATTTCCCCAGCACTTCAAGACATCGTCTCAATAACCACCTCCTCATGAGCCACCTTCTCATGAACCACTCCTGAGAACACATTTCCAGCAAGCTCTAGAGGGCTAATTTCTAGAAAGATCTATCGATGTTACCATGGCAATTTGTCTGCCACCTGGTAAAATGTGGGTGTGCCCTGTCTCACCAGGCTGAACCCCTCTGCCCTTGGCAAGGGGTGGGGGACTTCTATGAGCCCTCTGTCTCAGCCCTGGGGTGGGGCTTCAGAGTGGCAGCTGCTTCTATCTCTGCTATGCCACACTCTTGGGAGGTCTTTCATTTCTTCCTAGCCAATCCCGTGTTACTCCAACCCCCCATTTTACCCAATTCTGTATAGTAAACTTTCCCTGTCTAAATTACTCTGTGGTTTTTGTCTCCTGATGAATCTGTAATTGAGAAAAGACTATAAACTCTTGAGGAGGAAAAAAATACGAGTTTGAAAATTTAAAAAATCAATGCTGGAACATATTCTTCATGGGTTTATCCATTTGATTTCTGTGGGTCCTTTCTTCTGCCCCTTTTGCTAAAACAGCTTCATAAGATATTATCTAAAGCTTCATTTTCTCCAGGGTTGATCAGCTTAATGCATAAAATGCCTCCATTTCAGAAAACCTTGTAAGCTGAATCCCTCCAATGCTTGCCAGCCTCAGCCTGGTCAAGCTGGAAACCATCTGGGCCTTCATGAAATTTAAAATGGGAATGTGGAGGGTGGAATTTTACCAAATCTAATGTGTGCATGTTTGTGAATTCTTTGTGTCTTTTTTTTTTAACCCCAAACTGTAATCTCGAATGAAGAAAAAAAATCCCCAGAACTTCAAAGGAAAATTGCTTTTTAATTTCTTAGCAGAACGTCAGTTAAGAGAAAAGCTCTCACAGCTGTACCGGATATAGATTTGGAAGGCCACTTCTCCTCATGATATCAGGCTTTTTCCATGGAAACAATCAGAACCAGCCGAGGTTAGGATATCCCCTCTTTGGGGCAGCCAGACCGGGCAGGACTGCCTGATTTGGATTTCTGGGACTTGTTTTTCCTCTGGCTCTACTTCCCCTTCAACTGCTAAATAAAATATTATTTGGGTCATGGGGTTTTAAAATTATTACCATTTTTAGAGAGAGCTGGGTTTCTTGTTGGAGAAATTGAGATTTTGGATTTATGTGCCTGAACCACCATAGGGTCCTGTCCGTACTTTCAGCTAAATCCCTTTCCTGGCATGCACCTGTGCGACAGGAGCAGAAAGCACCTCACACATATGCTACTGCTGCCGCCGAGCCTCGAGACTCCTGGGTGTGTGCGCGGAGCTGGAAGTGACCATAATGAAAGGAGACAGCATCTTCCCAGGTGAAGGTCAGAAAGCGGCAGCTCCATATGCATGTCTGCAGAGTTGACGTTCTTCCAAATGAATCTGGGATTTTTCTGGGAAGAAGCGGGTGTGGTGTGTTAAGGAGGAAAATAGGAATTTCCGCCATGGTTAACTCACCGGTGGATCTTGGGAAGCTGCCTCCCCTGCTTTGGGCCACTTCCATGCTGGCAATGACAGGAGTTTGGTATTCCTTCAAGCTCAGGAATGTCATTACCTGACGTTTCCTCCTAAATCCCTCATAAAGAAGCCCACCGAAAAGACAGTGGCAGCAGCAAGACCTGGACCACTGCTGAGGGTGTGCATGGCTCTGTGACCTGTGCAGCACCCTGTTCACCCACTCTGACAGGGAGAATAAAGAGGACAGAGGCTTTCAAAGAATAGTCCAGAGATAAGTCCCAAGATGGTCTGGAAAAAAGGGGGCTGTGGTCAGAGTTTTGAAGCTAAATTGGCAGAAGTTTCCAGGCAAGTCAGCATAGGGAACAAGTGAAGTGGGCCTGCAGGTGTGAGCCTGGCGTGGCCTGTAGGGGAGGAGGGTGGGGGGAATCTCTGCAGTGGCCACGTGACCAGACTCAGTTCACTTGGGATTTGGAGCATTTGTGGGGTGGCCTTGCTGTGCCTCATTCCTTAGCCTCTAAGTGGACATCTAGGAAGCAATTAGCCTTCTTAGGAGATGGTGAGAGTCCAGTCTCTGAGGAGCCCTCACAGTCTGGCCAGATCCTGCCATTTTCAAAAACAAAACAAAAACCACAACAAAACCCCAAACAGTTTACACAAGGGGTTTGGAGAGATTGGTCTCCTACTCCTAGTCACCCAGCCATGCTGGAAGAGCCTGTCTCTCCCTCTGCCCGATCCCTCACCATACTCCCACTTCCAAGCTCTGGATCAAATGAGTGGGAAACACCCGTGTACCAGCAGAGGTGTGCTCCTGATGAGAGTTTTTTCACTTCAATAAAGCTTTCTAGAACACCTACCCTGTCACAGGCTATGTGCCTGTGTTTCATGCTTGCTAGCTGTGTGATCTAGGGTGATCTACTTGCCTTCCTGAATCTTAAGTTTACCATTCATAATATGGAGATGCTACTAGCTTCCTTTATAGTGCAGTAAATATTAAATGAAGCAATGCACATGGGACTGGAGAAATGACCTTAAAATCCTGCATTATAAGGTATATTACCAAAGGAATATTGTCTATTGATTTCATCACTTCTTTTTTTTTTAAGATTTTTTAAAAAAGATTGTATTTATTTATTTGATGGACAGAGATCACAAGTAGGCAGAGAGGCAGGCAGAGAGAGAGAGGAGGAAGCAGGCTCCCCGCTGAGCAGAGAGCCTGATGTGGGGCTCCATCTCAGGACCCTGGGATCATGACCTGAGCTGAAGGCAGAGGCTTTAACCCACTGAGCCACACAGACACCCCTGATTTCATCACTTTTTATTGAGCATTCAGCATGGGCCTGTTGCTGTTCACACACTGAAGACAGAACAGTGAAAAAGGAGGACAGGATACCGACCCTCAAAATCCCACAATGCCAGTGACACAGGTCGCAGAGCAAAGGTATCCAAATTCCAGGGATGACTTGCATGACTTCAAATGGGTTTTAGAGGCAGCACTTTCTGCACTGGCTCCAGGACTACCCTTCAGAAAGCAGGGTGCTAGAACCCTCAGCATTCTCTCTGTGATTATATGGCTCCTTTCTAGACCAAGAGTTACCAAGCTAATCTCCCTCACTCATAAGGATGTGTGTAGTAAACAATTTCTAGTTGGAAAAGCTTTCTGAAATCCTTGGTGTTCACATTATTCACAAGGATATTTTATCTTACAAGAATTTACTGTTTTTAAATGTTTGAACACTTAGAAATACAGACCAATCACTTAAGGTCAATTTAGATTCAAACTAAAATAAGACTTTTTTTCCCTCCTGCTTTCTGGGGCTTCTGGTGCAATGAGTTTTGGATGTGAAAGGGAAAAGAATCACTGCACAGTCAATAAAACAGATTCAACAGCCAAAATACCAGTGACTCACTGGCATCCTGTAAATGTTCCTTCCGTCTGGGACTGTCAGGGGCTCTGACAACCTCAGGACTCCAGGATAACATAATATATGGCTTAGCTTTCCAATTAAGAAAAAAAAAAAATAGACTCAAGAATGCAGTTGGTTTGAAATTTCCTCGGAAGAGAAAAGCCCAGATGTCTTGTTTTGGCGTTTGTGTCTTAGCACCAAGATCTAGTTTCTGGTCTTAGGGATTTGTGGGAATCTTTTTGTAAAAATGCCATGGTAACTCCCATTTAAAGACATAACACTTCTATATTATTAATCACCAACCTGGTCATGGCATGTGGTTTAGAAACAGTAATGAATGTAATGTGGGTACCTTAGCAACAGACAAACAAGGCACCCATTAGAAAACATTAAATAAAGAAAACAGGATCAGTTACTTCTAGTACATTTAGTTCTTTATAAGCAGAGTTCTTGACAGTTGGTCAGTAACAATCTGTGAGTTATTCAAATTACTGTCTAAGATGGTGTGTTTCCAGAGATTCAATTAAGCTAATTTTGGGTGTGGATTTCCAGTGTAACAAGCTCCAGGACTGTTCACTCTCTTCTAGTGGTTTGTGCCCAGTGGCAATTTCAGTGATGGCTGTGGGTTTCATGCCCCCAAGGACAGTGCCTGCCCACCCCCATGCAGATATTTTTCCTTAAATGATTTTGTTATCCCAATTTGTAATTGGGGAAAATAAGGGAATTTGAACTTTTATTCATAATTTTGTTGCTTTGGTTTTGGTTTGCTTAGAATTGAAATAATGATTTTAAATGGAGCAATAATGAACGCTGCTCTGTGGGCACACAGTGAATGTCTTACACTGTCTCATCAGATTCTCACTCTCTCATGCCACCCTGGGACATGCATTCCCAACCCGTCCTGGTGGATAGCATCTTCAGTGTCACAGTGAAATTTCCCAGTGTCCCCAGAGCAAGAAAAATAGTGAATGATTTTCAGTAGTTAGGTCTCACCAATCCAAGAGTTGTAGTGCTGTGATAGGCACGTATTAGAATAGACTCTCAAGAGTTCATCACAGGCTCAATCCATGTCATAGATGTCTCCATGATTCTTGGAAGATGTGGGGTGTCCATTGGTGTCCTTGTCAGTTTGCTGGGTCATGATTTAGGAACCATGGCCTCATGAGGTAAGTCCTAGTAACATCTCAGTTTTATAGATGGGAAAACTGAGTTTGAGGAGGGTAAGGTACTTTGCCAAGATGATACACCTGGTAAGAAGCCATGGGGCCAGGAGTCAAAGGTGGGACCATTGACTCCAGAGCACACACCATTTGCCTCCATACTTGTCACCAAACTTCCAGTTAGGGGAGAATTTCAGGATTCCGAAGCCAGATGACATAAGGACAAATGACAATTTGGGATGGATGTCAGAGGCATGGGAAGTGAAAGGAAGGTCTGGAAGCAATTCATTCATTTTCCTGTTATCATTTTTCCATTTACTTCATTTGTTTGAAAAGCACACATGACTGGTTCCTGAACTGTGCTCCCACAGAACTCCCAGTCTGGTGGGAGGGGATGAGATGATGGGAGCCATACGTATTTGCCATCTCTGGGGTTGGGAGCACAGAGTGGGGGTCTGCATCAGGCTAGGTGGAGGCAGAGGGGCAGGCAGGGTTTTGGGTGGCAAGGACAGAATGAGTTATACAGAACAAAGTCAGAAAATAACAGAACAGCTTCTGGAAACTGGCACAGCCCTAAGATGGTCCTTCTATTTCAATACCAAATGGCCTGCACCCGGCTGACTCATCCACATTGTCTTACCTTCATCATATTGTTCTAATTACACTTTTACTAAGTGTGAACGTATATGATCAGCAGTCTTTGGGATGCTCTTCCTTGTGTTTAATGGTGGTGAAACTCACCTTTGGCTCAATATGAAATTTGGAAATAGAAATTCAGTATCTTAGCAACTTTGACTTACATTTGGTTGTGTGTGTTTTTCCTTTTTAAAACCCATAAGTATGTACGACTCCACCCTTTGATCAAATAATGCATGATTTTCCCTTCATACCAGGTCACTTTTTCCTTGGAGGAAGCCATATTTTACAAATGCAGCAATTCAAGGAGCATTTCCTGAGCACCTGTGTGTAAGAGGACTCAGAAGGACTCATTTCTCCACCCAGAGCTAAGCCTGGGAGGATTGGGAGGGGAACCAAGGGACCCACCAGTACCAGGACATGCCCAGGGGCTGTGGGCTTGAGCAGACACTTTAGGAATAAGTAAGATCAGAAAGATGGGAAGAGGGGAAGGATGGACCAGAGGGGGCACCAGGTGCAAGCCTGGAGGCCCGTAGTAGGTGGCCGTCCAGCATGCCAGGGCCACCAGGTCATAGAGCAGCAGGCACCTGGAACAGCTGGCTTGCAGGAGCCAGTGAGGGGGCACTTACAGAGAAGGCAGAAGGATATAGGGATCTGATCGTCAGGAGATGAGCTACCTTGCTGGGAGACTGGAGTTTTCTTGAAGCCACTGAAGGGTTCTAAGCAGGTGAGGGTGATAACTCCAGTGATCTGACCCACCAAAGGGGCCACAGCTATGCAAAGGCAGCCCTTAGTACATATAATACCACTGAAAATAAATTTTTACAGTCCAGCTATTTCCTATCATCACTCGACAAATACTGATGAGGCATTGCTTGTATGCTAGGCACCATGCTGGGGATGGCTTCTGAGGGAGACCTTCTTCCTGGACAGGAGCACCCAAGGAGCACTAGCACTCATCACCAGAGCCCCATTTGTCCCTCTCTGCCTCTGCTTTAACCTCTTATCCTCTGCTTCCCCTTCCATCTCACTGCGAAGTAGAAAGAAGAGTAAACTTCCTCAGGATGCTAGATGGTTTTGTCCAAACTGAAGAGGTTTTCTGCTTTCTTCAGTGGACAGGGAATGGTCCCTGAGTCACCAGGTCATGAAGGCTGCCTATCTCTGTCCTTGAGCTTTAAAAAGAAAAAGCCCATCTACTCTATGTCTTTTAAAAGATTTAGCAGGGCATAAGAGCATTTCTCCTTTATCCTAAGAAAGGAGTAAATTGGTTTCTTTATGCTTCCATACTCCAGCAGAAGCCCATTCTGCTGTCTGATACAAGACTTCTCTGCCTTTTTTTCCTCAACTTTTTCCTAATTCAAAAGCTCTGATAAGATAGATAACTGCTGTGCGCATATGTATGTGTGAGTGCCTGTGTGTGTGTGAGAGAGAGAGAGAGAAGGAGAGAGAGAGAGAGAGAGAGAAAGTTCTAGAGAGTTCTGGAAGCTTAAGAACCTCTTGTTGACTGTGTGCCGAGGTAGATGAGGTATCTGTGGGACAGCCTCCCCATCCTTCACCCAGCTTCTGTGATCAGGGAGGGGCCAACTTTCATGGTCTATATCAACAGGCCCCTTATGTTCTCTGCCTTCTGGTAGGGTTTGGCCAACATGAGCTAGGTGCAGGAAATTGGAGGATGAGATGCAAATGAGGTCTGAATATCTATATACACACTGGGTGCCCATCCCATTAGGCCCCCCCAGTTTGGTTACATCCCTTCACCAAGGATCCTAGTTCCTGTTACATGGTCATCACATAACTGTCTTGGGTTCTGGCCTGCACTGGTGATGGCTCCCAGGGTCCTGTACTACCTGCTGTTGGTTGCTCTCACTCCTCTTCAAATTCCTCCTTGGGAATGTCATTGTACCAGCTGGGTTTTGCCTGGAATCTCCCTGAAGTAGGTGGGACTGAGCCACAATGACACAAAAGAGGGAGTCATGAACACCCCTGCTGCCTGCAGATGGCGGTGCACAATGTGTCTTTCCTCTGAGGAGTGAAGCGGAGAAGAGAAGTCTGTGTCCAGGAAGGCATGGAAGTTGAGATGTCAGCCCCACACGTGATTGTGCTGGAAGTCACAAGGCTCATGTCCTTCACTGAAAGATATTCAAGTATAACTTACATACAGTAATATAAACCCATTTTCTTGGACAATTGGGATCATTTTACAAACATACTTCACCACATACCCATCACCACAATGAAGACACAGAGTGACCCCATCACCTGCCAAACCTGCCCCACGGCCTTTTGAGGTCGGCTGCCCTATCCATTCCCAGAAGAGCAATAACAGCACCACTGGTCAGTCTTACTTTAGGCATATTATATGAGGCTATTTTCAAACCACGTTTTCTTAAAACAAGTTCTATTAAAAAAAATGAGACTATCATTTGCAAATATCTTCTCCCATTCTGTGGGTTGCCTCTTTGTTTTTTGTTTTTTGTTTTTTTGTTTGTTTGTTTTTGACTGTTTCCTTTGCTGTGCAGAAGCTTTTGATTTTGAAGAAGTCCCAAAAGTTTATTTTCACTTTTGTTTCCTTTGCCTTTGGAGACATATCTTGAAAGAAGTTGCTGTGGCTGATATCGAAGAGATTACTGCCTATGTTCTCCTCTAGGATTCTGATGGATTCCTGTCTCACATTGAGGTCTTTTATCCATTTTGAGTTTATCTTTGTGTACGGTGTAAGAGAATGGTCGAGTTTCATTCTTCTACATATAGCTCTCCAGTTTTCACAGCACCATTTATTGAAGAGACTGTCTTTTTCCACTGTATATTTTTTCCTGTTTTGTCAAAGATTATTTGCCCATAGAGTTGAGGGTCCATATCTGGGCTCTCTACTCTGTTCCACTGGTCTATGTGTCTGTTTTTATGCCAGTACCATGCTGTCTTGGTGATCACAGCTTTGTAGTAAAGCTTGAAATCAGGTAACGTGATGCCCCCAGCTTTATTTTTGTTTTTCAACACTTCCTTAGCGATTCGGGGTCTCTTCTGATTCCATACAAATTTTAGGATTATTTGCTCCAGCTCTTTGAAGAATACCGGTGGAATTTTGATTGGAATGGCATTAAAAGTATAGATTGCTCTAGGCAGTATAGACATTTTAACAATGTTTATTCTCCCGATCCAAGAGCATGGAATGGTCTTCCATCTTTTTGTGTCTTCTTCAATTTCTTTCATGAGTGTTCTGTAGTTCCTCGAGTACAGATCCTTTACCTCTTTGGTTAGGTTTATTCCCAGGTATCTTATGGTTCTTGGTGCTATAGTAAATGGAATCGATTCTCTAATTTCCCTTTCTGTATTTTCATTGTTAGTGTATCAGAAAGCCACTGATTTCTGCACATTGACTTTGTATCCTGCAACGTTGCTGAATTGCTGTATGAGTTCTAGTAGTTTGGGGGTGGAGTCTTTTGGGTTTTCCATATAAAGAATCATGTCATCTGTGAAGAGAGAGAGTTTGACTTCTTCATTACCAATTTGGATACCTTTTATTTCTCTTTGTTGTCTGATTGCTATTGCTAGGACTTCTAATACTATGTTGAACAAGAGTGGTGAAAGTGGGCATCCTCAAACTCAACACACACGAAACAGGCAAACATAACAAAAAATGGGAAGAAGATATGAACAGACACTTCTCCAATCAAGACATACAAATGGCTATCAGACACATGAAAAAATGTTCATCATCATTAGCCCTCAGGGAGATTCAAATTAAAACCACATTGAGATATCACCTTACACCAGTTAGAATGGCCAAAATTAACAAAACAGGAAACAACATGTGTTGGAGAGGATGTGGAGAAAGGAGAACCCTCTTCCACTGTTGGTGGGAATGCAAGTTGGTGCAGCCTCTTTGGAGAACAGTGTGGAGATTCCTCAAGAAATTAAAAATAGAACTTCCCTATGACCCTGCCATTGCACTCCTGTGTATTTACCCCAAAGATACAGATGTAGTGAAAAGAAGGGCCATCTGTACCTCAATGTTTATAGCAGCAATGGCCACAGTCGCCAAACCATGGAAAGAACCAAGATGCCCTTCAACGGACGAATGGATAAGGAAGATGTGGTCTATATACACAATGGAGTATTATGCCTCCATCAGAAAGGATGAATACGCAACTTTTGTAGCAACATGGACGGGACTGGAAGAGATTATGCTGAGTGGAATAAGTCAAGCAGAGAGAGTCAATTATCATATGGTTTCACTTATTTGTGGAGCATAACAAATATCATGGAGGACAAGGGGTGTTAGAGAGGGGAAGGGAGTAGGGGTAAATTGGAAGGGGAGGTGAATCATGAGAGACTGTAGACTCTGAAAAACAATCTGAGGGGTTTGAAGTAGCGGGAGTGTGGGAGGTTGGGGTACCAGGTGGTGGGTATTATAGAGGGCACAGATTGCATGGAGCACTGGGTGTGGTGAAAAAGAATGAATACTGTTTTCCTGAAAATAAATAAATTAAAAAAATGAGACTACATTGTAAAAGTATGTTGGATATTTCTCATAAGGAAAGCTCGCACTCACTTTGTAAGGCAAACTATTCTATTGGTGAATAGCAATGACGATTAGGGGGGAAAAGCCTGCCCTGAGTGGCGTCAAAATGTGCCTTTCTGCCACTCTGTTTTTTTTTTTTAATTGTGATATAATTGACATATAAAGTTGTATCCATTTTAGGTGTATGACATAATGATTTGATGATGTAACTACACACTGTGACATGATCATCCCAATAAACTTTGTTACTATCTTTCACTGTAGCACACTGTAGCACTTTCAATAATGAGAACTTTTAAAATCTACTCTTTGAGCAACTTTCAATATATAGTACAGTATTGTTAACTAGAGTCACTACACTCTTCATCACATCCCCAGGACTTATTTATCTTATTACTGGAGATATGACTGATTTTTTAAATTTGCAAAAGATTCGCCATACTGAAAATTTGTGGATTTTTACCAATGCATAATACCATAAATCTGTCACTGTTATTTTATACAGAATAGTTTTACTGCCCTAATGATCCCCTGGACTTCAATTTTCCTTTCTTCCCCTTCTCCTCCAGTAACCACCGATCATTTTATTGTTCCTACAGTTTTGCCTTTTTTTAAGAACATCACATAATTGGAATCATACAACCTGTAGCTTTTCAGACCAATTTCTTCTTTTACTTATCAATATGCATATAAAGTTCTTTGGTGTTTTTTCATGGCTTAATAGCTCATTTCTATTTATCACCAGATAATATCACCATATTCTTTTTCTAGTATCAGAATTCTTTGGGGTTTTCTATAAAGACCACCATGCCATGCCATCTGGGAATAAAAATATTTTCATTTCTTCCTTTCCATCTGGGTGGCTTTTATCCCTTTTTATTGTCTCATTACACTGACTAAGACCTCGGATATGGTATTGGATTTCTAAAACCCTTGCTATATGGCTACATGAGGCCATGTGAGGAAAGTTTGGTAGAAAATGTATAGTGTGTGCTTGTGGCCACGGCATAGGGTCCTTCCACAGGGCACCAGCCTCCCCTTCAATTAGGCGGCTTTGGGACTAGAACTGGGTGAGATCCGGTTATAAGATAAATAAGAACTAGGGATATATTGTGCAACCTTGCAACTAGAGCCAGTACTGCCTGGTGGTAGACAGAAAGTTGCTGAGAGAGTAGATCCTAAGAGCTCTCATCGTAAGATATTTTTCTTTTCTCTTTCTATTCTATCTATTGGAGATGATGAATGTTAATGAAGCCTATTGTGGCAATCATTTCACAATATATGTAAATCAAACCATCATGCTGTACACTTTAACTTACACAGTGATGTGTGTCAATTATTTCTCAGTAAAACTGGAGGAAAAAGAACTGGGTGAGAGGCCAGGGCTTCCTACTGGGTGACTCAGTCATGTTCCTGCTCACTGGACTCAGAATTTTTCTAGTTATATATATATCAAGTAAAACTTTAGTAGGCTTTTCATCTCTTTCATCCATAGGAAGCACTGGATAAATTAGCCATGACCATAATTCCCTGCAGTATAAAGCACATTACCACCCTGACCCTGCAGCCCCCTTTGATGTGGATGGTTAGGCGCAGCTATCCAGGCTCAGTCGCTCTGGGATTCCATCACCCCTGCTGAAATCAGGTCAGAGGGGCTGTTTCACATCTCCTGTTTTATCCTCACTCACAGAGAATGCCGGGGCAAAGGTTTTTCAAGGAGGCTGCTTCTCTATTCCTTGTTTGGTGTCCTTTGGGACCACCTGAAGACAAAGTCAAGATGAAAGTGAGTGGGTTCCACACAATAAAGCCTACTTCTTTATCCTCATCTCCCTAAGCATTTGGATTCCTTTCTCCACACTATGCTGCAGGAGCTCTGACATCCTGACCTTGTCAAATGTAGGTCAACAATAAATCCAAGTTTCAGTCAATGAACAACGCCAACTAGCAAAGCCATTCCAGCTGTGAGAACTAGAACACGAAGCCCTGAATCTTGTAAAAGTGTTCCCATATTAGCAAGTTGAGTCTTATCCAGTTACATTTCATCTTGCTTGGTTTGGTAGAATCTCATGTACTTTTTGCCTTAAAATCCACTTGTACTTCTTGCTCCTGGCAATAAAATCCTTGCAGTGTTCTCTGTGCATATGCTATCACCTTCTACAGAAGACCTTGGGTCACCATGGGCCTGAGTTATAGGACCAGAGGCAATATAAGATAGTGGGGAAGGGTCCAGAGGAGCACAGTCATCCCAACAACTGCCCCATGTGGTATTCCATAAGCAAGGAAGGTCTCCTACTTCCAGGCAGGGGAGATTTGTGACCTCAAAGATTTCAGATTATTCTAAATTAATCTAACATTCCCCTCCCATGTTGCAGTGCCTGGCTTCTTCCAAATTAGTTGCCTTTATCTTAACATGGGAGTCTTGACAAAGTTGCATATCAACTTGGTTGGAATTGGTTGAACTCACAATCAGCTTGGTTGGTTGAACTCACATAATTATATTTGTGACTTAATTTCAATTATGTCTGTCATGTGGACATATAAAAATGAATACCTGTTTTAGATCTACTGGAGAATCCTTTGCATTCTCTGTGCATACCTGAGCTGAGGTTAAAGTTCCAAGCATATCGTTTTCTTTGTGAAAGATGTTTAGCACCATGAGAAAAAAATATCCCACCTCAACTTGGAAAGCTGCAAGTGGCTGGAGAAATGAGAGGCCTCTCAGGAGATTAAGAAATATATCCTATAGCGCAGCATGGAGTCAGTATTAATGGCTTATACTCCAATTATAATAGGCACCAGTGTGACCACCTAAATAGAGAAGTAACCTTATTGTTAACGCAGCATACCATCAAGGTAAAGCTGATGGATTCAGCTGATAAAGAAACAGAGAGACCTTGTTAGAGTAAGATAGTTTGTTCTTTACAATGACAGCAAAAGCAAGAGTAACAAAGGTACCTCTTCCCCTTGTCCCTTGTCCCACAGGATGATAACAAAACAGCAGAAACCAGACATGGTGACACGAGTCATTGGTACCCTGCTGGCAAGGATCAATTTCATGCTGTACCTTGGCAGTTTTATTGGCTAAAGCTGTGTCCTCAAGGTGGAGTTTGGGGATGCAATTGGGTGGGGGAGTTAGAGAGTCTCATACCTCATTAGAACCTAGGAGGTTTAGGGGCACTTGGGTGGCTCAGTGGGTTAAGCCTCTGCCTTCAGCTCAGGTCATGATCTCAGGATCCTGGGATCGAGCCCCACGTTGGGCTTTCTTCTCAGTGGGGAGCATGCTCCCCCCTCTCCCTCTGCCTGCCTCTCTGCCTACTTGTGATCTCTCTCTCTCTGTCAAATAAATAAATAAAATTAAAAAAAAAAAGAACCTAGGAGGTTTAGCTGTATCTGTTATGCTGCATGGAGTAGAGAATGAGGACAGGAAGCCATGTTCCAGAGAAAGACCTGAATGAAGATAGCATAATAAGTGATCAAATGAGGAGGTGGTGGTAAGGAATGAGGAGATGTGAACCAGGAATAATTAAGTGGAGATAAAGGTGGGATAACAGGTGGAAAGACAAAACAGGCTCTGTTTAGTTATGTTCTGTGTCTCTGGCTCTTGTGTCTTCTCAGCACCTCCCACCTCTACTATAGATCAGAGAAGTCCTAACCCTCACTACCACCTTTCTGTGCTTGGATGAAAGAAGTTTCAGCTCATCCTCTTGGGCTTAAGAATGGAGACATCCACCTTTTTATCTTGATCATTATAGCTTCTGAGACGTTGGACAGCTTTGGTCTCATCCATCCTGCTGCCTGCCTGATAAAAGTCCTACAGCTTGGGAAACCAGGGTTCACAGAGAGAATACAGAGCAATGAGGCAGTAGAACCATTTCATGTCTTAAGTGGAGGTGGTGGACTTGAATATTCTACAGAAGGCTGTGTCCCTTCTTCCTTGATCAAGACTTCCCTAAGCAGTTAATCCTGCAGCTTCTTCTTAATAATTTGCAAGGACTGAACACAAGGAGAATAAGAAATTTCTTATTAGCTTTTGTACAAAGAGGGTGTCTCAAGTGCTGCAAAGTGCTGTCAAGCTCTTTCCTATGCCCCTCATCAACACAACAGTTTTTAAGTGGTTGGCCACCTCTGGGAAGCAGGTGCAGACAAACAAAGTACTGTTTGGAAAATTCATGGAGACTCTAAGAATAGGATTGCTAGTTTGCAGGAATCCCATCAACCAGCATGTTTCCTTGTTCATCCCAGCACCTGCACACTAGACCCTTGAAAATGTCGTCATGGTGGTAGGGTTGGAGGCCTTACATGGGTCCAATCATATGGGTTCACTCTTACCGAGTGTTATCTCCTACTGCCACCACTGAATGGCTAGGCTGTCGACAGCAGAACTCAATGCGGAGCCCTGAGTCTGGTACCATTCCTATGAGAAAAACTAGTTGGCTGCTGGCAGTTGATTACATCATATCTTTCCACCTGTAAGGGCAGTGAATCATCTTTACTGAAATGAACATCTATTCTGGATAAAAGCTTTTTCTCTCCACACAATTCTTTGACAACTGTGCTATTCCAGAGTTCACGGAATGTCTGTTTTACTGATACACAATTCTATAAAACATCACTTCAGACCAAAAAATCCATTTTGTACGTTTATGGGCCTTACCATATATCACATCACCATATATCACATCATCATCTGGCTTAGCAGATTAAAGTTTCAGACCTTCTGTTTCATCGGAGGTGTTGTACACCAAGATGCAATATATGGACAAAGCTGATACATGGTCCCATTAGCTAGAATATGTAGGATTGGGTGACAAGGGATTGAAGTAGAACTGCCTCTCATAATGTCACTTTCAATAATCCTGTGTGGAATCTGTTTCCAATACTTTAACACCAGGCTCTTCTCGTGTGCAGACTCTGATTACCAAGCAGGGAACTTCCTCCAGGGACACAGAGTTCACTGATTTCAAAGCTGTGTGTACAGCTTGTTCACTTTGGACTCATCATGCCAGTGGATCAGCAGGCGAGTAAGGAGGAAGGATAACTGACACTTGTCACAAGAATTTCTGGAACCTGCAGGACTCACTAGAACATCTTCTAGTGCTTTTAAGCAATGGTCTGTCAGTAACAGACCATTTCAGCAATCAGGTCCTGACAGAGGCAAGGGAACAAAGCTTGTAGGGGTGAAGATCTAGGTCATCTGACAAGGCAACCAACCTAGATCAGCTGAAGTGTTAGCTAAATGTGAGGGGGATCAGGAAAGGTTGGTGATGAGGGAAGTGATGAATAGTGATGGAGCCCTTGGAACAAATTATAGCCCTGAGACCTTACCTTGTTCCACTAACTATGTGTGTTAAGTCTTGAAGACTTGATCTTGGTTGGACTGGATGTAATGTAGGGCAGTCATGGATCTGGGGAGTGTAAGGGATCCATGTATCAGATATCTTTGGGCTCCTTTCTCACCTTCTTGGCCTCACCTAGCTTCCAGCTGTGACTACTGTGGGAAGCTCTGCATAGCTTCCACTCACATTTTGCAGACATCTCTGGACTCAAGCATGAGCCCACGTCCTTCACTTCCTGTCTTGGAGCTCCTCCAGTGCTATGGATAAGGTTGGTCCCACATGGCACACATATAGGGATAGCTTAGTAGTGTGGAGACAACCAATGTGGATAAGGCCTAATAAATAAATGTGTTCCCTTTTGATCTTTGGGGAAATCAATTATAAAAGGCATTCTGTATGATAAGGTCCTGGGTGGGATTGAACACCTGTTGCCCATAACAGTGACCCTTATAAAAGATTTTACTTTTCCTCTTTCCTTTGCTCTTCCTGGTCCTTTATTTCTATTCTCTGAGATCACATCTCCAATAAAATTTCTGCACACAATCTTGGTTCAAAATCTGCTTTTATGGCAGTGAGTTAGAGTGGAAGCTAGGTTCAGCACTCTCTTTCCCAGGGGTTGGCTGACAGATCAGATTAATCAACCATGTAGTGGGGCCAGATAGGACAGCAGTGGTAGGGCAGCCAATATGGGTGGCTAACAGGGACAGTTCTCTGGAACTCCTTGCTCACTTTTATCCCCTTGCCTTCCTCACGTGGTTTCACTCATACTCATCTCTTTCCTGAGTTCTAGATGGCACAAACACAGGTGTTTAGGCACATTCATGGCTGAAAACAATGTGTTACCTCCCAAAGTCATCTATCTCCCCGAGCCTCCATTGGTGTTGATTCTGTCACACCTTCTCAGGCTTATGACGGTGGATGTCTCCTTGATCACTTCTTTTCCCTACAACCAGTGACCAGTTGCCTCCTCAAGGTCTTTCTAACTTACCCCTCCCTTCAGTTCCACTTGTGTGTATCCCAGACCAGATCTTCCTCATTTTTCCTGGTGTTTGACCATTATTTCAGAAGCAGTGTGTCTGTCTATAGTAGCTACTCCATCACTCAACAATCAAAATCACTCTTATTACCAGAATTTTTGTTCTAAAACCTCTCATTTGCTGAAAGGGAGGGGGTTGGAGGATGGGGTAGCTGGGTGATAGACTTTAAGGAGGGCATGTGTTGTAATGAGCACTGGGTATTATGTAAGACCGATGAATCACTGACCTGTATCTCTGAAACTAAAAAAGTGTTATATGTTAATTAATTGAATTTAAATAAAAAATTAAAAAATAAGACATCTAATTTGTCCATTTAACAAATGTTTGCTGACTCCCCATCTTCCAGCAGCAGTGGGAAGAGACAAAATTTGAATTCCTTGACTTAGTTTTCTAGAATGTTCACAAGCTGATTCATATTTATTTCTTTCACATCATTTCCAACGTTCACATTCTCCATCACAACTCCACTGAGCTATGTGGTGACAAGTGGACCTTATCATCCCAGTATTTAATTCAGATAGTTTGTCTAAGGGAAGAGAGAAGGAAGTTGTTTTCTGATCCAGTGCTATTCTTACACACAAAATAAAAGGCTTCAATGGTATCCAAACTTGGAGAAGCTATAGAGGGAAGCTGAGTGAGATGTCTTCCAGCTCTCTAGAACAGTGTGTATAATGGCACTGTGGCAGGTAGGAAGTCTCCTTCAAAGTGATGGCTCTGGGTCATCAAAGCCCTCAGGCAAGGAGTCAGTCTGAAAGACTCATATCTAGATCCTCATCCATCTGTTCCTTTCTGTAGGATTTGGATCTTGGAACACCACTCAGTCTGTCCCATCATCTTGCTACAACTTCTTGTTTACTCTTCCAGTGCCCAGACTCTATCCTTACTGAGTTCTGACCTTACTCTTTACATTGATGGGACTTTGGTCCTTTGCTTAGCTCACTTAGTACCTGGCCACACAACAAACACATCATTCTTGCTCTTGAATTTCCCAACTTATGTGATGATGACCCAGATAAGCCCACCCTACAGTGGCACCAGAAGTGACAGTTTGGGGTAAAATGGGAAATCAGTGGTGGCACTAGTAAAGCATCTTCCCTGACTAGACAGCATATCTTCCTCTGAAAAGCTGTGGGAGCTTTTGGGGGCTGGTGGGACATGAGCAGCAAGAAGACAAACATGACATGAGTAAAGATTTGAGAAGTGTCAAGGCTGGAGGAGACTCAAGAGCAGGTCATACAGCCAAGGTCAGAGCTAGAAGCTTGTGTGGATCTTGGCCAGGACAGTTTATGATACCTGATTGTCAAACGATCTAGGTATTACCAACCAGACTACAGCATTGTGGTGGGAGATAGAGAAACCAATGGGGAACCAGAAGCTTGAGTTTTGTTGTGACCTTGTAAATAACCAGTGGAGTAGCTTCCCCTCACCAAATGCTAGCTAATCTCTGAGGTTCCATAGTTCGCAGTTGTCTGGCCATCAATGGGTTGTTGGGGTTTCCTTTGGGAGCACCACTTCTTTCACATAGGACTTGATTCTTCCTAATGTGCACACCCAGAAAAGACTGTGAATTATTTCTTACTACCTGGATGTTTGGAACTTCCCTGATTCCCATTTTAAACCTGGTTTTTGGCTACCTTCTAATTATGCAAGCCACCCCACAGCTTTCTAATAAATTTATTTTTATTTTATTTTATTTTTTTAAGATTTTATTTGTTTGTTAGAGGAGAGAGAGAGACAGAGCACAAGCACAGGCAGACAGAGTGGCAGGCTAGAGGCAGAGGGAGAAGCAGGCTCCCTGCTGAGCAAGGAGCCCAATGTGGGACTCAATCCCAGGACGCTGGGATCATGACCTGAGCCAAAGGCAGCCGCTTAACCAACTGAGCCACCCAGGTGTCCCTAATAAATTTATTTTTTGATTGAGGTAGTCAGAATTGATTTCTGCTGTTTGTAGCCAAAGAATCCAAAATGATGCAGAACATTTCTGCCTCTGATCCTCTGTCCTCTGTGATTTCAAACATTAGGATATCACGAGTTTGGAAGGGGAGTTGTGCTATAGAAATGCTCTTCACCTGGGAAATGCTCCTGGGTGTGGAGCTTTGACAGGGCTGTGTTCTACCTTCTCTATGCATCCCATCCCAAATGCATGCAGGTTGGGCTGACACTGGTTACTGCCTGCTTCAGTGGTCTTTTTGGAGAAAACCCTGGTCTTTAGAGCAATGATTTAGGTGTTTTAAGTCCAATAGTAGTACCTCTGGATCAATTTGGCAAGGGTCTGGGGGACTGATTGGGTCTTCATTATTTTCTGGCACTTAATCAGAATCATTCCTCCTGATCTGTTTCATATATTTTATTTATAAATTTTTATTTGAAAAATTTCATTTCCTTACTTAAAAATAAGCTTAAAAGCCACTGCTTTGACAGACTCAACTCTTGAGAGATTTCCCAGATGGAAACTCACTGAAAGTCTGGTTCTACTTTGTCATGATCATTGGCTGATGACTCTCCATTGGCAAAATGCACGTAGGCATGGAAGCTATTTTCTGAAGAATCTGAGCTGAAAGCCCAGTTTTACTGACTCTGTACCACTATGTGTTTAAACATGACTCAACTAACGGATTAAGTTAATGGAGTTAATGTGTGTGCAAGGCTATTGCCAAGGGAGCCAACGGGGGAAAATCACTTCTAGAAGGACACTCAGAACAAACTTGGGGAAGTCCCATATCCCTAGGCTACTAGGTGGTGTATGGGAAAACTCACATGAGCTGAGTGACCTATCTCCTGCCAAGGCCAACAGCACACTGGGCTTCCCTAGTCACTGTGGCTGCAGAAGCAGATGCACAAAAATGGACAGTAGTTTTGGAATGGCTGAGATGTTGCATGGGCAGAGAGAGAAGATATGCAGCATTTCAGGCTTGTTGAGGCTAAATGACTGAGCATCTCAATGAATAATCACAGGAAGGGAGGGGAGTGGAGAACCTGAGTTGGAATTGCCAATGCAAAGCAATGAATTAGATGAGAACAGGGGAGCTATTTAGAACTAACAGACTAACACAGTGAGAGGAGGATAGTAAACCATAGTTTTAGAGTAGATTGTGTTAGGGTAGTGATTTAGGCAAGGTTTGAGAGGGGCTCCTAATTAATGATCTGAAGATACTACAAACAGTAGGTACCATTTTTCATGTATCTGTTGGTGCCAGACACTGTATTTGGCACCCGACATCCATCATCTCATTTCATTCTTGAAAAAATTCACAACCACCAGACACACAAGATTTAGATGGTGTTAGTTCCATCTACTGATTTATTTATATTTTTATAAAAGGACCGGGAAACATTCATGACCTGCCCTGGTTGCCTTGTGAGTAAGTAGAAGATGGAGTTTGAATTCTGATCTCGCTGAGGAAAGGATCTCATGTTTTTACCTATATGAGGCAAAATTTTAGAATTATGTAGTATATAAATGTATTGTCTTGAAATTCTCTTAAAATTAATTAAAACTTTTCTTCTAAGCAAAATTACAAATAGTAAATAAAAATAATATACTAGGCAAACAGGAGTTTCTACACAAATTATAGGCAAGATATGTAGAAACCTTTGACCAATTTCATTCTTCTCATAATTAACTTCCAACAAGTTGAAAAACACCAATCCTTCTCCCATTTGAAACACAAAAATGGAATTTTTTCTACATCTGAACACCTTTCAAATCTTTTAGCTTCTTTCCAGCCCCATAGACCACTGCTCCAGTGAGTGGTGAGTACTGTGTCCATCTTTTGCTTAGATCAGTTAAATCACCTTCTCATTAGTCTTCCTGCATCCGTTCTGATCCTCCAAATATTTCTCACATCCACAGCCAAAATAATCTCTGAAGAATGCTAACTCCACTCAGAACCCTTCAGATCTTTCCCATTGCTCATATAATAAATTCTCAAGGCTCTTCTCCTGAGGTTCCAGTTTCCTTTGTCAACCTCTTTTTCTCCTCACTCCTTTCCAGCCTGTCTGCCCTCTTTGCTCATCCAGCCACTCACCTGAATTCTGCCCCCACTTGCCTCCATTTCTTTGAACATGATGTTTTACTCCCCAACATTCTTCTTTTTCTTCTGTCCCTTCCCAGAAAGAAGTCTTATTTACTCTTCAGTTCTCAGTAGATAATTTCCTTTCTTGAGAGAATCTCTCCTTAGTCCCCTAAATTAGGGTATTATAGAGTCTAAAAGCACACTGTGCTTCTCCTTGTACCTCATTTTTACTTGCAATGAGGTGTTTGATAAGTTTCTCAGTTGTATGTAAGCCTATCATGATGCTTTGCTTATTGTAGGTGCTTAATAAATATTTGTGGAAGGAATGAATACTTGAAGGTCTTAACGTGACATTGATCTGTCTTAGCTTATGCTCTTCAGAAAAAGGGAGCCTGAAACAAACACATATTATATACATATTAATACTTTCATTGGGAAGTGATCCTAAGAACAAAACTAAGCGGGAGGCAAAGCATATCAGGAAAGAAGAGAGCCCAGTGTGAGATATGCTGTTAAGTTGACCACTGCTATAGGAGAGTGAATGCTCAATGCCATGAAACCTGAGAAACCACACAAAATGTGTCAGAGTCATTATCAGTGCTGTGGGATTGGATGGAAAGAAGTGTTTATTCAGTGAACCATATCTTGCACTGCTCAAAGATTTTCCCAATGGAGCATTAACTATTACTGTAGATTTAATGTTTGTATCCCTTCCAAAATTCACGTATAACATCTTACTCTCAAGGTATGGTACTAACAGTGGGGTCTACAGGAGGTGAAGAGTCATGAAAGTGGAGCCCTCATGAATGGAGTCAGTGCCCTTATAAAAAGACCCCAGGGAACTCCCTCTCCATTTGAAGACACAGTGGGAAGATGGCTATCTGTGAACCAGGAAGATCTCACTAGATATCAAATCTACTGGCACCATAATCTTGGACTTCCCAGGCTCCAGAACTGTGAGAAATATTTGTTTTAAAAGCCACCCAGTCCATCGTATGTTGTTTTAGCAGCCTGAATGGACCATACCTCTGGGTTGTGCATACGTAGGCAGCTTTCTGCAGCATCCAATGCCCCAGCTTTATCAGAAGCTATAGGTAGTAGCCTAGAGATGTGGTGTAGGCCTGAGGTAAGGTGCTATCAGGTTGCACCTGGATGAAGCTATCAGAGCCAAGTCATTGCATCCCCAGTGGGTTGTCACTGAGTTGCTGGAATAGGAGGCAGGTGTGTGAGTTGTGTCTGGGTCTACTGTTTGTGTCTCCTGTGTCTAGCCATACTGTACATTATATCTGGCCCCAATTCTAAAAGTGTTATCTCACTGATTGTTAGAACAAGGTACCCTTACTCTTGCTGAAAAGCAAGATCTAGTGTGATCTGTGACAGTTTCCTTAAATGTGGTAGCCAAACCTAGTCTCTGTAGACTTAAAACAAGAGGGTTAGTGACTCAATGTTGAGTCACTGCAGATTGGTAATCCACAATTGATACTTATCTCTCCTTTTTCCATGACTCATTCTATATTTTCCTCCTCCTACAAAAGCACTTTGTGGATCCACTGCTTGTGTGGGAGAAGAGTTAGATCTGCATCCATGAGGGGGCTGAATCCTTATGCTGACTTGCACTTATTCAATTATAATGGCTTCATTTTCTTCTCACAGTTATCCCTGGGGAGTCCTGGAAGCACCAAGATACACTTGACTGTCATTCCTTGGTTCATCCCTCTCTTTTTCCATTGTGTAGGAGAGTGGTTCTAAAACTGTGGCCTGCAGAGCTCTGGGTGTTCCCCCAAGACCTTTACAGTGGCCAAACAGAACACTGTAAAGGTCTTGGGGGAGCACCCAGAGGTCTTCAGACCATATATATATATATTAAGAATATATAAGAATGAATACACACACACATATGTATATATGTATACATATGTATATATGGACAGGGCAGAGGGAGGAGGAGCAAGATGGTGGAGGAGTAGGAAACTGAGATATCATCAGGTCCCATAAGTTCAGCTAGATAGTTATCAAATCATTCTGAACAGCTACAAACTCAACAGGAAATAGAAGAGGAGAGCAGCTATTCTAGGAACAGAAAATTGACCACTTCCCAGAAGTGTATATTTTTCTGGGGTCATTGATACCCTTTTAACATTTTGTTCTCTCATTCTTCTATTCTTATTTGGGTAAAATGACAAGGTGCAAAAACTCACCACAAAAAGGAAAAAAAAAGAACAGGAGGCAGTACCAATGGCTAGGGACCTAATCAATATGGACATTAGTAATATGTAAGAACTAGAGTTAAGAATGATGATAATCAAGGTGCTAGCTGGGCTCAAAAAAAGCATGGAATATATTAGAGAATCCCTTTCTGGAGAAATAAAATATCTTTTGGGAGAAATAAAAGAACTAAAATCTAACCAAGTTGAAATTTAAAGAAGTTATTAATGAGATCCAGTAAAATAATGGAGGCTCCTACTGCTAGGATAAATGAGGCAGAAGAGAGAATTTGTGATATAGAAGACCAAATGATGGAGAATAAAGAAGCTGAGCAAAAGAGAGACAAACAACTACTGGGCCACAAGGGGAGAATTCAAGAGATAAATGATACCATAAGATGAAACAATATTAGAATAATTGGGATCCCAGAAGAAGAAGAAAGAGAGAGAGAAGCAGAAGGTATATGGGAGCAAATTATAGTAGAGAATTTCTCTAATTTGGCGAAGGGAACAAACATCAAAATCCAGGAGGCACAAAGAACCCCACTCAAAATCAATAAAAATAGGTCCACACCCTGCCATCTGATAGTAAAACTTACAAGTCTTAGTGACAAAGAGAAAATCCTGAAAGCAGCTTGGGACAAGAGGTCTCTGTAACATACAATGGTAAAATTACTAGGTTGGCAGGAGACCTATCCACAGAGACCTGGCAGGCCAGAAAGAACTGGCATGATATACTCAGAGCACTAAAAGAGAAAAACGTGCTGCCAAAAATACTATATCCAGCTAGGGTATCATTGAAAATAGAAGGAGAGATAAAAAGCTTTCAGGACTTGGTGTAACACATAAACAGTGAATTCTCGAACACTGAAAAGAAATTTTAAAAATAAGTAAAAATAAAAAAAAAAAAACCTTAGGATACACACACACACACACCCCAACAAAACAAAACAAAACAAAACAAAATTAAAACGAACTCCCAGGACAAACAAAAACTAAAAGAATTTGCAAACACCAAACCAGCTCTACAGGAAATATTGAAAGGGGTCCTTTAAGCAAAAAGAGAGCCTAAAAGTAACTAACCAGAAAGGAACAGAGACACTATAAAATAACAGTCACCTTACAGGCAATACAATGATACCAAATTCATATCAATCAAGAGTTACCCTGAATGTAAATGGGCTAAATGCCCCAATCAAAAGACACAAGGTATTCAGTATGAATAAAAAACCAAGACCTATTGATATGCTTTCTGCACGAAACTCATTTTAGACCCAAAGACACCTCTGGATTTAAAGTGAGGGAGTGGAAAACAATTTACCATGCTAATGGACATTAAAAGAAAGCTAGGGTGGCAATCCTTATATCAGATCAATTAGATTTTAAGCCAAAGAGTATAATAAAAGATGGGGGAAGGATACTATGTCATATTTAAAGGGACTGTCCAACAAGAAGATCTAACAATTTTAAGTATCTATGCCCCTAACATGGAGCACCCAATTATATAAACCAGTTAATAACAAAATCAAAGAAACACATCAACAATAATACAATAATAGTAGGGGATATGAACACCCCCCTCACTGAAATGGACAGATCATCTAAGCAAAAGATCAATGAGGAAATAAAGGCTTTAAATGATGCACTGGGCCAGATGGACATCACAGATACATTCAGAACATTCCATCCCAAAGCAACATTCTTCTTTAGTGCACAAGGAACATTCTCCAGAATAGATCACATCCTGGGCCACAAATCAGGTCCCAATCAGTACCAAAAGTTTGAGATCACTCCCTGCATATTTTCAGATCACAATGCTCTGAATCTAGAACTCAATCACAAAAGGAAAGTTGAAAAGAACTCAAATACATGGAGGCTAAAGAGCATCCTACTAAAGAATGAATAGGTCAGCCAGCAAATTAAAGAAGAATTTTAAACATTCATGGAAGCAAATGAAAATAAAAACACAACTGTTCAAAATCTTTGGGACACAGCAAAGGCAGTCCTGAGAGGAAAGTATATAGCAATACAAGCCTTGCTCAAGAAACAAGAAAGACCTCAAGTACACAACCTAACCCTACACCTAAAGGAGCTGGAGAAAGAACAGCAAAGAAAGCCTAACAAGAGCAGAAGAAGAGAAATAATAAAGATCAGAGCAGAAGGGGTGGGGGGTGGGAGGTTGGGGTACCAGGTGGTGGGTATTATAGAGGGCATGGATTGCATGGAGCACTGGGTGTGGTGCAAAAATAATGAATACTGTTATGCTGAAAATAAATAAATGAAAAAAAAAAGGAAAAATAAAAAAACAAAAAAAGAAGACCCATCCTCAACAATCAGACAACAAAAAGAAATAAAAGGTATTTGAATTGGCAAAGAAGAAGTCAAACTATCACTCTTTGCAGATGATATGATACTTTATGTGGAAAACCCCAAAGATACCACTCCAAAACTGCTAGAACTTGTACAGGAATTCAGTAAAGTGTCAGGATATAAAATTAATGCACAGAAATCAGTTACATTTCTATATACTAAATGCAAGACAGAGGAAAGAGATATTAAGGAGTTGATCCCATTTGCAATTGCACCAAAAACCATATGATACCTAGGAATAAGCCTAACCAAAGAAGCAAAGAATCTGTACTCATAAAACTATAAAGTTCTCATGAAAGAAATTGAGGCCAACACAAAGAAATGGAAAAATGTTCCATGCTCATGGATTGAAAGAAGAAATATTGTGAAAATGTCTATGCTACCTAAAGCAATCTACATATTTAATGCAATCCCTGTCAAAACACCATCAATTTTGGGGAAACCTGGGTGCCTCAGTGGATTAAGCCTCTGTCTTTGGCGCAGGTGATGATCTCAGGGTCCTGGGATCAAGCCCCACATTGGGAATCTCTGCTCAGCGGGGAGCCTGCTCCCCATCCCCAAATGCCTCTCTGCCTACTTCTGATCTCTCTCTCTCTCTCTCTGTCAAATAAATAAATAAAATCTTAAAAAAAAGAAACCACTAACAATTTTTTTCAAAGAAATGGAACAAATAATCCCAAAATTTATATGGAACCAGAAAAGACTTTGAATAGTCAGAGGAATGTTGAAAAAGAAAACCAAATGTTGAAAAAGAAAACCAAAGCATCACAATTCCAGACTTCAAGCTCTATTACAAAGCTGTAATCATCAAGACAGTATGGTACTGGCAACAAAACAAAACAACAAACAAACAAAAACAGAAATATAGACCAATGGAACAGAATAGAGAGCCCAGAAATGGACCCCCACCCCTATTCAACTTATCTTTGGAAACACAGGAAAGAATGTCCAATGGAAAAAAGACAGCCTCTTCAATAAATTGTGCTGAGAAAATTGGACAGTCATGTGCAGAAGAATGAAACTGGACCATTTTCTTATACCACACAACAAAAATAGACTCAAAATGGATGAAAGACCTCAATGTGAAATGGGAATCCATCAAAATCCTTGAGGAGAACATAGGCAGCAACCTCTTCAACCTTGGCTGCCCCAACTTCTTCCTAGAAACATCACCAAAGACAAGGGAAGCAAGGGCAAAAATTAACTATTGAGACTTCATCAAGATCAAAAACTTTTATACAGTAAAGGAAACACTCAACAAAGCCAAAAACAATGGACAGAATGGGAGAAGATATTCACAAATGACATATCAGATAAAGGCCTAGTATCCAAAATCCATAAGAAACTTATCAAACTCCACACTCAAAGAATAAATAATCCAATCAAGAAATGGGCAGAAGACATGAACAGACATTTGTGCAAAGAAGACAAATGGCCAACAGACACATGAAAAAGTGCTCAACTCCACTCAGCATCAGGAAAATACAAATCAAAATCACAGTGATGTATACAGTTATGGTTTTAATGTACCTCACATCAGTCAGAATGGCTAAAATTAACAAGTCAGGAAATGACAGATGTTGGCGAGGATGTAGAGAAAGGGGAACCCTCCTACACTGTTGGTGGGAATGCAAGCTGGTGCACCCACTCTGGAAAACAGTATGGAGGTTCCTCAAAAAGTTGAACCCTATGATCCAGCAATTGCACTAATGGGTATTTACCCTAATACAAATGTAGTGGTCTGAAGGGGCACGTGCACCCAAATGTTTATAGCAGCAGTGTCCGCATAGCCAAACTATGGAAAGAACCTAGATGTCCATCAACAGATGAATGGATAAAGAAGATGTAATATCTATCTACATCTATCTATATCTATCTCCATGTCTATATCTATATCATCTATATCTATATCTATATATACATGTGCGCACACACACACACACAATGGAATACTATGCAGTCTTCAAGAGAAACAAAATCTTGCCATTTGCAACGACGTGGACTGAACTAGAAGGTATTATGCTGAGCGAAATAAGTCAATCAGAGAAAGACAATTATCATATGATCTCTTTGATATGAAGAATTTGAGAGGCAGGGTGGGGGATCATGGAGGGTAAGGGGGTAAAATGAAACAAAATGGGATTGGGAGAAAGAAAAACCATAAGAGACTCCTAATCTCATGAAACAAACTGAGGATTGCTGGAGGGTAGGGAGATAGAGATAGGGTAGCTGGGTTATGGACATTGGGGAGGGTATGTGCTATGGTGAGTGCTGTGAAATGTGTAAGTCTGATGATTCACAGACCTGTACCCCTGAGGCTAATAATACATTATACATTTACAAAAAAAATAAAACTTTTTTTTAAAAAGTTAAAAAAAAATTTTTAAAGTGCCACCCTAATAAATGAACTTGCAGAAAAGTGAAGAAATAAAGCAAGCAAGCAAGGAAGCAGAGGACCCTAGGGAAAGAGAGAGAAAACAAAATGGAAGTCATCAGAGAGGAAGACAAACCATGAGAGAGTCTTGACTATAGGAAACACACTGAGGATTGCTGAAGGAGAGGTGGGGGGATATGGGGTAATTGGCTGATGAACATTGAGGACAGAACATGGTGTGATGACCACTGGGTGTTATATGGAACTGATGGATTGTTGAATGTTACATCTGGAACCAGTGATGTACTATAGTTTGGCTAGTGGAATTAAAAAAAAATAAGAAAGACCAAAAAAACAGCATTAATAAAATAACTCATTAAGCAGTAACTTATGTGGCTACTTCAGCCTTCAAGAGGTGGAGTGTACTCCCTGCTTCTTAAGTGTGGGCTGCACATTGTGATTGCCTTCTGAAGGGGACAATGTGGAAAAGACGGGCAGAAGGAATAGCTATACAGTGTCTGAGAAGCACCACCTCAGTTAGGTGACCAAGGCAACATCAACAGTGATAAGTCATGTTGATAGCATGGACCCTTGATAAGACATTTTGTCTCGGTGGTCTTCCTCTCAAAAAATCCATAAACCCAATCTAATCAAGAGAAAGCATCAGAACTATCCCAGTTAAGGGACATTCCAATAAAATAAAATATCTAACCAACATCCCCCCAAACTGTCAAGAGTATCAAAACCCAGGAAAATCTGAGAAACAGATACAGTCAAGGCTAAAGAAGCATGATAACTAATGTCACATGGTATCTTGGCTGGGATATTGAAATAGAGGAAGGACATTAGGTAAAGCCTAAAGAAAACCATATAAAATTTCAACTTTAGTTAATAATGATATTTCACAATTGTTTCCTTAGTTGTCACAAGTGTGTCATACTAATGCAAGAAGTCAGAAATAAGTGAAAATGGATGTGGGGTTTGTGAGAATTCTCTGTTCTATGTCTGTAATGTTCCTGTAAATCTAAAAGTATTCTAGAATAAAAAGCTTACTTTAAAAAGCCCACTGGACATTTTTGCCTTTTCTAGTGTGTTTTACATTTTCCCTGATGGTGTGAAAACCTTGAGTCTGCTCCTTGGCAGGAATCTAGGCAGTGACACCAAACTCTATCAGTATACCCTGTCCTCTCCATCGTCACACCAGTACAAACTACTGATTTTATTAATCTTGACCTTTAAGTACCTGTCCTTTGAATATTCTTTTTTAAAATAACATTTATTTACTTTTTTAAAATTTCTTTTCAGTCTTCCAGAATTTATTGTTTATGCACCACTCCAGTGCTCCATGTACGATGTGCCCTCCATAATACCCACCACCAGGCTTACCCAACCCCCACCCCACTCCCATCCGAAACCCTCAGTTTGTTTCTCAGAGTCCACAATCTCTTATGGTTCATCTCCCCCTCCAATTTCCCACAACTCCCTTCTCCTCTCCATCTCCCTATGTCCTCCATGTTATTCCCTATGCTCCACAAATAAGCAAAACCATATGATAATGGACTCTCTCTGTTTGACTTATTTTACTCAGCATAATCTCTTCCAGTCCCATCCATGTTGATACAAAAGTTGGTTATTCATCCTTTCTGAAACACATGAAAAAATGTTTATCATCATTAGCCATCAGGAAGACTCAAATCAAAACCACATTGAGATACCACCATACACCAGTTAGAATGACCAAAATTAACAAGACGGTAAACAACATGTGTTGGAGAGGATGTGGAGAAAGGGGAACCCTCTTACATTGTTGGTGAGAATGCAAGTTGGTGCAGTCACTTTGGAAAGCAGTGTGGAGATTCCTTAAAAAATTAAAAATAGAGCTTCCTTATGACCCTGCAATTGCACTACTGGGTATTTACCCCAAAGATACAGATGTAGTGAAAAGAAGGGCCATCTTTACCCCAATGTTCATAACAGCATGGCCACAGTCACCAAACTGGAAAGAACCAAGATGCTTTTCAACAGATAAATGGTTATTATCATATGGTTTCACTTATTTGTGGAGCATAACAAACAGCATGGAGGACAAGGGGAGTTAGAGAGGAGAAGAGAGTTGAGGGAAATTGGAAGGGGAGGTGAACCATGAGAGTCTATGGACTCTGAAAAACAATCTGAGGGTTTTGAAGGGGTGGGGGGGTGGGAGGTTGGGGGAACCAGGTGGTGGGTATTGGAGAGGGCACAGATTTCATGGAGCACTGGGTGTGGTGCAAAAACAATGAATACTGTTACGCTGAAAATAAATTAAAAAAAAAAAAACCCAAACAGATAAATGATTAAAGAAGATATAGTCCATACATACCATGGAGTATTATGCCTCCTTTGAATATTCTGAGTGACTAAATGAGAACCACAGTAAAGCACCTCAGTGTACCAAAATAGAAAGGTAGTTTACCTTGAGGAAAAACCCTTGTGTGATCAAGCTGTGAGCTGAACTCTCTCTCTCTCTCTTTCTCTCTCTCTCTCTGTATGTGAGGTCATATTTACTCAGAAGAATAATTGATAAATTATGGCTACTTGGACTTATGTATTTGGCAAAGTGTTGCTCAGAAATGAATGAAGTGAGCTTGCCACTTCAAGGAAACAACTGATAGTATTTGTAGTCAATGATAAAAGTTGAACTTTCAAGCACAAGTTAGATGTTATACAATGGTCATTATTTCAGGTGGTACCCTGGAGCTCTGGATCTTTGTTCATGAACACATTACTTCTAGAACTTATTTTTAACTTCTTAACTGCCTGTGGTTTTCTAACAAATAAATATCATTGTGTTATTAATATCTGAATGCATCTCTGAAACCACAGTTTATAGAGAGAGAATTTTCTTTTCCCACTCTCCAAGTGTCTTCACTTGGGTTTTGTGAACACTGATATAATTGCACTGTAGGGCAGAGAGTAAAGGGACAGTGGCTGTTCCAATGGTCTTGAAGATCAGAATATTGTCATTGTCTTTACCAATCCAAGCAGAGTATGATTGCCCATGTGGGAGGCTCCAGATGGTCTCAGTAGTCTGTGGACAGATGAGGGATTACCTAGGCAGACCATGTTTGGTGAAGTCTTGGAAAAGTGATCTATTGAGGGAACACTGTCAGCAGAGGGAATGAGGGCAGCAGGGTGAGGCAGGAGAGGTAGCTGAGCAAGGATGTGGCCTTGGCCAGAGCCTGACTTCTGCCTAACCTTATGCGGAGGCCCGTAGTGTAGGTCCCACCACTCATTCTGACTTTGGGGCAAGGAAGGGTCTGGCCTTTTGTACTATTTACAGATTTGGCCCTCAAGTGCCTTGTGTGTGGGTGTGACCTTCAGGGCCGGGAAGCTGTTATTGTCCCAAGTGAACTTCTTCAGAAAAGGGCAGCTGAGAGTCCTCAGGAGCCAACACTCACAGCAGCTGGAGGCTGGTGCATTAGCCCAGAGGTCTGGCCAGGGCATAGAGAGTATCCTTAGCAAGCTTTCAGTGATCTCTGTGCAAAATCAAAGTCCACAATCCTAAGAGTCAGAATGACTGCAGTGGCCCTTTCAATGCTGAACCAATATGCACATTCTTCCTGTGGGATTCCAGCAAGACTAGCTGAGGCCCTGGCAGAAATTCAAGAATGAGTTGGGTCTTGGAGCTTTGTAATGAGACCAACCCATGGGATCTTGAGTTCCTTTTGACCCTTGCCTCTTCAAAGCCATCCTGGAAAATCCTGTGTGTGTATGTGTGTGCCTGCACACATGGTATGTAGATGTATATGTGAACAATCCATAGGACACAAAAATAAATGGTTTTTAGTCAATTAAAAAAATTCACACCATTGTTATGGAGCAGCTCTGTTCTATTTTGTCTGGCAAGATGCGGTCATGCATCTTATGGTAGAACACAGTTACTGGTTTTTACATTGTTGTGAAGTTTGGACCTATAAGAAAAGACCATTAAGGCTAACAACAGAACCAGGGAATGAGAGGGAATGATGGGGAAAAATCCCCTAAAAATCTAAATGTAATTTAATCTAGAAGGAGGAAAAATTTAGGTGGAGGCCAAGAAAAAGGCAAAGGGATTTTTTTCTGCTTGGGTATCTGAGCATAGGGGAGCATTTCTCTGGAATGTGCTGGTGATATCAACTAGTGTGTAAACACTGAGATCCAGCTCGGGGTTGGTATGCTTTTGGACAGATAAGTTGAGAGCAGGCTCCACACATCGGACTGCACACATCTGGGAAGTCAGTTGCAAAATTAAACATGCTAACTTTCTACTGTCTCTGAGATTGTTGTTAGGGGGAACTGAGGAAGCAATAGGACATGATAGCTCCATGAACAGTTTGTTCTCTGATCAAAACCCAGGTCCCCAAAGAGGCTGCAGGCACTTCAGTTTTGGAAACACAATATTGGGTTATTGTTGTTTTGGTGAAACTTCTCTGACCATAAATGAACTTTGCCTATTAAGGTTATTTTATGCCAGGATTCTTATTGCCTGGAGAGCAAATGCACGTAGAATGTTTAATCAATATTCAGTCAAGCCAATCAGTTTTTCATGAGACAAAAATGCTGTAATAGTAATATTCTGTCTCTGTAGTCTATTACTTTTCTTTACCCAATAAGATAAAAAAAATATTTTCGCCATGAGTGAAATGGTCATTTCCCCAAGTGAATTATAAACAGGAAGTGCACCATCTGGGGTTGCTTTTTCTCCCTTCAGTTAGCAAACCACCTGCATCTTTAATTCAACAGGCTCTGCTCCCTGTCATTCTGCCACACAGGCTAAGGGAAAATAGCTTTCTGTAAGGATGTTTTAAGAGATGATGGCAAGCTCACAAGATGCCAGTGTCAATAGCAAAGAGAAAAATATTTGTGCCTTTTCGAAGACACAATATAAATTTGACTTGATACCAAATTTTCAACTGACTAAAAATTAGGAAAACTAATCTTTATAGCTAACATTTTCAAGCACTTTACTGGGTTAACCCAGTTAATCATTAGGAAGTCCCTATGAGTTAGACACTCCTGTTATTCTTGTTTTCTTCTTCTTTTTTTTTTTAACATCTCAATTTTTTTTTCAGTGTTCCAAGATTCATTGTTTATGCACCACACCCAGGGCTCCATGCAATATATGCCCTCCTTAATACCCACCACCATGCTCACCCATCTCCTCACCCACTTCCTTTCCAAAACCCTCAGTTTGTTTCTCCAAGTCCACAGTCTCTCATTTTTGTTTTCAAGATGAGCAATTAGGACACAGAGGGGTCACCAAGTAGGAAGTGGTAGAACTGGGATTTGAACTCAGGCAGGCTGAGTCCAGTGTCCATATTTCCTATCCCAACCCTGGGCTCTGGCCCCTCTCAGAGGAGAAGGAGGCAGTTCCTGGATTCTCCAATCAGGTGGACCTTCTTTCATGGGACACAGTTTCACAGAACCGAGTCCAAGAATCAGAAGATAGTCATACCCTCCTCTTCCACAGACAGGGGGAGGAATGACCACTGCCTGTAAGGATGCATCGCCTCTTCTCCTTCTGAACAGAGATTGGAAAAGTGTGGAGTAATCACTACCCACCAAATCAGAAGCCTGGTGAGAGGATGTGCAGCTAAGGGAGAAGAACATTGTCCTGCTGCCCATGGGTAGACAAGTGCCACCACCTAAGCTCCACCCTACATCAACCGCATGTCCACTGATCTTCATTTTCTTCATCTGTGGCAAGAGGGGTTTGGTAGATGAAAACTGATGTAGATACAAGTGTAGATGGAGATAGTCCAACACATTGAGACTTATCAAAGTACATGATAAAGTCAGATGCCTTATCAATTTGGGAAGGAAGAATTGTACATTATATAGTACTGGGCAATTAATAAACTGTAAATGAGTTGTTTTAGCTTCATATCTTATATCAAACACCACAGTAAACTCTAAATGTGTAAAGGAGCTCTGTGTAAAACAAAAATTCCCCTAAGAAACAGCAAGAATAATAGGCAAATGTGAATTTCAGAATAAGAACTATTCATAAAAGCAAAAGAAGAAATCACAAAGAAAAAGATATATAGTAATATCTAACTTTTAAATTTTATTTTATTATTATTTTTAAAATTTTATTTTGATTTTATTTTTTTATTGTTCCAATTTTCATTGTTTATGCACCACACCCAGTGCTCCATACAATGCATGCCCTCCTTAATACCCACCACCAGGCTCACCCATCCCTCCACCCCCCTCCCTTCCAAAACCCTCAGTTTGTTTCTCAGAGTCCATAGTCTCTCATGCTTCATTTCCTCACCCCCACCCCCGATTTCCCCCAAATCACTTTTCCTTTCCTTATCCTAATGTCCGCCATGTTATTTCTTATGCACCACAAGTAAGTGAAACCATATGATAATGGACTTTCTCTGATTGACTTATTTCACTCAGCATAATCTCCTCCAGTCCCACCCATGTTGATGCAAAAGTCGGGTATTCAATGGCTGAGTAATATTCCATTGTATATATGGACCATATCTTCTTTATCCATTTGTCTGTTGAAGTAATATCTAACCTTAAAATTTAAGCCCTGGGGAAATATTTACAAGAAAGTGCTCACGTCTTTTGCTAATCTTTCAAATTCTTATTAAAAAGGCAGTAGTTTCTAGTTATCTTATTATTAATATTATTTGCAGTTCTTTGATAAAGCATGAAACTGAACACTTTCAACTATTTATTCTTTTCTTAAGTGTTTGTTCACGGCCTTATCTATTTTTAAATTAATGTACTCATCTTTTCTTATTGTTAAGAAATTCCTTGAACATTAAAGAAATTAATTATTTTCTATTATATGTTTTAAAGGTTTTTCCTTGACATATCATTGATGATGGAAGTATTGTGGAGTTTCCTTTGAACTGTTCTTTTTTGCTAAATAACAATTTTATATATTGGAATCTATTCCTTTTCTTTTATAGTTTTTGGTTTTGAAATCACTCTATCTCAATATTATTGATGATTTCATTCAAAATAACTCATTCTTTCATGATTTTATATTTTGTTTTTAAATACTTTATCCATCTGGAACTTATTTTAATATGAAGAATGGGCCAAAGATCCAGCTTTTTATTTTTTAATATGTTTACTGAAAAATCCATTTTCCACTTGCCAGTCCATTCTCCCTACTGACTTGAAATGACATTTTTATTATAAGTTACATTCTCACATACTGATTTCTATTTCCGGGCTCTCCATCTATTTAATTGATCTGGGGACCTGTTCCAGTGCTGGTTCTATACTTCTTACTGTCATTTTACAATGCATTTGAGAACGTTATAGGGAAGGTCTTGTTACTCCTTTTCTTCCCTGCCCAGAATATTCTTAGCTCTTCTCCCATGTTGGTTCCTCTCATGCTAATGTGCCAAGTTACCATTGGAATTTTTTTTTTTACCTTTTCTGTTTTGTTTTGTTTTAATTTTTTATAAACATATAATATATTTTTATCCCCAGGGGTACAGGTCTGTGAATCACCAGGCTTACACACTTCACAGCGCTCACCATAGCACATACCCTCCCCAATGTCCATAACACCACTCCCCTTCTCCCAATCCCCCTCCCCCCAGCAACCCTCAGTTTGTTTTGTGAGATTAAGAGTCACTTATGGTTTGTCTCCCTCCCAATCCCATCTTGTTTCATTTATTCTTTTCCTAACCCCTTAAACCCCATGTTGCATCTCCACTTCCTCATATCAGGGAGATCATATGATAGTTGTCTTTCCCTGATTTACTTATTTCGCTAAGCATGATACCCTCTAGTTCCATCCACATCATCGCAAATGGCAAGATTTCATTTCTTTTGATGGCTGCATAGTATTCCATTGTGTATATATACCACATATTCTTGATCCATTCATCTGTTGTTGGACAGCTAGGTTCTTTCCATAGTTTGGCTATTGTGGACATTGCTGCTATAAACATTCGGGTGCACGTGCCCCTTTGGATCACTACATTTGTATCTTTAGGGTAAATACCCAGTAGTACAATTGCTGGACATAGGGTAGTTCTATTTTCAACATTTTGAGGAACCTCCATGCTGTTTTCCAGAGTGGTTGCACCAGCTTGCATTCCCACCAACAGTGTAGGAGGGTTCCCCTTTCTCCGCATCCTCGCGAGCATCTGTCATTTCCTGACTTGTTAATTTTAGCCATTCTGACTGGTGTGAGGTAATATCTCATTGCGGTTTTGATTTGTATTTCCCTGATGCTGAGTGATATGGAACACTTTTTCATGTGTCTGTTGGCTATCTGGATGTCTTCTTTGCAGAAATATCTGTTCATGTCCTCTGCCCATTTCTTGATTGGATTATTTGTTCTTTGGGTGTTGAGTTTGCTAAGTTCTTTATAGATTTTGGACACTAGCCCTTTATCGGATATGTCGTTTGCAAATATCTTCTCCCATTCTGTCAATTGTCTTTTGGTTTTCTTAACTCTTGCTTTTGCTGTGCAAAAGTTTTGATCTTGATAAAATCCCAATCATTCATTTTTGCCCTTGCTTCCCTTGCCTTTGGCGATGTTCCTAGGAAGAAGTTGCTAGAGCTGAGGTCAAAGAGGTTTCTGCCTGTGTTCTCCTCAAGGATTTTGATGGATTCCTTTCTCACATTGAGGTCCTTCATCCATTTTGAGTCTATTTTTGTGTGTGGTGTAAGGAAACGGTCCAATTTCATTTTTATGCATGTGGCTGTCCAATTTTCCCAACACCATTTGTTGAAGAGGCTGTCTTTTTTCCATTGGACATTCTTTCTTGCTTTGTCGAAGATTAGTTGACCATAGAGTTGAGGGTCTATTTCTGGGCTCTCTATTCTGTTCCATTGATCGATGTGTCTGTTTTTGTGCCAGTACCATGCTGTCTTGATGATGACAGCTTTGTAATAGAGCTTGAAGTCCGGAATTGTGATGCCACCAACTTTGGCTTTCTTTTTCAATATTCATTTGGCTATTCGAGGTCTTTTCTCGAGGTTTTATATAAATTTTAGGATTGTTTGTTCCATTTCTTTGAAAAAGATGGATGGTATTTTGATAGGAATTGCATTAAATGTGTAGATTGCTTTAGGTAGCATAGACATTTTCACAATATTTATTCTTCCAATCCAGGAGCATGGAACATTTTTCCATTTCTTTGTGTCTTCCTCAATTTCTTTCATGAGTACTTTATAGTTTTCTGAGTATAGATTCTTTGCCTCTTTGGTTAGGTTTATTCCTAGGTATCTTATGGTTTTGGGTGCAATTGTAAATGGGATTGACTCCTTAATTTCTCTTTCCTCTGTCTTGTTGTTGGTGTAGAGAAATGCAACTGATTTCTGTGCATTGATTTTATATCCTGACACTTTACTGAATTCCTGTACAAGTTCTAGCAGTTTTGGAGTGGAGTCTTTTGGGTTTTCCACATATAGTATCATATCATCTGCAAAGAGTGATAGTTTGACTTCTTCTTTGCCAATTTGGATGCCTTTAATTTCCTTTTGTTGTCTGATTGCTGAGGCGAGGACTTCTAGTACTATGTTGAATAGCGGTGGTGATAATGGACATCCCTGCCGTGTTCCTGACCTTAGCAGAAAAGCTTTCAGTTTTTCTCCATTGAGAATGATATTTGCGGTGGGTTTTTCATAGATGGCTTTGATCATATTGAGGTATGTGCCCTCTATCCCTACACTTTGAAGAGTTTTGATCAGGAAGGGATGCTGTACTTTGTCAAATGCTTTTTCAGAATCTATTGAGAGTATCATATGGTTCTTCTTCTTTCTTTTATTGATGTATTGTACCACACTGATTTGTGGATGTTGAACCAACCTTGTAGTCCTGGAATAAATCCCACTTGGTCATGGTGAATAATCATTTTAATGTACTGTTGAATCCTATTGGCTAGTATTTTGGTGAGGATTTTCGCATCTGTGTTCATCAAGGATATTGGTTTATAGCTCTCTTTTTTGATGGGATCCTTGTCTGGTTTGGGGATCAAGGTGATGCTGGCCTCATAAAATGAGCTTGGAAGTTTTCCTTCCATTTCTATTTTTTGGAACAGTTTCAGGAGAATTCTTTTTTCGAGCCTGGCTAGAACCTTGAGAATTGTCATTCTGAACTCTAGGTCTGACATATTACCGATGTCTGTATTGATTAGGTCCCTAGCCTTTGGTACTGCCTCTTGTTCTTTTTTTTTGTGGTGAATTTTTCCGCCTTGTCATTTTATCCAGCTAAGAGTATATGAAGGAGCAAGTGAAATACTAAAAGGGTGGCAACAACCCCAGGAGAATAGGAATTAGCTCTTCTTTAAATGTTTGGTAGAATTCCCCCAGGAAGCCGTCTGGCCCTGGGCTTTTGTTTGTTTGGAATTTTTTAATGACTGTTTCAATCTCCTTACTGGTTATGGGTCTGTTCAGGCTTTCTATTTCTTCCTGGTTCAGTTGTGGTCGTTTATATGTTTCTAGGAATGCATCCATTTCTTCCAGATTGTCAAATTTGTTGGCGTAGAGTTGCTCATAGTATGTTCTTATAATAGTTTGTATTTCTTTTGTGTGAGTTGTGATCTCTCCTCTTTCATTCATGATTTTATTTATTTGGGTCCTTTCTCTTTTCTTTTTTCTTTTATTTACTTGGGTCCTTTTCTCTTTTTCTTTTTGGCCAGGGGTTTATCAATTTTATTAATTCTTTCAAAGAACCAGCTCCTAGTTTCGTTGATTTGTTCTATTGGTTTTTTTGGTTTCTATTTCATTGATTTCTGTTCTGATCTTTATGATTTCTCTTCTCCTGCTGGGCTTAGGGTTTCTTTCTTGTTCTTTCTCCAGCTCCTTTAGGTGTCGGTTAGGTTGTGTACCTGAGACGTTTCTCGTTTCTTGAGAAAGGCTTGTACCGCTATATATTTTCCTCTCAGGACAGCCTTTGTTGTGTCCCACAGATTTTGAACCATTGTGTTTTCATTATCATTTGTTTCCATGAATTTTTTCAATTCTTCTTTAATTTCCTGGTTGACCCATTCATTCTTTAGAAGGATGCTGTTTAGTCTCTATGTATTTGGGTTCTCTCCAAATTTCCTCTTGTGATTGAGTTCTAGCTTCAGAGCATTGTGGTCTGAAAATATGCAGGGAATGATCCCAATCTTTTGACACCAGTTGAGAACTGATTTAGGACCGAGGATGTGATCTATTCTGGAGAATGTTCCATGTGCACTAGAGAAGAATGCGTATTCTGTTGCTTTGGGATGGAATGTTCTGAATATATCTGTGATGTCCATCTGGCCCAGTGTGTCGTTTAAGGCCTTTATTTCCTCGTTGAACTTTTGCTTGGATGATCTGTCCATTTCAGTGAGGGGAGTGTTAAAGTCCCCTACTATTATTATACTATTGTCAATGTATTTCTTTGATTTTGTTATTAATTGGTTTATATAGTTGGCTGCTCCCATATTGGGGGCATAGATATTTAAAATTGTTAGATCTTCTTGTTGGAAAGATCCTTTGAGTATGATATAGTGTCCTTCCTCATATTTTATTATAGTCTTTGGCTTAAAATCTAATTGATCTGGTACATAAGGATTGCAACTCCTGCTTTCTTCTGACGTCCATTAGCATGGTAAATACTTTTCCACCCCCTCACTTTAAATCTGGAGGTGTCTTCAGGATTAAAATGAGTTTCTTGTAGGCAACATAGAGATGGGTTTTGGTTTTTTATCCATTCTGATACCCTGTGTCTTTTGATTGGGGCATTTAGACCATTAACATTCAGGGTAACTATTTAGAGATATGAATTTAGTGCCATTGTATTGCCTGTAAGCTGACTGTTACTGTATATGGTCTCTGTTCCTTTCTGATCTACCACTTGTAGGCTCTCTCTTTGCTTAGAGGACCCCTTTCAATATTTCCTGTAGAGCTGGTTTGGTGTTTGCAAATTCTTTCAGTTTTTGTTTGTCCTGGAAGCTTTTAATCTCTCCTTCTATTTTCAATGATAGCCTAGCTGGATATAGTATTCTTGGATGCATGTTTTTCTCGTTTAGTGCTCTGAATATATCATGCCAGCTCTTTCTGACCTGCCAGGTCTCTGTGGATAATTCTGCTACCAATCTAATATTTTTACCATGTTACAGACTTCTTTTCCCGGGCTGCTTTCAGGATTTTCTCTTTGTCACTGAGACTTGTAAATTTTACTATTAGGTGACGGGGTGTGGACCTATTCTTATTGATTTTGAGGGGGGGTTCTTCTGGATTTTGATGCTTGTTCCCTTTGCCATATTGGGGAAATGCTCTCCAATATTTGTCTCTAGTATACCTTCTGCTCCCCTCACTCTTTCTTCTTGTTTTGGAATCCCAATTATTCTAATGTTGTTTCATCTTATGGTATCACTTATCTCTCGAATTCTCCCCTCGTGGTCCAGTAGCTGTTTGTCCCTCTTTTGTTCAGCTTCTTTATTCTCTGTCATTTGGTCTTCTATATTGCTAATTCTTTCTTCTGCCTCATTTATCCTAGCAGTGAGAGCCTCCATTTTTGATTGGACCTCATTAATAGCTTTTTTTATTTCAACTTGGTTAGATTTTAGTTCTTTTATTTCTCCAGAAAGGGCTTTTATATCTCCCAAGAGGGTTTCTCTAATATCTTCCATGCCTTTTTCGAGCCTGGCTAGAACCTTGAGAATTGTCATTCTGAACTCTAGGTCTGACATATTACCGATGTCTGTATTGATTAGGTCCCTAGCCTTTGGTACTGCCTCTTGTTCTTTTTTTTTGTGGTGAATTTTTCCGCCTTGTCATTTTATCCAGCTAAGAGTATATGAAGGAGCAAGTGAAATACTAAAAGGGTGGCAACAACCCCAGGAATATATGCTTTAACCAAATCAGAAGAGATCCCAAATCGTGAGGGGGGAAGAAAGGGGATAAAAAGAGGTTCAGAAAGAAAAAAAGAAAAAGAAAGAAACAATTAAAAAAAGAAAATGAATAAGGAAAAAGTATAAAAAAGAAAAAACTATATATTTTAAAACTAGTTAAACTAGTTAAAAACGGTTAAAAATGAAAAGGGTAAAAATTAAAAAAAATTTGCAGAAGAAGAGAAAAAAATTGAAAAAGAAAAAAAAATTAAATTAACTGCAAAACTAAAGAATCATGGGGAGAAAGCCATGAGTTCCGTGCTTTGGTTTCTCCTCCTCTGGAATTCCGCTGCTCTCCTTGGTATTGAAACTGCACTCTTTGGTAGGTGAACTTGGTCCTGGAGGGATTTCTTGTTGATCTTCTGGGGGAGGGGCCTGCTGTAGTGATTCTCAAGTGTCTTTGCCCCAGGCGGAATTTCACCGCCCTTACCAGGGGCCAGGCTGAGTAATCCGCTCTGGTTCGCTTTTGGGAGCTTTTGTTCCCTGAATGCTTTCCGTAGAGTTCTGGAGGACGGGAATGAAAATGGCAGCCTCCTGGTCTCCGGCCCGGTGGAGCCGCGAACCCGTGGCCCCACTCCTCAGTGTGCCCTCAGAGAAAAGCGCCTGATTACTCCTGTCTCCCTGGCCTCTGGCCATGCTCCGAGCTCACCGAGCCTGTGACCGGTTCAAGGTAACCCCGAGCTGGGAGCTCACTCCTCAGCTCTGTCTCTGTAGCCGGCTTCCCCGTTCTAATACCTGTAAGCTCTACGACACTCAGACACCCCCGATCCTTCTGTGACCCTGTGGGACCTGAGGCCGCACTGACCTAGCTTAGCCTCTGGAGCGATGTCCCTCAGCAGAACAGACTTTTAAAAGTTCTGATTTTGTGTGTCGTTGCTCCACCGCTTGCTGGGAACAGGGCCCGTCCCCCCGGGGTCTTCTTTCCGTCGCTTTGGATTCACTCCTCCGCCAGACCTACCTTTTAGAAAGTGGTTGATTTTCTGTTTCTAGAATTGCTGTTCTTCTTGTCTTCGATCTGCCTTTGGATTTGTAGGTGCTTACAATCTTTAGATAAGCTATCTAGCTGATCTGCTAGCTAAAGTAGTCTCAGCCTTCTACTTCTCCACCATCTTGACTCCTCTCCTCCCATTGGAATTTTTATTGCTTTACTTTGAATGTATGGATATATTTAGAGAGCATTAATATTCATTTTTTAAATTTCTTTTCAGCATAAGAATATTCATTGTTTTTGTACCACACCCAGTGCTCCATGCAATCCGTCCCTCTCTAATACCCACCACCTGGTTCTCCCAACCTCCCACCCCCCACCCCTTCAAAACCCTCAGATTGATTTTCAGAGTCCATAGTCTCTCATGGTTCACCTCCCCTTCCAATTTCCCTCAACTCCCTTCTCCTCTCCGTCTCCCCTTGTCCTCCATGCTATTTGTTATGCTCCACAAATAAGTGAAACCATATGATAATTGACTCTCTCTGCTTGCCTTATTTCACTCAGTATAATCTCTTCCAGTCCCATCCATGTTGCTACAAAAGTTGGGTATTCATCCTTTCTGAGGGAGGCATAATACTCCATTGTGTATATGGACCACATATTCCTTATCCATTCGTCCATTGAAGGGCATCTTGGTTCTTTCCACAGTTTGGCAACTGTGGCCATTGCTGCTATAAACATTGGGGTACAGATGGCCCTTCTTTTCACTACATCTGTATCTTTGGGGTAAATACCCAGGAGTGCAATGGCAGGGTCATAGGGAAGCTCAATTTTTAATTTCTTGAGGAAACTCCACACTGTTTTCCAAAGTGGCTACATCAACTTGCATTCCCACCAAGGGTGTAAGAGGGTTCCCCTTTCTCCACACCCTCTCCAACACATGTTGTTTCCTGTCTTGCTAATTTTGGCCATTCTAACTGGTGTAAGGTGGTATCTCAATGTGGTTTCCATTTGAATTTCCCTGATGGCTAGTGATGATGAACATTTTTTCATGTGTCTGATAGCCATTTGTATGTCTTCATTGGAGAAGTGTTTGTTCATATCTTCTGCCCATGTTTTATATGATTGTCTGTTTTGTGTGTGTTGAGTTTGAGGGGTTCATTATAGATCCTGGATATCAACCTTTTGTCTGTACTGTCATTTGCAAATATCTTCTCCCATTCTGTGGGTTGCCTCTTTGTTTTCTTGACTGTTTCCTTTGTTGTGCAGAAGCTTTTGATTTTGATGAAGTCCCAAAAGTTTATTTTTGCTTTTGTTTCCTTTGCCTTTGGAGACATATCTTGAAAGAAGTTGCTGTGGCTGATATTGAAGAGATTACTGCCTATGTTCTCCTCTAGGATTCTGATGGATTCCTGTCTCATGTTGAGGTCTTTTATCCATTTTGAGTTTATCTTTGTGTACAGTGTAAGAGAATGGTTGAGTTTCATTCTTCTACAAATAGCTGTCCAGTTTTCCCAGCACCATTTATTGAAGAGACTGTTTTTTTCCCGTTGTATATTTTTTCCTGTTTTGTCAAAGATTATTTTCCCATAGGGTTGAGGGTCCATATCTGGGCTCTCTACTCTGTTCCACTGGTCTATTCCATAAAAACATACACAGAGACCAGAGATCATTAATATTTATAAGAGTCTTTTAAAAAACATTTTATTTATTTATTTAGTTAAGAACAAGAGAGAGAGAGCACAAAGGGAGAGGGAGAAGCAGACTCCCCACCACGCAGGGAGCCTGATGTGGGGCTCAGTCCCAGGACCCTGGGATCATGACCTGGGACAAAGGCAGACTCTTAACCAAGTGAGCCACCCATGTGCTCCATAATAGAGTCTTCCGTAAAAATGTGGCACACATTTTATTTTGCACTTTTCTTTAAAAATTTTTTTTTAAGAAGTTAAAGTAGCACATACATACAAGTTAAAAAGTAAAATACCACTGCAAAATTAACATGGAAACAGCTGTCTCTTGATGTGTTTACATGTCTGTTCTTTAAAAGTATCCGTGTTGCCATATATACTGCTTTCTCACTGTGGTAAATGAGCAGTGAGCTACTTCAGCAGAAGCAGAGAAAACATTTAGCAAAATTCAGCACCCATCCATGATTTAAAAACCCCATACTTTGGCTATTGTGGACATTGCTGCTTTAAACATTGGGGTGCAGGTGCCCTTTGGATCGCAACCAAAAATTTATATCTTTGGAGTAAATACCTAGTAGTGCAATTACTGGGTTGTATGGTAGTTCTATTTTTAACTTCTTGAGGAACCTCCATGCTGTTTTACAGAGTGGCTGTACCAGCTTGCATTCCCACCATCCCACATCCTCGCCAACACTTGTTTTTTGTCTTGTTAATTTTAGCCACTCTAACTTGTCTGAGGTGATATCTCATGGTGCTTTTGATTTGTATTTCCCTGGTGCTGAGGGATGTGGGACATTTTTTCATATGTCTTTTGACCATTTGTATGTCTTCTTTGGAGAAATGTCTGTTCATGTCTTCTGCCCATTTCTTGACTGGATTATTTGGTTTCAGGTGTGAGTTTGATAAGTTCTTTATAGATCTTGGATATTAGCCCTTTATCTGATATGTCATTTGTAAATATTTTCTCCCATTCTGTAGGTTGCCTTTCAGTTTTGTTGATTATTTCCTGCCAAATGTCCATTAACAGATGAATGAATACACACACACACACACACACACACACACACACACACACACACACCACACACACACACATACACACATTCAGTGGAATATTACTCAGCTATCAAAAAAGATGAAATCTTACCATTTACATCAACATGGATGAAACTGGTAGGTATTATGATAAGAAAAATAAGTAAATCATAGAAAGACAATTATATGATTTTACTCAGATATGGACTATAAGAAATAGTGCAGGGGATCATAGGAGAAGGGAGGGGAAATTGAATGAAGGAATATCAGAGAAGGAAAAAAATGATAGACTTTTAACTATAGAAAAAAAACGAGGGTTGTTAGAGGGGAAGTGGGTGGGAGTGTAAGGCAACTGGGTGATGGGCATTAAGGAGGGCACGTGATGTGATGAGCACTGGGTATTTATGCAACTGATGAATCACTGAACTCTACATCTGAAGCTAATTGTGTAATATATGTTGGCTAATTGAATTTAAATTGGAAAAAAAAAAGAAGAAAAGAGAAAAAGAAAACCAGATACCTCAGTAAATAAAAACAAAACAAAACAAAAAAAAAACCTTTCTTATGTTCATAGCAGCAATGGCCATAGTCGCCAAACTATGGAAAGAACCAAGATGGCCTTCAATGGACGAATGGATAAGGAAGATGTGGTCCATATACACTATGGAGTATTATGCCTCCATCAGAAAGGACGAATACCCAACTTTTGTAGCAACATGGACGGGACTGGAAGAGATTATGCTGAGTGAAATAAGTCAAGCAGATAGAGTCTATTATCATATGGTTTTGTTTATTTGTGGAGCATAAGAAATAACATGGAGGACGTGGGGAGATGGAAAGGAGAAGGGAGTTGGGGAAAATTGGAGGGGGAGACAAACCATGAGAGACTGTGGACTCTGAGGAACTAACTGAGGGGAGGAGGGTGGGAGGTTGGGTGAGCCTGGTGGTGGGTATTGTGGAGGGCATGTATTGCATGGAGCACTGGGTGTGGTACATAAACAATGAGCTCTAGAACACTGAAAAGAAATTTAAAAAAAATTAAAAAAAAAAGACTTTCTTAATCTAATAAAGGTGGTCTAAAAATTATTTTAGGGATTAGCTAGACCAAGGTAAAAGGAGAAAAGACTCAAAATAATATAATAAAAATGGGGAACATTACTACCAACATTACAGAATTTTAAATAAATATAAGGGAACTCTTTGACCTAAATGGCATAGACAAAGTTCTAGAAAGACTCCAACTACTGAAGCTAATCAAGAAGAAATAGGAATCTTAACAGAGCTGAAACAAATCAAGAGGTTGAATTATTAATCCAGAATCTTCCCCACCACCCACATACACACATAGAAAATCCCAGGACAAGATGGCCTCACTGGTAAATTCCACCAATCATTTCAAGAATTAACACCAGTCCTTCAAACTTTTCCCTAAAAACAACAAAATATGATAGACGATTATCCAGATAATTCTATAAGATCAGCACTCTTCTGTTAGCAAAACCAAACAAAAATATCACAAGAAAAGAAAGTGGACCAATACTCCCTCATGAGTATAGACATGAAAGTCCTCAATAAGATCCATTCAACCCAAATCCAGCAACACAAATATAGGATTATATACCATGACCAAGAATAGAATGTTGTTGTAGCCTTAATATTTCCATTTGGATCATCATATAACCTCTGTTTCTTTTCTGAGACTTTCTGTGAATTCCAAGAATAGAATGTTGGTGTAGCCTTAATATTTCCACTTGGGTCACCTTATAACCTCTGTTTCTTTTCTGAGACTTTCTATGGCTTTGCATTTATTTTACATTGTTTGTGATTGCTCCCTTGAGCATTTTAGTGATGGCTGCTTTATGATCTCTGTCAGATCATTCTAATCTCTGCCACCATAGTGTTGTGATCTACTTTTATTCAGCTTGAAATCCTCCCGGTTCTCTATAAGATGGGTGGTTTTTTATAGAAATCAGAACATTTTGGGTATGATTTTATGACTCTCGATTTTGTTTAAACTTTCTGTTTTAGCTGGATTCCTTGGACACCTTTCTGGCAAAGCAGGGTTTGGGGTGGGGGTTCCCACCTTAGTGATGCCAGGTAGGGTGGAAGTACAGGTTCCCTACTCTGCTTCCATTGACACCGGATGGTGGGACTCCTCTTTACTTCTGGGTAGAGGTGGGAGTTCAGAGCTTCCCATACTGCCTCCACTGATGAATCCTTGACTGGAAGAAGTAGGGTTGCTAAGTTATCATTGTTCATGTGGCTTCCACTTACAAAATGGAAAGGAAGTTGGTCTCATTACCTCTGGTAAGTATTGAAAGTCCTGCCTCTCCCCTAGGCCTCTCCCTGACATCACTCTAGTGGCGAAGGGGAAGTGTCTTTGTACTGCCAGAGGGGTTAGACGTCCCAGCTCCCTCCCTAGCCTTCTCTAGTCCTATCCTGCTGGCATAAAGTTAGGGTATCTTATACAGCCTAGAGAAGATGGAAATCTACACTCCCCCCTTCAGTCTTTGTGCACAGGGACAGTGATTGTTATTTAAAAGTTTTATGTCTTGCTTGGTTGTCCCATTCCTTTGGCTAGAGAGATCAAGATTTTGTGGTGGATTTTTTTTTTTTGGTCCACACCCCTTACAATTTTGGGGTGGCCAGATTCTCTAGCATTCAGTTAGACATATGTGGCATTAAAAAAACAAATAAAGAGAATTCACTGCCAAGTAATTTTACAGTCCCAAGGTGCCAAGCCAATCTGCCTCCTTCTTTCCACCTTTCAGAGTCTTCTTATGTTCACTTATATATAATATCCAAGGTTTTTTCTTGGACTTGGAGGAAGTAAAGGGGAAGTCATCCCCCTCTCTTATTTTGACTGAACACTTTGTTCCCTCTTGTGGTTTATAATTTATAATTCCTTTAAAAACTTTAGTGGTTGTCTTAGGGGTTACAATATATATTTTAAGCAACCTATAACCATCTTTAAATAATACTGTACCTTTTCAACTGTAGTTCTGAAACCTTGTTACAGAGTACGGCCAATCCCTCTCTCCTGTAGCTATCCTTTGTTTCTTTTAACTGTACATTATAAAAACTCAATGCATTGTCATCATTATTGCTTTAAACAAGAAATTATCATTTAGATTAATTAATAGCAGGAAACCTGAAGATGTTATTTTGTTTTCGTTTATTCCTTCTTCAACACTCTTCTTTCTGTACATTTTTCCAAGTTTCTGACTATGGTTAGCATTTCTTGCAGGGCAAGACCATACTGGTCATTAATTTCCCGTTTTTGTTTGTCTGAGAAAGTCTTTATTTGTCCTTTACTTTTGAAAGATAATCTTGCTGGGTATGGAACTCTAGACTGGTATTCTTTCTTTCAACATTTTTAAGATTTCACAAGTTAAGATTCCCTCTTGGTTCAGAGTGGAACTGCTGAACCTACACATCATGAATGAATACCTTCTTTGCACATAAAAGATTGCACATTCATGAGTTCTACTTCTGCATACATCACAAAAATTTATTCAGAATGATGAGTTTTTTTCTATCTGGTGGGATGAAATTTATCCCATTGACCTAATTAACATTTCCTCTAATTACTAGGAAGTTTGGAATTTTTTTTCATATATCTATTGATAATTTATTTTTCCTCTTCTCATGAGTTGCTTGCTCACCTCTGTAGGGAATTTTCAGGTCATTTTAGGTTCCTTATCTTTTCTTTGTTGATTTATAAGGTATCTTTATACATTCGACCAAGCAATCTTCTATTATTTGCATTGCAAATATCTTTCCAGTTTGAAATGCCTTTTCCCTTGGTTTTGGTATTTATCATTGTACAGTGTTTTTCATTTTCATGAAGTCCAAATTAATCTTTTATTTATCCTTCTCTGTACCTCATTTAAGAAATTATTGATGGGATTGGGAGGGAGACAAACCATAAGTGACTCTTAATCTTACAAAACAAACTGAGGGTTGCTGGGGGGAGGGGGATTGGGAGAAGGGGGGGTGGGGTTATGGACATTGGGGAGGGTATGTGCTTTGGTGAGTGCTGTGAAGTGTGTAAACCTGGCGATTCACAGACCTGTACCCCTGGGGATTAAAATACATGTTTATAAAAAAATTAAAAATTAAAAAAAAAGAAATTATTTTTTCTATAATGTATTGATTATGGTGTCTAACATTGTTGAATTTTATCAGCTTAGTTGTTATTTAGCTACACTTTGACTTTGATGCTTAATTTAATTTTATTCTTATTTTTAGCAGAAGACATTCAGGAGGATTTTTAAAAATTTTCAAATGACAAAGCTTTCTGGTTTTTCTTTTTCTTTTTCTACTTTGCTTACTACTTTAATTTTATTGCATTATAGTCAGAATCTGTTCTGTGCTTTTGTGTCTTTCTTTAGCCTCAATCTAAAGCATAGGATCTCAGCATTTTCTGCCACCCATATGGTAGAAGACTCAAAGGCATCACCAGCACATATGTGTATGCTTATATGGAGAGAGAATGGGTATCACCAGCCCCTAAGGGGAGTCCAACACAACTTGGAGATTCTGCTGTATGACATTTGACATATTTTTTTTTTAACCTCCTAATTCATGGTGATCCTGATGACATTAAAACCCAATCTGTGTCTGAAATTTAAGTGATCAGGTTAGCAAATAGCCTTTCAACATTCTCTTCCCACATATCCATTTTTTTTTTGTACTACAAGCCAGAACAACCCAGCGAAATCCAGCTTTGCCCCCTGAAAAGACCTTTCACAGGAGAAACTTGGACATTAATTAAGTGACTACCATGTCCATTCTATTCCACACCCAATTCTACTCCTTAGCTGGTTTGTTGGTCAGTTTTACATGAAGGTCATGCAATGAACACCACCACATGGTAGACTCTAAATAATCATAGGCCAAAAATAAAATATGCCACAAATTTTAATAATGTGATCTTCAATTATTAAATTTCCCTAAAAAATTGAAACCTTGGTCACATATTCTCCCTTTGCACTGGGAAATGAATGTCCTCAAATGAAATGCCCCTTCCCCATGATGCCAAAGAAATGAAGGTCTCTCCCCAAATTACCTCTCTCTTTTCTTTTTCTGTTCAGTCCCAGGCAGGTGGCCATGCTGTTGCCACCTCCAAGTGGACTGCACAGCACTTCTCACTCAAATTCAGACCAGAAGGTTCCAGGCCAGCAGCCCAGAGGAAGGAGGGATGCAGATGACACAGATCTGCCTTGAGTCATTCTTTGTGTTAATGCTGTCTCTAGGATACCGTATTTTCCCAAGGTCCTGAACTCTACAGAGTGATATATATCTTCTTGCTTAATACATATTTATTGGAAATTAATGATGATAAGCAGCTGCTTTCTATGTCTGCCAAGTGGTACATTTTCATAATTCTCCTCTAGTCTGAAAAGCAATTGATTCATCTAAGAGAGACATCCAGATGAAAGATACCGGAGCTAAATTTCCTTTTGTGTTGTAAAATGCCTATGTTGAAACCTCCTCTAGTTTCTCCTGCTTTAACTCTGTCATAACACAGCCCCAGACTGCACTTACAGAACCCACAGATCTGCATTTGTTAATGAAGATTTTGTGAAGATATTTGCTTTTTTGAAAGTAGAAGAGAGGGAAGAGTTACACTGTATCCCTTAAACAAAAATTGCAGCAAACATTTCCCTGCAATACCTCTGTCCTTTCTCCAAGAGCCACATGCTCCTTTTATTTACTTCTTTTCAAACACACACACACACACACACACACACACACACACACAGGCATACATATGTGCATATTCCCCTGATGTTCTAGATATTCCAGACTCTTCTCCCCAGCCCCAACACTAGGTTTTAATCTTCTGTGCTTTCAGTCTCACTCAGTAAAGCAAAATCTTGGAACTTCTGTGTTAAGTGTCTGCTTTTGGCTCAGGTCCTGATCCCAGGGTCCTCATATTGAGTCCTCCCCCCTACCCATGGGGCTCCCTGCTTAGCTGGAGCCTGCTTCTTCCTCTCCATCTGCCTGCCATGCCCCTCGCTGTGTTCTCTCTCTCTCTGTCAAATAAATAAATAAAATGTTTTTTTTAAAAAAAGGGAAAACAAAACCTTGGCATGTCTTAAGTCCTTGACCACAGTGTGGACTCACAATGGTGAAGATTAGGTTTTAATAACCCTATAAAAATCCATAAATACAGTAAAACATATCTCTGTACCCCACTAAAGCCTGATACACTTTTTCCAGTGGGCTCACTCAACATAGCCACTTCTTTCTCTAATGCTGAACATCAGAAGAAGCAGTCAATGATATAAAGGGACATGCAACTTCAAAACCACGTCACAGAAAGTGAGTATCCCAGTGCAGTGAAATGCCCACACTCTGATATTGGGATTGAAATTTCATCCTGAGGATGGAGACCACCTGAGGGGACAACAGCTTGGTGACTCTCATTTCACCCTCAGGAGTGCATATGTCGTCATGTGTCATCAACGGGGAAGGGCAGGCAGAGTCCCTCTGAGATAGTTTCTTTATCTACCTCTTTTCCTATGATTGCAATGACTTAATTTAAATGCATTTTTGATTAGGCTCTGCCATCTTTTACTCAGCTATGGTAAGGGGAGGCTCTATTTATTTTGCCACATATAGAAAATGCACATTCAAAAAAAGTATTTTTATCATATGACGTTCCTGCTGTAAATAATTAATAAAAATGCCATACTGGGAGGGGGGGGAATGTCTGTTTTTCCTTTTTAACATTTCCTTGGGGATTCAGGGTCTTTTCTGTTTCCATACAAATTTTAGGGTTATTTGTTATAGCACTTTGAAAAATGCTGATGGTATTTTGATTGGGATGGTGTTGAAAGTATAGATTGCTCTGGGAAGCATAGACATTTTAACAATGTTTATTATTCTGATCCATGAGCACAGAACGCTTTTCCATCTTTTTGTGTCTTGGTCAATTTCTTTCATGAGTGTTCTGTAGTTCCTTGAGTATAGATCATTTACCTCTTTCGTTTGGTTTATTCCAAGGTATCTTATGGTTTTCGGTGCTGTTATAAATGGAATTGCTTCTCTAATTTCTCTTTCTACAGTTTCATTGTTATTGTATAAGAAAGCAACTGACTTCTGTGCATTGGTTTTTTTATCCTGCCACATTACTGAATTGCTGTATGACCTCTAGTAATTTTGGGGTGGAGACTTTTGGGTTTTCCACATAGAGTATCATGTCATCTGCAAAGAGAGAGAATCTGACTTCTTTGCCAATTTGAGACAGGAATCCATCAAAATCCTAGAGGCAGTAACCTCTTTGACATTGGCCACAGCAACTTTTCAAGACATGTCTCCAAAGGCAAGGGAAACAAAAGCAAGAATGAACTTTTGGGACTTCATCAAAATAAAAAGTTTCTTTCTGATGGAGGCATAATACTCCATAGTGTATATGGACCACATCTTCCTTATTCATTCATCCATTGAAGGGCATCTTGGTTCTTTCCACAGTTTGGTGATGTGGCCATTGCTGCTATAAACAGTGTGGTACAGATGGCCCTTCTTTTCACTACATCTGTATCTTTGGGGTAAATACCCAGTAGTGCAATTGCAGGGTCATAAGGAAGTTCTATTTTGTAGCAACATGGACGGGACTGGAAGAGATTATGCTGAGTGAAATAAGTCAAGCAGAGAGAGTCAATTATCATATAGTTTCACTTATTTATGGAGCATAACAAATAGCATGGAGGACAAGGGGAGTTAGAGAGGAGAAGGGAGTTGAGGGAAATTGGAAGGGGAGGTGAACCATGAGAGACTATGGACTCTGAAAAACAATCTGAGGGTTTTGAAGGGGCAGGGGGTGGGAGGTTGTGGTACCAGGTGGTGGGTATTATAGAGGGCACGGATTGCATGGAGCACTGGGTGTGGTGCAAAAATAATGAATACTGTTATGCTGAAAATAAATAAAAAATAAATTTACAAAATAAATAAAAAGTTTCTGCACAGCAAAGGAAATAGTCAACCAAACAGAGAGGCAGCCTATGGAATGGGAGAAGTTATTCGCAAATGACACCACAGACAAGGGCTGATATCCAAGATCTATAAAGAACTTCTCAAACTCAACACCCAAAATACAGATAATCAAGTCAAAAATGGGCAGAGAAAATGAGCAGATACTTCTCCAAAGAAGACATACAAATGGATAACAGACACATGAAAAAATGTTCATCATCATTAGCCATCAGGGAAATTCAAATCAAAACCACATTGAAATACCACCTTACACCAGTTAGAATGGCCAAAATTAATAAGACAGGAAACAACAAGTGTTGGAGAGGATATGGAGAAAGGGAAACCTTCTTACACTGTTGGTGGGAATTCAAGTTAGTGCAGCCACTTCAGAAAACAGTGTGGAGATTCCTCAAGAAATTAAAAATGGAGGTACCCTATGACCTGGCAATTGGACTACTGGGTATTTACCCCAAAGATACAGGTGTAATGAAAAGAAGGGCCAAATGTACCCCAGTGTTCATGGCAGCAATGTCCACAGTAGCCAAACTGTGGAAAGAGCTGAGATGCCCTTTAACAGACAAATGGATAAAGAAAATATGGTCCATATATACAACAGAATATTACTCAGCCATCATAAAGGATGAATACCCAACTTTTCTAACAACATGGATGGGACTTGAGGAGATTATGCTGAGTGAAATAAGTCAAGCAGAAAGAGTCAATTATCTATGGTTTCACTTACTTGTGGAACCTAAGGAATAACATGGAGAATATTAAGAGAAGGAAAGGATGTGTGAAGGGGAGTAAAACAGAGGGGGAGACGAAGCATAAGTCTGTGGACTCTGATAAACAGAGGATTTCAGAGAGTAGGGAGTAGGGGAATGATAAGCCTGGTGGTGAGTATTAAGGAGGACACATATTGCATGGAACACTGGGTATTATACGCAAACAATAAATCATGGAACACTACATCACAAACTAATGATATATTGTATGGTGACTAACATAACACAATAAAAACATTTTTTAAAAAGCAGAAGAGCAGAACATAGCTGTTATTTGGGACCTAAACGGGATGGGGTGAGTGCAAGTAGTCTTATCAGTGGAGAAAGAGAAGACACATTACTACAGATGTTGAGTTTGGGGAGCATTCCTGTATAATTCTGCTTCACAGAAACAAAGCCAGAATACAAAATGAATTCAGAGTTCACAGGACATAAAATGTATGCCTGGGTACCTGGGTGACTCAGTCAGTTCAGCATTGATTCTTGATTTGGCTCAGGTCTTGATCTCAGGGTTGTGGGATTGAGTCCCAAGTCAGGCTCCATACTCAGTGGCGAGTCTGTCCTTCTATCTCTACCCCTCTCTTTTCTCTCTCTCTCATTGATAAAAAATTCTTATAGCAGCAATGGTCACGGTCGCCAAACTATGGAAAGAACCAAGATGCCATTCAACGGACGAATGGATAAGGAAGATGTGGTCCATATACACTATGGAGTATTATGCCTCCATCAGAAAGGATGAATACCCAACTTTTGTAGCAACATGGACGGGACTGGAAGAGATTATGCTGAGTGAAATAAGTCAAGCAGAGAGAGTCAATTATCATATGGTTTCACTTATTTGTGGAGCATAACAAATAACATGGAAGACATGGGGAGTTAGAGAGGAGAAGGGAGTTGAGGGAAATTGGAAGGGGAGGTGAACCATGAGAGACTATGGACTCTGAAAAACAATCTGAGGGTTTTGAAAGGGAGGGGGGTGGGAGGTTGGGGTACCAGGTGGTGGGTATTATAGAGGGCACGAATTGCATGGAGCACTGGGTGTGGTGAAAAAATAATGGATACTGTTATGCTGAAAATAAAAAATAAAAAAAATGTATATAGTATTTATCCCAGAGAGACCAAAAGCAGGATGGTGAGTGCAGGTGATGTGTACATCTAACTCTTTTATATTCCATTTCTATTGTGGATAAATTCTTTCTCTTTTTATTTCCAAGACTGCCACTGATGACATACGGGAAATCTATCAGGGGTATTATTATTATTTTTGGTATATGTGTGGGATGGGAATGTATGTGGTAAGGGTGTGGCATGGGTAGTGTGGATGTGGTGTATGTGGTATATGCACCTCAGATGTGTGGTGTATGTGAGTTCTGTGTGTGGTGTGTGATATATGTGTGGTTTGTGTGTGCTGTGTGTATATAATATATGTGTCCTGTGAGTGTGATGTATGTGTTGTGTGTATGCTATATGTATGGAATGTGTATGAGATATGTGTTTTGTTGTGTGCAGTATGTGTATAATGTGGAAGTGGTATATATGTGGTTTTGTGTAATGTTTGTATGGTGTGTGTTTTTGTGGTGTAAGTCTGTGTGTGGTTTATGTAGGTTGAATCTGTGTGTGTGGTGTATATGTGGTATGTTGTTGTATAAGTGTAGTGTGTGTGTAGACTGTGGGTGTGTAGGATATGCGTGGTGTGTAGGAGCATGTGTGATGTGTGTTTTTGTGGTGTATGATTTTGTATTTGTAGTGTATGTGTGATGTGTTTTGGTATAAATGTGGTGTGTAGGAGTGCCTGGGTGGTTCAGTCGGTTTTAAGCACCTGCCTTTGATTCAGGTCACGATCTCAGGGTCCTGGGATCAAGTCCCACATTGGGCTTCCTGCTCAGTGGGGAGTCTGTTCTCCCTCTCCCTCTGCTCCTCTTCCCACCCCCAGCCACTTGTGTGTGTCCACTCTTTTTCAAATAAAAAATTAAAAATCTTTTAAAAAATGTGTTGTGTGAGGAGGAGGAGTCAAGATGGCGGAGAAGTAGCAGGCTGAGACTACTTCAGCTAGCAGGAGATCAGCTAGGTAGCTTATCTAAAGATTGCAAACACCTGAAAATCCATCAGCAGATTGAGGAGAAGAAGAACATCAATTCTAGAAACAGAAAAACAACCACTTTCTGAAAGGTAGGACTGGCGGAGAAGTGAATCCAAAGCAACGGGAAGATAGACCCCGGGGGAGGGGCCGGCTCCCGGCAAGCGGCGGAGCAATGGAGCACAAAATCAAGACTTTTAAAAGTCTGTTCCCCTGAGGGACATCGCTCCGGAGGCTAAACCGGGGCAAAGCCCATGCAGGGTCAGCGTAGCCTCAGGTCCTGCAGGGTCACAGAAGGATCGGGGGTGTCTGAGTGTCGCAGAGCTTGCGGGTATTGGAACGGGAAAGCCGACTACAGAGACAGAGCCGACAGTAAGCTCACAGCTCGGTGTAACCTTGAACTGGCCACAAGCTCGGTGAGCTCGGAGCGTGGCTGGAGGTCAGGCAGATGGGAGTTACTGGGCGCTGTTCTCTGAGGACACACTGAGGAGTGGGGTACCGGGCTCTCGGCTCCTCCGGCCAGAGAACAGGAGGCTTCCATTTGTATTCCCGTCCTCCGGAACTCTACGGAAAGCGCTCAGGGAACAAAAGCTCCTGAAAGCAAACCCGAGCGGATTACTCAGCCCGGCCCCTGGTAAGGGCGGTGCAATTCTGCCTGGGGCAAAGACACTTGAGAATCACTACACCAGGCCCCTCCCCCAGAAGATCAACAAGAAATCCAGCCAAGACCAAGTTCACCTACCAAGGAGTGTGGTTTCAATACCAAGGAGAGCAGCAGAATTCCAGAGGAGGAGAAAGCAAAGCACGGAACTCATGGCTTTCTCCCTATAGTTTTTTAGTCTTGCAGTTAATTTAATTTTTTTCTTTTTCATTTTTTTTCTCTTCTTCTGCTAAAATTTTTTTTAAACTTTTACCCTTTTCTTTTTTAATGTTTTTTAACTAGTTTATCTAATGTATATATTTTTTCTTTTTATACATTTCTTTATTAGTTTTCTTTTTTAAAATTCTTTTCTTTTCTTTTCTTTTTTTCTTTTTCTTTCTTTCTTTTTGAATCTCTTTTTATCCCCTTTCTCCCCCATCACGATTGGGGATCTCTTCTGATTTGGTTAAGGTATATTTTCCTGGGGTTGTTGCCACCCTTTTAGTATTTTACTTGCTCCTTCATATACTCTTAGCTGGACAAAATGACAAGGCGGAAAAATTCACCACAAAAAAAAGAACAAGAGGCAGTACCGAAGGCTAGGGACCTAATCAATACAGACATCGGTAATATGTCAGACCTAGAGTTCAGAATGACAATTCTCAAGGTTCGAGCCGGGCTCGAAAAAGGCATAGAAGATATTAGAGAAACCCTCTCTGGAGATATAAAAGCCCTTTCTGGAGAAATAAAAGAACTAAAATCTAACAAGTTGAAATAAAAAAAGCTATTAATGAGGTCCAATCAAAAATGGAGGCTCTCACTGCTAGGATAAATGAGGCAGAAGAAAGAATTAGTGATATAGAAGACCAAATGACAGAGAATAAAGAAGCTGAGCAAAAGAGGGACAAACAGCTACTGGACCACGAGGGGAGAATTCGAGAGATAAGTGACACCATAAGACGAAACAACATTAGAATAATTGGGATTCCAGAAAAAGAAGAAAGAGAGATGGGAGCAAAAATTATACTGGAGAGAATTATTGGGGAGAATTTCCCCAATATGGCAAAGGGAACGAGCATCAAAATTCAGGAGGTTCAGAGAATGCCCCTCAAAATCAATAAGAATAGGTCCACACCCCGTCACCTAATAGTAAAATTTACAAGTCTCAGTGACAAAGAGAAAATCCTGAAAGCAGCCCGGGAAAAGAAGTCTGTAACATGGTAAAAATATTAGATTGGTAGCAGAATTATCCACAGAGACCTGGCAGGTCAGAAAGAGCTGGCATGATATATTCAGAGCACTAAACGAGAAAAACATGCATCCAAGAATACTATATCCAGCTAGGCTATCATTGAAAATAGAAGGAGAGATTAAAAGCTTCCAGGACAAACAAAAACTGAAAGAATTTGCAAACACCAAACCAGCTCTACAGGAAATATTGAAAGGGGTCCTCTAAGCAAAGAGAGAGCCTATAAGTGGTAGATCAGAAAGGAACAGAGACCATATACAGTAACAGTCAGCTTACAGGCAATACAATGGCACTAAATTCATATCTCTAAATAGTTACCCTGAATGTTAATGGTCTAAATGCCCCAATCAAAAGACACAGGGTATCAGAATGGATAAAAAAACCAAAACCCATCTCTATGTTGCCTACAAGAAACTCATTTTAATCCTGAAGACACCTCCAGATTTAAAGTGAGGGGGTGGAAAAGTATTTACCATGCTAATGGACGTCAGAAGAAAGCAGGAGTTGCAATCCTTATGTACCAGATCAATTAGATTTTAAGCCAAAGACTATAATAAAATATGAGGAAGGACACTATATCATACTCAAAGGATCTTTCCAACAAGAAGATCTAACAATTTTAAATATCTATGCCCCCAATATGGGAGCAGCCAACTATATAAACCAATTAATAACAAAATCAAAGAAATACATTGACAATAGTATAATAATAGTAGGGGACTTTAACACTCCCCTCACTGAAATGGACAGATCATCCAAGCAAAAGTTCAACGAGGAAATAAAGGCCTTAAACGACACACTGGGCCAGATGGACATCACAGATATATTCAGAACATTCCATCCCAAAGCAACAGAATACGCATTCTTCTCTAGTGCACATGGAACATTCTCCAGAATAGATCACATCCTCGGTCCTAAATCAGTTCTCAACTGGTGTCAAAAGATTGGGATCATTCCCTGCATATTTTCAGACCACAATGCTCTGAAGCTAGAACTCAATCACAAGAGGAAATTTGGAGAGAACCCAAATACATAGAGACTAAACAGCATCCTTCTAAAGAATGAATGGGTCAACCAGGAAATTAAAGAAGAATTGAAAAAATTCATGGAAACAAATGATAATGAAAATACAATGGTTCAAAATCTGTGGGACACAACAAAGGCTGTCCTGAGAGGAAAATATATAGCGGTACAAGCCTTTCTCAAGAAACGAGAAACGTCTCAGGTACACAACCTAACCGACACCTAAAGGAGCTGGAGAAAGAACAAGAAAGAAACCCTAAGCCCAGCAGGAGAAGAGAAATCATAAAGATCAGAACAGAAATCAATGAAATAGAAACCAAAAAAACCAATAGAACAAATCAACGAAACTAGGAGCTGGTTCTTTGAAAGAATTAATAAAATTGATAAACCCCTGGCCAAAAAGAAAAAGAGAAAAGGACCCAAGTAAATAAAAGAAAAAAGAAAAGAGAAAGGACCCAAATAAATAAAATCATGAATGAAAGAGGAGAGATCACAACTCACACAAAAGAAATACAAACTATTATAAGAACATACTATGAGCAACTCTACGCCAACAAATTTGACAATCTGGAAGAAATGGATGCATTCCTAGAAACATATAAACGACCACAACTGAACCAGGAAGAAATAGAAAGCCTGAACAGACCCATAACCAGTAAGGAGATTGAAACAGTCATTAAAAAATTCCAAACAAACAAAAGCCCAGGGCCAGATGGCTTCCTGGGGGAATTCTACCAAACATTTAAAGAAGAGCTAATTCCTATTCTCCTGAAACTGTTCCAAAAAATAGAAATGGAAGGAAAACTTCCAAGCTCATTTTATGAGGCCAGCATCACCTTGATCCCCAAACCAGACAAGGATCCCATCAAAAAAGAGAGCTATAAACCAATATCCTTGATGAACACAGATGCGAAAATCCTCACCAAAATACTAGCCAATAGGATTCAACAGTACATTAAAATGATTATTCACCATGACCAAGTGGGATTTATTCCAGGACTACAAGGTTGGTTCAACATCCACAAATCAGTGTGGTACAATACATCAATAAAAGAAAGAAGAAGAACCATATGATACTCTCAATAGATTCTGAAAAAGCATTTGACAAAGTACAGCATCCCTTCCTGATCAAAACTCTTCAAAGTGTAGGGATAGAGGGCACATACCTCAATATGATCAAAGCCATCTATGAAAAACCCACCGCAAATATCATTCTCAATGGAGAAAAACTGAAAGCTTTTCTGCTAAGGTCAGGAACACGGCAGGGATGTCCATTATCACCACCGCTATTCAACATAGTACTAGAAGTCCTCGCCTCAGCAATCAGACAACAAAAGGAAATTAAAGGCATCCAAATTGGCAAAGAAGAAGTCAAACTATCACTCTTTGCAGATGATATGATACTATATGTGGAAAACCCAAAAGACTCCACTCCAAAACTGCTAGAACTTGTACAGGAATTCAGTAAAGTGTCAGGATATAAAATCAATGCACAGAAATCAGTTGCATTTCTCTACACCAACAACAAGACAGAGGAAAGAGAAATTAAGGAGTCAATCCCATTTACAATTGCACCCAAAACCATAAGATACCTAGGAATAAACCTAACCAAAGAGGCAAAGAATCTATACTCAGAAAACTATAAAGTACTCATGAAAGAAATTGAGGAAGACACAAAGAAATGGAAAAATGTTCCATGCTCCTGGATTGGAAGAATAAATATTGTGAAAATGTCTATGCTACCTAAAGCAATCTACACATTTAATGCAATTCCTATCAAAATACCATCCATCTTTTTCAAAGAAATGGAACAAACAATCCTAAAATTTATATAAAACCTCGAGAAAAGACCTCGAATAGCCAAATGAATATTGAAAAAGAAAGCCAAAGTTGGTGGCATCACAATTCCGGACTTCAAGCTCTATTACAAAGCTGTCATCATCAAGACAGCATGGTACTGGCACAAAAACAGACACATCGATCAATGGAACAGAATAGAGAGCCCAGAAATAGACCCTCAACTCTATGGTCAACTAATCTTCGACAAAGCAAGAAAGAATGTCCAATGGAAAAAAGACAGCCTCTTCAACAAATGGTGTTGGGAAAATTGGACAGCCACATGCATAAAAATGAAATTGGACCATTTCCTTACACCACACACAAAAATAGACTCAAAATGGATGAAGGACCTCAATGTGTGAAAGGAATCCATCAAAATCCTTGAGGAGAACACAGGCAGCAACCTCTTTGACCTCAGCTCTAGCAACATCTTCCTAGGAACATCGCCAAAGGCAATGGAAGCAAGGGTAAAAATGAACTATTGGGATTTCATCAAGATCAAAAGCCTTTTCACAACAAAGGAAACAGTTAACAAAATCAAAAGACAACTGACAGAATGGGAGAAGATATTTGCAAACGACATATCAGATAAAGGACTAGTGTCCAAAATCTATAAAGAATTTAGCAAACTCAACACCCAAAGAACAAATAATCCAATCAAGAAATGGGCAGAGGACATGAACAGACCTTTCTGCAAAGAAGACATCCAGATGGCCAACAGACACATGAAAAAGTTGGTGGGAATGCAAGCTGGTGCAACCACTCTGGAAAACAGCATGGAGGTTCCTCAAAATGTTGAAAATAGAACTGCCCTATGACCCAGCAATTGCACTACTGGGTATTTACCCTAAAGATACAAACGTAGTGATCCAAAGGGGCACGTGCACCCGAATGTTTATAGCAGCAATGTCCACAATAGCCAAACTATGGAAAGAACGTAGATGTCCATCAACAGATGAATGGATCAAGAATATGTGGTATATATACACAATGGTATACTATGCAGCCATCAAAAGAAATGAAATCTTGCCATTTGCGACAACATGTATGGAACTAGAGCGTATCATGCTTAGAGAAATAAGTCAAGCAGAGAAAGACAACTATCATATGATCTCCCTGATATGAGGAAGTGGTGATGCAACATGGGGGCTTAAGTGGGTAGGAGAAGAATAAATGAAACAAGATGGGATTGGGAGGGAGACAAACCATAAGAGACCCTTATCTCACAAAGCAAACTGAGGGTTGCTGGTGGGAGGGGGGTTGGGAGAAGCGGGGTGGGCTTATGGACATTGGGGAAGGTATGTGCTTTGGTGAGTGCTGTGAAGTGTGTAAACCTGGAGATTCACAGACCTGTACCCCTGGGGATAAAAATATATGTTTATTAAAAATTAAAAATTAAAAAAAATGTGTTGTGTCTATGATGTGTGTGTTGTTTCTTTGTGCAGTATATGTATGTGTGGTATATGTAGCATTTGTTTTTGGTGTTGTATATGTGTAATGGCTTATGTGTGTGTGTGGTTTATGTCTGTTGTCTTATGGAGTATGTTTGGGCTGTGTATGGTGTATGTGAGGCGTATGTTTGTTGTGTACATAGTGGATATTTTAGATATGTGCTGTGTGTGGAGGTATTATTTTTTAATTTAATTTAATTTTTTTCAGTGTTTCAAGACTCATTATTTATGCACCATACCCAGTGGGATTATTTTTTAACCTGACACCTTACTGAAACTATTTTTTATTCTAATTTATTTTTAGTTCTTGATTTACTTCATAGTAACTCTATAACAATTGACTACAGTGGAACTGTTTATATTCCATTCTAATATTTACATCTTTTCTTCATTTCCTTTTTTTAATTCAAGGAATTAGAACACCTATTGTGATATTAGTTAGTAGTGAGAGGGGGCAGTTTTCACTTTTTCCTGATTGTAGGCAATGCTAGGATGATAGCCTCTGTACTCAAGGACCCCTGCAGCTTTGGATGGTAGTATTTATGTTTTTTTGTGTAGTGTTCGTGTGGTGTGTGTTTGGTATAAGTGTGTGTGTCATTTCTGTAGGTTGCTTCTCTGTGTGTCATATATCCCATATCAAGCACCTGTGGCCATCTTCTCTTTCTGTCCTGTGCTCTGGGGAATTTGCTTGGCTGTGTGCAGCACCAGCTCTGAGGGATGGCTGGGGAGGTTACTGGGAATAGCCGTGAACAATTGGGGGAGGTGGAAGTGGGTAGATAAATGCCCTCTCCTCCTCGTGCCCTGCTGGAAAAATTCTGAGGAGACCATTCCACTTGTATGTATTTATCTCTTCCTCTGTAGTCTTTAAAACATTTATTTCTTTTTCTTGCCTTATTGCAACGGCTGATACCTTCACCACAATTCCGAATAGACATAATGGAAGTGGGCATCTTCGCCTTGCTCTCCAAGGGGTTTTGTTTTGTTTTTGTTTTTTTGTATATCACCCCTTTGTTGAAGATTTTCCTGACTCACTTCTGTAGAATCCAGCCTTGTTTAGCCTCAAGTTCCAGATGGGGTTCTAAAGAGCTCTCTCCTGAGTATAGAGGTTTTTTTCTCTTACTTTTAGAGTGTATTTTTAATATATTCCCTTCTTTTCCTGGGCTGTGGCCTTACTCTTCAGAGTAAGAGGAGACTAACAGATTGAAAGACAATAAACTGATCTAGATTAAAACTTCCTTTACTACTTATTACTTATGCAGATTATTTAACCTATCTTAGCTTTAGATACGACTTTTATAAAAGCAGGATTATAATACACATTTTGGAACGTATCTTTAAAATTTACCATCAGAGAAGCAAATGTCTGGGGGATGATCCCATCATGCACAAAGGCCTAAGGATTTCCATGGGAAGGGATATTGGCAAAACCTGACAGTCTTCATTACTGCTACTCTGTCACAATGTCTGCGCTTTCATGCCCAGAGCTGAGAACTGACAGTGAACAAACAAATACCATCTTGGTTACCTCTCTGCCTCCCTGACCAGTGTCCTCAGCGACACCAGCTTTCTCCTGTTCCTAGATGAAACCAGGTTCACTCTTGCCTCAGGGCCTATACACTGGCTGTACTCTCTGCCTGGATTGCTCTTTACTTTGCCATATTTTCAGGACAAGCCCCTTCACTTCCTTCATGCTTAAGAGTTACTTAAGACCCTTCACCCCTTTCTCTCCAACCTTTTATATCTCCCATCCCTACTGCATTTTCTGTCATAATATTTTCTACTCCTGGTTTATTATTTATTTTTATTTTAAATATTGTATTTATTAGAGAGAGAGAGAGGGAAAACACAGGTGTCGGGAGGGATAGGGAGAAACAGACTCCCCATTGCACAGGGAGTTTGACACAGGACTTGATCCTAGGACTCTAGGATCATGACCTGAGCAGAGGGTAGATGCTTAACCAACTAAGCCACCCATGCACTACTCTGCTCTTGATTTAATTAGAAATAATTTACCACTTTATTCTTTGTCCATCTCTACCCCCAGAGAGCAGAAACATTTTTTTTTTTTTTTTACTGCTGTGACCCCAGAAACAAGAATAGTGCCTCACACATAGTTCTCATTAATGTTTGTTGAATGAATGAACACAACTTTGGAGCCCAACCATGGGTAAAGCCTGGACCATCAAAAGGGTCATGCTCGCAGCCATGCACAGGCAATTTCAGCTGTCAGATAGGTGACATCTGCTCCCAGTGATCATCCTTGTGTGCAAATGGAATCATAGATTCCATGTATTTTTCCACTGAGCCTTTGGACTGAAGCTTGAAGCCTCTTTGGACTGCACTTTGGGATAAATTAGAAGATGGAAGGGTGTATCAAGTATGTAGAGGGAAGGATGATGATCTGAGCAATTAATAGGAAACATAAAAGAAAAAGGCCACATGTCTATCTATGGGGAAGATATGCCAGTTTCATTCCTCCCCTTGAATGGATGCCCACTGGTGCCGGCATAATACTTGGCACTTGGAACCACTTCCTAATGAAGAATGACTGATACAGAAGGTTCAGTGTGCAATTAATTATGTTGTTTGACCATGCATGACCATGCAATAGCCTTGCATTTCCTCTACTTACAGCATCTGGATCTAATTCCACTGATATGCTACAGATTTAATCAGCATACTATTCAAATTACTTTTATCTTCTGTGACTGCAGATCAAGATTCACTATGTAGGGATGTCCTTCATGAACTCTCCCAGCTGGCACAGGGCCTGGTATCACCACTTCCTCACATGGAGGGCACAAGTCTTCTTTCTTAACTTGGTCTTAGGAGGCCTTCCTGCAGAGGCTCTTCTGCCCCTCTTCATTGCTCTTCCAAGCAAGTTCACTGTTGTCTGTCATTTTCTCATTACCATATTCTGAAAGAGGTCTCCCCCATAAGCTATCCTTTCATTACTTCTCCTTTTTTTTTTTTTTTGAAGACCTTACTTATATATTTTATAGAAAGAGAGCACAAGCAGGGAGAGCAGCAGGTAGAGGGAGAAGAAGAAGAAGACTCCCTGCTGAGCAGGGAGACTTATATGGGGCTCAATCCCAGGACCCCAGGATCATGACCTGAACCGAAGGCCAGTGCTCAACTGACTGACCCACCCAGGTGCCCCTCATCGCTTCTTCTAAAAGAAAACGGGCTGCATTTAATGGTTTAGTATAGGTCAGAGAAAGGAGGGTCAGAGTGGTGGTGAGGAAGGAATCATCATTCTCTGGAAGGAATCATCCTAAAACTCAGCAAACATTTTCCTAGGCCACTCTCTGGGGAGCACCATCAATGGGTGCCCTTGTCATTGCTGGGGTTCACACTGAGAAATCCCCTCCATGAAGGGCCATCTTTGCATCAAATACTATAGTGTCCGCAATTTGTCTTTAGGAATTAGGAATGCGCAATCTCACCCTCTTTGTGTCCTGTCCCTCTTGGGCTGTCAAGTTTTGAGCATGCTGATTTCTCAGCTTCTCATAGGGATCTATGCATATGGAGGGCCTGTTGAGAAGGCAGAGGAGGGCCTTTGCCAAGGGGAGATGGGGACATGAGGGAGACTGGGCTTGGGGCCAGCTTGCTGTCCTGAGAACCAGCAGTCAGGAGTCTCTGCTCCCTTCCATCGCCCCTTGCCAGCTCTGCTGTGGGGCCTCTAGAAAAACAAAGACAAACCATCTCCAGGCTGGACACTATGATTTTTCCAGTTCCATAAAGGGAAAATAAAATCAAAAGCCGCAGATGACATTAGGTTTGGAGCATATGTGTGCCCACTAATCAAAGCCATGTGAACGTGGAGAATGATTACAACCGAATAAGGAAGGAAGGAAGGAAAGAAAGAAAGAAAGAAAGGGAGGAAGGGAGGGAGGAAGGGGGAGAGAGAGAGAGAGAGAGAAAGGAAGGAAGGAAGGAAGAAAGGAGGGAAGGAAGAAGGAGAAAGAAAAAAGAAAAGAAAAGAAAGGGAACAACATCCAATTTGTTTGAAGTTGCAAGGAGACCTCAGTGCTCCTGCAGGTCCTACTGACATGGCTGAGGGTCCAGATGAGAGTCTGCGGTGGGGACAGCCCCACTCTGTGCAGCACATATATTATTGGTCTCATCAGCATATGTTTGCAATTTTCAGAGATAATTTCCTCTGTTTTGGCAGGGAGGGGAATTGTTCTAAGCACTGCCTCTGATGTTTCTCTGACGTGGGCTATGTCTAGACCCTACCAAGGGGTAAAACCCCAAACCTTTAGATCAGAGTGTTTAGATTCTTCTGAATGCGGAAAGCAGCCAGACATCATATTGAAGCATATCCCAGTGCTGGGGACAGAGCAGTGCTTCCTGCTCAGTTACTGCAAACTCAGTCACTGCACTGGGGAAGGGGGCTGCATGTCGTGATGCTCATTGTCCTCCTTCTCTGGTCATGGTATGCCCAACCAAACTCTGTCCTTTTGTCCTGTCCCTCTTGGTCTGTCAAAGTTTGAGCATAATGATTCCTCAGCTGCTCTCATGGGGTTATATGTATGGAGGGCCTGCTGAGAAGGCAGAGGAAGGCCTTTGCCAAGGAGAGATGGGGACATGAGGGAGACCACCAACAAAGGGGTTCTTCCCTAGTGATAGAATTATTTTGTAAGCACTCCTGAAAAGATCTCTACTACAAGCTTCCATGAATATAAGGAAGCCTATAACCACATTGAAGGAACTGGTGTGTGAGGCAGGGATGTGTCTGAGTGGGGAGAAAGGATAAGCCCCCCTGGTGGCAGGCCAGGCATTGTTCAGGGATGGAGGGTTCAGTTAGATGTTGCCAGAAGAGACATGTTCCATGCCATACTCAGGAAATCCAACATGCACCGAGTGTTTCTTAGGGAGTGTGCCCTGTGGATACCCCATGCCCCTCCCCACCTCCTCTTTGCTCTCATATAGGAAAGGCATATCTTGGAATTCTCCTGATGTCTGTAGTTATATGTGGTCATGGTGCAGCACAGAAGAATCGTTGAAATCACTGCAATATGTTAGTGATGTAATATATATTGATTACAGGTAATTGGATCAATGAAATCACCCCTTTTCTCCTCCCCAAAAAAGAGCCCAAAGAAGCCTGATTAAAAAACAACAACAACAACAATTCATAGGCAATGTGCAGGGAATTTTAGGTCATTCTTCTCTGGACTAGAGGGCCCGCAGCTCCAGCGACAATCTGCACGAGGTCTGGGTGTGCTGTACCCTGAGTGCCGCCACTGCATCCTGCTTGGTGGTGACATCTTCGGTCCCGTGACCTTGCTCCTCCACCTGAGGTCCCATAGCTTATAGGAAACCAACATCCATTTTTCTACTGGACTATAAAACACATTTTAAAATGAGTATGCATGCATCACTTTATAAAAGCAGTTCTGTGACCCTTTTAATTCCAAGGAATATTTTACAAATTCCTCTCCACGTGGAAAGTGTGTGCTTCAACCCCATCACATTCAACAATCACCCTCAATCTCATGGTGTGGCTGCTCCTGGTCATTCATTTCAGCCAAACGAGGTTTATAGACAGCTCACCAGGATTTTTTACTCCACACATCTTCCAAGGCCCTAGTCTTACTTCTGTATTCCTAATTTTATCTTGCTACTCTTAAATAGGGTTCCCTGAAACATATCAGCTTCATACCCCCCAGAAGTGTTCTTAGGGCCATTTTTATTTGTTTAACTAGATGCCTTAACCTCCTTCATTCCTTATCCTTATCCAGGGAAGGCCAGTCCTTCCCTGCCTCTAGGAGGCAAGCACCTGTTAGCCTTGACAGGACATCACAGGATCATTTTATGATAAAATGATCTATTGCGGACTGAATGTTGTCCCCCACCCCACCCCCACCCCATCCCAATTCAAATGTTGAAATCCTAACTCCCAAGGTAATGGTATCAGGAGGTGGGGCCTTTGGGAGGTGATTAGGTCATGAGTGTGGAGCTCTTGTATGTGGGACTCATGCCCTTATAAAAGAGACCCTAGAAGCTTCTCTTGCCTCCTCCACCACCTGAGGACACAGCAGAAAGGCAGCAGTCTGTGAACCAGAAAGAGACCCTCAGTAGAACTGAATCTGCCTTCACCTTGATTTTGGACTTCTAGGTTTCCAGCCTGTGAGAAAGAAATATTTGTTGTTTGAACCACCAATCTATGGCATTTTTGATACAGCAAACCTAACTGACTAAGACCCCATCTTTAGTTGAATACCCTTTTAATATAAGGAAACAACCATCCCTGCCCACATGCACCAGGACAGTCCCTAGATCAGTTCAATGTGGTGACAATGTGGCGCCAAGGATAACACAGGGATCCTATATGCCTTGTCCAGAGTATGTAAAACTATACATCTCTAATAAGGAAAAGCCGCCTAGTTCAAGGCTAAAGAGGGTGAGTCCCAGGACCAGAGTTTCTGGACACTGACTCCCCTTGAAGGCCACCTAGAGAGCTTTCAGAAATCTCATACTATGCCCCAGACCAAGTTAACTAAAAATACTGAAGGTGGGACTCAGGCCTCAGCAATTTTGAAACTCCCCAGATGATTCTAGCAGGTCACCAAGGCTAGGAATCATTTCTAGATGGAGACTCCATTAGCTTTAGGGGGAGATGGTATTCAGAACCAGGCCATGAGACACTGTCCCAGGATAGGGGCTAAAGGGGAAAAGGCCATGGTTCCAGACCCGAGTAATTCCCTTCTAAGTCTTCCCAAAACTTTCTGGAAGGAAACCAAAGGAGCAGCTTTGTGGTTAGGAGAAAGAGAAACAAAGACTTTTGCTTTGGATTTTATGTACACAGATCAGAGTCTCCTGTGTATTGCTGCTAGGTTTAGGATTTTGATAGTGTTATCACTGGTTCTTTACAATGAAGACAGCCATGTTCCTGCCTTTGGAGTTGGAAAGTCTAGCCAACCTCAAAAAGCTCAGCCAATCCAAACAGATTTCACTTTAAAAAAGCATGAAACATTCTCCCTCTCCACCCAGATTTATGGGTTTCTTCTCGGTACAACCAATTATCAAAACAGCTTCTGATCTGTGTCAATCCCCAGTGAGTCTGAAGCTGCCTGGCTGGCCACCGTCCTGGGACCGTTCATGAGGATCATCACGAAGCCCGCGTCATGCTGGGCAAAGTCTGTTGGGTGATTCCCTTCCTCCTTATTCATTACCACTCGTTGTAATTGTCTGTAAGAACACTAATTTAGTTGTTGGCGGAGGATCTATACTCTACAAATCGAATATGTTACTCAACACTTTATTTTATTTTGATTTATTTTGGGATCATTAAAAATCAAATCAGAGAGAAAATAAATAGGCAAAAGAAAATAGAAGGCTTTCAAATACATTTCGCTTAGGTATCCATTTTGATTTTTAAAGTACAGTGTTGAATGGTGCTTTCAATCCCTGGGGCCCATCTAAGGCTCCGGTGACATCGCTGTGCAGTTTAAATGCCCATAGGCGAGCAGAGGGAAAGTTCTGGGTTGCAAGCATTTTAGCTGCTTCCACAGATAAGTGGGGCCATGGAGGCCAACCATGGAAGATTAGCCATGTTTCCTGCAAAGCTCCATCTGAATTGAAAGCATATGTGATAATGACTACTTTTCAGCACTGTGGGTTTGGTTTTGGATTTTTCCAGTGAGGAGCTAGTCTGTGGTGGGTTCTGTTAGCAACGAATCTGGAGTTAGGAACCAGGAGTAGGTGAAGTCTGACATCCAGCATTTGCTCACGGTCATGTAGAGTTTTAAGAACCACCAAAATGAGACTTCACGGTGAGATGTTTCCACTTCCTTCCAAGGCAATGTCAGATTCTTGCTAAAGACAAGAGAAAGCTGGTCCTCATGACGCCAATGAGGTGAGACCACAGCTTCACTGGCCTTCTCTTTGTCATGTACATTCCATCTTCTGCCACCTTCCATGGCAGCTGCTCTTCCCTCATGCTAAGCTCCCAGGAGTCACATAGAACCATCTAGTTTCTCTGTAGTACTGGGACCTCTTCCATGCCTTCATTTATATGCACCAACCCCTTCATGGTGGAATACTTTATTTCCCAGGATGTCGAGAGTGGATCTATGTGCACAGTGCCTAGCTGAGTGCTCCTGGTGAGGGTCCCACGATCTGGGGATATGTATCTTCACAGGGCACCTGTGATACCCATCTGGCTAGAGACCAACCATAGCATGTGGCTTCTTAATGCCCTCTGGACATGGAGACTCCGTTGCGGGAGTGAGTTACATTTTTACTGCTGCCTCTGATCTTGTGTTCCTCCGGTGCCTTTGGTTATGTCTTATATGGAGCGTGTTGCTGATCCTAGTGAGAAGACCCCCTCCAGAGGTGCCAGAGCAAGGAAATGAGGCCATATGAAGCAAGTCAGACAGAGCAGAGCCTGCAGACAGTTCCAGTTGTCTGGGACACTGCAATGGCAACTGGAAAGACAAAGCAAGAAAACAGGGTGTTAAGACCAAGCAGGCTTGCCTGACACTCCCAATCTTTGGGATACTCCCCAAACTTGCCAGCTGTGTGGTCAGACCCTTTCCACTGAGTGAGCACAGACTGACCTGCCCCAGGGGCAAAGCAGGACCTTGCCTGGTCCTCTTGACACCAGGGCTCAGAATTAGACCAAGGAGGGTACAACCTGTGGACACCTTGATTTTGGCCCAGAGACGCTAGCTTTGGGATGCTGGCCTCCAGAATGAAAAAAAGAATAAGTGTGTGCTTATCTATAAAGTTGTTGATGACACTAACAGGTCTCTTGAGTCCTTATTATAAGCTGGGTGAATGGCTAAAAGCATTAAGGGAAAACTACCTCTTCCTTGGTCTTGTGATGTAAATGCTATAGTTTGCAGGACTGAGCAGGTGGTAGTGCCGATGGCCTGATCTTTAAGGAGGAGGAGTGATGGTTGGGAAGCAGTGTAGGAAAAAGAGTCACTGATGCCACCTCATGTACCACCCTTTCCAGAAAATTCTATGCATTCCCCACAAGCCTCAGACCTTGAAGTTGGGAAGCAGAGATGTCAGCTGACCCTTAGTTTCTGCCTAACGGAGCTAGCACTTCTCACCAGGACACAAGTTTCTGCCTAATGGAGCTAGCACTTCTCACCAGGCCACTACATGTGCCTCTGGCTGATGCTGCCCCAAAAGGACTTGCCTTGGGTCTGACATTTTCCCTTATGGCTCTTGGGCTTCATACAGCAAGATGCAGTTTACCCCTCATCAGTAACATGACGAGGAGGGATGGGAGTGAGGGGTAATGCCCAGCTGAGAATTTCAGGGAACCTACAGCATTGCTGGTCTTTGGATATCTCAGAAGTGATCAGGGTCCAGGACTGTGGTACAGGACTTCCCTTCTGAGGCCTGCAAGCTAAAGACATCACACTGAATCCCAGAGATTCATAGATGGTTCATAGAAAATTACTTTCCCCTACCTCAAAGGCAAAGCCACCGGAGTCTACTGCCTCAAATTTCTCTCTTCTCTGAAACTCAGACAACCAGTCTTTGTCCCTTTGTCTCCCAGTGCTGCATTTCTTGGGATCCTTTAGCAACAGGGCTGAGAAAATCCTATCTGATTCCCAGAGTCAATGGAATAACATATCATGTTCCCAGAAGATCACTCAGCCCCTAACTCAAATGCCAACAGTATAAATACTTCCATTTTCCAGGTTGAGAATCTTCAAAAGCCAAAATAGCTATGCCTGAGGTCAACAGTCTTAGTTTGTGGTTGCAACCCCCAGTGGGAAGTTTCAGTCACTTGTGGAGTGGGACGTGGGTGAAAAATTAGGAACAAATGTCCTGGCTGTGTAGACTGTCAGAGCTCTGGAGGGACTAAGGCATCCGTGGGATTTGGAGTTTGACTCATTCCAGAGGCAGTGACAATCACCGAATGCCTGTGGCCAAGAGGCAGCAAATGGAATGACTCAACCTCAGGGCTCCCCACTGCCTCGGGGGTCCGTCTCCACCCACTGCTTCCTGGTTACGAGGCACCCACACAGACCAAGATGGGGCCACCAAATTGCATTTCCTACAGTTTGAACAAAATGCCAAATTCCAGAATTAGAACAGGGCAAAATGGGTGAAGGTTTTCTGATGACTTTTTTTTCTTTTTTACAAAAAAAAAGAAAGAATGTTTAAAAGTTGTGAGCTCAGCCTTGACCAAATTAATCCTGATCAGAGAGAATGGAAAAATCGTGACTGCATTTAAAAGTTAATTTGATTCCCCAAAGCCAAATAAGTCTTGGGTATAACAGCCTTGTTAGGTCTGTGCAGAAAGGCAGATCATGGAACTTTCTAGAAAGTTCTAGAAACATGAATAATTGTCACTGAAGGTACAGTAAGGACAAAGCTTCCATTGAAAAACCTGGAAAGATCCCCTTGGCAAATTCTCAGGTCCCAGGTGCTGGTGTGTTCTTTTGGGGTGAAAGGGGTGGTCTTTGCCCCCTGGTCTCTCCACACACATGAACATGAACATGCTCAGGTTACTGTCAGGCCCAAGTGTGATCAGCTTAGCTCTCTGAATTTCCCCAAAATCTATACTTGTGTGGAAAAGAAGAGAAAATGGGGAAACAAGTAACCAGGAGAAAGATGAGTTCAGTCTTTTATCACCTTTCACTTCTCTCCTTATTGTGTCTCCTGCCACCACACTGAAAGTTTCCCAAAGCCAGCTTGTGCAGAAAGCTGTGCTAGCTAGTGAGGTAAGCACAGACCCAGGAGATGGGGGATATCGGGTGTGAGAAGGATCTAAAAGCATCTGAGAAAGGCACGGGTAGTGTTAACTGAGACTTCAGAGTTGTTCTCAGCAGAGTAGAGAAGAGCTTTCTCCTGGGGTTCAGGCAGGGCACAGGAAGGAAAGTAGGGAGGCCACCTGCATGCCCCCCAGGATCCCAGGGATTCTCTGCTCATGTGCAGAACTCCAGGCAACAACCTGGTTGATGACGGGCCAATTACTTTTCTCTACATCGTCAGAGACCTGAGATGACAAGGGCCTTCAGCAGCTCCATTTCTCTGATGTCCCTGAGTACTTGTGGAGTGGCTACTGTATGTCAGGTATGGCTCTAGGCTCTGAGGGACAGCAGTGAAGACCACCCAACCCACCAACCAAGCGGAGCAAATTCAGCATCATAGAGCTTGTGTGTCTCTTGTCAGAGAAGACCCATAATTATAATACAAAAATAACGTGATGAAGAAGTGAATTCCATCTGTTTGCCTAGCTTTGTAAAATGTCACATGGTTCCTTTTGACCTCCCGTGTGTTCAGCTGACTAAGCATCTGAGCCCAGCTCATGCTGGGAGAGAACCCAGCTCAACACAGAGCAGGAGAAGGGTCCACTCCGAAGCCATGTGCTGAATGTGCATAGGGTGCCAGCCACAGGGCGATTGAGGCATGCCTGAGCCTGTGTGCATCAGGTGCCACTCCTACAGTGGGGACAGATAACAAATGAGACAAATATGGCCTGGCACTGGAAGGCAGCTATGGGGGTGGGGTGATTAGGTTTGGGGCACAGTCCCTGTTAGAACTAATCCTTCGAATATCACTGTTGCCAATGCCCCAGCTCCTCCAAGGAGAAGTTGATGATAGAGACCACAAAAGTGGCTTTAGCATGAAGAGAAGTGAAGGAAGGTAAGATTTTCGGACCTCAACCTACAGGACGTGCTAATGCATTGGATGTCTAGGATTGGGGAGAAAGCATAATCTCTAGGTCTGTGCCTTGAACAATTTTAAATTATAATTACCTGAATAGCAATGGTGTCAGAAGTGGTTAGATAACATGCTAAGAAGTTAATTTTTAGTTTTGATCATAGTATTTGTCAATTCATTGATGGTTCACCAGAGCTGCTATTGACCCCAGCCCCCGGTCAGGAAAAATGCATTATAAGAAGTATCCATCATTATAAAAAAATATGTCTCTATGATAATGTAGCTAAATCATGAGAAGTTCCTTTACTGAAAGGCAAACACAGAAGGAAAGAATAAAATCTTCAAACTTCCACTGCTACTGTTTAACTTCCTTAGTTTGAATTCCCCTTCCCAACATCAGTTTCAATGTGATTTCTAAGGGAAAAGAAAGTGGACTGGGTGTCTACACATGCCTCCCCAAGATAAGCTAGTAAAAGAATTCTTAACTGAAAACTGAAGGAGAGGGTGGAGGCACACCTCACTGAGTCCAGGGCAAGTGACAGACAGTTGGTCTGAGCTTGATGCTTATTGTGTGGAAACCTGTCCCCTCCCTACTGCCTGAAAAGTAAGCTTCCTCTCCAGGCTGAACAGGTGTGCATCCCTCCTGAAGAGGACAAGGAAGGAGTCTGGGAGGACACAGACAGGAGCTGTGGAAGATGCCTGGGATTTGGAGCCAAACACACCTGAGTTCAATCCGAGACCACCTCTTACTACTTGTATGTCTTTGGGAAAGTAACATAACTTTTCTGGGTCTCGTGTGCAAATGCACATTACACAGCAGACCTCAGGGCTTTCACGGAGACTCACAACCACGTGTGTGTACAGAGGACCCAGCACAGTGCCTGTCACGTAGGAACAGTGAGCAAACATGAAGATTCCTCTGTGGTCTCTGCAAAGAGCTGCACCTTGATGATCGAAATCCAGACATCACAGAGCACAGAGTATATTCTAGTTTGTATCTTTGATGTAAAAACCTCTTTTTCTTAAATTTATAAGATACTTTCTATCTTTGCTGTGTAGAAGCTTCTGCACAGCAAAGGAAAGAGTCAACAAAACAAAGAGGCAACCCATGGAATGGGAGAAGATATTTGCAAATGACACTACAGATGAAGGGCTGATATCCAAGATCTATACAGAATTCTCAAACTCAACACCCTGAAAACAGATAATCAAGTCAAAAATGGACAGAAGACATGAGAAGAAACTTCTCCAAAGAAGACATACAAATGGATAACAGACACATGAAAAAATGTTCATCATCATTAGCCATCAGGGAAATTCAAATCAAAACCACATTGAGATACCACCTTACACCAGTTAGAATGGCCAAAATTAACAGAGCAAGAAACATCAAATGTTGGAGTGGTTGTGGGGAAAGGGGGACCCTCTTACACTGTTGGTGGGAATGCAAGTTGGTGTAGCCACTTTGGAAAACAGTGTGGAGATTCCTTAAGAAATTAAAAATAGAGCTCCCCTGGGGAACCTGGGTGGCTCAGTGGGTTAAAGCCTCTGCCTTCAGCTCGGGTCATGATCCCAGGGTCCTGGGATCGAGCCCCACATCGGGCTCTCTGCTCCGTGGAAAGCCTGCTTCCTTCTCTCTCTCTCTCTGCCTGCCTCTCCGCCTACTTGTGATATCTCTCTCTGTCAAATAAATAAATAAAATCTTTAAAAAAAAATAGAGCTCCCCTATGACCTGGCAATTGCACTACTGGGTATTTATCCCAAAGATAGAGGTGTAATGAAAAGAAGGGCCATCTTTACCGCAATGTTCATGGCAGCAATGCCCACAGTAGCCAAACTGTGGAAAGAGCCGAGATGTCCTTCAACAGACAAATGGATAAAGAAGATATGGTCCATATATACAATGGAGTATTATACCTCCATCAGAAAGGATGAATACCCAACTTTTGCATCAGCATGGATGGGACTCGAGGAGATTATGCTGAGTGAAATAAGTCAAGCAGAGGGAGTCAATTATCATATGGTTTCACTTACTTGTGGAACCTAAGGAATAACATGGAGGACATTAGGAGAAGGAAAGGAAAAGTGAGTTGGGGGAAATTGGAGGGGGAGATGAACCATGAGAGGCTGTGGACCCTGAGAAACAAGCTGAGGATCTTAGAGGGGAGGGGAGTGGAGGGATGGGTAAGCCTGGTTGTGGGTATTAAGGAGGGCTCATATTGCAAAGAGCACTGGGTGTTATATGTAAACAATAAATCTTGGAACACCGAATCAAAAACTAATGATGTATGGTGACTAACACAACACACACACACACACACACACACAGAGAAATTAAAAAAAAAAGATAGGAATAATGATACTGTTATGCTGAAAATAAATAAATTAAAAAAAAGATAGGATGCTTAAAAATATGTACACAAAGCATTTCCCAATGAAATTTTTAAAAATCAAAGTAAAAAGGAAGGGACATCTGTTTCTCTACCATGATTCAAGAGCTTTATGTTAAAAAAAAAGGGGGGAGGATGTTTAAAAAAATTTCCCTTGTAACAATAAATTCCTCTTCTTGATAAAGAGGATGAAAATTTTAAGACTTTTAAAATATCACATAGTTTCTGTTTTTTTTAAATTTATTTTTTATTTATTTTCAGCATAACAGTATTCATTATTTTTGCACCACACCCAGTGCTCCATGCAATCCGTGCCCTCTATAATACCCACCACCTGGTACCCTGACCTCCCACCCCCAGCCCCTTCAAAACCCTCAGATTGTTTTTCAGAGTCCATAGTTTCTCATGGTTCACCTCCCATTCCAATTTCCCCCAACTCCCTTCTCCTCTCCATCTCCCCATGTCCTCCATGTTATTTGTTATGCTCCACAAATAAGTGAAACCATATGATAATTGACTCTCTCTGCTTGACTTATTTCACTCAGCATAATCTCTTCCAGTCCCGTCCATGTTGCTACAAAAGTTGGGTATTCATCCTTTCTGATGGAGGCATAATACTCCATAGTGTATATGGACCACATCTTCCTTATCCATTCGTCCGTTGAAGGGCATCTTGGTTCTTTCCATAGTTTGGCGACTGAGGCCATTGCTGCTATAAACATTGGGGGTACAGATGGCCCTTCTTTTCACGACACCTGTATCTTTGGGGTAAATACCCAGGAGTGCAATGGCAGGGTCATAGGGAAGTTCTATTTTTAATTTCTTGAGGAATCTCCACAATGTTCTCCAATGAGGCTGCACCAACTTGCATTCCCACCAACAGTGTAAGAGGGTTCTCCTTTCTCCACATCCCCTCCAACACACAATGTTGTTTCCCGTCTTGCTAATTTTAGCCTTTTTAACTGGCGTAAGGTGATATCTCAATGTGGTTTTAATTTGAATCTCCCTGATGGCTAGTGATGATGAACATTTTTTCATGTGTCTGATAGCCATTTGTATGTCTTCATTGGAGAAGTGTCTGTTTATATCTTCTGCTCATTTTGTGATATGATTTCTGTTTTGTGTGTGTTGAGTTTAAGGAGTTCTTTATAGATCCTGGATATCAACCTTTTGTCTGTACTGTCATTTGCAAATATCTTCTCCCATTCCGTGGGTTGCCTCTTTGTTTTCTTGACTGTTTCCTTTGCTATGCAGAAGGTTTTGATTTTTTTTATTTATTTATTTTTCATTTATTTATTTTCAGCATAACAGTATCATCATTTTTTCACCACACCCAGTGCTCCATGCAATCCATGCCCTCTAGAATACCCACCACCTGGTACCCCGACCTCCCACCCCCCTGCCACTTCAAACCCCTCAGATTGTTTTTCAGAGTCCATAGTCTCTCATGATTCACCTCCCCTTCCTTACACCAGTTAGAATGGCCAAAATTAGCAAGACAGGAAACAACATGTGTTGGAGAGGATGTGGAGAAAGGGGAACCCTCTTACACTATTGGTGGGAATGCAAGTTGGTACAGCCTCTTTGGAGAACAGTGTGGAGATTCCTCAAGAAATTAAAAATAGAAATTCCCTATGACCCTGCCATTGCACTCCTGGGTATTTACCCCAAAGATACAGATGTAGTGAAAAGAAGGGCCATCTGTACCCCAATGTTTATAGCAGCAATGGCCACGGTCGCCAAACTATGGAAAGAACCAAGATGCCCTTCAATGGACGAATGGATAAAGAAGCTTTTGATTTTGATGAAGTCCCAAAAGTTCATTTTCGCTTCTGTTTCCTTTGCCTTTGGAGACATATCTTGAAAGAAGTTGCTGTGGCTGATATCGAAGAGATTACTGCCTATGTTCTCCTCTAGGATTCTGATGGATTCCTGTCTCACATTGAGGTATTTTATCCATTTTGAGTTTATCTTTGTGTACGGTGTAAGAGAATGGCCCAGTTTCATTCTTCTACATATAGCTGCCCAGTTTTCCCAGCACCATTTATTGAAGAGACTGTCTTTTTTTCACTGTATATTTTTTCCCGTTTTGTCGAAGATTATTTGCCCATAGAGTTGAGGGTCCATATCTGGGCTCGCTACTCTGTTCCACTGCTCTACGTGTCTGTTTTTATGCCAGTACCATGTTGTCTTGGTGATCACAGCTTTGTAGTAAAGCTTGAAATCAGGTAACGTGATGCCCCCAGTTTTATTTTTGTTTCTCAACATTTCCTTAGCGATTTGGGGTCTCTTCTGATTCCATACAAATTTTTGGATTATTTGCTCCAGCTCTTTGAAGAATACCAGTGGAATTTTGATTGGAATGGCATTAAAAGTATAGATATCTCTAGGCAGTATAGACATTTTAACAATGTTTATTCTTTTAATCCAAGAGCATGGAATGGTCTTCCATCTTTTTGTGTCTTCTTCAATTTCTTTCATGAGTGTTCTGTAGTTCCTCGAATACAGATCCTTTACCTCTTTGGTTAGGTTTATTCCCAGGTATCATATGGTTCTTGGTGCTATAGTAAATGGAATCGATACTCTAATTTCCCTTTCTGTATTTTCATTGTTAGTGTATCAGAAAGCCACTGATTTCTGCACATTGACTTTGTATCCTGCCACGTTGCTGAATTGTTGTATGAGTTCTAGTAGTTTGGGGGTGGAGTCTTTTGGGTTTTCCATATAAAGAATCATGTCACCTGCGAAGAGAGAGAGTTTGACTTCTTCATTGCCAATTTGGATACCTTTTATTTCTCTTTGTTGTCTGATTGCTGTTGCTAGGACTTCTAATACTATGTTGAACAGGAGTGGTGAGAGTGGTCATCCTTGTGGTGTTCCTGATCTCAACGGGTGTTCCCGTTGAGATTAGTTTCTGTTTTTTAATGCTTCCCTAACTTTCTTCTTTAATTCACTATATTTCCTTCATTTACATCATGAGCAGAGGAGAGAGGAGCAGTGCCCAGCAGATGGATGAAAATTCAAATTATATCAACTCTGTACCTCAGCTTAATAAATGCTCAAACACTCTGCCATTCCCCATTCAATATGATTGGCTTCATGTGACATCATGAAAAAAGCACAGGATTTGGAGTTCATCAAACATGGCTCCTTTTAGAAGAACAGAGATCTTATGTGATAACTGTATTTTGTCATTTCTTTTCTTCTGTAAAAAATATTACTGTTTTCTTACTTAAGCTAGTGTGTTTTACTATACAATGCTGAAAACAGGTATTTCAGCCAAGTTTAAATACAGGGATATCTGCGTTTCAAAATGTTTTAGTTCACAGATGGAGCACATGAATTAGCAAGGGTGTTATTTTTTAAGTTGGATGAGCAAAAAATTTCATGTGGAATACCTCCTGGGAAATGAAATCTAGGTCAACAAACTATTCTCCTGAATGAGCTCCTGTGTAATGTTCCTCTTTTGTCTTGGAACCTTCTGGATGCTTCAGTAGTAAGCTATACTGTAGAGGGGACAGTTGCCCAAATTTTCCCCGATTTCCCACCTCCGCACGCTCTCTGTGGTGCAATTAAACAGCACTGGATTTGGAGATAGGCAAATCTGAATGCTTGGAAGCAAACTTCTTTCTGTATTAGCTGGCTATTGCCAGCATAATGCTGCATAACAAGCCATTCCCAAACTCAATGGCATGTTAAAAGGACCGACCCTCATGCTTATGAACCTCCATGTTGATGCAGTGGAGCCAGTCAGTCCTGCACCCAGTGGCCAGCTCTGTTTCCAGCTGTGGGTCAGCTGGGTTTGGCTCTGGGCTTTGGGCAAAACCTAGGCCTGCCGTACATGTTTTTTTCTGGGGTCCAGTTTGAAGAGGTAGTCTGGGAAGCTCTTCTAAATGTCAAATCTCAGTGCTTAAGAGTCAAGCCTAACTGTGCAAGCACACTGAACTCTTGTACTAATTTCACATCTGCTCATATTCTTTGGTCAAAGCATGTCCTCCAGCCAAGCCCCATGTCAGTGTGAATGAATGAATGCACTCCCACCCTGGGGCTGCTTGGGGGGAGAGGTGAGTGAATATCTGTGAGCAATCATCCAACTGTCAGACTGCCCAAAGCCCGTTTGTAGAACTAAATATAATGCTTCCTACCTCACTGAGCTGCTGTCTGTGTGTATGTGTGTTTGATAGATGTGTCTGTACAGTGGGTGAAGTCCATTTGCCCTTTTTTGTTGTCCAAACACAGGGATGATTTATCAACTGAACCAACAAACAAAGTTCTGATTACCTCACTCCCCATGGCCCCAAGAGACATCACCCATAGTACTGCTTTGGGGATGTTCCTAGGGGCTGAGCCCATCCGCCTGGCTCTCTCACTCTGGTTCTCCCTCCCTACCAGTCTGTGTGACCTTCTACTGGTAGACATGGTTGATAGCTGAAGTGGCTTTTTGACTTTTTCTTCCTAGAAGCGATAAAGACCAGGGCAGAGGTTGCTTCCTTCTGGTACTTTCTTTCCTCTCCTAAACTTACCCCAAGTACAATTCTTATCCAAAGCACATCTCTGGTAATCTGATGTGAATTTGGCACCAGAATAGGATTCTTAGGGAATTTATGTCATCATCTTGATAACGGAATATTCCACACCGAGTCCCTTAGAATGTGGGTTTGGGAATAGAGCTGCTTTTAAAACAGACCAGCTCGTGATCAGCAGCCACACCTAGGACTGCTTTAGCCTGAGAATATGTGAAATCTGGTTTGTGAGGATGGTCACCTTGTTTAAGGGAAAATGAATGACTATAAAATTGTTGGTGAACTAATTATGAAGGATCTAAGAGTCTTGTGGCTTGTGATTGTTCACAAGTACAGGTGCAAAGAGGTAGAGGTTTTGTTTTCAATGCTGCATCTCTTACATCAGAGCCTGTTAAGTTCCAATTCCTCCCAACATGGAGGCATTGAACTCTTGTTTGATGTTGGGGTTGGACAATAGTTTTGGAAAATCTACAATCAGGAAGAGACCCAGGCTGTCAGAGCCATAGTACTCTCACAGCACTGTCACAGTGGCAGTGCTGCTCCATTGGAGCACAGAGAGCTGGATCTATTTGGCTCCACCAAAGAATAGAAATTTAGATGCTGTAATAGTCATATGGAAAATAATAAGGTCTTTGTGCCTCAAAGACTCAAATTCTGCCTCCATGACAGGGTGGCTCGACTACAAAGAGGTTGTGGCTGGCAGACTCACTCATTCTATTAATATTTTATAAATATCTACTATACACCAGGCCAGAAACCTCTGGTCCCTTGGAACACAAAAGCCAAGGGAGAAAAATATTAACCAAATAATCATAGATACAGCAAAACAAGCAATGATGGAAAGAAATGTATAAGGATGCCATGACTGCATCTCTTAGGGTCCTGATTTATACCAGGACCAGAGAAAATTTTCCAAAGAAAATGAAATCAGCTGAGCCCTGGAGCATTCATGTATTGATTCATTCAGTGTGTGAGATTGGGGTCCATGGAAACTGACATGAAGATTCTATGTTGCATGCAGATGGTTTACTGGGGTGTGCTCCCAGGAGATCTCCATGTAGGACTTGGGGGAGTCAGGATTGGCCCAGAGAAAAACAGACCCATAGAACAGCTACAGATAATGCCCCAAGAAACTGACAGATGTGTCTACGGTTGAGAAGGTCCATCACAGTTGTCTCAAATGAGGCCAGGGACTGTGTCTCCATGTTCCATGTCAGCCAGTCATTGGCCTGTCATTGGCCATGGAATACCCCTGGGACTGGGAGAATGCTGAGGGTAATTCCCAGTAAGGGATGTAGCCATGAGCCACCAGCAGTCCACATTCCCAGCTGCTGGGGATGGTGCATCCATCCAGAAGAAGGAAACTGGGTAGAGTACCAAAGAACATTTACTTTCAGCAAATCCTTACTGGGACCCTGCTGTAAGCTAAACTCTCTTCTAAATGAATCAGCAGTGAACCAGAGAAAAAGTTCTTTGTCTTTGTATCAAATTCTGATGGTTCTAAAATCTTCTCCCATTCCACTCTTCTGCATCTGCATGCCTGACTGCTATGTGATATGTAGTCCAGGATGGGACATGTACACACAGCAAATTTCCTATGTGCAAAGCATAGCCTTCATCTCCCCTTTTCCCAAACTTTCTTTTCTGATTGAGACCAGCTGGTGGGAGGACTCTTACCTCTTGGCTTTTCCAGTAGTCTTTCCCATCTCAGCTAAGGTATAATTCATGCTTCCAGGTGGTCAGGCCAGAAAGCATCCACTTCCAAACCATTAGTTCTGCCTTTGCACCAAATCTAAAACTTGACTCATTCCAGCCATTTTGTTCTTGCTGCTTCTCAAACATGACATTCTTATCAGAGGGTCTTTGCATTTGTACCCTCTAGAATGTTCTTTCCCCCAGCTATCCAGATGGCCCTCTTCCTCATCCCCTTCAGTGTATTTATAAAATTACTTTCTTAGTGAAGCCTTGCCTCTTTATCTAAAATTTTAAACCTCAGCACCCTGATCATGTCATATCCTCTTTTCTTGCTTGTTTTATTTAGTCATTTTATTTACTGGCCATCCTTCTAATTAAACTATTAGATCCATTGATGGGAGAGTTTTTCTTTTTTTTTATTGTTTTCATTCTAATTCTGCTCCCTGTACCTAGGACATGAGCTGGTATAAAGTAGATCTCAATAAATGTGAATGAAAGGAATAACCTGATTGCCTGAATCTTCTCCCCTAGTCTCTCTCTGGAGGAAACAAAAGTCTGTGAATTGGAACTTGATATTTCACATGAGCCAGAGGAATGTGCTTCTACCAGTCCCATCTGAGACTGACCTCACCTGTAGACAGCACTCTATCCCCATCAAGGGCTCAGACTCTGTTCCAGTCAAGCAGGTGTCTGAGTTCTTCCTTTGGCTATGTGGTGATTGACGGGAGTAGATTTGGGGTGCTCTAGTCACTTTGGGATTGTGTCTTCGAATTGACTCCATGCTCAGACCAATTGGAGCCAAGATTTTTTTTTTTTTAGTTAAATCACAAGAAGAACTTAAAGATATCTCCTAAAACCTTGTTACCATTCTTCTGAGCAGAAGGAAGAAGATAAAATGGGGGGGGGGTGCCTTGATCTCCAAACATGCTTCTAATCACTGGAAGGCTAAGCCTATGATATGTGGAGGCATAAGAAAGAGAAGATATGTCACATGGTGGAGATAAGTTTCTCCTCCACAGTATTCCCACAGGCTGGTCTCAATCACAGAGAAGTCCAGCAGACCTTGAAAAGGAGAGCCTGCAGTCATGTGAACCAGGTGGGACACCTGCCAATGGTAGTGATGGAACCACAGTGGAGCCCCTGCTGCTCCTGCACCTCAGCTGTCTTTAACCTGAATTTTATCCAGTGAATCAGAAAAACAGATGCAGTTTTCACAGCAAAACCTACACATTAATTTTTAGTATCTTGAAAAATGGACTATTTCCTTTAGTTAAATAAAGAACCCATGAACCTTTAGACAAACTTAAACAGCTTGATTTGCAGGCTTAGATATATGTCTAAGAATATTTGTTTATGAGGTTCAGCAAGCTAGACTTGCTAAGAAATCCTTGGGGACAGATTTAGAGGACCCTATTTGTCCCTGTCATCAGCAAGGTCATCAGTGACCAGACTTCTGCCTCTCCTGCGCACGAACATGGGTTTCCAGACTTCTTATTTTCAGGGATTCTGTCATAATTATAGATCTTATTCCCAAAACTTATGGAATTGATTTGTCCAATGTGTCTAACACCTTGAAATACAGAAGTGAGGTTAGATATAGAGGTAGCACCAGAAAAGTTGAGGTAGCTACAGTCTCAGGCTGACAGAGGGCAGAGAGGCAAGTCTGCTGGGGTTGAGGGGTGCCTGAGGGCTCAGAGCAGAAATTACTGATTAGGAATGGATATGCCTCTCCCACTCATCATCCAGCCTGGAATATGTTCTCTAGCCTCCAGGAAGCAGTGCCACCAACCTGGCACCTAGAGACAGGGCAACACCCTGGCTGACCCACCAGCTGACACCTGCCTCCCAGATGGGAAATCACATTCTGCCCAGCACCCCACACATTTGTTATTTCTGCAACTGGGGAATATTGGGAAACTTTCTGTTCTGACCTGGAGAGAGGTAAACTCTAAGATTCTATACCTGGAGGAGGAAGCTCCAGGTGAAACCCAAGAAGGCCCTAGACAGGCAGAGGACAGAAATGCGTCCATGTGTCTTGCAAAGATGGCTCCAGCCATATAACTAGGATGGTTCACGCCTCCCACCTGGCCAAAGCAGATCTGGAGAAGTGCCTGTAGCTCTTCACCATCTGGCCACACACATAAATTATCATTAATAAAATCTCAATGCACCAATCCCTAGATAGGCAATGTTCATTGGGTACCTACAGAGAGCCAAAGGGGTCTCTTCTTCTCCAAGATGATTCTCACCACCTTTTCCCAGAAGAGACTTTTTTCCACCAGGCTCCAGGATTTCATCAGCAAGGAGAAATTCTTACCCTATCTGGGGGAGTTCCAGTAGACTCTATCACATGGTCCCAGCCCTTGGGTGTTTAGAATCTAGATTTCCAATGTGATGAAAAGCTCGGGCCCAATGTTCATCTTCGATAGACAGTACAAAAACAAGACCTTCTGGATCCTTATAACTTCCATGGAGAGATGACCCTGAAAGTGCATTTTGGCTTCTCTAAAAAGGGCGAGATAGTGAGGACCCAGACAGTGTGATCTGCCTACAATAATACAGTGAATCAGAGAAAATGAGAAAAGGAACATAATCCCTAGGCTTACAGCCCATAAAACTATTTTCCTTTTCTTGCTAAAAGAAGGGCATGAATTAAAATGAGTGCACATAATACTATAAAACCTTACTTCATGGAGAATATTGCTTTAGAAAAAACATGAAGGGTTGTCTCTAGTACAGAACTTGCTAATTTTAAACACATTTATATAAGTAAAATAAGACCAATGTTATAAGTGGAGAAAAGATTTTGTGCCTTTAGAAACCAATTAATTTTTTTATCTACATAGAAATATTTTCAACTTCCTATAAAACATCATATGCATAAATGAATACAATTCCTTTGCCAAATTGTTAACATTAATCTTCCAAAGGCCCCTCACAGATGTTAGCCATGAATGGATGAGAGAAGACATAAAAACAAAATCATGAATGAAAAAAGGAAAACAACTACTAAAAAAGGACACTTTAATAATAAGACTATTTTTTGCACAACTTAATGGAAATATATTGAGGTTAACACAAAGTTTTGACCTCAGGAACTTTTTGACCCTGAGGATGTTGTACATAGAAGCATCCTCATCAGTTACAAGCGTACCCATTTCCTTAGCAATTTGGGGTCTCTTCTGATTCCATACAAATTTTTGGATTATTTGCTCCAGCTCTTTGAAAAATACTGGTGGAATTTTGATCGGAATGGCATTAAAAGTATAAATGGACTCTGAAAAACAATCTGAGGGGTTTGAAGAGGTGGGGGATGGAAGGTTGGGGGAACCAGGTGGTGGGTATTAGAGAGGACATGAATTGCATGGAGCACTGGGTGTGGTGCAAAAACAAGGAATACTGTTATGATGAAAATTTAAAAATATATATTAAAATAAAATAAAATAAAAATAAATCACTGGTTAAAAAAAAAAGTATAGATTGCTCTAGGCAGTATAGACATTTTAACAATGTTTATTCTTCCGGTCCAAGAGCATGGAATGGTCTTCCATCTTTATGTGTCTTCTTCAATTTCTTTCATGAATGTTCTGTAGTTCCTCGAATACAGATCCTTTACCTCTTTGGTTAGGTTTATTCCCAGGTATCATATGGTTCTTGGTGCTATAGTAAATGGAATCGATTCTCTAATTTCCCTTTCTGTATTTTCATTGTTAGTGTATCAGAAAGCCACTGATTTCTGCACATTGACTTTGTATCCTGCCACGTTGCTGAATTGTTGTATGAGTTCTAGTAGTTTGGGGGTGGAGTCTTTTGGGTTTTCCATATAAAGAATCATGTCATCTGTGAAGAGAGAGAGTTTGACTTCTTCATTGCCAATTTGGATACCTTTTATTTCTCTTTGTTGTCTGGTTGCTGTTGCTAGGACTTCTAATACTATGTTGAACAAGAGTGGTGAGAGTGGTCATCCTTGTCGTGTTCCTGATCTCAAAAGGAAGGCTGCAAGCTTTTTCCCATTGAGGATGATATTTGCTGTGGGTCTTTCATAGATAGATTTGATGAAGTTCAGGAATGTTCCCTCTATCCCTATACTTTGGAGCGTTTTAATCAGGAACGGATGCTGGATTTTGTCAAATGCTTTTTCTACATCAATTGAGAGGACCATGTGGTTCTTCTCTCTTCTCATATTAATTTTTTCTATCACATTGATTGATTTGCGAATTTTGAACCATCCTTGTAGCCCAGGGATGGATCCCACCTGGTCATGATGGATAATCTTTTTAATGTGCTGTTGGATCCTATTTGCTAGGATCTTGTTGAAAATCTTAGCATCCATATTCATCAGTGATATTGGTCTGAAATTCTCCTTTTTGGTAGGGTCTTTGCCTGGTTTGGGGATCAGGGTAATGCTGGCTTTATAGAAAGAGTCTGGAAGTTTTCCTTCTGCTTCAATTTTTTGAAACAGCTTCAGGAGAATAGGTGTTATTTCTTCTTTGAAAGTTTGGTAGAATTCTTGTGCTTTGGGAGATTATTGCACAGGAACACCTGCCAGACCAAGGACGAAGTGTGAAGACTTTGTCGCAGATGGAAGTGAGAAGTCTCCTCAACATTTGCTACAGGCACTGCTAGTCTTTGCCCCTCCTCCACTACCCTCCTCCCTCTGCCAACTGGGACTAGTGGTTTTGTTTTAATAAGCAGCACTGACATTTGGGCTTTCTCTCCCTTGGGGGGGGGTGGGGAATCTATCAATTCCACAAATGATTGTAAGCTTTATTTTTTTTTTTAACATCTTTGACTTGAGGAGTCACCCACTTTTTGCTGCCCTTGAGTGACCTTGAACAAGATGCAAACCTGTGTGACACAAAAGCTGTGGCTTGCTCCCCAGGGCTCACTTACACCTTCTTAGAACTTGCAAGGCTTTCCCTTTAGCATCATAGAGGTCTTAGCAGGGAGTCATTAGTGATCTGAATCCTCTGACCGTCTACTGCCTTTGGGGTGCTTCCTCCCACGTGTCTCTAGAAGACCATTAGTGACCCTGAATCTGGAGCTACTCAGACTGCTGTAGGCAGCTCTTCCCAGCTTAGTGCTGTCCTTCATGGGCATCGTATGTCTAGCAGTGAAGACCAACACCTGTTCACAGCAACCAGAAATTAAAGACCTTTTCCCTATAAGTTATGTTTCCTTTTTTTTCCATTTTATTTGTTTGTTTGTTTGTTTGTTTATATTATTTATTATTTTATTTATTTATTTATTTATATTATTTTATTTTTTTTCTGTGTTCCAGCATTCATTGTTTATGCACCACACCCAGTGCTCCATGCAATATGTGCCCTCCATAATTCCCACCACCAGGCTCACCCAATCTCCCATCCCCCTCCCCTCCAAAATTCTCAGTTTGTTTCTCAGAGTCCACAGTCTCTCATGCTTCATCTCCCCCTCTGATTTCCCAAAATCACCTTCCCTTCCTTCCCCTAATGTCCTTAAGCTCCACAAATAAGTGAAATCATATGATAATTGACTCTCTCTGCTTGACTTATTTCACTCAGCATAATCTCTTCCAGTCCTGTCCCTGTTGATACAAAAGTTGGGTATTCATCCTTTCTGATTAAGGCATAATACTCCATTGTAAATATGGACCATATCTTCTTTATCGATTCATCTGTTGAAGGGCATCTTGTTTGTTTCCACAGTTCGGCAATCGTGGCCATTGCTGCTATGAACATTGGGGTAAAGATGACCCTTCTTTTCACTACGTCTGTATCTTTGGGGTAAATACCCAGAAGTGCAATTGCAGGGCCATAGGGAAACTCTATTTTTAATTTCTTAAGGAATCTCCACACTGTTTTCCCAAGTGGCTGCACCAGCTTGCATTCCCACCAACAGAGTAAGAGGGTTCCCCTTTGTCCACATCCTCTGTAATACATGTTGTTTACTGTCTTGTTAATACCTTATGTTTTCTAATACCACTTGGCAAACACCCACATAGTAGCATTTGAGTCTAAAAACCCTTTAATCCTTAATAATTGGTTGTAAATCCCATCATCAACAAAATGTTCTCATTCTCTTTCCACTTAAAGGATTACCCTCACATGAGCTACTCATCACAGGGGTCCAAGAAAGTGTTTTCAGGGATGTGCATATTCTAAATTATTCTTAATTTGAAGAATTTGCTTTTATGACTTTGATAGGTTAAAGAATATATGGTTGCAAGGTTTTACAGCCTCTCCCATTATGAGGTAATTCTATTTCTCTACCCCCTTAGTCTAAGCTTTGTGATGTTATGTGTTTGGGCCAGTAGGTCACCAACAAACATGACATGAGCAGAAGCTTAAGAAGTGCTTGTCCATTAGGGTTTGTCTTCTCTCGCTGTCTTTGGAACCCACAGTCACTCGAAGAAGATGGTGCTGGCTAGCTAGATGCTGGACATCTGCACCCCCAACTGAGTGCCACACATGTGAGTGAGGCCACCTGGGACCCATGATGCTCAGCTGATCTGCCAGCTGACTGCAGCTACGTGAGAAAGCCAAGGTGAGGCGAGTAGACCAACCACTCAACTGAGCTCCGTTCAAACCATCAGTCCACAGCATTATTGAGTTAATAAATAAGTCCTGTTTTGGGGGGTAATTTGTTACTCAGTTAAAACCTGAATTGGTGACAATATAACGAAATTAATGTATACGCATATCCTGGAGCATGAGAACAAGGACATCATTCTGCTCTGGTCACGTGATTGCCATACCCACATTTGGGATATTATTTACAATCTTATTAGTTGTATTTAATTTGTTTATAACTAATCAGAAAAGAGCAATGTAAAGAATTATTCCTTCCAAGCGGAGGCGAATGAAATGCTGGCCCTTTGTACAAATGGGAAAAGGGGAGAAATGAGGGAATGGGGAGATTTGGTGGAGAACAGAATCATAACCAGGCACGACCTCCTTTCAGCAAATAGTAAATTCATCATATTACTATAATTCTGTCAATGTGGTTTTATAGTGGAATTTGAGTTATAAACATTAAGAACTTGGACCAATACTTAGTTTTTGTATATTCATATTCTTAAATAACTTGATGATAAATATATATTTAAATAAGGTTAAAATATACATAATTTAATTCCTTCTGGAAATTGGCAGGCATTTTTCCTTTAAAAGCAGTTCATAATCCAGTCAAGCTGGAGGAACACTGCTCTCTTATGTGAAATGAAGTCCTTTCTGGATGGGGCTGTGACGTGGGCTTGGGCAGCTGTGTTGTGTTTCTGTTGGGTCTCTTATTTCCCTGAAGCTTACAAAGCCTGAGATGCAAGATCTGTTGTGGACACCTAGTCATTATTAGCTGCTCATGAACAGAACTGCACTCTACTCCCAGTACGACCAGGTCTCCAGCCTCTTTAGCTGAAATGGTCCCCACAAATCTGATTCATTCACCCCACCGTCAAAACCTGGATTTTCTTGCCTGCGGACTCTGACTCCTGAAGTCGCCTCCTCCCAGGCTCCCATGATGCACCGGACCCCTTGGCCTTCCCAGGAGTGCTTGGTGCTGCCCCGGGCCAGCCAGTCCGCCAGGCATCCAGCAGCCCTCTTGCCACGGCATTGGTGTGTTCTCCCAGTCTCTCAAGTAGCTCCACGGGTTCTGCTTTCTCTGGAAGAAAGGGGTTCCCCTCTGACTACGCCGGGCACATTCTGTGCTCATTCCCCATCCTATGTACTTGGCTCTGATAGTCCATATCTTCCGATGACTTTCTCAGCTGGCCCTCCCCACGGAGTCCTGGCCTCTTCCCTTTCCTGGGGCCTCTTCTCTCTGACCTGCTATTGCTCGCAACCTGGGCATGGAGCCATGCTGCTTTCTGTGCCAGTATCACATCTTACTTTGTGCCATTTTAACACATGCTTCAGATTTCCCCATGTGAGAGCCCCAAGGCAATGGATACAAAACCAATGAAATCTGGGTCTCCCCAAAGTAACCATTGCTCAAAAGAGTCCAGTCCACCTCTCCTCTCTGTCCAGTCTAATGTCCAACTCAGGTCTGGGCTTGACTTCTCCTTCTTCCAATGGGCACCTGGAGCATCTCACCCCCTCTGGCTCTACTTAGGAACCAACCCATTAGAGGCAGAGTGACCGTAGGTTTATTATATAAATTAGGACACTTCAGGTGTGAAAGGGAATGCTGTAATAATTATGCTGTGACAATAGGCATAATGAACACATAAGGTCCCCCTATGGATAGAGTGTCATTGTTGTAGCCTGCATGTGGGGAGGGAGCTCTCAGTTCCTTTTTAAAAATTGAGTTAAAATTTTTACACAGTGAAATGCAAATAAGAGTATGACTCAATCACTTATTTATTTATTTATTTATTTATTTATTTTCAGCATAACAGTATTCATTGTTTTTGTACCACACCCTGTGCTCCATGCAATCTTTGCCCTCTCTAATACCCACCACCTGGTTCCCCCAACAAACTCAATCACTTTAGACAAATGTATATGCATCTGTGTAAGCAACACTCCATCTGGATATAGACTTTCTCCCTCCCCTAGAAAGTTCCTTCAAGCCTCTTCTGTTTAATCTCATGGCAAACACAGCTCTGGTTCCTTTTAGCTTAGCATTGTTTTGCTTGAATCTGAGATATTAAAAATTTTCCAAATCTTTTATTTTCATTGACTTTGAATTCAATTCTGTTGAGATTACAGAACAGTCTATAAAATCTCAGTCTTGAAATTCATTTGATTTATAGCACCCTCTTGGTAAAAATTCCACATGTGTTCAAAAGCAGTGTATCCTGCAGTTTTCAGATGAACCATTCTGTGAATGCCAATTGATTTAGGTGGTTTGATAATGTTGTTCAAATAATCTACATCCTTACTGATATTATGCCTTCTTTTCCCCATCTTATCCAAGTTTGCTCATAGGAAGAGCAGCTGTTCAAAAGTTTCAGGTTCTTGAGTCAGTTAACCAATAAAATTTCCATTCCCTTGCTGTGTGTGTTTGCTTCAGGCCATAGAATTGTGCCAGATGTTAGTCATGTCTCTTTTGGGGGATGTGTACGAGACACAACCAGCATTCAAAACCCCCAGGTCCTAGATCATCTGCTTGCATAGGCAGTCCTGTGAAATGAGCTTTGATTCTCAAATCCTGCTGTTTACTCATCCTCCACTCTGGTGATCCTTCCAGAGAGGGATTTGCACAAAAATCCAGAGCCAAGAGGGAAACAACACTGGTCATTAGTGTTAAGCAAGTGCCTGACAGTGTTCTAACGAGTTCCTCCCCAAAACACAGGGCTTCTCTGGTTGACATGGAGTTGGAGGATGGGCTTTGAGTGAGAAATCCCATGGGGAGTTTCTTACATCACACCTCGTAACCCTGTGCCTCTTGAAGACTTGACCAGTGGGTGGTGGAACTGAGCTGAAGACCTTGTTATGGGCTCATGTGCTTAATTCACAAGTCAGGAAGCCTTGGAAAGTCCAGAAAAAAGAGCAAGATGAGTGGGGATGACCCACATACTACTGACCAATGTGACAGTCATCTCAGGCTGATATAGCAAAATACCATAGATGAGGCAGCTTAAATAACAGAAATTCATTTCTCAGTTTTGGAGGCTAGGAAGTCCAAGATTAAGGTAAGGGCAATTTGGTTTCTGGTAGAAACCCTCTTCCTGGCTTGTAGATGGATACTTCTTGCTGTGTCCTCACTTAGCAGGGAGCAGGGGGAGCAAGTTATCTTGTCTTTCTGTTGATAAAGGCACGATCTCATCAGGAAGGCTTCACCCTCCCAAAGACCCCATCATACGTGGGATTAGAGTTTCCACTTGGGAATTTGGGGAGGTACAAACATGCAGTCTGTAGCACTACATAATACAAATGCGGCCAAAGAGAGTCTGACTCTGTCATTGACCACTTTCCTCTTGCAGAGGGACTGGACAGGGGACAGTGGGAGAATTGGGACTGCTTCACCACCCCATTCAAGTCTGGCACTTCCAGCAAGGGAGTTGAGCCAGAACTTATTGCCTCCATGGACAAGATAGGTATGTGGGAAGAAGGGAGTCATTAGCCTCACTGATGTCCCAAACTCCCTGGTTCTGTTCTCCTTGATATTCACTGGGCCTGACCCTAGTGATCCAGTGAGCTCCAACTATATCCCTGGGCTCCCTAAGGGATGAGTCCCATTACCATATCACACCAGCCCTGCTCCCAGCTGAGGGGCAACTTTGCCACTGACCTCAGGATCTTCTGAAATGGGTCAAAACAATATAATAATTAATTCTGTGTTCAAATGATGCCCTAAGCCAAAAATGTACCCTATGAACTTTTTTCACCACATCATCCTACATACATATGGCCACACTGTATTGATTCCCCCACTGCCATCTGTGATAACATATTTTCTATTGACACAAAGCCATCAAAACTTCAGGTCATTTATTAGCAAATTCCTGGGACAGTCAGCAGTGAGTCTGAAATCCTGAGCACCAGCTGACTCTTAGCTTATGGGCAGGAGGGAGAAGTCTGGGAAGACGCACATTCTGTTATCTCTGTGCAACTGTGGATGTGGTCTGGAAGATGTGGAGGGGATGGACAGATGGATAGGACAGCCCGTTCTGGTCTGCTGCAGGGGAGACTGCTGACTAATACTTTTGTTAATCCTGGATGATCAGCCCACATGATCCCAAGGGAATCTGGCTCCTGCAAGTGGTTCAACTACTTGGGAGAAATGGTGAAAATTTTGAAACAGTCAGATTCCAGCCACTGAGTACATGGTATCAGCAGGCTGTGCAAAGGAACGGGTTTTCCTGCACCTTTGAGGAGCAGCCTTCAAGGAGAAAGTTGTTCCCATGAATTCATAAAATGAGAGATATTTAAAACCTTGTCTTCATTACCCCAACAGTGCTGGCTCCAGTCATCCTGTGATTCCAAACAGCTTGATCAATGGTGTATTCCTGCCATACTTAAATGCTTGAAGAGCCAGAGTCTAACACCACAAAGCTACTTTCTTAAAGATAAGATATCAAGGTTTGTAAAAGAAAGTCGCTGATGGGTGGATGACTGCAATGTTAATACTTAGCCTTTTCTCTGCTCTGCATTCTCTTTCCTTATTATAGAGCGATGTCCATGAGGAATCACTCAGCATTCAAAGGCACATCCAAATGCTGCCACAAAAACAGAGAAACACTTCCCAGAACTGAATGTATCCACTGAGTGGGTTTGAAATTATGACAAAAGCAATGCGTGTTTCTTGGAAACCTTCTAAACAGAATGTAAAATGAAAATGGAATCCCTCCCCAACACCCCCAGTTTCCTGAGGTAACCATTCCCAGTGGTTTTGAATATTCCACGCTTGTGCGATATGCAAATTCTCACACACAGAGACAGGAAAACCAGATGTCTGATGACGAAATTTGTCTTTCAAGATGTCCAATAAAAGAGTTTGGGACTTTTATCCCGCATGTGGTGGGAAGTCCATATTCATCCTGACCAGTCTGGGAATCTACCAAGGAGGGGATAGGACCATTTTTCATGGGCCCCTCAGTTTTTACCCAAATAATTCAGGGAATGATTGTTTTGTTATCCCAAATACACTAATTGTTTTCTTAATCCTCAGGTGCAAAGTGTTGAGTCATTTACACTCTTTAGTTCATGAAACATTATTAGTAGTTGTCCATGCTAGGCTTTCATCTGTCTGTCTATCTATCTATTTATCTATCTATCTCCCTATCTTTCTGCCTATCCACCCATTCATTCACCCACCATCCAACTACCCACCTGTTCACCCACCTGTGCACTCACCTGTCCATCCACCCACCCATCTATTTACTTCTATTTCTCACCAAACATCTCTCCTTCTTCCCTGCTAGTCAAGCCATTGTGTTGGTTTCTCAACACAACTTGTTGTTTGCACGTATTATTACAACATGCATACTTTCCATTATGCACATACACTTTTAATTTGTGTAAATGATATTGTCTTAAATATTTCACAGCTCTGCCCCTGTTGTTTTCATCACTCTTTCCACTTGTCCTAGGCACCAGCAGGATTCAAAGGCCTGGTAACTCGTGGACAACTGAGGAGTTTTGCATGTCCCATTGTTTAACCTCCTACCTCCTAAAGACTTCAGCCTCTTCTGTTTTCACTGCCCACTCAAACACTCCTCTCTCCCATGTGAGCTCCTATACATTGTATATACTATCGTATCTACTCAGGCTCATTAATTTTCTGTGAAACGATGGCCCCACTTGGGTTCCTCTTGATCTTGGTGGGCAGTGACAGAGGAGCCCCATTCCTTTGCCCCTTCTCCCAATCTCTATGACTGGAAGTGGCACTATTTGATGTTCATGCTCCCACAGAGGTAGATATTGTTGCCTTTATTGAGAAACTTATTATGAAATAAGTGGTTATAGGCAAGCGTTAACAATAAATAAAAATGTTCTGTTTTCCTTATGTATAAACATACACTATCTTTCCATAATATTGAGATCATACAGTATACATGTGTGTTCTGTTTTTTTTTTAAATATTTAGAATTATGAGAAAAGTAACCCAAACATTTGGCCCTCTGATGGGATACAGAGAGAGATTAAATGTTAAAATTATCATCATCACAGATGGAAGTGTCATTAATTATAGACAGAACATCCTTAGATGAGATTGAGGGAGAAATGCCCAAATAAGAATACAAATACATCTGTCATGCCATTAAAGTAGGGATTTGTTATTCTTAATTACTCATCTAAACAACTGTATATTTGGGGACAATCGTCAGATGGGTGGGAAGTAGGACTCTACCTCATGCCCAGGTAGCCAAGGAGGGGCAGCAAATCAGGTGGGTGTACCGGGATCTTCGTACTGTGAGCTGTCCCTGCTGCAGCAAATGCACCAGAACAGTGTCAAGCCAAGCATGGTACCGCCACTGTCTCCAGCCATATGTGAGCAGACTGCTCTGAAGGAAAAAGACCATCAGACGAGGAGATGAGAAATACAAGAAAGTGGAAATAGTGCCCACCAGACATTTGCTGGCATCTCATGAAACCATGTAGGAGAGTCTGTGCTTTGGTTGATTCCGGACTGAGAGTTCATTGTGAACGGCAGGTGATGGAGCCTTTGAGAGCACCTGTATATGCTATCTCAAAGTTTCTGAAACCCAGGACTTGAAGAAGTTAGTTTTCAAATCTTCAGGGAGGGGAGGAGTCAAGATGGTGGAGAAGTAGCAGGCTGAGATTGCTTCAGCTAGCCGGAGATCAGCTAGATAGCTTATCTAAAGATTGCAAACACCTGAAAATCCATCGGCAGATCGAAGAGAAGAAGAACAGCAATTCTGGAAACAGAAAAACAACCACTTTCTGAAAGGTAGGACCGGCGGAGAAGTGAATCCAAAGCGACGGGAAGATAGACCCCGGGGGGAGGGGCTGGCTCCCGGCAAGCGGCGGAGCAACCGCACACAAAATCAGGACTTTTAAAAGTCTGTTCCGCTGAGGGACATCGCTCCAGAGGCTAAACCGGGGCGAAGCCCACGCGGGTTCAGCGTGGCCTCAGGTCCCGCAGGGTCACAGAAGGATCGGGGCTGTCTGAGTGTCGCAGAGCTTGCGGGTATTGGAACGGGAAAGCCGGCTACAGAGACAGAGCCGACAGTAAGCTCACAGCTCGGTGTTACCTTGAACCGGTCGCAGGCTCGGTGAGCTCGGAGCGCGGCCGGAGGACAGGCAGACGGGAGTAACTGGGCGCTGTTCTCTGAGGGCGCACTGAGGAGTGGGGCCCTGGGCTCTCGGCTCCTCCGGGCCGGAGACCAGGAGGCCGCCATTTGTATTCCCGTCCTCCGGAACTCTACGGAAAGCGCTCAGGGAACAAAAGCTCCTGAAAGCAAACCCGAGCGGATTACTCAGCCCGGCCCCTGGTAAGGGCGGTGCAATTCCGCCTGGGGCAAAGACACTCGAGAATCACTACAACAGGCCCCTCCCCCAAAAGATCAACAAGAAATCCAGCCGAGACCAAGTTCACCTACCAAGGAGTGCGGTTTAAATACCAAGGAGAGCAGCAGAATTCCAGAGGAGGAGAAAGCCAAGCATGGAACTCATGGCTTTTTCCCTGTGATTTTTTTTTAGTCTTGCAGTTAATTTAATTTTTTTTCTTTTTCATTTTTTTTTTTTCTCTCGCCTTCGGGTAAATTTTTTTTTTTTAACTGTTACCTTTTTCTTTTTTAACGATTTTTTACTAGTTTATCTAATATATATATTTTTTCTTTTTTACATTTTTCTTAGGTGTTTTCTTTTTTTTAAAATTCTTTTCTTTTCTTTTCTTTTTCTTTTTTCTTCTTTTTTCTTTCTTCCTTTTTGAACCTCTTTTTATCCCCTTTCTCCCCCCTCACGATTTTGGATATCTTCTAATTTGGTTAAAGCATATTTTCCTGGGGTTGTTGCCACCCTTTTAGTATTTTCCTTGCTCCTTCATATACTCTTATCTGGACAAAATCACAAGACGGAAAAATTCCACGCAAAAAAAAGAACAAGAGGCAGTACTGAAGGCTAGGGACCTAATCAATACAGACATTGGTAATATGTCAGATCTAGAGTTCAGAATGACAATTCTCAAGTTTCTAGCCGGGCTCGAAAAAGGCATGGAAGATATTAGAGAAACCCTCTCGAGAGATATAAAAGCCCTTTCTGGAGAAATAAAAGAACTAAAATCTAACCAAGTTGAAATCAAAAAAGCTATTAATGAGGTGCAATCAAAAATGGAGGCTCTCACTGCTAGGATAAATGAGGCAGAAGAAAGAATTAGTGATATAGAAGACCAAATGACAGAGAATAAAGAAGCTGAGCAAAAGAGGGACAAACAGCTACTGGACCACGAGGGGAGAATTCGAGAGATAAGTAACACCATAAGACGAAACAACATTAGAATAATTGGGATTCCAGAAGAAGAAGAAAGAGAGAGGGGAGCAGAAGGTATACTGGAGAGAATTATTGGGGAGAATTTCCCCAATATGGCAAAGGGAACGAGCATCAAAATTCAGGAGGTTCAGAGAAAGCCCCTCAAAATCAATAAGAATAGGCCCACACCCCGTCACCTAATAGTAAAATTTACAAGTCTCAGTGACAAAGAGAAAATCCTGAAAGCAGCCCGGGAAAAGAAGTCTGTAACATACAATGGTAAAAATATTAGATTGGCAGCTGACTTATCCACAGAGACCTGGCAGGCCAGAAAGAGCTGGCATAATATTTTCAGAGCACTAAACGAGAAAAACATGCATCCAAGAATACTATATCCAGCTAGGCTATCATTGAAAATAGAAGGAGAGATTAAAAGCTTCCAGGACAAACAACAACTGAAAAAATTTGCAAACACCAAACCAGCTCTACAGGAAATATTGAAAGGGGTCCTCTAAGCAAAGAGAGAGCCTACAAGTGGTAGATCAGAAAGGAACAGAGACCATATACAGTAACAGTCACCTTACAGGCAATACAATGGCACTAAATTCATATCTCTCAATAGTTACCCTGAATGTTAATGGGCTAAATGCCCCTGTCAAAAGACACAGGGTATCAGAATGGATAAAAAAACAAAACCCATCTATATGTTGCCTCCAAGAAACTCATTTTAAGCCCGAAGACACCTCCAGATTTAAAGTGAGGGGGTGGAAAAGTATTTACTATGCTAATGGACATCAGAAGAAAGAAGGAGTGGCAATCCTTATATCAGATCAATTAGATTTTAAGCCAAAGATTATAATAAGAGATGCAGAAGGACACTATATCATACTCAAAGGGTCTGTCCAACAAGAAGATTTAACAATTTTAAATATCTATGCCCCCAACGTGGGAGCAGCCAACTATATAAACCAATTAATAACAAAATCAAAGAAACACATCAACAATAATACAATAATAGTAGGGGACTTTAACACTCCCCTCACTGAAATGGACAGATCATCCAAGCAAAAGATCAGCAAGGAAATAAAGGCCTTAAACGACACACTGGACCAGATGGACATCACAGATATATTCAGAATATTTCATCCCAAAGCAACAGAATACACATTCTTCTCTAGTGCACATGGAACATTCTCCAGAATAGATCACATCCTCGGTCCTAAATCAGGACTCAACCGGTATCAAAAGATTGGGATCATTCCCTGCATATTTTCAGACCACAATGCTCTAAAGCTAGAACTCAACCACAAAAGGAAGTTTGGAAAGAACCCAAATACATGGAGACTAAACAGCATCCTTCTAAAGAATGAATGGGTCAACCGGGAAATTAAAGAAGAATTGAAAAAAATCATGGAAACAAATGATAATGAAAATATAACGGTTCAAAATCTGTGGGACACAACAAAGGCAGTCCTGAGAGGAAAATATATAGCGGTACAAGCCTTTCTCAAGAAACAAGAAAGGTCTCAGGTACACAACCTAACCCTACACCTAAAGGAGCTGGAGAAAGAACAAGAAAGAAACCCTAAGCCCAGCAGGAGAAGAGAAATCGTAAAGATCAGAGCAGAAATCAATGAAATAGAAACCAAAAAAAACAATAGAACAAATCAACGAAACTAGGAGCTGGTTCTTTGAAAGAATTAATAAAATTGATAAACCCCTGGCCAGACTTATCAAAAAGAAAAGAGAAAGGACCCAAATAAATAAAATCATGAATGAAAGAGGAGAGATCACAACTAACACCAAAGAAATACAAACTATTATAAGAACATACTATGAGCAACTCTACGCCAATAAATTTGACAATCTGGAAGAAATGGATGCATTCCTAGAAACATATAAACTACCACAACTGAACCAGGAAGAAATAGAAAGCCTGAACAGACCCATAACCAGTAAGGAGATTGAAACAGTCATTAAAAATCTCCAAACAAACAAAAGCCCAGGGCCAGACGGCTTCCCGGGGGAATTCTACCAAACATTTAAAGAAGAACTAATTCCTATTCTCCTGAAACTGTTCCAAAAAATAGAAATGGAAGGAAAACTTCCAAACTCATTTTATGAGGCCAGCATCACCTTGATCCCAAAACCAGACAAGGATCCCACCAAAAAAGAGAGCTATAGACCGATATCCTTGATGAACACAGATGCGAAAATACTCAACAAAATACTAGCCAATAGGATTCAACAGTACATCAAATCTTCAGGGAAAAGATACAAAGCTTGTTGGAGGAGTTAATTAAAATGTTGTTTCATCTATTTCCAGGTGCTACACAGACTTTCTCCTTTGGGTGAATTTAGTCCTTGAAACATAACTTTGTGTAAATAACTTTCTAAAATGAACTCCAAAACTATATCAATGAAAAGTAGACATAAAATGTATTCTATCTTTAAGGAGAAAATGGCTATCTAAAATAAGAATGTTTATCATTTGTTCTTATGGAGGCTGTGAATGGATCTAGCAAAGCTTTGGGCAGAATCTCAGCCATGGAGCCCCAGCTTGGGATTGCCTCTCCCCTTCCTCCCAGCCCATCTGCTTTACTCCAAGCATCTAGAAGAGGCCACAGTGTAAGCTCTCAGGTGACACTGTACTTATCAGGTGTAACTTGAGCCAGAATTGGTTGTTGTTAGATTGAGAGCAAAAATGGGACCACGGCTGAGGCTGGACACTGGGGATGAGTCAAGGGAAGGAAAGAGGGTGTCAGAAGGGAGGAGAAGGGTGATAGGAGAGAAGAGGAAGAGTCAGAGGCAGGTTTGTCTTTCCTGGCCATGGTACCACAGAGGACCTCGTGTATCTTCATTAGTGTCAGTGAGCAAACCTCAGTGCCAATTCCCTGCATGGCACACGTAAGCACAGCTCACCCTCCCTAGTGAGATGTCTTGCAGCACTTTGAATACAACAACAGATGAAAAAAGGAGAAAGATGCCATTTGGACTCCATGAGTTCTTATTTCTAGTGGTCGTTAGGCGATTGGGAATTTTGAACAAGAGCCGAGAGCACCTGTGTCAACACGACCTTTTTGTTTGTTCCACCTCTGCCCATGGAAGATCGTGCAAACCAAACAAGGAACTTCACTCGGCCTCAGGAGCATCCCAAAAATCAATTTCTCTGAGACAACTCTCCACTCACTTAGATAAATGACTCACTTATAAGCAAGGAAAAAAAAAACAAAACAAAAGAGTTTGCCTCTCAAGACTTGCTTCAAGGTCCTCACCCTGCTGTATCACCACAGTAAATAATGGGTCACAAGTTTTGCCTAATCCCAACCAATTTCCTGTCTTGAAATATTTGCCTTGAGCCCCCTGCATGCAGACCCTACAGACTGCAGGTACCCTAACTCTGATTCCCCTTTGCCATCCAGGCTGTGTACACTCTCCTGCAGGGAATCCTAGTCATCTGTTCTGTTTTATTAGCAAGTTGTTGTGATATTTTGGGAAGATCAACAGATAGGAAATTCCGATCATTAAGCTTTATGTTCCGTGTAATCTCACTTGCAAAGTAGCTGCATGATCTTCAGCAAACGCATCAGCCCTCCTGAGCCACATTCACTTTCTACAGAAAGAGGGAACAATACTGTTTCATAGGATCCCTGAAAAGAGCACCAGTGTAGTGCAGAAACACTGCATCTGTGTTTAAGATCCCATGACTCTTTGGAAGTGGCTCACGTTTTGATGCAGAAACCTCTTTGTTTTCAGCCTGAGTTGGAAGTTAAGGTTACTTGGGAGGCTTGCTTTTTCCTGTTGTTTTCTATCCCAACTGTAAGTAGGGTTATAGAAGTGGGTCAAGCATGTGCCCCTTGATGTCCAGGGGATTTTATTTGTCAAGTGAATTTCAGGGAGAGGGAACACTGAATCTGTAGTCATTGCTGCTGGGCATTCAAGTCCGACTCAAGACTTTGCTCAATTTGGAGTACGGCTTGTACTTCTCATAACATGGAACTTTTCTAGGCCAAATTTTAGTGTGCTGTTCGAATGCTGAAGAGTTACTAAATACAACTGTCAATCTTCAATCGTGCTTTCAGTTTTAAAATTGAGGCTACAGTGTTTTCATTAGCAAACACATCTCTGGAAGGAATGTGACAAGCAAAGTATTTGCACTGACCGCTTGCAATGGCATCTTAAAGTGTAGCTTCTATTGTCTCTTTCCCCAACGACACCGATTGAAGGTTGAGAAAAATCTTTGCCTCACACACCAAACCAAATCCTTTTGTTTTCTTTCGTCTTGTGTTTTTGGTTGGGATGAAATTCTGAAGTCTTATATCCCTACAGAGTTTAATCATGTGTTTGTGGGTGATCTAGCAATTAAAATGTTTCTTACACTCCTTGGACACATTGAGCAAGCTCTGACTACTTTTTAGGGGAGAAGAGAGGACTGTGGGAACATTCGAATGATGGAGATAGAAGTGGGGTGACTGCATCGAGCAGGGTCCTTGATTGATTGTTCTTTGTGTGAGGAAGAGACCAGAAAAACTCTGCTCACCAGAGAGATAGCCAGGAAGACTTTCATTTGGTCAGAGAAAAGCTGCCACTCTGAGAAACCACCTCAAGTCATGACCTCACATGTGGCAAGTCAGAAGCTGAGTGACCTGTGTCATACGAGGATGAGAGGACATGAGTAGTCGCTGAGAGCAGAATGTACCCAAAGGGCTAGTAACCATGAAGAGATGCTTTGTCTCCCCAGTTGGGTAAAACCCAAAGTAATGTTAATTAAAACAAAATAAGACACTCCTCATCTTTTCAAATAGGTAAACTTTAAGAGGCACTACAAAATAAAGCTACCAAACAATCTAGTCTTGCAAAAATGTACAACGAGTTTTTCAACATCACCAGACCCACGAATGCTGTATTGGGTCCCAGGTGTCACCATGCTGAAATCACCATAACCTCTGCCTGTTGTCACAGTCCCCATCTGATCCCACCCTCACTGGGGCTTTGGGCTGTTCTCTTTCTCTAGATCTGGACTGGCCATCTTCCAGGTCATGTGGTCACCTGTCGAAGGGTCTCCAGTGAGTCTATTTAAAGAAAGAGCCTCTACAGAGGCTCTTTTAAGACCTTAGGATGATTTAGTGAGGGCAGGTGACCCTCAGAAAATCTCCTTAAATCGAGCACCAAAGCCACAGGCTGTGACTGAGGCTTGGTCTGGTTATCCTTCCTTGGGGCCATTGAAGGTGTCACAGAAGGATCAGAATTCACCTGCCTCTCTGCCCACCCTTCACTGCAAAGGAAGAGCCCCAGGGGATGGCCCACCCACTGCCCCTTTGCCCGGCCTTTGGTAGAGGGAGGGAACTTTCTCAGCGTACTGGTCTAAACTGCCTTCTTTCCTGCCCTGCCAAACCCTCTCTTCCCTCCAGACACATTATCCGCCTCCACCAACGTTTAGTCTTTTGGGAGATCTCTTGCCTCCCTCCAACGAGCTACAGAGACTCTGAAGGGAAACACTGTGGTTAAATGTTGGGCAGAAGTTACATTTTGCGTTTCCTGATTCTTCCTCATGACTTCTCATGTGATGTTGGCTCAGTCTTTATTCTTTGTTTGATCCAAGTTTCTGTGCTCAACTATGTAGGACAGTTCTCAATTAAAAATGAGTAGTTACATAGTATGTCTTTTCCTAGTTTCCAAAGAACCTAGGGGTGGCCCACTGGGGGTGGGGTGGGGGAACAGTGAAGAAGCATCTGCTCCGGGTCTCAGTCCACAGCCTTCTTGGGACACCCAGGTCCTCCCTTCTCCGACTTCTCTCTCAACCAGCACGTGACTCCTTCTTCCTTACTTGGGTTGTTTGCAAAAAGTCTTTTTAAAAAATTATTTATTTATTTATTTGAGATAGACAGAGAGGGAGACAACACATGAGGGGGCTGGGTGGAGGAAGAGAGAGAAGCAGGCTCCTTACTGAGCAGGGAGCCTGATGTGGGACTCGACTACAGGACCCTAGGACCATGACCTGAACGGAAGGCAGATGCTTAATGGACTGAGCCACCCAGGCATTCAGCAAAGAAGTCTTGTAGAAGAAAGTGTAAGGATCTAAGACTCCCCTGTAATTCAAAACAAAGAAAAGCATTTAAAGAGTGTTGGGGCATCTCTGGTTCTCTCCGCGTTGCACACATGTACTTGGGCAGACCACTTTCTCCACAACCATCATATTGTAATTTTCCCAGCTCAAGCCATTTTCTGAAATTTGATCTTCCACAAAGGCTCATACACTTGTGTTTTTAGCCACCCTTTGTGATCAGAAATATAATTCTTTATTTTTCACTGTTGCAAATAATGCCACCAAGAGCATTTTATCTTCACTCCCAGAGACAGACAAACAAGGCCGAAGGTTAGACATATGTGTTCATCTGTTGAAAAATGCAGTGGCTGTGCCTTTAAGAATGGGCAGCCTCGGGTGCATCCCCCTGCAGGTGTGAGGACAGCAGCTCCTGGGTCTCTCAAAGTCCTCTGTGGCCTGGGAGTCACCACACCATAGCTGTGGCCTGTCTGTTGCAGCTGCAGCCTTCACCTCTGGCTTTGGCTGCTGGCCTCGGCCCCATGGTGGCCCCATGGGGACCATAGATCTATGCCCCACTGCTCCTCCCTTGGGTCCTAGCCAGTGCTTGACCCAGTGCCTCCTGACAAATTTGGCAGCTCAAGCTGGCCATTTCCCGGTTTGCACTCTATCAGACGTACTCCCAGCATGCAGCTGCATCTGTCCTCCAGTGTGGAGACTTTGTCCCACCCCCTTCTCCCAGCCCATGTGTTCAGGGAACTGACGGGTCCCCCATAAAAATCTGGAGGATCTTTGAGGGCTGTGTCCCCAGAGGATCCTTCCCTGGTAGTAATCAGGCCTCACCCTCTAATCTCAACAGGAGTCCCGGGCCTCCCCAAAGCCACACCAGAGGAAGACTAGGTGGCCAGGAGTGGCCACTTACACGGGCTTCCTGCTGAAGCCGTCCTGCCAGTCTCCAAAATGATCCCAGCAGACCGCATTCTGCATAAGCAGGTGGATATATTCTCTTTTCCCCTCCTCTGCTCACTAGGACCCCCTCCCTGGCATTTTAAGGTTCCTTGACTTTTTAAATAGGTCGCTAAAAACTACCTGTGAATGTAAATGAGGCATTATTAAATGTAAGCTTTTCTCAAAACAGCTAAAGCTTTTGAGCAGAGCATCCTGGGAGACCTCCATTATTATCCCGTATTTCCTTTTAAAAATATCCTCTTGTGCTCAGATCAAGCCCTGGGGGCCTGGCCAGTGCTTCTGTTTCCAGTTTGCAGAGACCCTCCACACCTCCCTGGGTCTGTTCTTGCCTTAGAGTGTCCTCACTGGGTTTTCCAAGGTCGCTGTGAACTCCTGCACTCCCAGGGTCCAGGGACTGGGAGAGACCTGTGAAGAGCTCCCACTGATGCCCAGAACAGTGGCAGGTGGTCTGCCAGAGAAATTATTTGCAATTTCCTTTGCCCCTGAACCCAGAACTGGGTGCACTCTCTCATTGGTGAACGTGATATCAGGGCTGGTCTGATTCATCTGGGTGAGGGCACGAGCTTCTGGCAGGCCACTTCCAGCTGGCAGAGCTGGCCTCACCCCAGGGCTGTTGGAGGGAATGACTTCTTCCCCAGGCTCGCTGCTGTAATGTGTCAGGACAACTTACCTCCCCAGCCTTCAGTTACAACCCTGTAATTCCTCATTACACTTTCCAAAAGTCTAGATTTCTAGATTTTGGGTTCTTCTTTCCAACCATGTTGACTTAGATGGATGCCATTGGAGATGTTGCTTTTGATACAAAAGATTCTCAATATACACTCTGTCTAGTGGGGGTACTGATAATAATTACTATCCAGCTCTCCAGGAAAAGCAAAAACAAAACAAAACAAAACAAATCAAAAACAAAAAACACCCGATCAGTAGTCCTTGCCAATTTCCATGGTATAAATACTTTCACCATGAAAATTTTAAGCTACCAACATGATTACCACTGAACACAGAGTTGAGAAGAGATATACGGCATCACCCCATCATAGAGCACGTGACCTTTCAGATTTCATACACCGATAACAGACAAGTTGTAAGCCAAGATCAGTTAATAAAGAAGGAGCAAGTTTTGGGAATTCATTATCTTTGTTGATAATAACTTACTTAGTTGTAAATGTATGATTTCATTTATACTAATGGCTGTATTTAATCGCTGCCTTATAAAATTCCTGGTTTTTTTTTTTTAAGATTTTATTTATTTATTTGACAGACAGAGATCACAAGTAGGCAAAGAGGCAGGCAGAGAGGAGGAAGCAGGCTCCCCACAGAGCAGAGAGCCCGATGTGGGGCTCCATCCCAGGACCCTGAGATCATAACCCGAGCCAAAGGCAGCGGCTTAACCCACTGAGCCACCCAGGTGCCCCTAAAATTCCTGGGTTTTAACCCTCAGCCCCGTGAGGCTATCTGAACTGGCAGCAACAAGCCAGTGCTTCATATCTGTAGACAAGACTTGATGTCTGTCTGTGCAGAACAGCAGAGAGAACCCAGGTTTTTGAGCATTATGGAGGCACCATCCTGTATAACAAAGTTCTCTGGAGGGAGAGTAAAAAGCTCTAGATGGTGCAAAGTCGAGCAAGAAGGGGCTATATGAGATCACAGAGCAGGGGCATAGAAGCACATTTTTTCATTCCTCAGGGAATGGTCCAGTGCTCTTAGGCCCATGTAATTAGCCATGGAGGGTCGGAGGAGGGAAAGTCAGAGCGACTCTGAAGCCAGCAGCCCAAGGTTCAAATCCTGGCCCTGCTGCTTGATGGCGGAATGAGCATGGACGATTCACTGACTTTCTGGTCCTCAGTTTCTTGGTCTGTAAAGTGGGGACAGTGACAGCACCCACCACTGAGGGTCAGTGGATAAAACTGCTGGCTGCTGGTCAGACCCCAGGGGCCCCTGGCTGTACTCGGAGAGGCAGGCTTTCTACTCCAGTCACAGCAGCAGAGTGGCCGGGTAAGGGGTTGGGATGGAGAACCGGCACCCTCTTCTCTCTGGGAAGGAGCACGCTGAGTGCAGAGCTGAGAGATCTGTGTGAGCTGGAGAACTTCTGAGTCCACAGCCCAGGGCTCAGTGGGCACTTGGGCGCCTTTGGACATTCAGAGTGACCCCACCACATCTCATGGCCATTGCCACAGGAAAGGGCCAGACAAGGGGACTACAGGGTCTTTTTAGAGGTGCTTTCAAAGCCATTCTCAGGATGTTAATTAGACTCACCTTGTGATCACCTCACAGTGTATACATATATTGTTATTTCTTTTTTTTTTAATTTTTTATTTTTTATAAACATATATTTTTATCCCCAGAGGTCCAGGTCTGTGAATCACCAGGTTTACACACTTCACAGCACTCACCAAAGCTGGGTAGAAGAAGAATCAGTGTATACATATATTGAATCATTACATTGTATACCTGAAACTGATATAATGTCCTATGTTTGTTACATGTTAGTTATTTGTTACTTAAAAAAAAAAAAAAAAAAAAAGGAAAGAAGGAAAGGAATTACTTGGATGAGTATGAAGTCCACAAAAAAAAAAAAAAAAAAAAAAAAGTCCCAAAAAGCTGTGCTCAATTAGCTCCTGACATGGATCAAGAGCTGGACTCCAGTAAGAGAGCCCAGGACGTGGATCTGATGTGAGGCCTTGCTTTCTTCATCTGTAAATGGGTAGAGGAACACCATCCCCGGGGCTGCTCTGGGGATTTGAGGCACTATTCCAGATCACAGGATTGCCACCAAGATGTGTTCCATCAGCTGTCATCATGGCCAACCTAGGGCAGCAGAGCCTGGAGCCCCCTAAGCTGGCTGGGCAGGGCCCCCCAGGGATCAGACAATTGCAGAAACCCGGCATCCAGGGAAAATCCTTCCCTGGATGGGAGATTACAGGAAGGCTTCCGCAGAGCCGGACCTCTGAGTCACAGCTGGGCGCCCCACACTGCGGCCCCCCAAGTGGGGCCCGGACTTCTGATTCATGTTTTCCATGGTTACCCAGGGAGATGAGAACCGTCTGGACACTCAGCCGCTTGGAGGTTCTGCCCCCACCCCGCCGCCCCTGAACGCTCGTGAGTGAGCAGGAAGTTTATAAAATGTCCTTCTCCTTCCGTGATGACACCCCCCCAACCTTGGAGCAGCTTCAAACAGACCAACAGACCCAGAGGGAGTTTCTGAAAGGGAGCCCTGGGGACTCCAGGATCCCTCCTCACAGGTGGAGGCTGAGCAGCATTTGTACATCTTAATTTGTTCTTATTTTCTGTTCTGTTGGCATGTCTCTTCACACACAGACCACAGGACACCACGTGGTCTTTCTTCTTGACCAGCATTCCCTCCACGGGCCACTTTATGGCCGATGTGGGAAAGGACTGAATTCTTTTCTAATTACAGTGCTTGAATTTGAGGAAAGGAGGAAGGAAGGGGATGGTACAGAACCATCCATATCAAGTTAGAGTGTCATTTTATCCTGGGAAAATCGCTCTCTGGGACTTGCAGCTGATTACTAAAGTCTTCCTTCTTCTGTGTATGCAAGAGTATAAAAAACTCTCTGGTGAAATTAAGCCCCAACCCATGTTTCATGAAGAAATAAATTTTGTAGCCTAAGGAAGTGTTTTCTATAGTCTGAGCCATGGCTGTCAGCGTGCCACGGGCAGGTGGACAGAGAGACAGTGTCAGACTTGGGACTCCAGCTGGCCGCGTGACCTGGGGACTCAACTCACTGCTCCCAGCCTCTGTTCCCTTCCCTGCAAAATGGGCATGACACTGATTCTGCCTGAGGTTGCCCTGCAGATGGTAGTCCTGGGAAGGCACTTAGCCAGGAGCCCTGTTCCAGATAAATGCAGGAAAGACACAGGAGACAGAGCTCAGTGCCAGAAGGCTGAGCAGGGGCAGGGGGAGGTGCAAGGGTGTGGGGAGCTCGGCAGCCGCAGCCGGGACACAGGGGTTTGGGGAGGTGGCTGAGACCTGGGGTTCACAGAGCGGGGGAGGTGTCTGCTTCCAGGTAGCTGAGGAAAGGTGTGAAATTTGCAACCAGGAGGTCACCAGAAAAAGGGGCCTGGATCTGTGCAACTGTGGGTGAAAAGTCCAAGGTGATAAAGAATGAAAGTTGACACGGGGCATTCATTCCTCTTTCCAGAAACTTGGGGATGGAGGAAAGGAAGAGAAAAGGCAGTAACTTTGTATGCAAGGGCTAACTTTCGCTGTTTGTGTGTCTGTGGTGATGGGACCCTGCCACATCTTCGAAGCCAGGTGGAAACCGCCATCTGGCAGCTGAGCTGTCCTATCCCTCTCTGCAGTGCCTTGCTCTACTCCGTCCCCTGTCCTCTCAGGCATGCCCGGATGCAGGGAGGCAGACATGCCGCAAGGCAGCACCCGGACCAGGAAGCCCTGACAAAGGTTTACTGGGTGAGTGGGAAACCTCAGGGGATTCTTGGATTCTGTTGATCATTTGATCAGGCACTGATCACAGCGATCTGCCACTGCTCAGAGGACAGGGAACGCCTCCTCAGTTTTGCCACTGGGAAGGAGTAAGTCAGGACCATATAGTCTTTTCATGGAACAACCCTTTGCAAGGAGGCCTCGACCCTTTAAAGTCTGAAGTCAATGTCCCTGAAACCCTGCTGCCTCAGTGGGCCCCACCATAGTCACTTCCCTGTGTCTCAAGGATGCCATCTTGTGGAAAGTGGGGTAAAAGCAAATTTGGAAAACCTTTCCTCCCAAGACTTTTTAATTCAAGGCAATCCAGTGATTTGCAGGTGTGAACTAGCCCAGCTACATGACCTTACAGGGTGCTGTATATCTCCAAAGGAGGCTCACATGTTTTCATTTGATCTCCACAACAACCCTGGGCAATAGTATGGTTATCCCCTTTTCATAATCTTGGAAACCAGCTCAGAGAGGTTAATTAACTTCCTGAAGGTCACACAGCCAATGGAAGGCAGAGCCTGATTACCATGGAAGTCCTTCCCTCTCTTCACTGTGAGCATCGCGCAAAGTATACCACCAGTTGTTCAGACCAGTGGTTTTTCCCAACATTTAGCTTTGGGATACCCTATTCACATATGTACTGTGTATATAGATATATGTGTGAAAACGATACAACTCTTATGGGTAAGCACTTACCTGTACCAAGTATGGTCCTTCCAATGATTCTATTCTATTTCATGTTTAGGAATGCTCTTTGGGATCCATTAAATTGTTCCCATGACCCATTAGTGGTCAAGACCCCCAGGCTGAATAATGGCTCCTCCAAAATGTCTACATTCTAATCTCTAGAGTCTATGAATGTCACTTTAGAGGGCAAAATGGGTTACGTGTTTATGTGATGCAATCATGTTAAGGCTTTTGAGATGGAGAGATTATGCAGGAGCGCCTGGTGGACCCAATGTCATTAAGAATGTGAAAGGGAGTCCGGGTCAGAGAAGATGTGACAATAGGGACAGATACTGGGGAGACACAGTTGCAGATGGAGGAAGGGACCAGGAATGCAGGTGCTTCTAGAAGCTGAGAAAAACAAGAAACAGATTCTCCCTTCAGAGCTTCCAGAAGCAGCCAGTCCTGACGACATCTTGACTTCAGGCCAGTTAAACTGATTTTGGACCTCTGGTCCAGAACCCTTTGTAAGAGATTAAACTGGTATTGTTTTAGGCCACTAAGACTTTGGTAATTTGCCTCAGCAGCCCTAGAAGCTAACATGGATGCTGTCGAAGAATCGTAATTAGGGGCATCCTCACCATGTCACACTCGAGGTGCATGTGGCAGCAGACATGGTGTTTATGTGTTGATTTTTGGCCTTCACACCATTTTTAAGTCTTTTCTGAATTATTTACCACCATTTAAAAATCATGGTGTTTTATGGGAAAATCAGAATTTCTGGCTTCTCTTTATTTATACGAGGCCTGAGTTCCTACATGGCAGCATCTGACTTTGGCTGACCAGAACCTTCTTCCAAACCTCCTTTTTCTTTTCCAACACCCTTTAAAAAATAATTTTAGTTCTTGTCAAGGTAGTACACACATAGCTTAAGGAGACCAAGCAGTACAGTAGGGGTTGAACAAATACTCATTTCCCAACATCACTCAAACCTTCTCACCTTCAGATCATATTTTCAGGCCTTTAAAAATTCTGTTACTTCTTGTATTTCTAAACAATATGCTTGCCCTGGCATATCTGGGTGCCCACCAGTAGACGTTATCCCTCTGTTAAGGATCCAGAATTGATAAGGATTAGCTCTATTAACTATACTCCAAACCTGCTCCCTTTCTCCTCTTCCCCAATGTGATTAAGTCCTAGGATTTGATAAAATTATGTTCACTATTGAGTCTTGTGTTGTACAACTGTTTGTTTTTCCTTGAGTTAATAATTGCATCATTTTTTATTGTCTTGGTTTTCTGTGTTTTTAGCACTACTTTTTGCAAATGATCTATCTGACCAAGCAAATGTTAGGAAATACTGTTTTTTCAATTGCTTGAGTATTTTCAAAGAATCTAACAGTCCCATAATTACAATTCTTGTCTTCTGCTTCTGGCCATGTCTCGATTTTCTCTGGGTTCCATTTTTTTTTTTTATTTGATTTTGGTCTCTAGGCTTCCTGTAGATGATTTTCCTTAATTGTCCCTTGATTCTTGCCATCCATTTAAGAGCAAGGCACCAAATGATGTTTTGATGTGTGGATGTATGATTGGAAGAACTGAGTTGACCGGCTGTAGATGTGGTCTTTCTGCAATCTTGCCTGTCACTCCTCAGTGGTGACAAAAAAGGGACACCTGATGCCCGCTCTGTAGGCACTGTCCTGGTAGTGGTGCCTACACGGAATTGAGAGCCTTAATTCCCTAAAAGCCTTTGGTTCAGAAAGTCCTTCAGGACAGTTAGAGCAAACACAACACCAGGACTTACGGAGTGCTTCTAATGTACTTTACATGAGAACTAACTGAGGTCAGTCCTGCCATCTGATCCGACAAAGGGGGACATGGAGGCATTCTAAGGTTAGACAACTTGCCCAAGGTCCCAGAATCTGTGGAAGATGGGGAGGGAAGGGAGTGAAGTGGGACATCTCAGACCCCAGAGCCAGGAGACTTCTTCCCAAGGCCATGCTGCATCACGCTGAAAAGATGGATGTGTGGGGAGAAGGAAGACAAACCCCAGGCTGGTATTTAGGGCGGGACCAGTAGGGCTGAGCAAGTGAAGAGAATGTTTTTCGGGAGAGAAAATTATAGAGAAATGGGGATGGAGGTATTATGAGGATGGGCAGGACCTGCAGCCCTGGTGGGGAAGATTCCTGGGACTGGAAATCCTCTTGCAGCCTTAGAGCCTAGAGGTTGTTGGCAGAGAATAAGAACGCCGTCGGTGCTTCAAAAAGAGAGGGGTCCTGACAGAAGTCACATTCAAAGAGAAAAAAAGAAAAAGTGGGGCACCTGGGTGGCTCAGTGTGTTAAAGCCTTTGCCTTTGGCTCAGGTCATGATCCCAGGGTCCTGGGATTGAGCCCTACATCAGGCTCTCTGCTCAGCAGGGAGCCTGCTTCCTCCTCTCTCTCTCTGCCTGCCTCTGCCTCTCTGCCTACTTGTAATCTCTGCCTGTCAAATAAAGTAAATAAAATCTTTTTAAAAAAAAAGAAAAAATGAAACATCTAGTAATCTGAGCCCCAGGGAACACACTGAGGGCCCTCTTGGGCCTGCATACACACACTCCATGCACGCAGACATGTCACACACACATGTACACATGAAAACACATCACACACACTGTGCACATGCACAGACATCACACACACTGTACACATGTACACATGCACACACATCACACACACTGTACACATGCACACACACTGTACACATGCATGCACACCACATACACTGTACATATGCACACACATCACACACTGTACACATGCACACACATTGTACACATGCATGCACACCACACATACACACTGTACAGGCACATACACATCACACTTTGTACACATGCACATATATAACACACACTGTACACATGCACACATGCCACACACACTGTACACACACATGTCACACACACACCACACACTGTACACACACACACAGGTCACACACACTGTACACATCACACACATTGTACACACACAGGTTACACACTGTACACGCACATATCACATACACTGTACACATGCACACAGGTCACACACATACTATACACATACACACTGTATATACACACACATCAAAAACACCATACATGCACACCACTATATACATGCATACACATATCACACACACTGTACACACAGGTCACACTATACAGACACACAGATCGCACACACTGTGTACACATGCACAAACATCACACACACACACACACACACACACACACCCCTCCTCTGAGGTTTGCCTGTGAAGGGTGGATGCCCAGGTTCAGCCCTGCTATTTGAGATTCGCACTGTGGTCCAGGACTGAGATGTCCACGCCGCATCCCCAGCCACCGGAGAGCCTTCCCCGAGCCTCACAGTCTCTCCTCAGGAATCTCCACATTTGCTTCAACGAAGACACGGTGGCAAACCTGTTTCCTTTCCGGTGCACTCCTAACTCACCTTGTTCTTTCAACAGCAAGAAAAAAACACTCACTTATGCTCCAAGAAGAGGGTGGGGGATACTCCCGGCCTCCCTGCTCCCAGCTGCAGTCTGTCCGTCGGGGTCAGTCTTGTCCAGCTGTCAGTGCCAGCTGCTACGGACACTCTTTCTGATTTCTTTTCTGGAGTTAGCAGTCCTAGGGAATTCACCTGACAATTTTCTACTTGAGTCTCCCTGTATGGTTCTAGAAGTTTCTACCTCTACAGAGTTCAGGGGGAAGATGACCTGTCCATGAGAAGGTCAGAGTGGAGGATGCCCCAGGAGACTGTGAACTTGCTCACTTATCTCATTTTTAGTCATTCTGGAACCTTCCCCTGAAGCCAGCTAGCCACTCCCCTTAACTGATTATCAGATACTAATAACAGAGTGAGGAAAGTGGCCTGGACAGAGTCCAGACATGCCTCTCCAGGCACTGCTCCACTCTTCCAGCCCATCTCACTTGCTCAAGCGTCAAATCCTCAGGAACGAGAGTCTAACTGGGTCCAGGGTATGGAATGATGTGGCCAGAAGGTTGGGTATTACAGTGATATGTTGGAGGGGAGATTCCCAAAGGAGACATGGGGGCTGCTACAGAAGAAAGGGGGTGTGCAGGAAAGGGATCTCCTGCCTGACCCCCATGTGACTGGAGCAAGCTGGCTGGGCTCACACACCTGAGCAGCACAGACAAGCCTTTAGCCTTGGCGAGGGAAGGTGGGGGCCTTGCCACCTGCTTCCCAGGGGACAGAGCTACAGCGATGCTTATAGAGCTGGGGCACTTGAGAACCAGGACCTCCATATGGCGTAGCAGAACCCAGAGGCCACAGCCACGAGTCTTATTACCAGGTAGCCCACAGCCAATGCCTCACGACATAAACTGTTACTGGAAAAAAAGCCTCAGTACAAAGGGGACTCTCACATTTGTTGCTCAAGGGTGGGGTCTGCTTTCCTTCTGCAGTTGGTCTGGGAAGCGAGGGGTCCCCAACGATGGACTGTAGGGGGAAAGGTGTTTCAGCTCACTGCCTGGATCCATGGGGGTGAGTATGAGTAGAGATCACGGGGGTAGAACAGGGGGAGCTGGGACTAGGCGTTGGGGGAGATCAGCTTAGAGAGGGGCAAGGCAGTTGGCAGAGGAGGGCCCTGTGTGACCTGCAAGGTCAACAGGGGATTTCTTGGATGGTTGGACCTCTGCTGGTACTGACACACAGCTCCTATAGGAATGGCTTTCTGAATAAACAGGTCATTCTCTCCTTAATTTTAACCAGTATACTTGGCTTAGCAGCCAGGGGGCCAGTCAACCAGATATGGTACAGTGAGGCTGGGGGCCCCAGAAGACAGCCCCAGCCCCTGGCAAAAGCAACAGCATTATCAGGCAAAGTAAGAGACTGGGTAAAGGAAATTTCTGGGTGAAATCTGGACCATTAACAACCATGAAAAATAACATTCAGCGCAACATGGATAAAATAAAGTCTCACTGAAAATGAAAACATAATCCCCACTGACCTCAGGAATGAGTACAAAGGAAGAAGTTTGAAGCACATATCCTGAAACAGAAGGATGGCCATGAAGCTTGCAAAGGCCAGGGTTCTCTGGTAAACGGGGAGCCCCGTGGTGCAAGGAGGTGGGAGTAAATCACCACTGCAGCCCTGATTTGGTGGCAGAATCTCGAGGTCTTCTTCTGTATTTCAAGATCCGCTCAACGCCTTCTGGGAGAAGGACGGGAGTGTAGGAGACCACGTTCTGACCACAGAGAGTGAGTGAGCCGTGACTTCAAGGGAGAGCCTGGTTCGTCTCCTCCTCCAGTTTTCCTCAACTCACTTCTCTCCGTCTCTCCATGTCCTCTGTGTTATTCCTTATATCCCACGAATAGGCAAAACCATATGGTAACTAACTCTCTCTGTTTGACTGATTTCACTCAGCATAATCTCCCCCAGTCTCATCCATGTTGATACAAAAGTTGGGTATTCATCCTTTCTGATGGAGGCATAATACTCCATAGTATCTATGGACCACATCTTCCTTATCCATTAGTCCATTGAAGGGCATCTTGGTGATGGGTATTAAGGAGGGCACGTATGGCAGGAGCACTGGGTGTGGTGCATAAACAATAAATTCAGGAACATTGAAAAGAAATTTAAAAAGTAAAAATTAAGAGAAGAGAGAGGGAGAGTCTGGGTTTTCTGGGAAGAAGGAAGCGAGGCCACATGCTTAGAGTTTAGGGGCTGAGTGGGGTCACAGGCAGGAGCAGAGGGAAAGCCATAAATAAGAGGCATAAGTCCCCCCTGCATGTCCCTGGAGCCCGTGTCCCACCCCATCCCCACCCCTTCCCCTGTGATTGGGCAGCGACATCACCGAGTCTCACAGCCAGTTTTTATTTTTTTTCCAAGTGCAAGAAATTTTGCAATTCAATAGAAATTTGATGAATTCCTGAATTGATCTTTGGTGTTCTGTTTTTTATGCTACCTTATGAGCCCAGCCAACTTTTTTTTTCTCATTTTTCTAAATATTTCCAGACCGTTGTTTTCAAGCTCAGAAGTTTGGCAAGAAAGGTCCACCTCTGTTCACACATGGGACAGACAAGACGGGCTTCTGATTGCCAGTAGTTTTTGACAAAAGATGGGTGGGAACTCACACACGATTTCCAATAAGACCACTAATGTGTCAGGGGTAGTATGTACGTTCCAATGACACATGCTTGTATTTGTATGTACGGACTCCATTGCACACTCCCTTCTTGCAGTGTGGTTACACCAAGCCGTGGGCTAAGTCTCCCCCACTCACATCTGTGTGGGGGCTCCTGGCCAGTGCTGTGGCAGTAGGCTGACAATACCCGATTTCCTATGCTAAGTTGTACAAAGGATTCGGCTTCCTCCTGGCTCTCTGCCCCTCTCTCTGGATGTCGGGATGGTGGTCTTCGGAATCTGGACACCACGTATGATGTGGGGGACCCCAAGCCCTATGGACAGGGATGGAGCCTCTGCCAATAGGCAGGACCCATTGGCTAACCCTGCAAGTCGGCCACCTTGGATGAGAGTTCCCCAGCCCCAGCGTCCGGCTACCTGGCTAAAATCCTTTGCAGCCTCCTGAGGAGGCAGAAGCTGGAATCATGCAGCACTGGAGAACTAAAACAAATCAACTAGATTCAACATATACTCTTTGAATGTCTCCCTCTGCCAGAGTTTTGGTGTCCGGCTCTAAGTCTGGGGGCCTAGTTTCCAGCAGCACCCTAAAATCTCCATGCTGTGGCACTTTCCAGATATCAGGATTGAGAGGCCTCACAAAATTTTTGGGTGTTGGGTGCTGAGATTAGACCTATTTTCCAGATGAGAAAACTGGGCCTGAAGATCACACAGCTGGTCACTGGAACACCTGGGATGAGAACCTATGTGTCTCTGAGCTGACCTTCAGGACCCCGAAAGATGTGCTTTCCCTCTGCATCAGGCTCCTTACCCCCAATCTGCCCCATCTCAGGTCACAGATAAAGGATGGCTCTGTCACCCCTTAAAGGGACCCCAGGTCAGTGTTTCAGGCCAAGTGGCTCACTGCCACCTCTCCCATGTTCCCTAACTGCCCTACCACAGTCCCCCTTCTAGAGGCTGTGGCTCTGACTTTGAGGGTGTCTGTTGTCCTCCATGGAGGCTGAGGTAAGAAACACAATGCTTCTCCAGGTGTTTCTCCTCTGTTGGCCAGCCAGAGCCCCAAAGGGCTCTGCCCACCAAGCACCACACTGAGCCCTGATGCACTTCCACAAATTGTCCCATGGCCTCACACCCTCGGGGCCCTAGCCCGTGAAGCCTGGGTCTTGGGGTCTCCACCTGCTTCCCCAGAGAGATTTTCCAGTACACAGAAACTCTACCAGAATGTACCTCCTTCAATCCGACCCACTACTCTGTATGTTTCAGAAATTTCCAGACACAACAGGGTATTTTCCTTACTTGTCTGTTTGTTGGATTAGAGTCCAGTCAACACACTATGTTACATTAGTTTCAATTTCCGAAGTTTCTTGCCTGTATCAGCCTTTCTCATGTTCCAGTGTTGACTCACTTCTCTGGACTATTTTGACATTTGTTCCATCATTTCCCATGGGAATTTTAAAAATATCTTTTATTTATTTATTTGACAGAGAGAGAGAAGAGAAAGCACGTAACCAGAGGGAGAGGGAGAAGCAGACTCCCGGTGAACAGGTAGCCTGACTCGGGGTTCGATCCCAGGATCCTGGGATCATGACCTGAGTTAATGGCAGATGTGTCACTGACTGAGCCCCCCCAGGGGTCGCTTCCATGGGAATTCTTGAGAGAAATCTGAAGTAGGGGCTTGACATCTAGAACCACAGACTGGAGATTTTCCAGGGTGCAGATATGGGTAGAATGAGTTACTGGAGGACAAGGAGAAGACCTTGGGGCACCTGCAGAGGGGGAGAGGGGCTAGGGGGCTGCCTGGCCTTGCTGACCTCACCCTTCCTCACCCCTGGCTGCAGAGCAGCACTTCCCTCTGGGGGGCCGTGAGGACCTAGAGGTGACAGTCTCCGTGTGTGCCCACAGCCGGAACTCCGGGACTTGGCACGATGTTTGAGGGTACACAGATGTGGACTACTGAGTGTTCTCTGTCCTGAAGATGCACTCTGCTCACCCACAACTCAGGGCCACTGGCCAGAAGCAGTTTCCTCCTACCAAGAAGGAGATGGCATGTGGGAACAGGAGTCACTGACTGTGACCTTGGGGAGGGCTATGGCCCCAAGGTTCCAGCAAGGGTCCCTGAGCCCTTCCTCCTGTGCACCTGGCTGCATCGGAACCCAGGATGTGTCAGGATACCCACAGGTGAAGCAACATCTGAGGAACAGCAGTCAAGGTTCTTAGGAATGAGTGTGACATCATGGGGAGCCGTGGTCTGCTCCAAGAGGTCCCAGTGAAAATGAGACCAGGGACCCAGTCTCAATGTTTACACCAGCTAACCCACTCTACCTTATGCCCTCAGGCTGCATCCTGACCCACGTCCACACTCCACTGTTCTAAACATCTGCAACTTCTTTCCTCAGCCACACCAGGAGACCCCACAGTGACCGGGGCCGGCTCAGAGAGGGTGTGGTGTATCTGGTCTCCAGAGCTCTTTGGTTCAATGCACAGTTAGGCTGACCGCAGGTCTTGCTGTGATCATTTTGGTCCAATGCTGGTCTGTAGTCCATGAAGCTGGTCCTGTGCTCCCTGGCCCTGTTCTCAGAACTTGGAATCCTAGAACCTACACAGGGGATCCGGGAGGCTGGGGTCCCTCTGGCGGGACATTTGTTGGGCACCAGACCCTACACAACAGGCTCCTCCCCAGTCTACTCTGATCAGCTTCCCAGACCTTAGACCTGCTCCAACCTTGTCCTGAAGCCCAGTGCCCAGATCCCTTATGCCCATCCCCCAGTCCCAGGCCTGCTTTTCATGGTGTCCTTGGTCATCCACAATCGGCAATAATTTCACCTTGTGTGTCTGCCTGGCCTCTCAAACTGGATCTTCCCTGCTTTTTGCAAACGGACAGTATCATTTGGGAGAAGGAGGAGGGGAAGCATTTCTCAATGGGAGGTCACAAGGCCCACTTTCTTCAGGGACTAGGCCTCTGGAGGCAGCAAGTGAAGCAGGCCCTGACCTTGAGGCTCTGACCTTGTCCCCGAAGGGGACACTCTCCCTCGTGCCAATTTCCACCACACAGGAATGTTGGCCCAGGGCTGCCAGATGCCCAGATTTTTCTCAGGAGAAGTGAGAAATTTGAAATTTTTATGTGAAATCTCTCACTTTTCAGATGTCAATTCATTAGTGTTTTAAAACACTGTGAGAAGCAAGCCTGCTGACCAGAAATGGCTCACAGACAGTGGCTCTGTTACAAATAAAGCTATTTACTTAATAATAATAATAATGATAACAATACTGATAATAAAAGGTACTGAGTGCTCACCACCTGTAAGGTGTTATTCCAAGGTCATATGCAGGCATTTTCCTTCATCCTCACTACAGTTTTACAAGGAAGAACTATCATCATTTTCTGGTTTTATTCAGATAACCAGAGACAACCTCAAAAAGATGAAGGAGTGCCCCAAAGTCATACACCCAGAGAGTATCAACCCCAGAGCCCATGCCCAAACCACCTGCCTTCACAAGCAAGGAAGGGCTAGGGAGGGGTTTCTGAGCACTATGTTTTTCTAAAACACAGGTATAAGATACACAAAAATGCAAACTAGCTAGAGATAGAGGATTATAAGTAACTTCTTATTTTTTTTTCTGGGTTTCCCAAATATTGCTTTATATATTTTTAAACAAATTTAGTGGAGTTATTAGCAAAGGCTTGCAGGAGCTCCAGTCTATATCTGTGTGCCAACCCCACCCCATGCCTAGGGAAGGCCCATTGCCTTCTCAGTGGAGATTTCCCCAATCCCCTGGTGATGTATCTTCATGGTAGAGAATGAGAACCATGGCTGTTAGTCCCTGTGTGCATTTGTGTACGTGTGTGTGTGTGTGTGTGTGTGTGTGTGTGTGTGTCTAAGCGTATTGGCATAAGAGCTGAACATGCAGACATGTATTTCGGAAAGATTTTTCCAGATGATTCTGCCAGCCACATCCCCTTCTGTTTGAGAATGATTCTTTTTTTTTTTTTTAATTTTTTATTTTTTATAAACATATATTTTTATCCCCAGGGGTACAGGTCTGTGAATCACCAGGTTTACACACTTCACAGCACTCACCAAAGCACATACCCTCCCCAGACGCCCCGAAGATTATTTCTAATGCTAAAAAGAATCATCCAATCGGGGCGTCTGGGTGGCTCAGTGGGTTAAAGCATCTGCCTTCGGCTCTGGTCTTGATCCCAGGGTCTTGGGATCGAGCCCCGCATCAGGCTCTCTGCTAGAGCCTGCTTTCCTTCCTCTCTCTCTGCCTGCCTCTCTGCCTACCTGTGATCTATGTCTGTCAAATAAATAAATAAAAAATTTTTTTTAAAAAGGGGGAAATATAAATAATCTTCAATATCAATAGAACTAAATCTACTAGCTGAGTCTACCCACTTATCCTCACTAGAAATGAAAAACCTTATTTTCTCCACCCTGTTATAATAAATTTTGCTGATTCAAGAAGATTTACAAAATACAAAAAAGTAGAGAGAAAGAAAAATACACGAAGTACCATAACATAATCACTCTTTGACTCTGGCATATTTCCTCTTGGTCTTTTAAATATACATAAGTAACTGTGTGTGTGTGTGTGTGTGTGTGCGCGCGCGCGTGCGCGCACGCACCAAAGGTGCAACCAAGCCAATATCTTTCTTTTTAAGCTTAATGTTATGTCATAAGTCTTGTCCATGTTTCTAATATATTTATTGGGAAAGTTGCTCACTATTCCACAAGAGTCTATAAAGTACATTTATAATCATTTTTCACCTTTCTTATGATTGAATATTTCAAGTTTTTTCTCGTTTACTACTGTGAAAGTGCCGAAATGAATCTCTTTTCCTTTTTTCTTTAATATTTATTTATCTTTTCCCCAGAATAGATTCCCAGAGAGAAAATTAAGAAGTAAAAGAATATCAACATATTTCATCTTATAAAATGTGTAGCAAAATTCATTTTGGAAAATTTGGGGAAATAATTTATTTCCCCCCAACAGTGTATTAAAGTATCTATTTTCATACATCTCCTCTGACTTTGGGAAATCAAAGCACAGGGGAAAAACAGCAACAACTTGTTATCTTAAAAACAAGTGCAGGGCGCCTGGGTGGCTCAGTGGGTTAAGCCGCTGCCTTCGGCTTAGGTCATGATCTCAGGGTCCTGGGATCGAGTCTCACATTGGGCTCTCTGCTCAGCAGGGGGCCTGCTTCCCTTCCTCTCTATCTGCCTGCCTCTGTCTACTTGTGTTCTCTGTCAAATAAATAAATAAAATCTTTAAAAAAAGACAAACAAACAAGTGCACACCATGGGTAGGAATATCTGACACATATTGCAACAGGAAATCTCTTTCCCAAGCCAGAGGCTTATAGTATTCCAATCAGGGGATCTGAAGCATATTGAGAATAACAAAACCCCCAAAACTAAGGTTGGACTAGTATTTGAGCAATCCAAAATCCTACTGATGAAAAGTTTTCCCTCAGCATGATACATTCTTTCTCTTGCTGAGAGGTGTGTCTGAGAGATGGAGCTAAGCTACAAAGCACAGGGCTGGACAGATCTGCCAGGCTCTCAGACCCTGAGCCTGACATTGGGGGGAATGCCAGCCAGCCAGCCTCTCCACCAGCCTGGAGGACTGAAGGTGCTCCCAAGCTTGCTTAGGAACTGTATCAGACTCGTTAAACATATTGTGTACTCTGAACATGCAATGCAAGAAGGGAGAACAGAGAGGTAAGGGATATAGAAGTATTGAATTCTGGCTTTCAATGTCTGGCAGTAAAACATAGCTTCAGTAAAGGAAATAGAGACTGTCTTACTCCCCCCTACCCTGCACACAGAATGTGAGGGGAATCCAAAATGTAACAATGAAACAAATGAACCTAAATGACAAATGAAAGAGCCGAGAAGCAGTGACAGCCAGGTAGTGGTGAGCACCCCTCGTGTCCAGATCTTGACTTCTAAGCAACATTCTCTTCTGAAAGGGAACAGGGCTCCCCAGAGAAACAGATGACATTACAGCTGGCCCAGGGAATGTACAGGATCAGCCAGGAACATTTTGTGGTGCCGGAAAATAAGACGGTGATCTAAAAATGATGGGATTTTGCCAAAACAGGAGCCAACTTGAAGGCTCTCCCAACGACTACATCTGGGACAAGCTGAGCAATGAAATATATAATGCTAGTAATGAATTATAATGCCCAGAATCGGCTACATACCCACAATTCCATACTAATACTAATCCATAATTGAGTAAATAAATAGGAGAGAGAGCACAGCTCTTACTCAGAGTAAAATTCCAGTTTGTACATATAGAAATGATGGAAATAAAAAGTAATTACTTGGTTAACATATACTAATAATTGTTGTAGGCAAAAATCACCATAGATGGTAAAATTAGTGAATAACAGTCTGATGAGAAATGGGATAGTTACATAGTCTCAAAGTATCTCCCCATTAGATATTTATTTTTTTTGATATTTATTTATTTATTTATTTGAGAGAGAACATGAGTGAGGAGAAGGTCAGAGAGAGGAGCAGACTCCCCATGGAGTTGGAAGCCCGATGCAGGACTCGATCCCGGGACTTGGGGATCATGACCTGAGCCGAAGGCAGTCGTCCAATCAACTGAGCCACCCAAGCATCCCCCCATTAGATACTTATTAATTACGAAGGGAAATAAACTAACTTGACAGTGGAGAAACCTGGAAGATACAACTTTCACCAAATCATCAAAGTGACCATCACTAGTAACCAGACATATGGGTTTCGGATAGCCCATGCTATGAGGCATGGGAGACTCAGCGTTGTTCCTGGGGCATCCCTGGCAAAAATGCGTAACCTCAGTCTCTTCATGAGAGAATACGAAATACAAATTAAGAGACCTCCTGTAAAATAATGGTGGAGGCTCCTCACTCACATGGAAGTCATAAAAGACAGAAAAGAATACAGTCTGTATATTAGTTAATAGTGTTGTGTCAACATTAATCTCCTGGTGTGGATAATCATACTATCGGTTATATTAAATGGTAACATTTGGGGAAATGAGAGATGAGATAGTAGGATTTTTTTAAACTATTTTTTCAGTTTATTGTAAGCTTGAAATTATTTCAAATTTAAAAAGCAAAAAAGTGGGGCGCCTGGGTGGCTCAGTGGGTTAAAGCCTCTGCCTTCTGCTCAGGTCATGATCCCAGGGTCCTGTGATTGAGCCCCGCTTCGGGCTCTCTGCTCAGTGGGGAGCCTGCTTCCGCCTTTCTCTCTCTCTGCCTGTCTCTCTGCCTACTTGTGATCTCTGTCTGTTAAATAAATAAATAAATAACCTTAAAAATTTTTTTAAAAAAGCAAAAGAGTGATGGCATGATTTTATAGGGCTTCAAAATTTCTCACTGGGAATTCTATTTATTAACAACATAGAGAAAAGTCTATATTTGAACAATACTGAACAATCCTTTACATCACATGGCTTGATTTCTTCTTTAAAAACAAACTAACAGGGGCGCCTGGGTGGCTCAGTGGTTTAAGCCGCTGCCTTCGGCTCAGGTCATGATCTCAGGGTCCTGGGATCGGGTCCCGCATCGGGCGCTCTGCTCGGCAGAGAGCCTGCTTCCCTCTCTCTCTCTCTGCCTGCCTCTCTATCTACTTGTGATTTCTCTCTGTCAAATAAATAAATAAAATCTTTAAAAAAAACAAAAAACAAACTAACAACACAGAGTTTATTTAAAAATCTTCAAAGTAAAATTAGCCATGAAAGAGACTGTATTTTATGGTGAGCTGTACAGCCAACAGTCATTCAAAATCAACAGTGTTGACTAGTAAGAGTTCAAGTGGAACCAATTATACAAATCTGTGACATGCTGTCTTGATTAAAAAAGAACTCAAACTAGCATTTATGGCACTTAACAAAGATGGAGAGTCTCACAAAAGTATATATGTAATCAAGGCATTCGCAGAGACACACCTTGGAGTCCCTGCTGCTGAATTACAAAGCAGGTCAATTAGCTCTTCCAGATGAAGCCCAGCTTAAGTTTCATGGATAATTAAGCCAAGGCTGTTGGATCCTTGAGTAAGATGCATATTACTGACAATTTCAGGATAAGCTAATAAAGGAGGCCCTCCAACTGCCTAGGATTTTACTAGAAAACGAAGAAATAGTCAAAAGTCCAAATATCAAGTTGGATTTTAATCACATTTGATCCCTAACCTCTGAATTTATTATTTGGAATGCATTTAAAACTACAGATGATTTCCATCGTAGAGCTTCCTTTAAAGGTTCTCATTTGGATGACATGCCAAACTTTTTTTTTTTTTTAGATTTTATTTATTTATTTATTTGACACAGAGAGATCACAAGTAGCCAGAGATGCAGGCAGAGAGAAAGGGGAAAGCAGGCTACCTGCTGAGCAGAGAGCCCAATGTGGGCCTCGATCCCAGGACCTTGGGATCATGACCTGAGCTGAAGGCAGAGGCTTAACCCACTGAGCCACCCAGGCGTCCTGACATGCCAACATTTTGTAGTTTTTATATTCTTTACATTCCCAAATCCCCACTAAAATGACCTAACAATGTAATAGAAGAAATTCTCCATAATCATTGGGAACTAGGAAAAGGCACCATCCAAATTCCTAAATCCCTGATGATCTGCAATAAGAAATGGTACCAGAAAAAAATGAGGTAAGGGAAGGTGAACCATCCCACCACTTAACGTCTTCCAGAGTGGGCTACAGATCATGGCAGTTCAGTTAGTAGGGAATGGATGCCAGTCCTGCTTCAGGTCCACACTGGGGAAAACCTTGCCCCACAGTGACTGCCTAGAGAGCATGGTGGGGAGGGCATAGAACAGGCTATCCTGCTGTGTCAGTTCCCAATGAAGTTGGTCATCTGGTCACAGGAGACAATAGCTCAGTGTCCCCAGCTGGCCAGAGCAGATGGTCCAGGGGAGATGAGGTGTTCTACCACAAGACATCCCCAAGTCCATGCCACCTCCTGTTAATCGCAGTTCCTACCTTGCACATCAAATTACATTAATCCACCAAAAATTTCAAGAATTCCCAAGTTTTTCTGTTCTTTTTATCTGGGACAGATTTCCTTCCGAAGGCTAAAAAAGCACTGATAACTCACTAGTTTGTGTGGATGAAAATTTGGAGACCAGTTGGCCCATTCAGGGAACCTGGACCTCCACAAAACAGAGAAAGTATTTTAAGAAGAATGGGGAAAAAAAGAAAAAAACTTAAAAGACAAAACCAAACCAAAGTGATGAGATTTGACATATATATTCTAAATGATATTTGAGGAGATATTCTTTCTTCATGATTGTTTCACTGGTTCAATTTGAGAAAAAGAAGAATTCTCAAAGTATCATGTACCTAGCTAAACTACCAATAAAGGATGAAGGTAAAATAAAGTCCTATTAACTGTGAAGAAATGAGAACATTGCTTTCTATATATCCTTCCAGGGATCAGGAAAATGAGCTCAGGAATGAAATTCAGCAAAATAAAAAGGAATCTAAGGAAAAGGAAACATGGGGTACAAAAATCAATGGAAATAAACTAGAAGTGCAATGAAAAGGAAGATCAGGATACTAACATTAGGATAGATGGCCTATGGGGAGTGAAAAGAGAATCCACAGAACGGGAGAAGAGATTGGCATGCATCTATCTGACAAAAGGCTCATCTCTAGAACATGTGTAGAACTCCTAAAAATCAATCATGGTAAAATAGTAAAACGAATCCAACAGTAAGATGAGCGAAAGACTTTGCAAAAATGAAATCCAATGACCAATAAACCTATGAACAGCTGCTTGATTTCACGGGTCATTGGAGTACAAATTAAAACCACACACAGTAGAATGACCAAAATAATACATGTTTAAAAACAAACAATACTAAGTGTTGGCAAGGATGCAGAACATCCGTACTTTCACACATGGCTCAAGGGAGCGCAAATCGGTACAGTCACTTTGGAAAACTGTGAGTTGGACAGAAACCCTTGGATCAGGGATTTGGAGTCACAGATCTGGGCTCTTTCTGCTTTTCACTAGCTTGGGGCTCTGTGCCCTTCGTACCACTCTTTAGGAAGATTGGTATCACGCCAGTGGGAAACAGATGGTGCTCTTAGGCAGGGTCTTGTAGGAAGGTTTAATAAAGGGACAGTGAAGAGCACAGGGCCCTGTCACCCAGGCCACCACATGCGGGCTCAGCCTATAGCTGAAATCGGTTCAGGTCCTGAGCAGGACTGCTCATCCTCACCCCCCCAGGGAATTTGTAGTGCCCATTACCTAGACCTGCAACTTCAGGCACCTAGCGGTGCTTCCACTAGAGGGCACTGCAAGGGTCTTCCTGCCACTCTTCCTGCCACTGCAACAGCAGGCAGAGAATGGTATGTCTCTTAACAACATTTTGAAGTAGGTTATTCTCCGTGGTGGGGGCTGTCCTGCGACTATAAGTAGCTCATCAGTATCTCTGGCCTCCGCACCCTCTACCACCAACCGTGAGGACCATAAAAATATCCAGACATTGCCAAATGAACCTTGAGGGACACAACTGCTCCTGGCTGAGGACCAGAATGATTTAGGGTATCGTCCCAAGGGTTTGAAAAAGTAACCCTAAGTTCCAACAGTTCCAAGATTTCATTGGGTTTCCTCTGTCGTGAGGGAGGGCTTTCCTGCTGAGCAGGTGACCCAGCTGAGGGTGGGGTTCCAGGTCAAACATAAGTGTCGCCATTTTCCGCGGCTTTCCCAGACAACCTCAGGCCCTTCCCCAACCCCGAAGGTGGTTTGTCCCATAAAATACTTGAAGAACATGAAGCCTAAGCTTTCTAATACCTTTACAGATATTTGAGATGCCTTGGTACGGAGAATACAGAATGGGCTAGAACCAAAGAGGGAAATTAGAGCCCTGGTTGCACGACCCCTCCTCCCCTCCCCTGACCGCGCAGGGTCAGGTTTCCCTGGGGGTGGGGGGCAGTGTCCTCAAACTTGTGAAAAGACACCTGCCCCACGGGGTTAGTGGGTATCAAGGGGTAAATGAGGGATAGCACACTCCTAAAGCAGGCAGTGATGCCCTCACCTAAGGCTCCTGTCCTGTCTGAGGCTGGCTGGGTGTCCAGTGAGCCGCTCTCCTCTTTCTCCGCCTGACCCTAGTGGATAAGTAGCATCAGCAAATGATGGTGAGCTTCCCCTGCTGCTGTGCACAGCCTTGCCTGTCCCCGTGAACCCGGCATCAACAACTGAAAATAGAACTCGGGGCTTTTGTAAACATCTCCTGAATTGACACGGCATGACCCCCAAATAAACACATAGGTGTGGTGCTCTGAAAAAGAAGGCTTTGTCCAGTTTCAGGATCCACCCTGCTGGGCCTGGGGGAGGAGGCAGAGGGGGCAGGGGTGGAGGGTGGAGGTGGGGACAGCTGAACAGGGCAGGGGCTGACCAATCCTGTGGGACCCAGCTACCTGCGTCAGGTGCTAATCCAAGGTCTAGTTCCCAGAAAGCATTTTGGGGAGAAGGAAAGGGGAGGAGGGAATAAAGGCAAGCTTGTGTGCGCATGCGCAGATCTAACACGGGCTTACACGCATGCACACACATGTATGCAAGCTCAGCTTCTCAAACACTTACACACAAGCTTGCACGCACGCACACAGACTCAAACCGTCCCCGTTTGTCACCCCCCGGGATCGTGCCAGCTCCTGCGTCCCTCTATGACTCAGGGTTCCCAGAAGGAAGACTGCACCACATGATGGGTTTGGCACAGGGTCTCCCCATCTTCCAGCCGCCTCATTCACGATGAGTCACAGGCCTCTTGTTTATTTGACCACTTCAAGAAGCTGGGTTTCTGCCAGGTGTTTTCTTGGGCAGTGGGGACACGAGGCAGGGCAGGGGTGGGAAAGACGGACGGGGCATCCTTGCCCAGAGACTCAGGAGGAGGAGGGTGGGAGGGGGACTTCCTCTAGAAACCAGCCTGTGATGTTTGCCTGGGGCCACCAGGCCTCCCCAGCCCCAGGATGCGGAGGCCCTAGAATTGGGCACCCCCAGCCCGCGCAGGGTGCTGCAAAGGCCCCCCCCACCCCCCCACCCCCGCCGCCTCTCAACTCCCCACAGTCCCGAGCCCAGAACCCAGAGGGCTGCAGAAATGTTCTGTTTTCAGCTCCTGTGGACTTCACCAAAGCCCAGGAAACAGGATACTAGCAAATCAGGAGGCCGCCGGAAACCTCTGGAGGGCCTCTATCTGAGGCAGCGTGGATAAGGGCCAGGGGGACTGGCTCAGTAACAGCACTGCTTTTCATATTTGCTTCTCCGGGTGTTTGTCAGTGTTTCTGAAGGCCAGGAGGAAAGCAGAGTGTGTGAGCTGCTACATGTGTAGGAAACTAGACTTGTTTTAACTGCTTCTCAGAGGGGCTTACAGCCACGGATTTGCACAGGCCCTGATGCCACTTACTCTCTCCCATTTCCTTCCAAGCATGATGCTGCCCCCCACTTTGAGGTTTTCTGATTAAATTTGGGAGGCATCCCTTGCCCTCTTGCTGATCTACAGAAAACACAGGTCCAAAGGGACAAGGCCATCCCAAGGAGTGCAGTAACCCACTGCACATCCTTACTCTTCTTCCAGAAGTTACAAACAAATCTTTCAGTTGGTCAGAAGTGCAAGTCTATGGTAGGGGACCCAGCCCCCAGCTCCCCTCACTTGAATGTGACACCGCTTGGTCACTCCTGAGCTCGCATCACTGACCCAAGGACAACAGGCTATCCAAGGAAGCAAGCGGCACGTGTGTGAACACTTCTGCTTCCTTTTTATTAGCAGCTGGAGACAGTGGTTTCAGGGAAAGTGGCTTTTAGACCGAATTCTACAATATTTGGTTTCAGCTCAAGAGCAAAGAAAGAAAGAAAAAGAACAGGAATGGAGAGGAGAGATGAGGTTGAAGCTAGAAACTGAGTTTCAAAGAGGGGGGGGACACAAAGAGGGGGAGTGGAGGGGCGCCTGGGTGGTTCAGTGGGTTAAAGCCTCTGCCTTTGGCTTAGGTCATGGTCTTGGGGTCCTGGGATCGAGTCACGTGTCAGGTTCTCTGCTCGTCAGGGAGCCTGATTCCTCCTCTCTCTCTCTCTCTCTCTGCCTGCCTCTCTGCCTACTTGTGATCTCTGTCTGCCAAATAAACAAATAAAATATTTTTTTAAAAAAAAGGCAGGGAGTGAGGGGCAGGAGGGGAACCAAGGGGAGGGGGGTTTCCGAGGGATGGTGCCGGCAATGGTGGCCCTCATGGGACCTTGGGCTGAGACTTCATGTTGGGGAAGACCTGAAGACCAGGAACAGGTGCAGCCCTATAGTTGGTGGGATACAGGGAACCCAGGATTTCCTGGGCCAGTCTTGGTCTCCCCCAGTAGAGAGGACTGGGGGGTGGGGGTCCAGACTGGCCTGGGGCCAGGTGCTCCACACCTGTGTTCCCTTAAGACATGGAGGGAAGTCTCATGTCCTGCTCCATCATTGTACACAACGGTGTGGCCTTCATAGACCCTGCAGTCCATGTGTAGACCCTGGTTCAAAGTCCAGGTCCACACCCAAAAGTGAAGATGAGGCCTGGAGCTCTTAGGTGGAGCTAGGAGGGAAACTGAGTGGGTTGGTCTGGGTTGGGACCCTGAGGCCGGGCTCCAGACCCCCGATGCTGATCCAGCACCCTGCCCTCAGATCGGGCAGACAGAAGGAATGCATGGGAAAGGAAGAGAATCTGTTGGGAGATGAAGAAGACAAGGGAGAGATTTCCATGATTTCCACCATGCATTTGTTCGTAATCTTGTGCGTGTATGGCTGTGCTCATATGTGTGTAAGGGGACCCATGCGTGAATGTGTTCCTCTGGAGTAGGGGCACGTCTTGAACTTGGATGACACCAGAGCAGCTCTATGTTCATAGCAAACCTGAGGGAAACAGAATCCTCTTACTGGTAGAAAACTTTAGTCAATTAGACAAAAAATACAAGTTCTATCCTTTTCTTGAAATGCTGAGAAAGGACATTTCTAGGCTTGAGCGTTTTCAATTCTCAACTTTTGAAGGGCTTCAAATTCCTTCACAGGGGCTGACATGAAGGATTTGTAAATGTGTTAGAAGTCAGAGTCTTGTTATGATGTTAGAAAACAGACAGAGCATTTAGTGCCCCTCCCAATTTTTGTCTAGACTGAACTAGACACAGAAAATGACAACAAAATAATTGATTAATTTTTCCAATGCTATTGAAAAATGGAAAGCTTTCAGTTTTTTTGTGCTTTTAATTACAGTGTGTTTGTAAATGCCAAAGTTTCTAAATCTATTTTGAAGTTAACTGAATGATCACTCTCTCTGAGGAAACATTTGTTGTGCCAGCAAGAGAGAGGCACAGAGAGGGTGAGGAGCTCGGTGGTGACAGTCACTCATGTCTGTGAATGGTCCTTGTCCTCACTATCCCTTGGTTCTGGCTCCTCTGGTAAATGAAGGATCAGCAGGTCACAGAGACAAAGAGAGAGAGGGTGCAGAGTGGGGTGGGGGGGTGGGGAATAAATTAAGGTTGGTTTTAGCCAAGCTCCTCTGGAGGAGGCTCTGTTGGAGAAAGGGCAGTGGGTGTGGGACTCTCTGAAAAATCGGTTCACCGTACCAGCTCTATTTTGCAGTGCTGTGTCCCCAAACAAACATGCATCAGAATCCTCTGACTTAGATGGAAAAGTATCTGCTCTGCTCCAAGCAGGTCCTCCTGTCTCCCCTGTGCTCTGGGACGAGAGCAGGCTTCCCTGTCTCCACTGTGCTCTGGGACAGGAAGCTGTCTGGGCTCAGACAAGGGCATCTGGGCTGCCCCTCACCTGTAGGCCCACCGGGGAGAGATGACAGAGCAGCCCCAAGAAAGCCTTCAACATGTAGAGCAGAAGTTTAGGGGTCTCTCTCAGCAGAAGAGAGGTTGTCCCTAAATGCAATATTTCAGCTGAATGCATTAAAGCAAACCACATGTGCCCTTGAGAGAGAAGGTAGACCGTGTCAAGCTGCCAGCAGCTTCCCAGTGCTTCCCAGCTCTGGGTTTCTGACACACCTCTGGGGGCATTGGGGGAAGGATGGCGAGAATATTCCAGTTTTCTGTGCATGAATTGGCCTGTGAGGGTGCAGGGTGGTCTGAGCAGGGCTGAAGCCCGGCCTGTCAGACATAACAGTGAGAACGTAGAACAGCTTGTGGGGCTGGGCCTGGTGTCCTGGGATGGGCTGCTATTTAAACTCCAGTTTCCCAGACCTTGTGAGGTACACGTAGGCAGCCAGAAGACCTTTCTGGGATTTCAAGAAAATGTCCCTTGCTTCAGCATCAGGCGTGCTCTGCACAGCATTTTTCTGCTGTTCTTCTAGAACTCTTAACAAAATGTTATTAGGATGTGTAGACCGGTCCCTGCTATGCCATGGGGGATCAGGGAGGAGGGGAAAGGGGGAGACCAGGGCCCTCTGCTAAGGTCAGGGTAATGGCAGCAGAAACGTCCCCGAGGGAAGACAGCTTCCCAACAGAGCACAATTCCAGGGTCGGGAGGCCCGAGCAGTGGGGGTGCATGAGGGTGCCTGGTGAGGCCTCCTGGTCCTGGCTGGTGGGCACCGAGGCAGGCTAACTTGGAGCAGTGATGGTAGCTCTGAACATCTTTTCTTCCCTACTTTTTCTTCCCATCTTTTCTACTACTCCAAGCAGAGTCTTAAGTGCCAAAGAATGAATTCAATTAGAGAAGTCCACCATCAAAGTGTATTTGCCTCGTTTCAGACGTCTGGAACTTGTTGGGGGATCAGGACTCCAGGGGAGCTGTGAACGGAAAAGCACAAGGAGTCATCGGGTTCCAAGGCTGTTTTTCTAAAACTGTGAAACCCTGTGTTCCCAAAGCTAGTTTTGGAGTTGGAGTTAAAACGCCAATGGCTATTGGAAGTCATGTTTTGGGGACTAGAAAAGGCTGTGAGACTTCTGCATCATCTCCTACATAGGGAAGGAGAACACCAATTTTCAAGTTGGACATGATTGTGCTTGACCGCTGAGAGACCTGGGTCCCCACACCCAAAAGCCAGCCCTTCCCGGGTGCAACCAGCACTGGGCAAGAAGGGGAGTTTCTTCCACACCTGGGAGCTCTCCTGCAGCGATGACCGATGAGCACAGAGGTGCCCTTTGAAACTCTGGGGCTATTAGATCCTCTTGGTCTTTGCTCATTGTGCTCACCCCAAGGCCCTGCTCCGAAGGAAGAAGAGCCTACCCCATCCAGCACCACTCGGCAGAACCTCAGCACAAGTGTGAGGATGGAGATCTTTGCTTGAGCACCACCTACCAACATATTTCTTCCCTTGCCATGTCATTTTCATTTTCTAACGGATACTCTTGTTCCAAAATCTTTAGGCACATCCCAGATGACTTCCTTAGGAAAAATGATGAGGAGAAACATGGCCGGGTCAAGCAGAAAAGAGATTTTTGATGTATTTGCATGTGCTGTTTTATCTGGATGTTTGATACTTAGGATTTCAAGATGTCTAAGTTTTCTCTTAGAACATCCTGTCTAGGGACGCCTGGGTGGCTCAGTTGGTTAAGCAGCTGCCTTTGGCTCAGGTCATGATCCCAGCATCCTGGGATCGAGTCCCACATCGGGCTCCTTGCTCCGCAGGGAGCCTGCTTCTCCCTCTGCCTCTGCCTTCCACTCTGTCTGCCTGTGCTCGCTCTCACGCTCTCTTTCTCTGACAAATAAATAAATAAAATCTTAAAAAAAAAAAAAAGAACATCCTGTCTAATCCATCTTCATTATCTGGGGCCCCAGAAGGACTCTGGTAAATTATTTCATCACTTTCCTCTGTGTCAGGCTGGCGTGGCTTGCGGGTCCCTTCAGTCTGCTGAGTGGACTTGGGTGAGCTGAAGCCATAACTTTTACTGTGTACAAAATGGAGACACAGAGGTCAGCCCCCTCGTCTTGTGGGGATGAAATAAGGTATTATTGAAAACACGGTGGTGTGCTAAACTAAAAAACAAACACTAAATACACAGGCAAAAATCAACATGAGTTCTGAGAGTTGGAGTCTGTCTTCCCCTGCTGAAGACAGAAGGGTAGTGATCACAAGCACAGTTTTTGCTGGCTCCCAGGAGCGGCTGCCATGGTGGGCATGACGGCCAAAGGCTGGGTCAAGAAGTCAGGTAAACAGTTCTTTAAAAAAACTCATGAAGGCTTCCCTTATCAGCTGAGGAAACATCACCATCAGAAAAGACTATTAATTTTCATTAATGAAATGAAATTATTAATGCATTTTCCCACTTGTTCTAGAAAAAGATATGGAGGGTATTTACAGAAATTCATTCAGAATAAAGATAATTAGGTTTAAAAAAAAGGGTGTGTGGGCAGGAAATAGAGGGGAAGTAAGAGGCGGCAAGTTTAAGAAGAGAAACAATGTTGCATGCACAAGGACAGTTGTGGGCTGGCAGCTCTGAGCTCCCTACGGGCCAAGGCAAAATGGCGAAGACCATGGTTAGATGATGTTCAGGATCCATAAGTCACTCTTTGACATGGAGACCTGAAAGGAATTTCTCACAGCTGCAGGTCTCATGTAGGGATGGTGTTTGGTGATTGGGGGTGGGGTGCAGCCTTCTCCATATTTCAGCAGCAAGCATGGGGGTGGGGGGCAGTCTTAAGATGCCTTCTCAGAACGTCTTCTCAGGAGCAGAGCCCAGAACAAGCAAACCGCACTGGACTGGGACTCCCGGGCAATGCCCACCTGTGGCTCAGGGAACACACTTTGAGAATAAGGGCTTCAACAAACTCTCCATGAATATGCTTTTCCATAACTGAGTCTTTGATAAAACCTGGATAGCAGAGCACTCAGAGTTAATTTCCTGATGAGAGCTGGGTGTCTTTCTATTCTGTGTTGCAATCAAAGACAGGGCCACACACTTTGAATGGGCAAGGCCATGCTGCCTGTCCCTGGTGGTGCTGTCCAGGACAGGAGCCAAGGCTATCATACTTCTCCACGGAGGGGCTATGCCATGAATCAGCCTCCAGCTGGAGTTTCAGGATGCTGACTCTGCAGGCTCTCTCATTCTTAGCAAATGGCCAGGATAATTTGATTAGACTTTTGTCTATTTTATTTTTTTTTAATTTAGCATACATTTGGATTTGGTCTTCTAAACTGATGAATTACAAGGGTGTGACAACCCTCCCCCCACCCCCCACCCTGAAAATTACACTTTGGCTTGAACTTTTAATTTCTTTCTCCAACTATTAGGAATTCAGCTCCAAATTCACCACAGATTTTTCTATCTTACAAGTCTTAGTAAACTCATCCATTCCTCTCTTATGACTAAAGGACTGGCATCTCAAGGACCAATCAAAAAAAAAATTAAAAATCAAGGAAACAAAGCTTCTCTTGCGAAGTATCTAATAAGCAATGGCACTTTCCCCAGCCTTTACGAAGACGTATTTCTCTGCAGGGACTGTGTCATTAGCCCCAGTGATAATGACATGATATTCAACGAAAGGAGTGGTAAGAATGACCCAACACCAAGTGAGTTATGGTAGCATATTTCAAACAAGTAGAAAAAAAATCAAGTGACAGGGGAGGGTAAGAATCAAACAGATGTCTGGCTAAACCATTTGTTTTAGATAGCTCAAGTAAAGAGGGTTCCAAAACCTAGTGTTAAGCCTGCATGTTTGGTTTTCCTTGTTGGAGCCTCTGCTAGCTTGAGGGAGGGTAGAGCTACCCAGCACAGATTGGCAAATCTAAAGCAGCTTCTCTGATCACACAGAAGACATCAGACACAGCATCAAAACAAATGGTTATAAAGTTTACATGGAACCAGAAAAGACCTCAAATAGCTAGAGGAATATTGAAAAAGAAAGCCAAGGTTGGTGGCATCACAATTCCAGACTTTAAGCTCTATTACAAAGCTGTCATCATCAAGACAGTATGGTACTGGCACAAAAACAGACATATAGACCAATGGAAAAGAATAGAGAGCCCAGAAATAGACCCTCAACTCTATGGCAAACTAATCTTCCACAAAGCAGGAAAGAATGTTCAATGGAAAAAAGACAGCCTCTTCAACAAATGGTGTTGGGGAAATTGGACAGTCACATGCAGAAAAATGAAACTGGACCATTTCCTTACAGCACACATGAATATAGACTCAAAATGGATGAAGGACCTCAATGTGAGAAAGTAATCCATCAAAATCCTTGAGGAGAACACAGGCAGCAACCTCTTTGACCTCAGCTGCAGCAATTTCTTCCTAGGAACATCGCCAAAGGCAAGGGAAGCAAGGGCAAAATGAACTATTGGGACTTCATCGAGATCAAAAGCTTTTGCACAGCAAAGAAAACAGTTAACAAAACCAAAAGACAACTGACAGAATGAGAGGAGATATTTGCAAACGATATAGCAGATAAAGGGCTAGTATCCAAAATCTATAAAGAGCTTATCAAACTCAACACCCAAAGAACAAATAATCCAATCATGATATGGGCAGAGGACATGAACAGACATTTCTGCAAAGAAGACATCCAGATGGCCAACAGACACATGAAAAAGTGCTCCACATCACTCGGCATCAGGGAAATACAAATCAAAACCACAATGAGATACCACCTCACACCAGTCAGAATGGCTAAAATCAACAAGTCAGGAAATGACAGATGCAGGCGAGGATGCGGAGAAACGGGAACCCTCCTACACTGTTGGTAGGAATGCAAGCTGGTGCAACCACTCTGGAAAACAGCATGGAGATTCCTCAAAAAGTTGAAAATAGAGCTATCCTTCGACCCAGTAATAGCACTACTGGGTATTTATCCTAAAGATACAAATGCAGTGATCTGAAGGGGCACATGCACCCAAATGTTTATAGCAGCAATGTCCACAATAGCCAAACTATGGAAAGAACCTAAATGTCCATCAACAGATGAATGGATAAAGAAGAAGTGGTATATATATACAATGGAATACTATACAGCTATCAAAAGAAATGAAATCTTGCCATTTGCAATGACGTGGATGGAACTAGAGGGTATTATGCTTAGCAAAATAAGTCAGTTGGAGAAAGACAACTATCATATGATCTCCCTGATATGAGGAAGTGAAGATGCAACGTGGGGTGCTTAGGGGGTAGGAAAAGAATGAATGAAAACAAGATGAGATCAGGAGGGAGACAAAACATAACAGAATCTTAATCTCACAAAACAAACTGAGGGTGATGGGGTTATGGACATTGGGGAGGGTATGTGCTATGGTGAGTGCTGTGAAGTGTGTAAACCTGGTGACTCACAGACCTGTACCCCTGGGGCTAATAATACATTATATGTTTATAAAACATTTTTTAAAATACTAAAAAAAAACCCCAAATGGTTAGCTAAGACAATGTCGATAATGTAAGACAGTGGTTAAAACTTAGAGCCTCCTCACCTTTTGAAATCGGTTCACATTAAAGTGCCTCAGCAAAACTGAAGCAGCTGAAGACACATTCCCATATTTCCATCCACATTCTTTGTGTTTATGGGGAAATGGGCTCAAAACCCTGGGTAGCAGTCTGCTAGAAATCTAGATTTTAAGGGAAGGTATCCAACAGCTTAAGGCTCCCAGATGGAATTGGAATTTCTTGGACGATTCTCCTTTGACATCCTTCAGTGCCAACTTCACAACCAAACTAATCCCATTTTTTAAAATGATGTTGCTTAATTCACAGGGGATACCTGCAAATGGGTTTTTATCTCTGTATGGGTTATTATGCACAGATCATTTTGCTGGCTGTCCTGAGTTGCTCTTCTTAGAGACTAGACACAGGCATACAATGAGGAGAATGTTATTAAATCAAAATGGTTTTTTGGCGATTCCCCCCATCATGAGACTCACAAGTGGAAAATGGTCTGGTTCTTCTTTTATTCAGAATGAAATCTTTTCCTACGACTCCACCCAGGAGAAAAATCATGATTCATATCCAAGATGCACAGACTCTGGTCAGGTGGGTGCATGCAGTGTGATCATCAAGTTCATTTGTTTCTTAAAAATCTGTCTGAAGAACTCCTGGTTTCTCACTGTCTCAAATGGCCCAGGAGTCTCTGCCAATCATTGAAATCAAGAAAATTTCCATGTTGGTTTTAGCTTGTCTTTTGATATTTAGATAAAACTGCCCTGTCTTTTCCACCTTGGTGTGAAAGCTTACTTTACTCTGAGAAACAACAAAATCAGAGGAAAGTTATTAACTTTAATAGTTAACCAAAAAAAAAAAAAAAAAGAAAAAAGAAAAGAAAAAGAAAGGAAGTAAGAAAGAAAAAAAGGAGGGGGATCAGATTAGCAATAATCAGAGTTACTAACTCCATCAAAACCGGAAACTTCATCTTGCTCACACTGCGGTGTTTTCAGTGGTTCTCAAGGAAGAGGAGAGCTAAGCATAGCGCTTGCTAGCAAGGGGCACCTACTCCAACATATGAGCTGCCCCAGCCAAGGGCCCAGAGCTGCCTTTGCTCCCCTGCTTCTCCATGCAGTCTAACTGTAGGCTGTTTAAAAATCCCTAAACACACAGAAAGCAAGGAGACTCCAGGAAAACTGCTAATCTCTCCCAGAGGTTCTTCAGCCCTGGCTGCTGTAATCTGGGTGGATGGGGGCGGAAGGGATGTATACTGTCAGGTGGAGATGAGGTAAGGGGGAGGGGAGACCGGGAAACCATCCCCAACATAATCAGTGCATGTACATTCCTCCACATGTCCCTGATGGGGGTTAATCAGCTTAGTTTCCATCATATCTGACTGGTAGGACTCATCCCTGTCTCTGAGAGGATCCTGACCCCTGCTGTCCAATCAATACTCCCCAGTCACACATGGCCAGTGAGCACTAGAAGGTGCCTAGTTCAAACCGAGTTACACTCTAAGGGTAAAATCCATCTGGGGTTGCAAGACTTAGCATGGAAGAATGCAAAATATCTCATTTGTATTTTTGATACTGATGACACGTTGAACTGATAATACTTTGGACTGGGCTGAATAAGCTGTGTTGTTAAAATTAATGTCATCTGTTTTCCTTTTTCACTTTTTTTTATTGCAGCTACTGGAAAAATTTAAAGTCACATATGTGACTCACCTTCTACTTCTATTGGACAGTGCTGGTCCAGATAGAAAACTCTTCTTTGTGTTGAGTCAAATCTAGCCTTTCCTAACCTTTTTTTGATTTTGTGTTGGGAACGCACAAGCAATACTCATCCATATGACAGTCCAGTATCTGAAGATACCATCCTCACCCCATCTTTTCTCCTCATGCTGGACAGCGTTACTTCCAGGACATGTTAAAGAGTACTTAGCCAAAACATGACAAAGAGATTGCTGCTGTGTTGCTGGACAATTTCTCTCATAAGTCCAGGTGACCCTACTGGGCTCTCCAGGGAATACAACTTTGATTTTACAGGGCTGTAAGACCTCTGTCCACTTATCAGTGGTGGGTCATTATTCAGAGTTTAATGTGCAGAAACTAAAGAACGAGTAATGTCCTTTATAATCTTAGGTGAAGTTCCATAAGTACATCTCTTGGAGTTGGGGTAAGGACTTCTGACCATGCTTTGTCCTTAGGCTCCTTCCCTCCAGCTTCTGGAGACACAGCCTCATATTAGCTGTGGTTTGGTTCAGTGAATACTCTGAGTCTTGGAAGGAAACATCCTACTCACCAAGCAGCTGTCATGAAGCTGGCATGTCCCCTGGGCCTTGAACAAGACATTCCACTGTTCCATTGGTTAGATACTTTGGGTAAGGATTTAGAATCAATGAAATAACTTAAATGAATGAATTACATGGTCATGAACCCATTGTCACATCTTCTCCTTTTTTGTAGAATGGGTCCCTTATGCTAGACAGGCAATGTTCTGTATGATTCATGGTCAGTAGGTATTTTATATGTTCTTTGAAGGTAGTGCTAGAGAAGACTTCATACAGATGGAAGACAAACCTACACTTAAGTAGATGTCATTTCCAGGAAGCCTGCAAGGTGGAAAGGGCCAAGGTAATCAGCTTGCTACCAACTGGTAATCTGATTTCTTTCAGGAAAGATGCCATTAGTGATGCCTCAATGTCACTTTCTGCCAGTGCCAGGACAGCAAACAGTGGGATCTATGTCGGTAACAGGGAACCCCTGCCACCCAACTCAGGCATGTCCTCCATCCTTGCCACAAAGGTCACTCCATTTATGGGTCCATTGTGGCAGCACTGGGGTGACTGAAGAGAGCCTGGCAGATATCCAAAAGAAAAACGATCTTGTCCACTTGGTATTAGGGATTATCCTCTCTGTTGGGTGCTTTCTGGTGGGCATTAATGTATATATTTGCTATGCATTCCCTCCCTTAAATCCAGCCATGTATCACTTTCTGACTTCATCTCCAGCTTCCCAATTTTGCTCCTTTTGGGCCCCACATCACCAGCCTATCCACGTGTCACTGTCGTAGTCTTTGCCACAGGCTTCTTCCTTCCAAGTCTGTGGCCAAATGCAGTGCTCAAAAATTGGCCTGCTGGGAGAATTCCCCCCAATGTCTATCTTTTATGACCACAACTAAGGGGTCAGAAATGTGGTAGCTGTGCAGTTCTGGCATCAACATGGCAGGGTGACCTATTTGTGAGGTAGCCTTGGGTTTTTGTCTCCTCCGGCAGCTGGTCAGAAGACACCTCCCATAAAACTATAGGCATGAATTGAGGGAGAGGTGTTGGTACAATAGAGGTAGGAGATACGTAAGTCTGGGTCACCTGTTTAATCTCCTTGGACCTGTCTGGATATGATATCAAATTTCCCATTTTCATTGAGTGACAACTTACTGTTGTACCCACAATTCTTCTGATCTGAGGGAAGTGAGTTATAGACCATCCGCTGAGATTTGAATTTTAATGATTATACTTTTCTTTTTGAGAGATTCTTGTTCTTTTTCATATATGCCAGTTATTTTCTTATGTATCTTCTTCATTCTTCATACTTTCAATACCTTGATTTCCTTAAGTATATTTTAAAAATATATTTGAAATATAAAATAAAATGTTTTAAAATAAAATATATTTAAAATATATTTTATTTAATTTAAATTGTTTAATAAAATAGCCATATCTTAACATACTGAACATAGTTGAACATCTAAAACTTTTAAAATTTTATGACAATTTAGATACCTAATGCCTTTGGGGGTTTAGTACGCAGTTTTTAGTTTATGCTGATTCTTGCTCATAATGGCATATTTACGTTGTGTGTTTTAGTTTTTGATTGTGAATTTATCTTTCTTAGAACCTTATCTGTGGCAAGTCATTCAGGCCTTGAGCTGAATTTATTTGGGCCAGTATTTGCTGTTTCTTCTGCACAGTTTCTGGGAGGAACTATTGAATGCCTTTTAGACAGACTTGGGCATTCACATTCCCTATTCTTACCTGCTCCCCAGCAGCAGCTCCTTCTGTAATAGGATTTTTCTGGAGTCTGTCCTTTGAGGGTGCTGTCTTTAAAGTCTTTAAAGTGTCCTACTTTATGTGTGTTTGCTGTGCTTGCTTATCTAATCAAACATTGGTTTTTTTGTCCTGCTTCCTTCACATCAGTGGCACAAAATAACTCGGCTTCTGGGCCATCAAGTTTGGCAGATGCCTCCAGAGCAAATGAAGGCTCCAGAGCAGGAGACTAGTTGTTTCCAGCCTTTGACCATGTCCATTCTCCTCCACCAGCTCATCGCTGTATATTAAAAAGCAATTGTAATGCTCTACACAGCATTTTATTTGTTCTAGGCTGAGAGGTTTTCCCCGTTTAGTTAAGCATGTGGTGGAAACAGATAGTTCACACTAAATTTTAACATGAGCTTTTAACTTAAAGTCTACAATCCATCTGTATCTTTCTTCCTTCTTGAACAACTCAATGATTTAGGATTATCACAGTGGGCAATAATAATTCCTAGGTCTGGAGGCATTTCATTTTTAGATGGCTCTAACTTAAACAATTCCCAATTAGAGAAAGGGAGTATCAGGATCTTCAGACTTTTCAAGAACCACTAATACACAGATAATTAAGTGCACACACAGATACATCTCCTAGTTCCAGCCGAGATAGCATGGATCAAGAACACCCCCATAGCAAAGTGCACAAGCAGCCCCCATCATTGCTTCTAGAAGCATTCTCCACTAAAGGATGTAGGGACTTCAACTGTCATGTGCCTGATACAAAACTGAAGACAGCATGTCACTTCTGCGATATTCATGTCAAAATGTATACACTGGGGTGCCTGGGTCACTCAGTCGCTTACGTGTCTGACTCAGTTTCTGTTCAAGTCACAATCTCAGCATCATGAGTTCAAGGGCCACATTAGGCTCCATCAGTGGGGAGTCTGCTTGAGATTCTCTCCCTCTCCCTCTGCCCCCATTTACACATTCTCTAAGATAAGTAAAATGTATTTTTAAAAAATGTATATCCTGGGAGCAGCTGGGTGGCTCAGTCGGTTTAGCATCTGCCTTCAGCTCATATCATGAGCTGAAGCACCGCACTGGGCTCCTTGCCCGGCAGGGTGTCGTCTTCTCTCTCCCCCACTCCCTCTGCTTGTGTTCTTCCTGTCACTATCTCTGTCAAATAAATAAAATCTTAAAAAAAAAAAGTATATCCTGAATATAAAAATGAAGCAACAGAAGAAACCCAAAAGAGGGACATCTAAAAAAATAACTGGCTTGCTCTCAGGAATACCAAATTCCCAAAAAACAAAGAAACTTGCAAAAGTTATGCAATGAATGCATTCCATATATTAATAGTATGGGGGCAAAAACAATTTTGAGAATCTGGGGTTCTCATTGATGAAATCATCTTATAAAAATAGCTCTAATACTAGTGAAAAGTACATACATATGTAGTGTAAATAATGTTTATACATATTTTCTGTTCTAAATAAGTTTATTTTCTGAAAACAAGGACGTCTTCTTCCATAACTATAACCATTTGATGATTTTTGAAATCAACAAAATCAAAGAAATTAATGTTGAAACAAAGTTATCTAATATAAAAGTTGGCAAATTTTCTATAAAGGGTCAGACAATATTTTACCCTTTGCAGGTCAGTCTCTGTCCCAACTACTCAGTTTTGCTTTGTGGTGTGAAAGCAGCTATAGACAATACATAAATACACGGGCATGGCTGCATTTCCATAAAACTCTCTTTACAAAAAAAGCCAGTAGCCTGGTCTCAGCCAACAGGCTGCAGTTTGCCAACCACTGATGTAATTGATACAGTTTATTCAGATTTCATCAATTCCCAATGGTGTCTTATAATCTACTTTTATTACAGCACTGCACTGAGCTGTTGTGCCTCTTTAATGTTCTTTGAACTGGGACAATATTTTAAGCTTTTTCTTTCATCAAATTGACAGGGTTGCCCAAACCTTCAATTTGTAAATAAAATAAAATAATAAAAAAATAAAAGTGCCTGGGTGGCTCAGTCAGTTAAGTGTCTGCCTTTGGCTCAGGTCATGCTCTGAGAGTCCTGGGATCGAGCTCCACATCAGGGTCCTTGCTCAGTGCTTCTCCCTCTGCCTGCCACTCCCCCTGATTGTGCTCTGACAAAGAAAAAAATCTTAAAAAAAAAAAAGCAACACCTGGGATGTGTAATAGGATGAGGTGTGCCTGTAGTGGTAGCTCCTTCTCAGACAGTGGAACATATTTACAATATGTTTATCCATTTGTTCAATCCTAGAACACTCACAGAGTCTTTTCAGAATTGCTAACCTTTATTTTTGCAAAAAAGAAAACCAGTTGCTGGAGTTCAGTATATATTTTAAAGTTATTTTCATCTTGAACTTCAGGACAGTCTAAACAGTGTTGTTCAAAACTTACCTTAGTTACATCCCTTACCTTCAGGGAAGTGATGTAATTTATTGAAAACAGAGTTTGGTTCATTCCCCCTTCCCACAATCATCATTTTATTTCTTCTTTGAGTACATGAAACAGTCACATAATCCCCCAAGTCAGAACTGTACTAAAGGGAAGTGACAGCCCCCAGCCCCAGGATTTGTTCTATCCTCCCCACCTCATTCCCTCCTATACACTGAAAGCAAATGATTTCATTATTCTGATTTCCCTTCTGGTCCTTTTCCCCCCAGTGATGAGCAAATACATGCATATTTTTTCTCTTACACAAAAAATAGCATACTCCAGGCATTTTTATGTCCCCCCGCCATAGTGTGTCCTGGAAATTGGTCTGTATAAGGACCTGCATTATTCTTTTATAGATGTGTAGGACTCCCTCACATGGATGTACATCATTTACTCACCCATTTCCTTGTGTATAAGCATTTGGGTTATTCCCAGTATTTGCCAATAAGCAATCAGGCTGTAATAAATAACCTTGTATGTGTGCACTTTTTTTGTGTGTGTGTGTGTGTGTGGTTGAATCTTCAGAATAAACTCCTAACAGCTGGCTTGTGGGGGAATACAAAGCATACGTGTTACGTGGTATATGTCATTCTTAGATGTTGCCAAACTCCTCTCTACACGGATGTCCCAACTTGCACTCCCACCCACAAAGCACAGCAGAATCAATTTCCTGAGTCTGGCAACAAGAAACATTGTACACTCTTGAGGTCCTGCCACTTCCACGGCTTACAAGAACAAATTCAGTGTTATTTTAAATTCCCACTTCTCTTATTATAACTGAAGTTGAACATCTTTTCATGTTTAAAAGCCACTTTGTAATTTTTGTGAATTATCTGTTCATGTCCTTTGTCATTTTTTTTTCTATTTTTTTTAATCCCCTCAATTATTTTTTAAGATACTTTGAGAGAGAGTGACAGTGAGTGAGTATGAGCACAAGCTGGGGAGAGGAACAGTGGGAGAGGGAGATGCAGATTCCCTGCTAAGGAGAGAGCCTGATGTGGGACTCAATCCCAGGACCCTGAGATCATAACCTGAGCCTAAGGGCAGACACTTAACCACTGAGCCACCCAGGTGGTTCCCTCAGTCTTTAAGAATTCTTTATATATGAATAATATTACCAGCCCTTTGTGTTGTAATTATTTTGTAGCTGTCAGAAGTCTTTTTAAAAAATGTTGATTGAGGTACAGAGGACACGCAGTGCTGTGTTTCAAGTGCACAACACAGTGACCTGACAGTTCCATACATGACATGGTGCTCACCGGGATGAGCGTGGCCCCCATCTGTCTCCACACATCATTACTGCAATATTATTGACTATATTACTACGCTGTACTCATCATCTCCAGATTTATTTATAACTAGAAGTTTGCATTTTGTTGGGGGAGGGTGAGAAAGAGAAAAACAGAGAACATGTGCACTGGAGAGTGGTGGTGGTGGGGGAGACGGAGAATCTTAAGTAGGCTCCGTGACCAGCACAGAGCCCGACACAGGGCTTGATCTTATAACCCCAAGATCATGATCTGAGCCAAAATCAAGAGTCAGACACCACCCACGCTTCTCTGGAAGTTCGCACTTCTTAGTTCCCCTCAGCTCTTGCACCCATCCCCTATCCCCATAACCTTTCCTTCTGGCAACCCGTTTGTTCTCTGTATTTACCTTCATTTTCTGTTTCTATTCAGGTGTCTTTATAATCTGCAGCACTTCTAAGTTGTCAAATTGGACACTTCAATAGCCTGAATTCTGAGATACAGAAGCTTTCCTTTGCCGAAGTTCTACTACCAGCCTGGTTTCATTCTTTTACATTAAGATCCCTGATCTACCTGGATGTTATTCTAATGATTTATTTTTCCAAAGGCTAACCAGCTTTCCCAGAGCCATTTGTCTGAAAGTCCACCTTTCTCTCAGTGACCTGAGATGCCATCTTTATCATACGGTAGGTACGTTTCTGTATGTATTCGAGTCTCTAATCTCTCCAGATTATTCTGCATCCGCTGTTCATGCTCTGGTGTCATGATGTTTTAACAAGAGGCTTTAGATTACGTTTCAACGTCTGATAGGGCTAGTGCCACCTCCTACCCACCTCAATGCCCTCACTGTAGGTGACTCTCAGTTGTTAACTTTCATTGCCTTTCATTTATAATTTATAGATTTAGAATTACATACTCCTGTTGCCTCCTGCAGTGGGGAGAGTAATGGTTCCCAAAGATGCAGATGTCTGAATCTCCGGAACCCGAATACGTTGTCACATGAACAGGAAATTAAGATCATCAGCATATCTTAAAATAGGGATCCTGGATTCCCAGGTGGGTCCAACATAATCACAGGCGTCTTCCATGTGAAAGGAGGCAGCGGTGAGCCCCGAAGAGGGGACAGTGTGAAAGAACCTGGCACAAAGCTGCTGGTTTTGAAAATGGAGGCAAGGTCAGGAGCCAAGGTGTGCGGGTGGTCTGTGGAAGCTAGATGGGACAAGGACCTGAGCCTCCACAAGGGAAGGCAGCAGTCCTGTTGACACCTGCCAGCCAGACCCAGCTCAGATGCCTCGACTACGAACCACCAGTGTTGTTGGAAGCCATTATGTTAGTGGTAACTCAGGGCAGCAATAGGAAACCTTGTCCATAAAATGTGCTTCTTGCCTTCAAGTCCACTGTGTGGCATCAACAGAGTGGAACCTGCTTGCTTTTGGATGCTGTTTGCACCTATGTACCTTCTCCAACTTTTCAACTTACCACAGGAAGGCTGAAAGAGTGAGTGTGTCTTATAAATGTCGGTCAGGATTTTTTTTTTTTCTTTCAACACTTAAAAAATGCCATTTTGTTATCCTCTGGCTTTACCGTTGCTTCTCTGAAGCCCCCCACCCCCCACCCACTACTCCACCCCCCACCACCACCCTCCTTCATGCTTTTAATATGCTCGCTTTCATTTTCAGTAGTTTCCTAGGCAGTGTCAGGGTGTGGGAGGTTTGTTTTGTATTCATCCTGTGTGGAGCTTTCTGAACCTGTGGCTTGATTTCTTCCATCAGTCTTAGAAAGTTCTTGGCCAGTCCTTCCAAGTATTGTTTTCCTGCTTTACTTTCTATTCCTTGGATTTCTACCACACACCTCGTAGACTTCTTTGCTGTTTTGTCTCCAATACTGTTTCCAGTAAGTTCCACTGTTTCCTTTCTGTTTCTGCTAGAACATATTCTGCTGACCTGTCCTCCAGGAGCTTAACTGTTCTACTCAGGTTTCTGCTGACAGGCACCACCACCCCCTCCCACCCTGTGTGTTAACTAGAGCCCAGCACAGCAAGACGGGAGGAAAACTAAGCTGTTTCCCAAAGGTTTTTTCTTTTGACTTGGCCTCATTTCTTCCTACCTAAAGCAGCCTAAAAGTTCACCAGATGCTTTGAAGGCTAAGTAGCTGTGCGGGTCAGTCCTTTCAAATGCTCAAGTGCCCCAGGTGGTTGGCCCACAGCAAGGTACCCAGCCCCAATCAGCAACCATCTCCTGAAGCTGCTGCACAAGGCCCCGTGTTCTTTGCTCACTCAAACACATGGCCCTCTGGCCTCCACTCTTGAGCTCCTTGACGCCTGTAAGCAGATTTCTTCCCACGCGGCCACTTGTTTGTAGTCCTTGGTACAACTGGCATCGGCCTCAGAGTACTTCTGCCCAGGAGCAAAGATCTTCCTGTGCTCACTGCCAACTCTACCGCCCTCAGACTCTTCTCAGCCCGTTTATTCTTGAAGGAAACTCACTTTTTTGTCCTGTCAAAATCCCCCACATCCTAGGTCTGACTGACTGCTTGTTGGTGGGGCTTTTAACTTGTTCACCAAATACCCACATTTCATGGAAATGGGCAGTTTAATCTACAACCTTGGTTAAAGTCCCATTCATTTTGGGGGAGGGGTTTGTTTTGACAAAAACCTTTGTGGTGGAAGCTACATGCTTACCATGCCATCCTGGCAAGCTCACTTGTCCCACTGTGAGTGATGTTAAGGACAGATGGATTCAGGTGCTTTCAGCTTACATGTAGATGGGCCATGTCTCTCAATCCCAGGAACACAGAGTGGCACTGGGAAGAGAGAAACAAGGAAAGAAGAACTAGCAATCCATGCCACTGCAGACTAGTCACAGTGGGCAACCACAGCTCAGTCTCACTGGGATCTTTATTTAGGAGTCAGGAAACCATCTTCCCAAGCCATGGAAGGCAGTGTTAATCCCTGGATCAGGCCACTCTCTGTTGAAGAGCTGCTCGGGGCTGGCTCCCCTTACCCAGGTTTGTGTGGGCAATCCCTGTAGCATGGAAAGCATAAGCACCACAGCAAACATGGCAGACATATTCAGTGCATCTAAAGCAGGGTGCCGTCAGGCTACACCCGTGTGCAACTGGCAGTCTAGGCAGGAGTCAGGGCACAGAGACAGGCTGATTTGATGCACACTCTTGTTTTCTCAGCCCGTGGTCTCAGCAGTCATTGATTCTTTCCTAGATCCTCGAGGAAATGTACTACAAAGTACAGATTTTCTATCTGTAGTAGGTAGAATCCTTCAAGAAAGAATTTTCTACCATCAGTTGTTTGATTACTTTTCATGTTCAATTTTGTTATTTTGGACATCACTAGGACAGGATTCATTTATTCTGAAGACTGATAAGTAAATATGGAGGAGATGGAATCAAGCACATCCTGAATTTCCTGTACAATGATGAGGTTATCTTAGTATTATAATTATGATCTTGGGGTTAGAAATATAAACACATAGCCTTCTCATAAAATTTGTCTCATGTTTGGCTGATGGGCATTCCTTCAAGTTGGCTTCTATGAACTTCTGAAAGAACCCTATGAGACTGAAACATTCCTGAACCTGGGACATCTTGTACTGGGGATCAACCTGTACAATTATTTCCTCAGACTAGCACCTACTTTGAAAATAAGTTCTGATTCTGCTTAGTGAAGTTGGAGTTCGGAGAACACAATCTGGGCATTATTCATTCTCACTAGTGCTGGGTTGTAATTATTCTAGGCCTTTTTAGTTGGATAGAACCAGGAACTATTTATACTTTAGAAAGAAAAATAAATCATTTAAGGCTTCTATGTGAAATTTAAGATTACAAGGTTCTAGTAAGATTACCTCATTTCTAAACTGTTTTATCCTAAAATATACTTTTATTTTTTTTTTTTTTTTTTAAGATTTTATTTATTTATTTGACAGAGAGAAATCACAAGTAGATGGAGAGGCAGGCAGAGAGAGAGAGAGGGAAGCAGGCTCTCTGCTGAGCAGGGAGCCCAATGTGGGACTCGATCCCAGGACTCTGAGATCATGACCTGAGCCGAAGGCAGCGGCTTAACCCACTGAGCCACCCAGGCGCCCCTAAAATATACTTTTAATAATAGTGATGATATCAAAGCATTTTTTTCAAATTAGCCATGAAACCATATTCAGTCAGCTGAGGTCTTTGTGTCCTCAGTATATATCCCAGTGACAATGCAAAATCAAAATACTGCAATCAAGTCTATTGAAGTAATTACTGTTTCACTATGTGAAGTTTACTGACTGCCTCCTCCTTCCCCATAAAGAACGATTTTTGCTAATTTTTGGTTGATACTTCAACGGTTTTCCTGAAACACTCTCAAGCACGTGTATCCACAGAACCCTTTTTCCCCCTCGAAGCAACAGTCTAAACTGCTTCTGCTTCCTCTGGTTTCCCTGTGGAGATCACTGTCTCCATCCAGAGACCTCTCTCATACACCTCCAGGAGCTGCACGGCACTGCACACTACCCACCATGTCATCACCTTGTCCCCTATTAATGAACATCTGAATTGATTTCAACCATGGATACAACCTGTACTTAATACCTGGAAGTTCAGTAACTGGCATCATCACTTTCTAGCTACTGATCCTCTTGCTTCTTGAATTTCCATTTCCTCCACTGTAAAACAAGGGAGTTTTAACACTGTGACTTATACAATGGAGTTCAATAAAATGTCAATTTAAAAGATATTTCCACAACTGTTAACAATAACTGAAAAATGTATTTAAAATGAGCGAAAATATGAATCATGTAATCACCACCATATACATCATTTCTATTTAATTAGGTAATTCATAGCTCGAGGGACAATGACAAACTAGAATGTATCCACAGAAAGACTAGGAGAGTGAAGAAATGTCTAGAAACTATTGCAGATGAAACAGCTGATGCAATTAAATATTTATTGAACAAATGCAGAATAAATGAAACAAGGGGGGCTTTTAACCTGAAGATATAATGAACACCTCCCAATATTTAGAGGGCATCACACGACAACTGAAAGACTTGTTCAGTATTTCTCCAAAAGGCAGAACTTACACCAAAGGATAAACAGAAGCAATCAGTAGGCCGCAGGATAGTTGAACAAAGTGGATCACTTATTGTAATAGCTTCTTTGCCGGTAGAATGCATTCCACCCTAGGTTTCCCTTCTTCTGAAGGGAACATTATTACATTGAATACGTCACCTGAAGGTCTTAAATAGTTGCCTTTTCATGGCAAGCCCTCCACTGTCAGCAATGGATGTACTCCCACTATCAGGAAGAAATCTGCAGTTCACAAACAGGTTTACTGAGGAAATGGTCTTTGGTTCCTCAGCTACGCTTCAGCCTTCTATAGGAGTGATGTGCAGGAGGTGAGGAGAAAGGAGAGCATCTTCTCTGAAGGGGGTGCCTCAGAGTCCCCAGCAGCTCAGAGACTGCCTCTGGGGACTGTCCTTCTCAAACCCCAGTGAACCGCTGTAATGAGTTATGGGTGCAGAGGGGAGTGTGTGGTGCGCTGGGGCAGAGGGACAAACAGCTGACAACCACTGACTAAACGAAGCAGGAGAGCTGTACTTTGTAAGTCACTAGGAAATATAAACTGCGTAATACTGACGGGCTCCATCCAAACTGTCCAATATTACAAAAGGAGAATTGCTTCAACAACTATTCCGCATAGTGTTTAAGGACAAAATATATATAATATACTTTATATATGTATTTTATCACATACTCAGTAAGGAATGCTGAGGTGCTTCATCCGTCCAAGAAATTGAAAATAAAAATTTTACATTTCTCTATCTGTCAGTATACAGGATTCCGAAGGTGGATCTTGAACTCAGAATGATGTATCAGTTTTCGAGGAAAGCCACATAATCGGTCAGTCTGGCTAACTGCTGTTCGTTGGGGATCGGGGGCACTGGGGCAGGCTCTGCGTGTGACATGGAGAAAGAGACTAAAGTCAGACCCCTGGGGAATAGTGCATTAGCCCTGCCACCCTCACCCTCCAATGCCTGTTCATTTAACAAAAAGGAAACCTTCTTATTGACTTGGGACATTTTTGAAAAATAAGCAGAGAAGTCTCAACTTTGATGAGTTTTCCTAAAACTGGGAGGAAAGGCATGTCTGGCTTGGCCTAAGTTTCCACATTAACTGCAAAATCTCTCTTGAGAGAGCACAGCTCTTGTTGGCAGGACACCTACCCACCTACCCATGTGACATGGAACTCAGGGAAGAATCACCCAGTACTGACCATGTGCCAAGCACTGCTCTGTTAAACTGTCAGTGAACAAAAGGCCCCACAAAGAACCCCATCACCAAGGAATTTAGTTCTAGCTTTTAAATTAGCACATGTCAGCCCAGGGATGCCTTCGGAGTTACTGCTGGTGGGAAGGCCTATCACAGCTTTGCTACACGACACCAACAAGGCTCTGTGGCTGGGCCAGAAGGTGCCACGGCCTCAAGAGAAGCTCAGAGGGGAACCCACAAGCTCTCCCTTTGTAACCAAAAAGGTTATAAATAGCCAAGTACAGAATTTAACCTCTTCGTTGACAAGGTTAGAGCTAAGAAAAACCAAAATACATGACAAAAAAGAAATAAAGAACAATGAAACATGTCTTAAACGAACATTTAAAAATACATACCTGATAAGGGAATAAACCGGTTAAAAGATGCATCCAGGGCCCCTGCAACTAAGTAAAATTAACAGCACAAGTTATAGGAGTCATACTGAAGAACTTTCACACAGAACACGTCATTTTTAACACAGTGGCACTTATGACCTTTTACTACTTCTCAGTTAGCAATTATTCTCTATTATGACTACATGAGTTTTCTTATTACAGCAGTTTTCTCTTAGTAGCTAAACTCACTGGGACCATGTCTAAGCACTTCCTGTACCTTCACAGGACAGAGCCCATCGAAATTTAAGTAATTCTTCACTGTGGGGTCAACAATGTCTAAACAACAGGAATTCAGAGCAGATTGAATTTAAGGAGGAGGGCTGACAGGTGTGGGCATTAAGCTCAGCTCAAAAGACCTGGCAAAAAAGGACATTCCTGCCAAGCAGGAGAAGAGACCTCCAAGCAGGAATGAGCATGGCTCGCTTCAGAAGGAGGACTGAGGGACTGGGAGGACAGGTCAAATGATTTAAGTCAAAGAGCTTAATTTTGTGCAAGCTAAAGCCACTTTAGAGATCGTATGTCAGAAAAGAGTGTACACATTTATAGTACAATGAGAAAAGGGGAGTATGTGAATAAAATTTATTTTTTAAAGGTAATAGTTTAGGTATTACAGTAAACATGCTTAGAAATGGCTCCATAAATAAAAGGGTGGGAGACTGAGGCTTAGTAAAAATTAAGTTATAGTAAGGATTATGAAAAACCCACATAAAATAGGTTTTTACATAAGAATAATGAAAAACCCATATAAAGGAAAAAACCACAATAAAGATTATGAAAAACCCATATAAAATAGTTTCCTACACAAGAAATACATTAAAAAAAAAAAATTAAGGTACAACTAGGTGATCTTTAAAATCCTTTCTACTGTGTCTATCATTCCATGTCTATATTTACCCTAAGTAACTCAATTTGCTAGTACAGCAGAACCTCATCAAAGACTCAAAGGCATGCAGAAGAGCCTGAAGCGGGCTTAAGAGGTCAGTGTGCATACGTGGACGAAGAGCTCCACCTACCTGGCTTTTTGGGCATAACCATTCTTGTGGTGGAGTCGGCTTGCCATCCTTGTTCTAATATACCTAAAAAACGTGTAGTTTACACACAAATGAGAAATAACCAAAAAACTCCTATAGTTTTCATTTACAAGAGCCACAATCTGTCAATGACACTATTTGTATGGAAGATCTGACAAGTGCAGGTTACCCTACAATGTATATTTTTTTCTAGAAAAGTAGATTATAGATAGCACTCTCAGGTGAACTTACTTTTGAAACATTTCTGAAACACGTATCAAAGCCATTTTTCTCTCTCAGGCTGAAAGAACCCCTAGCAGATGAGCAGTCTTCTGTAAAGTGTACCTTACGGTATTAATCTAGTTAGTATGACTAAAACAACACCCACGTCCCTAAGGAGGACGTACATAACACCGCCTGCACTTGCTCTATCAGTATTGACAGAGCTGATCCCACTGACAAGAACCGCTCACACATGCAGAGTCCTGGCCAGCAGGCATCGTTCCACGGCGATCATTTCAGGGCACCATCACACTACTCTATAAAGGACATAGGACCATCACCTAACTGATGTGGAAAATGGAGTTTGGAGAATTCCAGTGGCATGTCCTCAATCATGAAGTTAGCATGTGGGTTGGATAGAGGAGTTCCACCCAGGTAGTCATTTAAGAATATAGCTCAGGGGATGTTATCCATTATGTAATAAACTGTGGATTAATGTCAAGATGATTTAAAACAAATGTCTGTTGAGTAACCAACAGTACTGATTTACTCCAGGAATTTTCATTAACCTGCCTACTATGCATCTAAAATTGTGGTAGGCTTGGGAAACTGAGGAACAAGATGTGGTCTTTACAGGGCTCCTATTTTAGTCAGAGAATCAAAAATGCCAATGATGGTATAACAATGCTACGAGGCACAGATGATGTTCTATAGCAATTAAATGAGGGGAGAAGTTAGTCTGGGCATCACCTGAGGAATGACAATGCAAAAGCATGACTGGAGACCAATGGGTAAGAAGAATTACTGGTAAGAGAAGTTACTTCTGTTAACAAGAAAACCACAGGTCCCAAAATCAAGAATATCAAGGAAAACACACGGGCTGAAAAGGGACAGGGGAGGAGACTGCCTTTACCAAGTATGGGGGAAATGAGGATTTCCACATGTGAGGCATGAGGTCAATTAAGATTTTCTTAAAAAAATACATTTATCAATATGTTGATTTTCAGAAGAAAAGGTCTAATTTAAAGAAGTTACGAAGTCTAAACTCCCAGCCATGAATATAATGCCACTCACCTGGCATACTTACAAAAGCAACTAATTTGTATATCCTTTACTTCCTGCTGCTTGCATTTCCCACCGCTCATAAGACCGGGTGTAGTCAGAGCTGCATGGGGCTGTCTCAAGGACCTTCCTCTGCCCCCCCAGTGTCCCTGACTTTCAGTAACTCTGTTTCCACCACATCCCTCCCTGCCCCGCCCACTCCCAGTCAACAGCAGCTCTGAGTTCCCTTGCAGGGCATCATGCTGGGAAGGCACCCCACCATTTTACAGGCCCACCATTAACTTAAGTTTTCATCAGAGTTCTTAGAAGTAAAAATAGAAAATACTCAGGGATCAGGCCTGGGAACAGGATAAAAAATGACTACAGGAACATCAAAGAGGTTCCAATAAAGAAAGAGCTAGAATGATCACATGCGACAAGGGTACACCTCACAGACCTAGCCAAATGTTAACTTCATAAAAATGGCAAAGTACTCCTTTGCAAAACTCATGTTGTAAGATATCATTAACTGCCTCTGGCAAAAAGCAGTTGTGAGGCCCTGTTAGGTGTGGATCGGATGTCTCCTCATACCACTGGGCGGACACTCATATCGGCTGCTGCAGAGCAACTGCTGGGCCTGAGAACAGCCTGGTTCCCGGCCCAGCCCTGCCGGGGGTATAGTGTCAGGCAGGTTTCATATCCCCTTTCCAGGGAACACTGCCTGAATTCCCAAACCAACCTGTTCCAACAACGTACACTCCCACTTTTGTTGACAGTAAACAGCGGGCCCAAATTACCTTTCACAGCCTCTTCCACAGGGAGCCCGACAAAGGCTGCGAAGTCATCAGCGATGATGGAGGTGTAGGCTTGTGAGACCAGGGCGAAGGCTCTTCTCCTCGTTGCGTCTGTGGTGGGAGTGGAGGGGTGGCAGACAGTGAACCAAGAGAGCTGGCATTTTTAACACACAATTAAGTTACATGGTTGTCCTTGTCCAAATTTTGTAAGACTAGGTCGACCCACAGGTTTCTATGCTCACAGATACAGACACACGTGCCTGGCGTCAAAGAGGTGCTCAGATATTGCCGAATAAACAATCAGTTCCTTGTACTTCCTCTCAGACAGCAAGTCTCTCTTGGGGGACAATGAAATATACAAAGAAGGAGAACAAGTTAATTTACGTAAGACCCAAACTCTAAGAAAATTTCATTTAAATGTATTTATGCACTTGGTATATAATTTTTTGAATTTCTTTTTTAATCCAACTCACAAACACTGGACTGAACAGAGCAGAAATGATCTACTTCGGTAATCAGTTGTCCTTTCTGAGGAGTGTCTCTAATCTAAGTTCACACCTAGGAACTGCAGAACAAACCTTGTAACTAGAGCACTCTTCTGTTCAAACCACAGGTCCCAGGGGCGCCTGGGTGGCTCAGTGGTTTAAGCCTCTGCCTTCGGCTCGGGTCATGATCTCAGGGTCCTGGGATCGAGCCCCACATCGGGCTCTCTATTCAGCAGGGGAGCCTGCTTCCCCCTCTCTCTCTGCCTGCCTCTCTGCCTACTTGTGATCTCTCTCTATCAAATAAATAAATAAAAATCTTTAAAAAAAAAAAAAAAAAAAAAACCACAGGTCCCAAATATCGAGTCAGCAAACTGGGAATTAAGCATAACACAGTTTCAACCTCCCCTAGAAAATACAGTCTTAAGAGGTCAGTCGGGAATCTCCTGATCCAGAAGGGGTAATCTGTCACCTGGGCCCTCTTCCATCCCCCCGCAAAAGGAGAAGACTCCCCACTCTACCTTTAAGGGAAGGTGACCTGGCCTGAAACATTTCTTCCTTTTCTTTTGCAATAACACCCCTGCCCCACATTCCTTCCTATGATAACCCGACATTATATACAACTCCTCAGAGCTCCCATCTACTTGCTGGATGCGATGCTGCCCAATTCATGGACTGCTTAATAAAGCTAATTAATTCTCCAAGTTTACTCAGTTGAAGTTTTGTTAACACTAACTTTTGAAGCTGCTCTGACCTCTTGTCTTAATTTGGGTTCAAATCCCAAGGTCAAATCCTGAATGAGCCTAATTGGGCGGAGGGGTGCTGCAAACAATTCCAGCAACAAAACCTCCCTAGAGATGACATGTGGGATTTCCCCAGGCTTACATTCCCACACTGACTATTCCAGAAATGAGGGAGAGATAGTAAGTCAAGGGTAGGAACTGAGGTCCAGCTAGCCTGTCTTCCTGCCCACTACTTTTTCAGGAACATAAGGGCTCTTTCATCTGGCTATCAGCATGCTTAAAAATATTCTGAATTTTACTTTCCACATTCAATACAGCCCCATGCTGAAAACCCTCTCTGCATTCCTGGGACACTTCCTGACAACTGCACCCAGCTCCTTAGGCACCCTTTCCTCCCAGTTAGGCCCCTGGCCCTCAGACAAGCCTCACTCACACCTTCTCATCTCTGGGCTTTGCATTTATGCTGTTGTATGGTGTCTGCTCTCTACCACTCCTAGGTCTGTTTACAAACTCCTCCTGCAGAATCGAGGCTCACTGCCATCTCTGGCCTCTCTAAATTCACAGCACTGTTTACACTACCTGTTGAACAAGCATGCTTCCACCACCTACAACACACTGCCCCACCCCGCCCCACTCCCCTCACCTCAATGATCCCTAAACTTCTCTACAGGAGAAAGACTGTCCTCTCTATCTTTATAGCCCCACCCCCACAAAGAGCCCAGCCTCTCTAAGGAAGTATGTGCTGAAGACATGCTTGTTGACAATATCACAGGACACAGCCTTTGGCTTTGTTCCCTCATATTTCTTAAAGATCATTGACATTCCATTGCATTTCTCCACTGCTCAAAGAGCCTGATGTCCTCGCCAGCTTCCGCTCAGCAAGCACTGCTCCTCCTCCCCAGCGCTCCGGCAACTCCTTCCTTCTTCCTAAGGACTGCTCAGCACATGACTTTACATTGGATTTGAAAACATCTTAGCGGTAAGGGAACTTTCCCCTACTGAAAGCCATGGGCACTCAATGAGAAAGAACCAAGAGCAACAACGGAAAAGGGAAATCCAAGTGTGCACCAACAACTATACCCATTTGGAAAACCTACCATATTTTAAAAATATTAACTAGAGTTCAAGCACTCTGGTCCGATTTTCAGAATTGAGAGGAGATGGGGAGTAGCAGAAGAGTTTGAAAGGAATGAACGGAAGAGACACACAGATGAGAGGAGAGAGGCAGAGAGGCAAGCCTGGCACACGGAATAGAAGCAAGCACACAGGGAGACAGAAGTGGGTGGGCAGAGGAAGCAAAAACACAGGTCGAGAGTGTTCCAAAGGGTCAGTGAGAGGCCACGAAACTGCGGCTGCTTTTAACCACTCAGGGACATTCTAGTCACTTTGTTACCCGTAAGATCTCTGAAATGTGTCAGTTCATGAGGGCATGCATTAGGATGGCAAGCTGGAAAGGGGAATCAACTGAGCCAGCACTGATATCTGTGGAAATTCATCACGGGACAAAGTCCTGGGGAGATCCGACAAGAATGCTCACTGTTGTGTAAGAAATATCTAACCATGCTTGGTGTCTACCAGGAGCTGCCAGTGCTAGTGCTGCAGACAGAGAGCAGGTGAGCTGGCTGCCATGCACTTTCTAACCCACCTCTGCCCTTCTACTCCAGGGAGTCTGGACCCCACCACCCGTGGCACCTGCACCTTCCTGCCTGGTGAGTGGGTCCACCGGTCCTGTGAATGCACTTCCTCTGCACCCTCCCTGCCTGTCTCTAGATGATCCACAGCTCCTGGGGGCAGTCCCTTACGTGACCGTGTTAGCGTGGGTCCCTCGCCTCCTCCCTTTGGGCCTTGAATGAGAACGGCTACTGTCCACAGTCAGCCCCTGGGTGCTGTTGGGCCCTGCTGGCTGCCTTTAGAAGCAGCTCTTTCACTAGCCTCTCTTCACTTAAGCCATTTACAATTTTATGGTAGGACTGTGACTAATTCAGAAAAGAAAAGGAAAAGATCTGAGAATGTGATTGTTCTTAAGACAATCTAGGAAACTAAAAACTTGAAATACATCAAAAGGGAAAGTATCAAATTGAGCAGTAATTCAACTCTATTGTAAGACTCCCTTTATCAGGCTTCATCTTATGGAGGGAAATGCAGTACCATTTGTGAATCGGGGATTTGCAACATTTTCAGGATACAGTCACAAATATCACAGGTGAACAGATGAGTGCTTATACATATTAATTAATTAAGCACATCTAAGTGCTTATACATATTAATTCATTTCTAACAACTCAAGGAAAATACTACTTATAATCTCATTTTACAAATGAGAAAAATGAGGTGCAGAAGGGTCACTCAAGTGGTAGAACCAGGACATGAACTCCACAAGTATGGTTTCAGAGTCCAAACTCCCCCATTTTGTGCTCCACGGCCTTCCAGAGGCTGGCTGGACTGCCTTCAAAGAAGTACTGAATCTAACAGAGCTGGAGGCAGAGGCAGTCCTGGGAGGAAGTGGGCTACGCCCACTAAGGCACACAGGGAATATCTGCTGCATGATCAGGAGATCTGAGCCCTGGTCCTGCCAATGACCCCACTATATGGCGCTGGGAAATGGCCCACGGCCTGTGCCCTCACACCACAATCCTAAGACTGAACCAGATACTACAAAAACCCACCACCACACCCTTTTCTCTTCTGGACTTATGTGAAGAGGTGAAGGCGGTTTCCTGTGGGAATATCTGAAACTGCCCCTCTTAGAACTGAGCAAACTTATACCACACTCCTCCCTCCCTTCTCACCCACCAGGGGCCTGCACTCCTGCTCTCTTCCTTTGTATTTAAAGTAAGTGCCTCCTGTTGTGTTCCTTACATTGTTCTGTTTTATGCTGCCACAGCTTTTCCATCCCAAGAGAAATTAGGTACATCTGAGAAGCAACCCTCACCTTCACATCTCAAAAGATGATATCCTTGCCAGGATAATGAGCAGTTACTCAACAATTCCTCTCACTGACCCCTCCAGAGCAGGAAGGCAGACAGTCAAGGCAGGAAGGCAGACAGCCAAGGCAGGTATTAGTAGCAACAAGGTAACAGTAAGAAATAAGAAACTGAACAACATAAAAAGACACTGAACAATATAAAAAGAGATCACTGTATGAATTTATAAAAAAGAGCGAATCAGCAAATGTCAGGGGCAGGAGAAACAGAGAGAGAGAAACTGGCAGTGTCCAGTTTCATCGTGGGATCAGCACTATGTCACACAGGCTTGGGATTCTTCAGAGCAATTAAAAAACATCTGAGCATCTGTATACTGAATTGACTAGTTACAAATCCAGAAGCTGGAGACAACCCCTGTCAAAGCATTAAGTCCAGACCCCAAAGTACAGTCTCTACTTTCAAATACACGGGGTTTAAAATCTTCACCATCCCATACCTTGAGCTTATTAGAGTATTACAAGATTTCATTTTAGTAGCAAAAAATCCTTTTACTGTCAAGAGCAATTTCACTCTAGAGCTAGAGACAATGAAGCTCTTAGCTGGCAAAACAACCTCAAGCAAGACGAAATGAAGAAGTATGGTCACAGCAAATCCTCACAGGTGAAAAGAAGAAGTATGATTATAGCAAATCCTTACAAGAGTTTTGAAAGCTGCCCAATTCACATTTTCAGGAGAAAATATCTATTTTTTTAAACACATCACTGACTTACTTCAACATCGCAGCACTCAGAGAACAGGTCTAATTTTACTCTTAACTACGAAGAAACACTACCTCTAAGTGCTTCCATGATTGGCTGGACCGTCTCAGACCACTGGTGTGCGTTGATGGTCGTATAGATCCCAGGGAAATCTCTCTGCCAGATTCTTTGTCCTACTGACCAAATTCCCCCAAGTTCAGAATTTGCCTGCAATAAACATCACTGCCTTTGAGGATAGTCACTGCACAGATTTACCAACAACCGTATCTTAAAACATAAATTCAACATTTCTCTTAAGAGGTATAATTACTTTTTCAGCCCAATCACTATCAAAAAGGTTTTTAAATGCTGTGGACGGTAATGTAAAATTTATTTATATGGCTTATATAAATTTTTATTATAGCAAAAATTAAAGCATAAAACAGTGTTCAAAAATATTTCAGAATTTAGTATGAAAATTAATATACTTAAAACAGTTTTTCAGAATATTGTATTTGTATTTTATGTATACACATATGTGACAAACGTTACGTAGACTATTCATATATATGTGCACGTAAAATATATAGACATGTTTTGGGGGCAAAAATAATAGCAAAATGACTAAAATAAAGACTGTCAATCTAAGATGTCACACACTGTAGCCTTTCCCAGGAGAGAATTCCCACTAACATCACTGAAACTATGAGAGTAATTCATCGTTCTCTATTTTAAGTCAACGAAGCTGGAGGAACATTCCAATATTATTTAATAAGATATCTGAAGAAGAAAAGAGAATAAAAATACTAAAATACTAAATACTAAATATCAATAAAGAACAGAAGAATGCAAGTGAATTCTTGGTAATATTCAGTGAATGTTTAAAAAATTCACTTTGCATTTATGCTAGAAACAGAGAATCCCATGAAATTAAAAATGTATTTCATTATACTTTGGAAGAAACTTTTAAGACATTATTTTATCTAATCTCCTATCCAAACTAAGAAATCTAAAATCGTAATTAGTAAAAATAATCTTAAAGCTGTGAAAATCATTTTTCGGATATTCTTGGGAATAATACCAATTTCAAAGTAAATACCATTACTGCATAAATCAGTTAAAAAAGCAAAACAAGGGCGCCTGGGTGGCTCAGTGGGTTAAGCCGCTGCCTTCGGCTCAGGTCATGATCTCAGGGTCCTGGGATCGAGTCCCGCATCGGGCTCTCTGCTCAGCGGGGAGCCTGCTTCCTCCTCTCTCTCTCTGCCTGCCTCTGCCTACTTGTGATCTCTCTGTCAAATAAATAAATAAAATCTTTAAAAAAAAAAAAAAAAAGCAAAACAAAACACAAACCAAATCTTTCATAAAGGTCTCAGCTGTTTGCTGGGCAAAGTGACATAAGAAGTGTCTTAATAAATGTCACCAGCAGAAGCTAAACACAGATTTCTTTACCATCCAAGGGAAATTATATTTCTGATTACAGGAATTTGTAGATCTGCTCTTAAACTCTAATACCAGTTTAGTATCTGTTTCTGTGAACCATGGGGTAAAAAAAACAGAAACTTTAAAAACTTTAGAAGGTTGCCATTTAAATGAATGCTGTTACTACATTCAAGTAGTACTATATACTGACGAATACTTACAGATTTTATAGCAGGTGGTATCCGTTTCCAAAGATATCTTGCATTATTCCTAATTTACACCCCCCCAAGAAAAAATAGGTAATTAAAAAAAAATTACCTCAGTAAATGTTTAACATTCTAGATCTCACTGCAAACACACAGAAGTATATTTTAAAATACTCACTATTTTATAGAGTGAAATTTAGTTTTATACTAATTTGTCCAGGGGAAGTAAGAGTAACTTTCCAGATAAAAAGACATAAAATACTTACACCAAAGTAATATTTTGCCATCTTCAGTGAATTTTTAATGACCTAGATCTTAAGTTAAGATAATGGTACACTAAAAACACAAACACTTAAATAAGTAATTTCTTCATATATAAAAATAAACAAATTTCTGTTCAAGGCTCTGGAATTCCCTGACAATGTATGTGATACACAGTGCTTTTCTCCTTATCATGTGCTCTTCTCTGACCAATGAATGCAGAGCCACCAAAACTTCAACGCAGTTTTTAAGAGTCTGAAAACTTGGAACTACAACAAACATACAATGATCAGGATTACAAAAACGAAACCAGCTCATATGATGTATGTCTCACAGGAACTGCAGGTTAGTTTTTTAAAAGATAGGAAACAAAAAGGTTGAAGAGAATCTGCCAACAACATTTAACAGTAATCACTGATGGTTTGTAGCACAAGGGACTCCTGAATGTTTATGCTTTCTGACCTTTCTTCAATGAACATTAATTAGGAATAAGTAAAAAAACACCATTTTTCAAAAAAAAAATCTCATATGTGTTAATTAAATTTCTCTTAGTTTTCTCAATCTTCCCTTTCAGTTTCTCTTGATCTACTGAATACATATGAAATTAAGTAAACAGAGGCCATATGAAAGTTTTATAAAGACAAAAAAGGTCAACAGAATTAAAGGAATTTACTGACACTGTATTTCCTCATAACAAATTAAAATGTGTGGGCACCTGGGTGGCTCAGTCAGTTAAGAGACTGCCTTCAGCTCAGGTCATGACCCTAGGGTCCTGGGATCAAGCCCCATTTCAGGCTCCCTGCTTAGTGGGATGCCTGCTTCTCCCTCTGACCTTCCCCCTTATGAAATGCTCTCACTCTCATTCTCTCGCTCAAATAAATCAATAAATAAAATCTTAAAAAAATCTATTAGAATGTGTTTTTAGAGAATATATATAAAACAAGTGTATCTTAAAAACACTTGGCCTAATCATAGTTTAGGTCACAATTCAATAACTGAAATAAGTATATTAAGTATTACAATTGAAGATACAGCTCCTTGCGGATTATGTTTTAATGATGTCTTTCCAACGCAAGAGTTATTTCTGTACAATCGTGACGAAGTTGTTGCTCTTGGCTTCAGGTAGAAGATACTTACATGTCATTGTGGAGCAGATACAAAGCTAACAGCTGACCATACACTGGGGGAGTAGCAATTCCTCCAGGAGCCTATAAGGCCAAAAACAAAAAAAAAAACCTTACTTATATCTACACTTAAAAAAAAAAAAATGTGCTTTGGTGAGTGCTGTGAAGTGTGTAAACCTGGTGATTCACAGACCTGTACCCCTGGGGATAGAGTATTATGCCTCCATCAGAAAGGATGAATACCCAACTTTTGTAGCAACATGGACGGGACTGGAAGAGATTATGCTGAGTGAAATAAGTCAAGTAGAGAGAGTCAATTATCATATGGTTTCACTTATTTGTGGAGCATAACAAATAGCATGGAGGACATGGGGACTTAGAGTGGAGAAGGGAGTTGGGGGAAATTGGAAGGGGAGGTGAACCATGAGAGACTATGGACTCTGAAAAACAATCTGAGGGTTTTGAAGGGACGGGGGGTGGGAGGTTGGGGTACCAGGTGGTGGGTATTATAGAGGGCACGGATTGCATGGAGCACGGGGTGTGGTGCAAAAATAATGAATACTGTTATGCTGGAAATAAAAAAAAAAAAAAAAAGGATTTTACTAACATTAATCTATAAAATAAGCCTATTTTACAATACTTAGTACTACAGATGTAGAGAGAGCTTAGAGAAGTACAAAACACTAAAAACCAGTGTTAAGTTTAGATCTGCCATCAGCTGTGATTTTTCTCTCCCTTCTAAGTTCTGTCTTTATATGCACAAGAATATTTAAGTGGGATTCCTTTCCCAGTTCTCAAATTCTTAAATGGGCTTACTATTAAAAGAAACAAATATTTCCAACAAATACTTAAAGTACTATGATTCTGCCCATTGTATCAAGTATGCTGACATTGTATCAAGTAATGAGTGATGAACAGAAAAAAAAAAAATCACAGCCAGTGTTACAAAGACATTTCTCTCTTCATTCAAATTTGATTCATTCAGAAAAGATCTATTGTCTATTAGTGAGCTGCTGCTTCTGACTGTTGTCTCCTTCAGCTAATTAATTTTTTATACTAATGTTATACATGCTTTTCCAGTGCCTTTCTAAGGAAAAAACCTGAATTAACTTTTAACAGCTGCATGATATAACTTTCCCCAGTCTTACACAAGAGGGAACGGTAAGCTTAGGAGGTGACATTATGAGACTAAGGACTTTCTGAGTTGATAAAAGGTTACTCCTTCTTTGGTCTGTGTGTATGCTCGCACAATGTCTTTAATAAAATCCACATTCCCCTGCCTCCCACCACATGGGGAGGAAAGATGCCCAGTCTAATTAACACAAGAAACACACTGGAGGACGTCAGGAGCAAAGATGCCCAGGGTTTTCGGACTCACTAGCTGAGAACAAACAACAAAAGGTTCCCAGCGAGCTCGGGGAGACGAGGCCCAGACCCGCAGCCCTCGGAGCGGACCCCGGCGTCCCGGGATCCCCACGCCCAGCTCCCACGCCCGTCGCAAGTCCCGCGGGCCCTGTTACCCTGGAGACTGGCACCGCCCCGGGGCCGCGGAGAACCCCGCGGTTCTCCCTGCGGGACGCGAACGGCTACCTCGAGCTCCTGGTTCTCGCACTGATCCAGCAACTTTTTGAAGCTAAAGGCACTTTCCGCCATCACCGCCACTGGCATCTTCCCGGCCGGTCCCGCCGCGGCACCCTCACAGAAGTAGACCCCACACTGTCCCTCGGGCCGTCGCGCCCGCAATGACGTACGAGGCCGCCGTCGCCGTCAAGCGCCCCGGCGCAGCTGCGCCGTCGATTCCGGCGCGTCGTCGGACGCCGCCCCGCACAGGAAGGGTCGTTGCCGCTCTGGCCCTCACTCTCTGTGCTTTGGAAGACCCGCCTGGCCTCGCGGGAAGCAGCTTCCGGAGCGCGAGGCCAGAACAGGAAGGGAGGGGTGTGCACAGGTTCCCGGAGAGCTCGGCGTCTCGGCGTCGGGGCCTGACACGCGTGCGCACTGCGAGGAGCAAGGCTCGCTTGGGCTCCTGGGGACGCTCGGGTCTTGGCTCGCGCCCGTTCTGCACCTCCAGACTCTCGTGCTCTGAAACTGGTTAGGTGTGGGCTTCAGCCTTGGAGCGAGCGGGTCTGGACGGCTCCCGGGCTTGGAGTTCGGGCCCCAGGTCGTCCCGGCCGCTCCCGCCGCCTGGCCACCGTGGGTGCTTTTCGCCCGCGGATGCTCTACTGTGCAGTTAGTTGCGTTGACTTATTGTCGTGTTGCCCTTCTCGAGACCGCCAGCGAAGAAGCTTCTGTTTGTGTCCTGCTGCAGGGTCAGCTGCACAACCTGTGGGCCCAGAGCAAACTGGAAATGCAGGAGCCCCGTTCAAAATATGGGGAGGGTGGCATTGAGGGTAATATAATGTAAAGCTTTCTCCTTTGCAATGTACCTGTTTTTCATAGTGCTTTCATAGTACTTTTTACTATTTAATATGACTCTAAGTAAAGAAAAATTAAAACTTTATTAGCATGAAAAAAACTTTATTAGCATGAATCTTAATATCCATGTTTATATGGTGCAGTGCCAGTTTAAAATTCAAATATAAGTGCGTTTAACGCCTATGTGGCAAAACAGAAATCACGCAATTCCTATTTCATAGGAATTTCTCATAGATGCACACGTACGTTGTTTTTATTAAAACCATGAAAATGTTGCACAAACTAACTATTTTCATGACCTTCATTTCAGGCACATACTCCCCCAGCACTTTCTACCTTCGGCATACTGACGGGTAAGGAAGGGCTGAGAGGACTAGGACCATTCCCTTTGCTGCTGTGTTACCATTTTCAGCACAAAGGAGTATTTCAGCAGAGTTGCAAGAAGTAATGTAAGAAAGAACAGAAGAGGATTCCTTGGATGTTCATGTTCTTTAGGACACCACTGCCTTCATCATGCCTTTGAAGAAAGTTCAGGTTCCAAGGGAAAATGTGGCTTCTCAGGGCTATCTGCTAACAGCTAAACCCAGTGTGGCACAGTGCCCCTTTACCTCGTGAACACACTTGAGGCTCTCTTGAACTCCCACCTTTGGGGGGTCTGCTGGGAATTCCTGTGGTATTTAGAACACTGTGGAAGGGCAGGGAACACGTATATTGCTCATACATCTTGGCTCACATGCAAATGCTCCATTGTCCCTATGGGCTTCACTCGCCAAACACACTCAAAGGTAAAATTATGAAGAATTTCAAGACAAGAACAGCATCACTGATTATTTTTGCAGAATCAACACGGTTTCCATCTGGAAATCACTGTGTGTAATAATGTTTCAGATGGAATATAAAGATAAACCAGGATAAAACTCAAAGAACTGGCAACAGTAAAAAGAAAGGTACACAAGGGGACCTGGGTGGCTCAGTTGGTTAAGCGTCTGACCCTTGATTTTGGCTCAGAACAAGTATCTCAGGGTCATGAGATCCAGTCCTGAGTTGGTTTCTGGGGCTCTGTGTTCTGGGGGGAGTCTGCTTGAGTTTCTTTCTCTTCTTCTGCCCCCCCTTCCCATGCTGTCTCTCTTAAAAAGGGGGGACAGAAAGAACTGGTTTAAGTGCAGATGATTTAGAGGAATAAAGCAACAACGTTTCATCAATCTCATGAAGAAGAGGAGGAGGAGAGGCAAAATCATTCTAAGACCATTTGACACAAATTTGACAGGCAAGATTAAAAATTTTTAATGGGAAATAATGACTGCCAACATATTTGGGGGCAAATTAAGATTCAGTGGGATCAACTGCCCAATGATTTGATCATTTAAGAGGAAAACTATGATCGAAAGCTTTGGCAGGTACTCTGGGGCTGCCAAAGGGCAAATATGTAATAGATGGTTCTTTGCTGAACAGAAAATCCCAGTGAACTTTGGAAATATGAGCACAGGATGCTCATATGTACAACTTGGGGTGTCATTTGGGGGACGACACTGTTCTCTAAAGACAGGTTCAGGCATTTGGGGATTGGAGGCTGGGAATTGGGAGAGGAAGAGAGTCTTGAGAAAGGGAAGGAGGGCTAGGGGTGGGGTGGGGGGAAGAGCAGTCGGGGCCCAAGGGGAGATGTTGGCCTGGAAACAGAGAACTCTGAGTACAGGGAAGGGCTGATAGGTTTCCAGGGCTGTGATGCTGGCATTCAGTTTTAGGTTGTTACCGTGCATGCTGCACCTGTCTTTACCTCCAAACTTTCAATAGTAGGCAGGGGGAGGGGAGATGGAGGGATAGGAGAGAGGGCAAGCTGGTGTAAAAGGCAGTCACTTCAAGAGGTAGGACTCAGAAGAGAGTTCAGGACTTGGCAGAAGTAGGCACAAGAAGAGGCCATGGGAAAGAAGGTCTGGATTCTGGAGATGCTGACTTGAGGGTGGCAAGGTTTGCATTTCTCCCTATGCATGGGGTGAGTAGTGGATCAGCATGCCAAAGGAAGCCCCATCTCATACCAAATATGATAACTAACTCAGACTAGATCAAAGCCCTCAATACAAGAGTCAAAATGGTTAAAACACAGAGTAAGTCTTCCTGACCTGGGATTAGGCACCGACTTCATAAATATGACTGAAGACATAAACAACAGAAAAAAGAATAGATAAAGTGGATGTTATCATAACTGAAGACAGAAACAACAGAAAAAGGAATAGATAAAGTGGACCTTATCAAATTAAACATTTTTGTGCTTTAAAGGACGCCATCAAGAAAAGAAAGGACAACCATAGAATGGAAGAACATTTTGCAAATCATATACTTGATAAGAGACTTGGACTTATCAATAACTCTTACAACTCAAAAATAGAAAGGCAAATAACCAAATTTTAAAGTGGGCAAAGGATTTATTCAGTCAAGTCTCCGAAGAAGTCACGCAAATTGGCCAAAAAAACAAAACAAAACAAAACAAAAACCACATAAAAAGATGCTCAAGAACATGACTCATTAGGGAAAGGCAGATCAAGTCCCAAATTCCATCCACTAGGGAGGTTATAACAAACAAGATAGATAATACTAAGTGTCGGTGAGAATGTGGAGAAGTTAGAGTCTTTTTATGCTCTGGGTGGAAAAGCAGTGTGCTGGAAAACAGGCTGGCAGTTCCTCCCACGTGTCAACCGTCAGCATGTGACCCAGCAATTCTGCTCCTAGGTCCATAGCCAAGAGAAATGAAAACAAGTCCATGGAAAACTTCATGCATGATGTTTGCAGCAGCATTCTTCATGATAGGCCAAGAAGTGGAAATAATCCAAACATCTAGATAACAAATATGTATTAAAACATGATATATCCAATATTGTGGAATATTATTAAGCAGTAAGAACCAAGGACGTCCTTACACCTGCTACAACATGGATGAATCTTACAAATGTTTTGTCAAGTGATATAGGCCAGTTTGCAAAGTGACCAAGTATCGTATGATTCCATTGACATGAAATATCCAGAATAGGCAATTCCACCAAGGCAGACAGTAATCTACAGGAGATAGCAGGACCTGGAGCAAGAGGATGGGCCACAGAGGACCAGGGCTGTGGCTGGAGTTTATGGACAGCTCTGCCTAGACTTGAAGGTAATGGGCCAGTCATCCTGGAGCCAGCCATCCTCTGTGGCGAGAGCCTGGACTTCACACCTGGGATGGAAGCTAACATTAGAGCAGGACCAGCTGCCTCTGTCAGATGGATAAGAAGAACAGATAGGGATGGAAGGGGAGATATTTTTAATTCCTGAGACATCAGACTCTCAGCAAAATAGAAGAGCATATTGGTTCTGGCAGGTGGTCCTCTAGAAGAAGTGGGATTTGGGGTGTGCTGATGTGGCTGAGAATGGTTCTCATGGACTGTCATTGGACCATTGACTTAGAGGGACATTTGGGACTGTGCTTGGTAAAATCTCAGTTGGAGTTCTTAGTAAAGTCATCCCCTGTAGATGGCACTATCAGTGCCATTTTGGAAATGCCACCATTTTGGAAAGCAAGCTAACAACACAGAGTGGGAGTTGTGACACAGTCTTCGAGTTCAACGTAGAGTCCTGCCCCTGGAAATTATCCCAAGGAAGTCATTGCAAAAGAGGAAATCAACTAGGGTGAGACATGGTTCAGCAACATAAAATACAATTTTAGTATATGTGCCGCCGAAGCGAGCACAGCAACATAAAATACAAAAGCTAAAGTCCTTAAAATGACCTACGTGTCTAATAGGTGGAAGGTCAGCCATGGTATGGTCAGGCAAGGGGATGTTTTGAAGTCATTAAACTCATAAAGTCTATGTAAAAGGAAACTTTCTGAAATAATGTTAAGGAAAAACACAAATATTACAGTCTGTATTACTATGTTCCAGATTAGATTTATGAGGACATGTTGGAAGGCACATAAAACAGCAAGCTCTTATAAGATTAAGGGGCTAGATTCTAGGTGAGAAATATTTTCTTTTAAGATTCCTTTTAATATTACACAATTATTTTAGTGATGATATTTTTGCCCCAAGTCTTACACAACTTTAACAATCCAAAATTAAAAAAAAAAAAATAGGACACATCTTTCTCCCCTCACCCCCTTCCTCCTGATGCTTGTGTTCACAGGTGAATAATAGAAGAGAACATTTTTGCAAAACTTCAGAAAGGCCCAGGAGCTAAGGGCAGATACACATTAAGGGATGTTCAGCAGGATAAAGAAAAGATGCAAGGAAGGATGTCAGTGGTGGAAGCAAAGGGATTATAAATAAAGAAGGGAAGAAGGGAGAGCGGTGGTGGGCGGGTATGGGGGCTGTCCTACAGAAGGGTCACGTGGAAGCTCTTCTCATGCTCATTTATGTCCTCTGCATGGATGTGTCTCTTGGCCGACGACATGAGAGGGGATGCAGAGATGTTCATCATCCTTGCACTGCTACCTTTATTTAATGCTGTGAGTTCCACGGGGCAGCGTCTCACACTCGTATCATGAGCTCGAGCCAGCAGGTGCTCAGTTAATGTCTGTGGAATGAACGTGGGCTAAATGTACCCATTTTCTTTCTCTACTCCCTGAGAACAGGACCTTGCCTTCTCTTCCCCTCTGTCCATCAATCTTTGCTTCATTTCCTTGCCCCCCAACAACCCTCTTGGATCTGACAGAAGGGTGCTTCTCCCCACTCTGCCCTGAGGGGGATTTGGCTCACTGGGTGCTCAGTATGGGATGTGGCCAGAACTGCTCTGTCTTCTGAGAGCCCAGGATGGAGGGCCATACTGGTCCCCCTCCCAAATCACCTTCACCACCAGGACCCAGTCCCTCTGCTTGTGACATCTGACTTCTGACTTGCAGCACTTCCTGGTTGCTTGTGCTGGTTACTTCAGTCCTCTTGATGCCTCTGGGACTGTAGGGCCACCCAGAGCCCCCTCCACCCCCACTGGCTTGGAACTCCAGGATCCTGTCTAATCCTCTCCAATTTTCTCCCTTTGCCTTAGGTCACCTTCTCCATACTCACCCTTTCGTCAGCGAGTTCCTGTGTACAGACAGCTTTCCCGGAATCAAAAGAGGCAAAGTCATAGCATGAGGTGGGGGGCAGGGTGCAGCTGCCCCAGCAAGTGACCATGGCCGACATAACTAATCAATGACAGCCCTCTTTCCCATGGAGCCCGGCCATGGTCTCAGAATCCTGCTGGACAGGGGGCGTCAGCCAGGCCCCACTGATGGGACAGTGACACTTTTCAGCATCTCTGTGCTAAGATGGAGGGGCATCGCCAATCTATGTATCTGGTTTTGTGCAGCTGCCATGTCCCACGTGCTTGACCAGGGCCCCAATCTTGAGCATCTCCAGAGGTGGGATCCAGGTTGTCATCCTCCTCAGACAGTTCTTCTCTTCTGCCTTCTGCGTGCTCAGGGCTCCCCAAATCCCAGCAAACTGTGCCCGTCTGAGTCATGGTGACCATAAAGCCCAACCCAGGCCTTGAGCGGCAGCGTGTACTTGGCAATGAGAGGTGGGTGTTATTTGGTCTCTTAACCTACTGTCTCAGCATAGCCTCACTTTGGGGTCACAGTCGGTCACCCTGGGCCATCCTATATCCACTGGACCATGAGAACTACCAGCCCCGACTGTGAGCCTCTAGCGGGCTGACTTGCCCCACAGGGCCTCCCCAGCTTCTTGCAAACAAGCCTGTGGTCAATAAACTTTCTCAAAGGGATGATTTATACTTACCTAGACATAGACGGGGATCTGGAGTTGCTTAATAGAAAGTCAGTCTTCGGTGGGGAAAGAAGTGTAGGAACTCTAAAAACCCAACCAGAATGCATCGTGTGTTTTGGGGAAACCAAAGCAGAAAGCATCACGTGTTTGCCCCTCCCTTTATCACAGAATGCTTGAGAGCCCAGCCTTCAAGCCCTGGCACTGACATCGTGGCCTCGAGCGCTCCGCCCCTTCAAGTCTACTTCTGCACCTGTGAAACTGAGGAAACAGCTGGGCTGCCTGCAAGGACGCTTTGATGATTGAATTAGACTAGTGTTAGTCCAGTGCCCGGGCTCCTACATTGAGATTATCATCAACTATGTGAGAGCAACGAGACCACCTCCAAATTGTGACGTTGTAAGACACATCCATTTTAACCTTTCACAATAGAAAGCAAGCATTGTACTTAAGTGTTTGGAGGGAATGCAGTTCTGGGGAAGTAAGATCAGTTTTCTCCCCTGAAAGGAGAAGGGTCAGCTAGGAGAGCGGGGTCTGGAGGCCTCGTGGGTGCGATCTCAGTCTTACCCACCAGGGGCCGCTGTCGCATCGCGGAGGATCTTTGCTCTTCCGCCGGACTGGCGCACCTGAGCCTGGCCTGAGGCAGGCGCAGCAGGTGGATACTGGCTTTATTTCACCGGCTGCTCTTTCGGCTTAGGGCAGTTAATTACTCTTCCTCAAAAGGAGAAGGGGCACTGTGATTGGAGGCGTCCACTTCCACGTGCCACATGTCTGTCTGAATTTTGGGGGGCTTCCTCAGGCTCGGCTCCATCCTGAGCTGCAAGGTCCAAGAAAGTGATCAGGCATTTGCGGCGCAGGGTGAAGGTCACCATTAGCCTGCAGGATTCAGATGCAAGCCTTCTCACCCATCCCGTCCTGGGGAGCTGACAGGCTGGCGGGGGTGGGGGGGTCGTGAAGAGCTGCAGGCTGCCCAGGAGGTCTGGGACCGAGTCTGATGGAATTGAGAATGACTTAAACTGGATTCAAGCAGATTTGAGTGACCATTCATGAAGCTACCTTATCTGCACCGTCCTGCAAACTTCACACCACCAAATGAAGAAGCACAGCTCAGAGAGGTTAGGGAACTGTTCCAAAGTCACACAGGTGGCAAGCAACAGAGACCTGAATTTGGGCTGCCTCCCTCCAAGGCCCGTTTTCAGCAGCAGCGCACAGAGATTGAGCAGACCCCTCACACCAGTGAGTGCTCACTCCCGCTACATCCAGTCTCCTACGTGACTCCTGGGGATCAGTGAGGCCTGGAATAAGTTTGGCCCAGGTTACCACTGAATTGCAAGGCTGCTTTATGAATCCATACCCTTCCTGATACTCCTTTCAATTCCAGACTTCCTCACATCTAGATCTTCTCTGCCTACTGCCCATTCCATGATCTACTCAACTGCCCCACTTCAGCTCTTACCCTTCCTAGAACGGTTCTGCTGAGCACCTACTGTGTGCCTGGCACTATTCCAGGGGCTGGGACTCAGTGGCCAAGAAATTCGGCCTTTGCCCTCAAGCTACACACTCCCTGAGGAATTCCTCTAGTTCTCTTGGGTCTCTGCTTCCTAGAACTTATCAGCCCATTTCTGTGTTGTCTACGATTGCATACCAAATGGTCCTGAAGCTCAGCAGGTTGCTATGATAGACATTCACTGTCTCACACTCTTCCTGGTGCAGGACTCCGGGGGGAACCTCGCCTTCTCACAGGGTCTCGTGGACTGGGCCGCCTTAGCAAGGTTGACCAAGGCTGTGGGCTCTTCTTGAGGCTGACGTGGGAAGGAGCCCCATCCACACTGCCTCATGTGGAGGCTGGCAGGAGGTGGGTCCTGGGGCTGTTGGCTGGAGGCTCCCCCTACCCCTTGCCAGGCGGGCCTCTGCATAGATCAGCTCACAGCAGGCCAGCTGGCATCGTCCACAGCCAGCGAGCCAGAGCAAGAGACGGCGCCTAGGAGGAGAGCCAGAGTCTTTTGGTAACCAGATACTGGAAGTGACATCCCATCACTTTGGCTGTTCTGTATTCTTCAGAAATAAGCCATTAGGTCCAGCCCACTCTTAATAGAAGTGCTGGGAAGGCCAGAGGATGGGCTTAGCGGGGGGTCACATTAGATAGAGCCTGCCTCCTACAGTCTGCCCTCTAGCTCTCCAACAGTCACATCCCTCTCCCAAGCAAAACACACTCATCCTCTTCCCAAGATGCCACCCTAGGCTTCACGTGACTAATGTATCAGCTAGAAGTCCGGAGTCTTACCATGTGAATCAGTTCTGGGTGGGCTTTTTTACATACAGTTCCTCTTCCTGTGCAGGTCTCTTAAACGAGAGACACGAGCGTCCCATCCCATAGGTCCTAATAGGCATATGATCACTACTATAGACACCCCTGCTCTGGAGAAGGGAATGAGGGGCATAAGGGAGTCCCCAGTCCGTAGCAATTCTGAAATTCAGCCAGGGAGATGTTGAAAGTTCCTGGATTCAGTTTCAAGCCCTGGGAACAGTTTTCCATGTCTCTGGGCTCTGCCTCTGGCCTGACCCTGTCATCTTTCCTCTACTCAAGAAAGGTAGAAAATGTTTGCAACTAAGTAGTTGCCTTGGTCTGTCTCCTTCTGGCCTAATTGATGGTGACCAATTGTTTCTTCAGCTGGGTGATAAGGACACAGGTGATCATTGTAACTGCTCATCAAGTTTTTTGATGTGTCTTTGATATGACATAATAAATGTTATAAAAAGAAAATTTCTTTGGTACATGAATAGACAGACAGATCAATGGAAGAGAATTAAAGTCCAAAAATAACCTAAGTACATATGAAAATTTAGTGCATGATAAAGGTGACATATCAAAGGCTGGAAAAGTGATTGGCTTTTTAATAAATGATGTGGAGACAGATAACCATACCTCACACCATACACAACAGTGCTCTCCAAATGAATTAGAAATATATATGTAAAAAATGAAATTATACAAGCTCTAGAAGACAACATCAATGAATTTTTCAGTGGGGAAAGGCTTTTTCATTATGACTCCAAATCCGGTTGGCATGAGACACAAGATGAACAAAGCTGAACTCATAAAAATTGAAAAACAAAAACCTCTTTGTACACCAAAAAGTACCATATGCATTCTTAAAAAGAAAAAGCAGGGGTTCCTGGGTGGCTCAGTCATTAAGTGTCTGCCTTTGGCTCTGGTCATGATCCCAGGGTTCTGGGATCGAGCCCACATCAGTGAGAAGCCTGCTTCTCCCTCTCCCACTCCCCCTGCTTGTATTCCTTCTCTCACTGTCTCTTTCTCTCTGCCAAATAAATAAATAAAAATCTTAAAAAGAAAAGAAAAGAAAAATCACACAACCTGGTAGAAAAATTTTTGCATATCTATTGAAGACACAGGGCCAATTTCTGTATTGTATTAAGACTTCTTTTTCCCCCAAGTTTTTATTTAGTTATTTGGAAGAGAGAGACACAGGGGCAGGGAGTGTGGAGGCAAAGAAAGAGGGAGAGAGAGAGAGAAGTGGACTCCCCACTGAGCAGGGAGCCCAATGCAGGTCTCGATCCCAGGACCCAGAGATCATGACTTGAGCCAAAGGCAGATACTTAACCAAATGAACAACCCAGGCACCCCTGTATGAAGAATTCTTTAAGATCGAACCAAGACAGGTGGGGATGGCTATATTGGTTGTACTCTCTACTCTAGTTTTTCAGTCTCTCAGAATTCCCCCATAAGAGTATCCAGAACAACTACATAGAGAAACAGAGGGTGACAGGTAACATTTATAATAATTACACGTCATAAGTTGTTCTCGGAACTTCAGAATACAGGCAGATGGGACTAAACCATTAATAGTGCTAAGACTTGTGTGAGGAAAAGCAGTGGAAGTGAGGAGGCTTCTGATGGACCGAAGAAGAGAAAATGTGAAATATAGCCCTGGGTTTTCACTGTTGAGTACAGAGCGTGATTTGAACTCAGTAGGTGAAACTGGGGGTAGGGGGTGCCCAACTCAGCAGTGGCCGACTGCAGGCATCCCTGCTGACTGCAGAAGGTGTGGAGACTTCTAGACCCTGTTGACTTGCAAAATGGATCCCCCAGTGTTTTCTCCCAGGGCAGGCTGTTGAGAGTAGAAAAACCATTTTGCAGAAAAAGGACAACTGAGCAAAAGAAAGAGTGTCTAGAGGCCCCTGGGGAAGGGCTGCACAGCCAGGACGTCTCAGCTGAGCTGCTGTGTTTTTGAAACACTTCCCAGAAGTAACAGCCAAGAGGGTTCTGTGGATGAGGAAAGCATGTGAGCTGCGATTCCCCTTGAATGGCCACGAGAGCCGCATCACACAGAAATGGACAACATAAAAGGGCTGAGGAAAATCCTAGTGGAGTTCTCTCTGGAAAATGGAGGGACTAAGATCACAACCCATTGGAAAAAGTGGGCAAAGATTTGAGCAGGCAAGAAAATGTACAGGTAGACACCTAAGAAAACACACTCACTTTGTCCCTGTGAAAAATAGGACACTGCGGTGCTGTCCGTCAAGTACCAGGCTGACAGAAACCCCGAAGCCCAAGGACAGGCTGTGTGTGGCTGGGGTGCAGTGGACGCTTCCTCACACTTCTGGGGCGAGGAACAAGGGACAGTGCTGTGGAATGCCATGCCACTCAACAGAGCCAAACTATGTCTACACTTGCAGAACTGGGTTGAATGGTGCCTCCCCCAGTTGATGTCCCCCTGGAACCTGGGAATGTGGCTTCATTTAAAAATGGGTCCTAGCAGATGTAATCAAGGTGAGGTCACGCTGGAGTTGGGTCGGCCCTAAATCCAATATGGCTGATGTCCTAGTAAGAAGTGAAGAAGACACACAGGCTCGGGGACAAGTTCATGTGACAAAGGAGGCAGAGACTGGGTGAGGTTTCTGTAAACCCAGGAAAGCCAGGGTGGCTGGCAACACCGGCAGCTATAAGAGGGCAAGGAAAGATCTTTCCCCAGGATCTTCCTAGAGAGTGCGGTCTCGCCAACATCTTAATTTTGGAATTTGAGTCTCCAGAACTTTGAGAAAATACATTTTCTGTTGTTTAAAACCACAGGGGCAGTAGTGATTTCTTAGGGGAGCCCTAGGCAGTGAGTACATGAATTCTCCAGCCAAACAAAACCTCTTGCAGGAATTTATCCTGAAGACCTGTATCCAGTGATACAAAAAATACTGTGCACAATCTTATTCACCAGGGGCTTTTCTGTAATTGAAAACAGTCTAAATGGTGAGATGGAGAAGATTGGTGGAAAACCATGCCACGTCCTGTCACGGCTATGCAGCTCTAGGACGGAATGAGTACTGTTAGGAGCCCTAGGGGACTGACTCCAGAGATGGCCCATGGATTCCATCACTTCTGCTATGCACATGTGGCTAACCACATCAAGACTGGGGGCTGACCTTGTGTCTTGCTTTGCCCCATAGAACGCAGAAGAAGAGAATTGTGCCAGTTCTTGAAGGGGACTAACACCTTCTTCCTCCTTTCTTGAATATCCTGCCAAAGATCGGGGACAGATGTGGAATAAGGACAGTGCACCCAACCATGTCTGGGGGTGTCAGGATCAAGGACATAGAAATCACAGTCTCTTTGGCAACTTGAACCCCTAGGGAAGGCAGGAAGCTCCCTTACTCTCTTGGTTAGGGACAGGGGTTATGGTGAGGGGGGGCTTTTAAATTCAACATGCCCTCCATTCCCATTGTCTACCGCCTTCAGGGACTTCTGATGGGAAGTTTGTCCCCAAGAAGCCATCCGCAGGCGGGGAGAAGTTTGGTCCCTCTAAGAATGGACGTTTCATTATGGGGTTTTCATGTGAACATTTTCAAGGACAGTTCCACATTTGAAGGGCTTTGGTTAGGATGGGTGACTCTGCAGCTCTTATCATTTTGGGGTCCTCACAGGATGGTTTCTCTGACTTGTTCAGCTGGGGCCTGTGTCTTCTGCTGCCGCCGTTCTGCCTGGTTCTTGCTGCCTGGAGACTGCGGTGGGCGTCCTTGCTCGCAGCTCTCTAACCTGCAAGGTCCGGATGCGACGTTTGGGTCTCCATCCCCAGAGTCCTGGAAAATTTCCAGAGGATCTGAATTCTCTGAAGAGTTCGGTCGCTGGTGGTACAATGTGGGGCTGATAGCAGACCGTTGCCCCATTTGCCCAAAGGAAAAGGAAACTGTTCGTATTTTTACAAACGTCATCACATCCTTTTGAGATACTGTGTTTTGTGCTCACCAACGTTAGCTCAAAAATGCTGAAAATTGCCAGAAGACCTTGGTGGTAAATGACTTCCCTGATTTTCCTAGCAATTCTTGTAGCTGCCCAGAGGATGTGCCGGGTCCCACCTACTGCCCATATACCGTTCAACAGACTGGGGTACAGATGTTAATTATGGAATTAGACAAAAATACAGTTATTCACAGAAAATGGCAGCATGCATACAATTATAGGATTATGATTTTGCTGTTTGGCCAAATGCCTATTTAGTTGAAGAATTTAAAGGTGGGTGCTCCTGCCCCAGTGTCCTATACTCCAAGGGATGTCTGTAGCAGGTTGTATAAGAAGGAATTTGGTTGGCCTTTTTCATCAGTTCCTGGGAGTAGCCTCCAGACCTTTGGAATTTCTGGAAGGATGAGAGTATCTTTGTAATTCCTGGTGGGTCCTTGGACCACAACTGCTAGTCTGTGTCAGGGAGGTGACTCATGGAGGGGGGTACATATTTTATGCTGATGTGCAGTATAAAGGTCTGATGGTTGGTTGGGTTTCTTTGTAATGCAAGTGCCTGACCTGAGCATTAATTGCCCCCAGAGTCCACATCTAGAGGGCTACCCCCCAGTGAACACACTGCCAGCCACACCCATGGATCAGAAATTAGCCACGTCCTCAAACTGAGGTTCTTTTGTTTTAGAAATCTTGCTTGAATTCAGTAACTGACCATTTGGGTCACTTGCCTTTTCTCTTCCTGTGCTTTAAATGCCTGTTCTTACATTTTAAATTTACCAGTACTGAGCCCCTAAACCCTAGGTCCCCACCTTAACCCCAGGAAAAATAGAACCCCCTCTTCCTCTACCTGTGACCTTGCTGTGTCACCCCAGGTATGCTATGTAATTTCCAGGCCTTGGAAGTGATGAGCCGCAGGTAGATGCTCAGCCGAGTGAGGCACCCAGGCACCCCCAGGTGCCTTCCAGGGATAGCAGGACAAGGTAGGCGAAGCCGAGATGATTCAGGTTGCTGGCTGGCCGGCTGCAAAGACTGACTATGTGATTAGAGAGCTGGGGCCTTGGCCACCGTCACTCCCACATCTGGGGAGACAGTCCAGAGCTGGATGTGGCGATGAGTCCCACAGGTGACGATTCAGTCGATTCTATCTCTGCAAAGAAACCTCAATAATAAACCCTGGAAACTGAAGCTCCTGTGGGTTTCCAGGATTGCTAATACTCCAGACACCGAGTCACACATCAATGACAGGAGGGCCCTGCCTCCCTCAGGACATGGAAGCTTCCAGATGGAGCCGTCCTTGACCCCAGATCTTCTCCCTGGGTCTCTTTGACTGGTTCTGATGTGTTTCCTTTTGCTGTCATAAAACTGTCACTGTAAGTATAGCACTTCCTGAGTCCTGTGAGTCTTCTAATGAGTTCCTGGACTTGAGGGGGTCTGTGAGACCCCTGCATTTGTAGCCAGCTGGTCTGAGTGAGGGTGATCCTATGAACTCTAACCTTGCAGCTGGGGCTGAGTCTTCCCAGTCTGGGGCAGTTGGGAAAGGCAGGATGCAGGGCCTGGAGGACCACGGGGGTGGGGAGGAGGCTGGGCCCATGGGACAAGCTCACATGTCCTACTCCAGCCTCCACATCGCACTGGGTACTGGGAGAGGCCTGTGCTTTGGGCAGGGGTCTGTGTGGCTGCCCCAGGAGCCTAGCCCCTCCCCTGCCCTGGTAGTTGCTCCAGTGACCTCATGGATCGGTGCAGGAGAGAAAGCATCATTGGGAAGTCCAGGCCCATGGAACCAGCAGGCTGGAGAAGGCATCTTTGCAGGGTCTCTTCTCCCAGACCCGATGCCATCCAACCACAGTCGAGGCTAATTTCCAGACACAACAAGAGAGAGGCCCTGACTCTCCCCAGGTGTGTGCAGGCTGCTGCTCTGTGTGGTGGTTGCCCCGGCCCTGCTGGCAGGCCCAGTCACCTGGTGTTCAAGTTGGATCTGCATGTGTTTGTGGGCATCAACCAGGCCAACGATGCTAAATTCCTGCACCAGCAGCCATCAGGACAGAACAAAACCAGGGTTAGGCTGTAGACCACCATAGAAAAGCCAAATCCATGGGGAGAGCTGGTGGAGGAAGCGGGGGATAAATAGCATGGACCATCGGTGGCTGGTCGTCAGAAAGCTGGGCAGGTATGAACAGAGGGACCGAGTGCCGGGGAAATCGCTGATGGAGACAGCCTGGAGTTCACCAGTGGGGGACAGAGATGGCTGAGCACCCCAGTGTGGGTGAGGAGGCCCAACTGTGGGCTGACTGGGGGCTGCTCCAGTGCGTCCTGCTGAAGGACATGTTCCTAACCACCCCCTCAGCTCTGCGCCCATTGTTCGCAGTGAAGTGCTCTAGGCCACGGGTCCTATTGTTTCCATTTAAGGAGGACATCAAGGCTTAGATGGATTGTACCACTTTTCCAGAGCCTCGCAGCCTGTTCTCAGTAGAGGTGGGGTGTTTTCACAGTAGAGCTGGGTTTTTGGTTTTTTTTGATTGTTTTAATCTTTAAAAATATTTCTTTATTATAGTAAATTATATATGTATATTTGTGTGGACACATATAAAATTTGCCATTTAAAATATACGATTCAGTGGCATTAAGCACATCCCCAGTGTCATGGAGCCATAACCATGAACTATTTCTACTTTCCCACCACCCCGAACAGAAACTCTGTACCTATTAAGTGGGAGCTCCCACTCCCCTGTCCCCCCAGCCCCAGGCAACCTCTGATCTGCTATCAGGGTAGCTGGAGGAGCCACCAGAGGTGGGTCTGCGTGCACACAGAAAGCTCACCCCCGTTGGGCTGAGGAGCAGAGTGTGAAGGATGGGTGTTTGGGCTGATCGGTCCTCCTCAACACTTTCCCAAGAAGCCCCCACATTATGGTCTCAGAGGGGAACTTGGAAAGAAAAAGACAAGGGTTCATTTTCCCAGATACATTTTATAATCATGCTTCTCACGAAATTTCTGTATCATTTGGGACCCTATGTTACGTATACCGGAAATGAACTAAGAGGAGTCGAAGGACACAGGTCATGGAGACGTCTAGAGAAGGGCCAGTGCCAGGCAGGCATTCTGGGCAGGGTCACAGGATGTCATCGGAGTCCAGCTGTTCCATTTCCTGTGGGTGGGTCCCCTTGGAGGCAGTCCCCTCCCCATGCACCTTTGGGACTGTCACTGTTCTCTCAGGTTCAAATGCAATGGGATGGAGACCTCCAGGACCAGTGCCCACCAACAGACCAGCCACTGTGCAGGTGACATGCAGGCTGAGATACTGATTGGCTTAGGCCAGGGTCCCCAGATGCCCCTGCCAGAGCCCAAGGGCTTGGAGGCAGGGTGGGGTGGTTTCCCGACTGCGCAGAGTCACCAGAAGCAGGACGACTGGTGCCAGGTGTCAAAGCCAATAGATAAGCCAACAGATAAAGGTCCACATCCACTGAGCCCAGCCTCTTGGAAAGTTATTGCATGTAAAGTACTTAGGACAATTCCTGGCAGCCGGCGTGTTCTCAGTAAGTGTTCACTGCCATTGTTGCTTTTTGCCAAACACTATTCCCAGCAACTACCTTGCACAATATCATTTAATCCTCACAAAGCCCCATCAAGTGGGTGTTAGTTTTTTTTCATTTTATAGATAAGAACACCAAGGCTCAGAGAGGTTATGCAACTTGGCGAAGGTCACACAGCTGGTGAGAGATGGAGCCAAGACACAGCCCCTGGTAGTCCTAGCCCAGAGGAGCATGTGTGGGGGACCACCCTCCAGTGTGGCCCGAGGGTGGCTGGTTCCATACACAGGGGCCATGAGGCAACCGCAGAAAGTGAGTGTTTTAAAAACATCCCCTAATAGTATAAATCAGATTGTCCCAGGAGCTGATTTTTACTCTGGTTTTAATCTGGAAACCCTAAGCTATGTTAATGTTTTAAGATATAATTCTGAAACCCCAAGAGCAATCGACAATGCCTCCTTGGTGCCCTAGCAGCCAGAAAGAGTTAATGTAGCTTCTAGAGCTTTGCAACTTATGATGAGGAAGAATTTACACACCGGGAAAGTATAATTCACGGAATAATGGGAATCTGGATTAATTCCCAAATAAAGCTGTTATCATAAGAATTTATGAACAGAGGAATAAAAGACATTTAGCAGAACCTCCAGAGACAGATATTAGACATGAAAATCAAACTTTGCAGGGCTTTAAATGTTATTTATCACGTCTTTCTCTCTTTTGTGGTTCAGCGCCTGGAGCCCCAGGCCTGTGACCATTTTGTTGTAAGTGGACAGGAACAAGTGGCTGCTCTCACGTGGAAGTAAGAAGGACAGGGAAAGATGGATGGGGGGCGGGGTGAGAGGCAAACGTGCTCCCTGCCTGTGAACACTAAACATAGGAGGTAGACCGTATGTGCGGCTCCAGTTCAGTGCCTAAAGCCTTTTCTGGAAAGTTACCTTCAGGACTTTCCCATTGGATCAGTCCAGGGGCTATTGGGAAATCAAATGAGGGTCTCCCTTTTGCTCTTCCTTTTCCTAGGAAGAGCTCAGGACTCGTGGGGATTTCCTGGTATGAATCAGGAGATGAGAGGCCAGCTTTGCTTCTTTCCCCCAGTGGTCCTGCTTAGCTTCTAGAAGTCTCCTTGGAAGAGGGGAGCCGCTCCCTATCTGCATGGAAACCAAAACGACCAGCTCTCTGGGCTGCTCAGTGGGGGTTAGCCTGTGCCTTGTGCCTTTGCATGACATTTCTGAGAGGCCAGTGAAAATGGAGAATTTAGGTCCCCAGATTTGGGGTTATTGGCTCTTCTGTGGTGGGTGTACCTCCATTAGAAGCAATTCAAAGTTCTTAATCCAGGATGGGTCCTCATACAGACTGAGCAGCTTTCCTCCCTGATGTGAGCCAGGCTAGCTGGAGCTGACGGCGCCCTTCAAGGGAGCTCAGCCTTGACCAGCACCTAAGGGTCTCACACTGTCCTCCAACTGCTGTTCATGATCTACAGATCATTCATATGGTCACCACCCACACTGATTTTTCTGGCAAGTCTCCTACATCGTGCAGAGCCTTTTAAAAATCATAACCGGGGATCTGCTAAGCTCACTGTTTTGCCCCGATCTTTACTCTAGCACCTATTGCATGAAAAACAAGAACCCTCTACCTCTGTGGCCCAGAGTCTACTGTTTTGCAGGATGGGAGGGTGGGCTGATGGGAGCAGACCTCATGTTGGGTGGGAACTACTGGGGATGAACAGGAACATGATGGAGCTTTGGGACGATGGCCAGAGAGACACGGAGTGAAAGATTGAGAAAGAGCACATCTGCCTTCTATAGAGTGGTGACCGGGTGGGACGGGCTGGATCACTGATTCCAGAGAGCTGAGCTGGAGTGATAATTCTCACGACCAAGAACCAGAAGGCTTGGGGTCCATGTGAACCCCAGCCAGAATGCCCAGCTCTCCAGAAGGACCACCTGCTCTCTAGACACAGTGACCTGTTCTCAGATGACAACCAGCAAGAGAACGGGGTTGTCACTCCTACCAGGGGTGCCATGGTGGTTTAGTCTGTTAAGATCCACCTCTTGATCTTGGCTCAGGTCTTGATCTCAGGGTCATGGGCAGGAGCCCCGTGCATTCTGGATGTGGAGCTGACTTAAAAAAATGAATAAATAAGGCCTGTGGTGCAGCAGGGTCAGTGGGCACTGTGGAGGGCAGTGTTCTTGGGTGTGGAGTGTCCTAGCACACAGCAAACCATGGCGGGACTTCTGGGCTCCAGACCAGCCAGCTAATTGACGGTCGGTCTTAATTCTAGAAGTGGGATGAGCCTTCTGGTTGGGTCTGAGGTGGTTCTGAGCCGTCAGTGCAGGGAAGGTTAGGGGCACCTGTGCCAGCAGGGCGGGGAGGGCCAGCGGGGGGCCCCAGGAGTGGTACCTGGGGATAGCAGGTACTTTGCGTTCTTGGGGGTAATGCAGAGATAGACCACAAGGTGGCGATCACCACAAAAGGATTCTAGGCCCGTGTACTTACCTCTTCACGGGGATTTCTTCTTTTCATTAACTTGTGATTTTCAACAACAACATGAACAAAAGAAAGCTGAGACCTTCCTGGGCATTCCTTCCTTCTTCTTTTCCAGTATTTCCTGCTGGATTGGACAGCCTAATCCTGCGTGATCCCACAGTCTAGTCCAGAACAGCGGGAGCGGACCCTTGAACACCCCAGCAAGAAAATCTCTGTCCTCACTGCTAACCCTAGGGAGGCCGCCAGCGCCCAGCCAAAGGCGATCTCCCAGACGCCTAAACTGTTTTCCCCCCAGAGAGGGGCAATGGTGGGGAGTCTGGCAAGGCCGCCTTTGGGATGCAATCTTACGGTTTCAGCCTAACCCAGAAATTCCAGGAGTTTGGTATTATGCAAAATTTTTTCTGTTTCTACAAACGTGGATATTTTGCTTTTTTGTCCCACCCCAGCCTCCCTGTTTCTCATGCTCCCCATGCACTACATCATGCTCTTTCCTTCAGTTCCCAGAACCTATGCTCTTCCGAGCACCGAGCTTTGCCCTGGGACGCGGGATGAGGCTGAGGAGGGACAGGGCACTGGGAAGGAGCCCAGGCTTTGGAAGTCAGGAAACAAGCGTTTTTGTATCCTCCTGGAAAGTCACAGGAAGAGCAAATTATTACAAAATGTTTTCCTCTCATTGAAACTTTCGATGTATTGGTGTGTGAGCGTGTATAAACATAAATGTTCATTTCCAGTGCTGCCTGAAATATCCGCATGGAATTCTGCCTGCCTCTTACCGCCGAAGGGAGCTTGCCTGGCATCCTGTGTAAGGTCCAGACTGCTTGTCCCGATGAGCCATTGTGAAGCTGCTTTCTGGGAGCTTTAGTCCCAGGGCTGCAGCCAGAATGTGGGGTTGACCAGAGGACTCAGCCCCATGTCTTCCCAGGATGCACCTGACTTGCTTTCTCATTGGAGGATGACTAGCCACGGGGAATGTGGCCTTGGAGCAAATGTTTAGTAGACAAGAAGCCAGAGTTGAAGAAATCCATGGTTAGAAAAGTGTCTTGAAGTTCACCTGCAATGGTGGAAAAAAAAAAAAGGAACTTCTATAAAAAGAATTCTTTTAGCAGTGATCTGCTGAAGTGAACATAGTGTGCATCCTGGTGGATAGATAAATAATTGTCTGCAGATAGATATATAACTGATAAGTTTGCAAGAATGAGCTTGCTGCCTCTGCTACACAGAAAACATTGACAAATACCCAATGGCACGGAATAATGTTCTGAGATGAAAACTGCTGGTGGAAATCAGTACAGTCAAACCATAATGACATGTTTTATGAAAGTTTCACCACCACTGGTTATCTCTGCGTGGTGAGAGTACAGATAATTTATTATTTTATTCTTGTTTTTTTAAAAAATAAATTTCTTGGGGCACCTGGGTGGCTCAGTGGGTTAAAGCCTCTACCTTCGGCTCAGGTCATGATCCCAGGGTCCTGGGATCAAGCCCCACATCGGGCTCTCTGCTCAGCAGGAAGCCTGCTTCCTCCACTCTCTCTGCCTGCCTCTCTGCCTACTTGTGATCTCTGTCTGTCAAATAAATAAATAAATAAAATCTTTGAAAAAAAAAAAAGGGATTGCTTTAAAAAATAAATTTCCTTTATTGTATTTTTAAAGTATTTTTCTTTTCTTTGTTGTCTGATTTCATCTGAAATCCATTTGTTAACGTATCATTAGTTTCAGAGGTAGACTTCAGTAATTTGTCAGTTGCATATAACACCCAGTGCTCATTACATCACATGTCCTCCTTAATGCCCATCACCTGGTTACCCCACCCCCCCGACCCCTGTCCCCTCCAGCAGCCCTTAGTTTATTTCCTAGAACTAAGAGTCTTTTATGGTTTGTCTCCTCTCTGGTTTCATCTTATTCTATTTTTCCTCCCTTCCCCTATGCTCCTCTGTTTTGCTTCTTACATTCCATATATGAGTGAAACCATATGATAATTGTCTCTCTCTGACTGACTTATTTTACCCAGCATAGTCCCCTCAGGTTCCATCCACGTCATTGCAAATGAGTCCATCCTTTTTGATGGCTGAGTAATATTCCGTCATATGTATGAACCACACCTTCTTTATCCATTCATCTGTCAATGGACACCCCGGCTCCTTCCATAGTTTGGCTATTGTGGATGTTGTTGCTGCTATAACATTGGGGTACACGTGCCCCAACTATTTTTTAAAAGCACCAGCTAGGGGCGAGTCTCTCAGAATGTGTCAAGGTAACTGTTTCTCATCGTGGTGTAGCAGGGTCAGCGCTGCTGGGCGGAGGGCCCTCTCTTCACATACTGCAGCTTTGATTATGTGCACACAGACAAGGGGACCTCACCATTCCCACCTTGCACTGGGGACTGCATCTGCCCCTCTGTCCCTGCTCTAGGCCATGGGCATGGGCAGAGCTATGAGCATCTCCCTGAGTGGAACTAAAAAGTGTCAGGAACCCAGAGGCCTGCCTCCCTTCCTGAGCTGACAGCTCACCAGGCTGCTCTCCACAGGGACTGGACATGGCTTCCTATGATCTCCCTCAGGGTTTGTTGGGCTGCACCTCCAGGCAGGCTTGCCATAACCCCTTCTGTGCACCCCATCTCTAGTAGTCCCTTCCCTCTGTGGGCTAGCAGCATGGAAGGCACGCGGTTCTTCCCAGTTCTACTCCATGGTCCGGCACAGGTGCATTTGGCCTCCCTGCGGGTGCTGCTAAGGAGGCCATGTCCTCGAACCCATAACACGTAGGTGCTACGTAGACCCCTCGGAATGCAACCCCAAGGACCACTTCCCTCTCCTGTCATGTGACACAATGAGTTTCTATAAGGAATGACCCCTGATATGTTGGTTCCTCCTTCTGGTTCTAATAAGATCTCCTTGCCAATTATCTGGATTTTTAGAAAATAAATTATTTCATCTTTAAGGTTTTAGGCCCTTTCTCTCCTGACCGTAGTGGGGCAAACTGGGCAGGAAGCCAGCCCCAGTGGCCACATTCATGTCATCCCATGCCACAGCAGCCAGCAACACGAACCCAGGCTCAGATGAGAGTGGCCAGTGTCGCCCCCGTGACTGTGCTGCTTAATGAGATGGACACAGTATGGCTCTGTTAGAGGCCTTGTCTCACTCTGACCGGCTTTTGAACTCTATCTGGGCACAAACGTAACATATGGCGGCACTGTCCCTGAGAGCTGGGATCAGTGGTGATAAGCTCGCCCTCCCCAACAGCCACGGGGAGCAAGCTATCCGAACCTGGTGAGGAGAGGGTCTCGCCGCATTTATTCTGAAACATTACCTAATGTCGGCCAGCAGCTGTCTTCTGGCTAAGTCCCAGGGGAAACTTCCATAACTTACTATTTCAGGGGCTGGAGTTACGGGTTAAGGACATTTCTCGGCTATATTTGCCGTATCCATTACCAGAAGGAAAACAGTGTGGTTTGCAGACGTGCACAACGGCAGACTCACATGGTCTGCAGGACAGGGCATGACACAGACACAGTCCTAGCTGCTGCTGAAGAGAATCAACCTTGGTGACCGTGGCAAGGGTGTTGGGAGCCTTCCTTACCTCAAGATGCTGGTTACTGAAGGCTGGGCGAGGCCTGGGAATTTGGGGGCTTCAATCAAGTTGTTCCATAATGAGGGAGATGCCTTCCCTGTCTGCAGTGTGTGTGTGTGTCTGTGTGTGTGAGTGTGCGCACACACACTCGGGAACAAGGGCCAGGGCAACCCAACCAGCTGGTAGACCTATTGTTCATCAGCTTTGTCCACACTTGTTCCGCTGCAGGAACATATGAGAGAACTTGCACTCCTCCAAAATCCTGAGTGATCCAGAGGGCAATGGTGTCCTTCTCCCATTCCTTCCTGGTCTCTTTGCTGGTTCCCACCCCAGTAAGGTGGAGAAGGGGTCTGTCTAAGTTCGCTCTCCCTCATCCTTCAAAATGATGCTTTGCACCGTTAGTTCTGATTGAATTTTGAGGCTGAGCATATTTTTGTATCTAATTGGTTACAGACTTAAATCAGGGACATGACTCATTATCAGGAATTCTTGAGTGCAGACCCACAGTCCCCTCCCCCTGTCTTGGGTTTCCTTTTCCAACATCTGCGGGCATCCCTTTGCCTTGATCTTGCCTATGAAGTATTTTGAAGGTTCTGATGTATTAAATCTTTAATTCCCTCCCTCTCAAATCCCCATTCCCTCTTGTAGCGAACCCTCAGTCTTTTGCAAAATTCGCTTTCCTTCATGGGTGTTACCCCATGGGCCAAGGGCACTGCCAGAGCCTGTGTTAGCATTCATCATGATATGGGCCAGTGACTTCCCTGTTTGCTCTTAGATGGGCTGCCAGACTTACAAATAAACATGCAGGAGGCCTAGGTAAATTTGAATTTCAGATAAGCAATGTGTACATTTTTGTGTAATTATGTACCAAATATTGTATGAGGTATGGCTGTACTAAAAAAAAATTATTCGTTGTTCATCTGAAATTCAAATTGGACTGGGCATCTGTATTTAATTCAGCAACCGCGCCCGTAGATCCGTTCCCTGCCCTCCCCTGCTCCCCCTGCTCTGCTCCACCTCACCGGCCCCACAGCTCCCTGGCCTCCAAAGTCTGTGTAGGTTGGGTGAACAGGAGGACAGAAAGAACCAAACTCCAGGTCCCCTGTCTTCTTCTGGTTGAGTTTCTGGCCATAGCTGCGCCTTCCCATGGCCCCATCTCTGGGCAGAAACGCCTGCCGCGGTCCCCCCAAGGGGCAGGGTCCTGGGCTGCTGCGAGTCCTCTCTTCCTGGTGACCTTCTGGCCCCGAGGAAGGCAGCAGCTGCCCTCTCTGCTAATCTGCACATTGTCTGCCACCCCTGCTTAGATAATCTGCTTTCCCAGTCACTGTTTAAACAATTTCCGGGCACTATACTTCCCCTGTTTGAAAGATCTGGAGTGTTTTCTGTTTTCCTGATGAGACCTTGATGGAGAAGCGTCTCTGCTGTTCATTCTTGGAGTTTGTCCTAAGCCCCCACCCCTCTTCCTTCTGTCTTCACAATTTCCTTCTTCCCTTGTCTCTTCTCCCCTGCCTTTTCCAGTACAGACGGTCCGTTGTAAGCCGTAGCACCTGTGATACCACGAGGATTAAAGTGCCCCACTTACTTTGGTGTAAAGATGGAACTAGCACCCGGGCTATCTGTAAGATAACATCCTTGTCACTCACCCGCACTCTGGTCTGTTATCAGAAGAACACAGCCGCAGTTCTCAAGGAGGGAAGAGGCCAGAATGAGAACTAGCCCACTAAAGCCTGTTCGCACTGAGGGATGAGCACCTGCTAAGTCTGCCATGAAAGAGAAGAAAGGCTGAGATTTCCTGCTGCAGAGCAATGAAAGGGAACTTCCTCACTTCCCAACTTAGGTTTCTATTTCGTTCCCCGATAGCTGTGCCCGGAGGTCTGGCCTCACTCATCCATCACTACAAAACAAAATCACGTTTTCAACAGATAATGAGGTGTCAGCATCATGAGCAATCCTGAAGAGTTTAATCACTGTGAATTAGTCTCTTCAAATGATTTCCAGGTTACATCGACAGGTGTCGAAGAGAGCTGACTCTTGTGCTCGGGATTGGGCCTCGTGATGGGCAGTGTGGTCTCCTTGTCTTGCGCCATTCAGCTGCCTGGTGTCCCCAGAGACCACCACCCCTCGGCCCCAGCTGGGCTCTGCTGTGAATGTGGACACAGCCTCCTCCATGGTCTGCTGCAGCTGGGCAGCAAAATTGTCCTTCATCTTCCAAAGCAAAACAGAGACCAAGTGGTGACTTTTAATAAGGACTTGTGGAAATTTGGGGGATAATGGCAAAGAAAAATATTACAAGAGTTGCTTAGAGTAGTTCCCAACGTTACCACATGCAGAGCCCACCAGCAGGGCTCCCTCTGCCTTCAAGGTCAAGGCAGCCTGACCGAAGCTTCCACAGAGAATTATGCACTCCTCTGCTAGCCCCACCTCTGCCTCTTCACGGCTGGCAGTGGGCAAACCCACTTTGGGGCAAACATCGCTTAGCTTGGTTATAGTCTAGCCCTGCCCTTCACCATTATGTAATGGATGTCAAGCAAATCCTATTCCCTTTCATAGTCCTGAGGATGAGCCTACACATTTTCCTAAGTCTTTGAGATTCTAGATTCCTGGCATCTCTGAATGGGAGAAGTGTGCCCTTGCACACACATAGCCATGCACACACCCCGAAGCACACACATGCACATATAATCATCTCCCAAAAAGCACAAGACTGATAATTTATGTGCTTGCTTCATTCTACATGAATACTGACATAAACCTTTTTTTCCATAAGAAAACATTTTGCAGTGTACTCTTAGAACTGCTTATACTTTTGAAAATCTCGCTGATACTCAGCCAGAACAATGATATTTTCAGAGCTCTATTATCTTAGATATTTCCTTCTTAGAAAAAGGCTTTCTTTTTCCCCCAGGAAGCTACCTCTGTGAGCTTTTTAATTATGCAAATGTGAGCAAAAAATAGTGAGCCCCAAAGGCAAATTCAAATATCTATTCTTGATAGCAGAAACTACGAATAACCTCAATGATAGGTGTACTAAATTATGGAATAATTTGATGCTATAGAAAAAATAGTTAATTGATAAATTAGCTAACCCTTAGATTTAAGGAATGTTGGTGCACTAACATTTTTACATGTTTGTTTCATATTTCCTATTTTTTTAAAGAAAAATTTTATTTATTTGAGAAAGAGAGAGTGAGAGAGAGAAAGCACATGCAGAGGGAGAGGGGGAAGCAGTATCCCCAGTGAGCAGGAAGCCCTATGTGGGACTTGATCCCAGAGCCTGGAGTCATGGCCTGAGCTGAAGAAGATGCTTAACCAACTGAGCCACCCAGGTGCCCCCATGTCTTTTAAAAAAAAATAAGACATGATGGATGAAGTTCAACCCCCCATTTTACTTCCTCCTGGTCCTGTCCCCTAGGTCTCTCCCTACTCGGGCACCACCAGCCTCACACTGATTTGGGTTTTTCCTGTTCATAACTTCACGCCTTCAGTATATAAAATCAATATATAGCAGATTCTCTCCCTCTCCCTCTGCTCCTCCCCCAGCTCTCACTCTTTCTCATTAAAAAAAAAAAAACAAAACCCATATATAGATATATATACTTGACAACTTTGTGTATGTTCCAACTATGCAAATGTTTCAGACAGACTATATTATTCTCCAAATTTAATTTTTTTGATCAAGATTGTTTCAAGATTGACTGTAATGTGTAAAGTCTAATTAGTAGTCTAGTTAATTTCTTAACATGGAGCTATTGCATTTCATCCAAGGAGAACTTGCTCTGTCAAGGTAGCATAATAGGGAATCAGATTTGCCTTTCTGCCGGAAACAAACAAAAAGTAGACCCAGTATATGGAATGGTCATTTGCAAGACACTGATGTCAGGCAGTGGAGGATAGTGATCCTGTAGGGTAGTAAATCAGTACCCGCCCATCATCCTGCCTTGGGAGCATTTCCAGGCAGGCTATGGTATGGGGTGACGGGGTAGAGACTCTTGACTCCCTGAGTAAAGAAGACAGAGCTGAGAGTCCTGGAAGATCACAGGGGCTGGAGCTTGCAGGACAGAAGATCAGAGGGGAGAAAAGTCTGGAGATATGCCAGCATCCCTTCCAAGGATTCAGTGCATGCCCTCAGGAAGCCTCCCAGTTCACGGCAAGAAACCACCAAAGGATGAGAGGTAACAGTGCTTTTTGTCCACATGAGAATTTTTCCTGGATTTGCACTAATGGGCGAATTATTGGATCATGGGATCATGAGTGAGTGCTTTTCCCATTTTACTTGTATTGCTAAGGTGCCCACAAAGTGCTCAGAGAATGAATTGTCAGATTTTAACGTCTGCTTTTCTAATGACTCTGGATGCTCTATTCTGTTGCACTAGTCTGTTTGTCCATCTTAGTCCTGATATAATGCTCTGTAAATTACATAGCTTTATAATAAACCTTAATATCTATCGGACAACATCCTCAACATTTTTCTTTTTTTCTTTTCTTCTTCTTCTTCTTCTTCTTTTTTTTTTAGTGAGGCCATGACAAATAACCACAAAGTAGGGGCTTAAACAACAGAAATTTACTTTCTCATGGACTGGGGGCCAGAAGCCCTAAATCAAGGTGTCGACAAGTGTGGTTTCCTCTGACGACTGTAGGGAAGGATCTGTCCCAGGCATCTCTCTTTGGCTTGCAGATGGCTCTGTTCTCCCTGTCTTCCTGTGTCTTCCTCTCTGTACATAACTGGGTCCAATCTCCCCTTCTTATGAGGACACCAGTCAGGGTGTCCACTCCAAGGACCTCATTTTAACTTAATCATCTCTGTAAGAACTTTATCTCCAAATACAGCTACTTTCAGATGTACTGGAGTTTAGGATTGCAACATGTGGGTTTTGAGGGGAGCACAATTCAACTCCAATACCCTGTCTTCTACCTCTTCATCAAAACAGAATTCTAGAATCAGTTTCTTGAGTTCCACAAGGAAAAGCCCAGTGGGACTTTGATGAGTTTGTGTTGGACTGACTTTGGGAGAAATGACATATTTGTGATACTGAGCCTTCCTTTTCATAAATATTGTGAAATATGTAGTAATGTCTATAATATCTGTTATTTGCTCAGGGTTCCTTTTATGTCTTCCAGTAGAGTTTAAATTTTACTCCTAATGGCTACACATTATCTCTTTTCCCTGGCTTACTGCCATTGCCCCCACCCCACCATGGGGTCCATTCAGCCTTTACTGAGCAGCCGATATATAAGCCACCAGCTCCAGGGTGACTGTCTATGCAAGTATCAAACCATTGACTACTCTAAACTCTATGCCAAGATGCTTAAGGTTTTCTCAAGCACACCATGCCATCACACACCTCCACACTTTTCCTCTATTCCTCTGAGTTAGACTCAGCCCAGGCAAAACCCCAACCTTGGCTCAGAACACTGATCACCCACAGGATGGGTTAGGTGGCTCTTCAAACCATATGACTGCCATGCCAGTTTTATAAGTGTCTCTAGGATGGAGGCATCTTCATGGAAGCTCTTTGAGAGCTCGGGCTGTAGCCACTTCAAATTTGGATACCAACAGATGGTAGCACAGTTTGGCATATAGAAAGTTAAAATAAATATTGACGACATGCATGAATAAAATAAACCAGTGATATTTCCTTTTTAGATTCTGCTAGCTGGGGGCCCTTCTCAGGATTAGTGGCCTTGGGACGTCAAAGGGTAAAGGGAACATGGGGCAGTGGACATCAGTGTAGGGAAAATCAGGACAGCCATGAGAGCTGATAGCTCCCCCTCTTCTTTTTTTTAATTTTTTTTTTTAAAGATTTTATTTATTTGTCAGGGAGAGAAAGGGAGAGCGAGCGAGCACAGGCAGACAGAATGGCAGGCAGAGGCAGAGGGAGAAGCAGGCTCCCCGCTGAGCAAGGAGCCCGATGTGGGACTCGATCCCAGGACGCTGGGATCATGACCTGAGCCGAAGGCGGCTGCTTAACCAACTGAGCCACCCAGGCGTCCCAGCTCCCCCTCTTCTTAACAGAAAACATCATTTCAGTAACTGGAACATTCACGTCCACTTTGTTTATTGTTCCACTTTGTTTATTGTATCCAGCACTTGGAAAGTGCTGGATAAACATCTGCTGCCATCACAGGGTTTCCTTGGGAGTTAAAGACAGCCTTCATGACTATGGGCACATTTTGAAACTGCACCCCTGAGATCACAGACAACCTCGAGGAAGGGAGCCATGGGTGTCTCCATGAGGCCTGCACCTTACATGTGGACCATCTCTCCACTTAAGCCTTAGAGCATTTTCTTGCTTTCCAAAGTCTTGGGCGAGGAAGCGCCTCACTCTTGTCCTCGAGCACTGACTCTGCTTCACAGGAGGACTCAGTGTCTGTGCCCGAGCCTTTTCTCTGAAATTAGTGAGCCCACTGAGGGTTTCAAAACACCCCCAAGGCCACATGGTAAAGGTGACTCTTCAAATATGTTTTAAGTTCCTGGCTTTTGATGGCTTTTATCTTCTCAAAAGTAGTCAAAGCTTTCGACAGGACTGTGAGAACTGTTGAGGAAGTGTGAGAATGTGAGTGAGCTGGGGACACACTGGCAGGCTTCTCGCTGAGCACTTTTCTCTCTCCTGCCACCCATGCTGGGGCCTTTCTTCCCTCCACAGGTGTATGAATCCAATGGGCTGTCCAACTCTCCATGTTCACGAGACCGTCTCCTATCGACAAATGTGATGTTTGCCATCTCCCCACCTCCTCCTTCAGTCTTGTAGGACACCAGCCCCTACAGATTTGCCATTCTAATTTTGGGGAAAAGAATGACAGGGGTTCACTGTTTTCTTTGCCCTGTCTTTGCACAACAGAGAAGTCTCCCTTTGTCCTTGCTTGAAAGGTAACTGGACTCAAATGTGATACTCAAAAGAGTTTCTTCCAGAGGGGGAAGCATATTCTAGAAAATCACCTTGCACCTTATTTGTTGTGGATTTTTGCTCTTTGCTCCACACACCCCCCCCCCCCCGCCCATCTTGTGGTAGCAGTGTCCTTGCTTTCTTTTAGGAAGCTACCCCGTGCTTTATCCCTGACGTTTTGGTGGGACTCCCAACCAAGGCTCCTTCAGGGTGATTAATGAGGATTGAGAAATGTCATTACCCTTATTTCAAAGAACTTCTCATCGTCCTCCATAGGGTGGGCGCTTAGCCACAATTCATAATTTTAATCAGTCCATGCAAATATTTTAGGGATGGGGAACACCAATGGCTGTTAACCTCTTGTGGTAAACTTGAGCAATCTGACATCCTTGAGAATGTATTACTTCACCTACGAGAAGTTGCCAGGTAATTGAACCTAATTCTTATGAGCAACACTTTAAACATTATAATCTTCCATGAGACTTTGAAATATAACAGATTCAACAGAACATAGAGGAAACACATAGAACTTAACTTTGCTTTTATGAGTCAGAATGGCCCTTCTACAAATCAGTCATTGCCATTGTTGTACTGTTATATTATGCAGCAAAGTGTGTGGGCCAGAGAGCTTTGCTTGACATTCTTTGGAATGCTTTTATTTGTGCTTCCAAAACTTCTTTGTCTTTCCAGCAGCAATCGACCTTTCCTGTCACTGAATATTTTTCCATTCTTGTAGGCTTGTGCATGCTGCTGGTTAATCAGGAATGTCTGAGTCAACACACGGGGAGAGGTGATGGTGGTGATGTGGGGAAGGCAGAGCACAGGTGATCACTGAAACACTGGGCCTTAGTGCAGTGACTGCATAAATGAAGGAGAGCCTGGCAGAGAAAGAACAGATCTTCCTGGGGTCCTCAAGTTTCATTATACAAGTTATACAAATTGTGTACGTTTTCATGGGTTAGGTTCTTTATAACATCATTCAGATACTGAACATCGGGAAAAAAAAAAGGCTAGGAGAACTGTCGGGGTGTCACACTGTCCAATTTCTTTGGGAAAATGTATTGAGCCAAAATTCTTACTTTGATTATTTCTTTTAAGAAACAGGTTATTAGTGTTGGGTTTTTAGATTTTTGGTTGGCTTACATCTTCTTGTAAAAGATCTGAACATATTCTAGGAAAAAGAAAGTGTGCAATTGTAGGATGTCTAGAATTAGGGATGCTTACTTGATATTATTATAAAATAAACATTGGATTCTGGCACGCCAAGGCCAGGCTTCCCTGCTGCCCCCTGCGTCCTGGTTTATGTTACTCCTATCTTTTCTAAGGAAGCGACACCCATTATCTCCTTCCCTGCCATTCAAGCTGCTTTTCTTTGACATCAAAGATTCCTCTGTGATTTCCTTTCCTGGCTCCGCTGCTAACAGTGGAATATGTAGACTCAGCAGCAGTGAAATCTAAAGTCATTAAATATTATAAATTCCCCTTTGGACAAACGCAGTGTGTTTAACAAGCACTGCATTTCCTGTACCTTTATGAAAGAGAGGGAAATTTTAAACATGACAAACTTCAAAGTAATTAGGTCATCCAATCATAATCCAAATGTTTACATTTGCATGATTACAGCAGCAGAAAGGAAAGATCCAGGTAACGTTTTGAAGTGAAATTGAACAAATGGCATGTCATGTCAAAAATAAATACTCTAAGTCACTATTGTGTTATCAGACTAATTCTACTAACTACAACCTCAGTTAGATAAACAGAGATGGAAGCCTTCCACGTGTAGGTATTTGGAATATGTCCAACCACTTCTGTGGTGTCCATTGGATAGTTGCAGATGGGCTTTCAGACTTCGGAAAACACGCCATCTGTTGTGGCATGGCCTAAATACTCTTCTGGGTCAGCTCCTACTGAGCCTGATCATATTGACTTAATCATCGGCAGGGTCTGCTCTATCCAGACTTTCTTTTACAGACATATCCCAAAGTGGTTCTTTAATTGGAAAAGTAGAAATAAAGACCGTAATTAAAAGAAACTCAATTGATCCATAGATGACAATGTACGTGGAGTGATTTAATGAACCATCAACTTCTAAATAGAGATTCTGGGTGGGATTCCTTCTGGGACCGCTGGAAATGTCTAGCCCACCTTGGATCAAAGACTGGGGATTCTTCTTCTTGTTCCGGTTTCATTACTGAGACCAGCCGAACATGGGTAATGGGCTGGTCCAAAGGGCTCTATGTACATTACCTCACTCCCTTCTTAATCCAGGTCAGGGCTTTGTGTTCTTATACTCCAAGGCCCCCTCCGATGCTTGGACTGTCCCCGGATCGCAATTATAAACAAACTTGTAGAACTAGCGGATTAACGCCTCTTTCCCCCAGTAGATAAAGAGCTCCATGCAGGCACAGCTTTCTATATGAAATTAGCAACTGAACATGAGTAGGCATGCCTGATATTCTCCAATTCTTTAATTGGAAAAATAGAAATAAGGACACTAATTGGAAGCCACTAAAATTGTGCTACGGATGAACATGTAGACAGAGAGATGCATCGGACAAGCAGTTTAGCGGTGACTGGCGGCACCAAGCCTAGTACACAGATGACATTCTTGCTTGGAACTGGGAGCCAGGCACCGTGCTTGGTACCTGTAAGACGCTCACTCACTCACTCATGCCTATGAATGAGTGAATGCCAATATACAACGCTACAGAGAATTAGGAGTTATTGTTCCAACTGTGTTTACGAGGAGACCTAGGGCTGAAGAGGATAGGATCTGTGATCGGGAGAGGATCTGGCACCAAAGCCGAGGCTGGAGGGCTGCAGAGTCCCATGGACTTGGGTGGTGTTTCCAGCTACCTCCTCTGGTCTGACCCGTGTTGTCTACTTCTTGGGCCTGGAGTCACAACTGCTGACTCAGGAACTCAATATGGTTAAAGCTGCGTTAAAGCAGCATCTCTCAAGCAAGGCAGCATTCTGTGGATAGCCCTCGAGTGGGCTTTCCATAACGAATGGGTGAACTCGAGAAAAAATGTTTCACTACATCATCCTTCAATGTAAATGAGAGAAATGTTACTGGGAAATAGAACTAAAACCATGTAACTGGAGAAAGAAGCTAGTTTTGCTCATGGATATTACTGCCTAGGTTGGGAATACATTGTTCAAATTTTCAAATGAGTCAAGCTGGAGGGAAAACACTAAGTAATTAGTGATAGCTGCTTTCTTAGACAAGGAAGACCACACAAAGTGTTAGAAACACTGCCTAATGTTACATAAGGTTCACCCTACAAGCAAAACATTCTTTTTGATCTGTTCCTCCCTCTTCTCAAGACTTCACCTACCCTTCTTCAGGCCACATTGAAAGTCTTCTCATTCAGAGCGGGACACCCCTTTTGGAGCAGGAAAAAACACCATTTTAACTGTACGACAATAGGAAGGCTTATTTTTCTGTTCCATGGCGAAACCCCAGACTTGTCAGGGGAAGGGTTTGCTTTGAGAGGTGCCATTTGCAAAACAGTCCCCCAAACAAAACAACTTTCTGCTGTCATCTTTGCTTTCTTTGCTCAAAATTCCTGCTGCTTTGAAATGGGAGGAAAAAAGGGAATTTCTTGCCCCAGAGTGGGGAGGTGCTATTCCTGTTTGTAGCGGAGTTGCGAGCCAGGTCTGGGAAGGGGCTCTTCACATTATTATTAAAAATTAATAACTGTCTTAAGGGCAGGGACCATGTCTTATGAATATTGAAACCCTTTCCCTCAAGATATATGCAAATCATATACTTTAGTACTCAAGAATGCTAACTGAATGAGAAATGAGAGAACAATTCTTCTACTATTCCCCCCCAAAGTAGCGAAATACCAATAAAACTCATGCTTTTAGGGCACCTGGGTGGCTCAGCGCGTTAAGCCTTTGCCTTCAGCTGAGGTCATGATCTCAGAGTCCTGGGATCGAGCCCTGCATTGGGCTCTCTGCTCAGCAGGGACCCTGCTTCCTCCTCTCCATCTGCCTGTCTCTCTGCCTACTTGTGATCTCTGTCTGTCAAATAAATAAATAAAATCTTAAAAAAATAAAACTCATGCTTTTACAGTAATGACATATTCTTTAATGACTTGAAAGCAGAGCAGATCTTCATCCAAAGACAATAGGAGCCTGCTTCTATGAACTTTCACGCTGGAATGTAAAATTTGGAAAATCAAGTGATATGAAATGATTTCTTATGTATGAAGCACATACTCAAGAAACACTTATTATTTTTGCTGAGCTGAATAGTGTCCCCTCAAAATCCAGGTCTATGAAAGATGTGAGAACGTGACTGTGTTTAGAGATAGGGTGGTTGCTGAGGTCATCAAGCTGAGACGAGGTCATCCCAGAGGAGGGAGCATCCTAAATCCACTGGGACTGATGCTCTTATTGAGAAGAGGGACATTCGGCACAAAGACATAGACAGGGAAACTATATGGCAACAGAGGCAGAGATCGGAGTCTCACGTCCAGAAGCCAAGGAGCCCCAAGCATTGCTACCAAACACCAAGCTACTTGGTTAGGGAGCTTAAAAAATAATTTTTGTGGAAATTTCCTAGAAGTCTGCAAGTTCTCCATGAGCATTTTACAGTTTTGCTTTCCATATTAACGATACTTTATAAAAATGACCACAGACATGGCATGTTCCAGAAAACCCCCTTTTCCATGTTATTTCGAGGCCCGCATTGACATTTATCCCTCCTTTCGTGCCTTGTCGTCTCATAAAATAAGCTGATGTCTCCTGGCAGCATCCAATGTTTGTCATGGTCATAAGCTGGAGTCTTTTAAGAGGCAAAACTTCTCTGTACACACAACCACTCTCATGGATGAAGACTTCACTTTCCTGCTCTTGAACGAGTGAAAGCTTTGATGTGACATAACTTAAAAGAACTAGGGTGGCCGAGTGAGACTCTGATTGTGCGGGTATGGACGGGCAGATGCATAGTTGATCTGAAGGTGATCCTACTGCACCAACCCTACATCAAGTACTATCTTCACTGACAGCACCGAGGTTTGCAAAAGTGGCTGGGAAATTTGGAGCTCCCCTTGCCTCTTGGGTGGAGACGGCAGGCAGGACCTGAGCCATGGCTGTCACCGCACTCGCTCACAGGGCTGTGCCTGTCATATTGCACGCATCTGCCTGAAGCACCCCCTGCATGCAGCAGGTGGCGGGAGGAGGGGAAACCTTGCTGCAGAGGGACCACGAGTGAGTCGTCATTAAACAACGTTAAATAGCAAAATTGAACTGAGTGCATTTTAAAGATCATATTGGCCTTGCTTGACAATTCTGAATTGGGCAGCAGCCCATCCAGCCAATAGAAAGAAGCTCGGGAGAAGCGTACAAAGTGACTTGTAGAGGCGCAAGGGGGTGGGATGAGGAAGTTGCTAGCTAGTGAAGAATGGATTGTGTGTGGCAAGGTCACCTTCCCCAAGGGGACAGCAGAGGTCCCTCCGGTGGGCTTCATCACTAGTGCTGACTTGGTAATTCCAGATGGACTGGTTTAAGATTCCACTCCTGAGAGAGGCTGAACCTGTATTTGGGTCAGGTTTTAAGTCTTGGTTCAGGGATGTGAGCTTAGCCTAGGTGACTCCATCTGGAGGCTGTCGTGAGTGTCTTTCTGTCTTTTTTTTAACAATGGCATACAAACACACACACACATGTTTATATATATATTTATTATTGCATTTTGGAATACACTTTTAAAATGATTGGCCTGTCAACATAATGGATTGGCAGTTAAAAATAACTAGGAAAAATACATTTTAAAAAGTGTAAATTACACCAATGATAACACGCTGGTGATTCAAACAGGGGTCCATCAAGCTGGGCAATAAAACAGACTCCAGCCAATAATATGCAAATGTGAAGCCACCAGCACATTTTTCTACTATTAAACCCGGAACTAGCAATTCCATTTGAGCAAAATAACGCAATCAGTCATATCTAATGATACCATTGATTTGAATTTGGGTCCTTTGAAAGCATTGTTTTCCGTGTGTCCTCCATAAGTGACAGTTGCCAGTGAAGAAGGGGCACTAACTCAATTTATGTTTGTACATATTTAAGAGACGGTATAAGAGAATTCGTCCACCAGAGGAATCTATGAGACTTATTTCCCTTTTAAAGGAAATAACACAAATTTGAGTAGGATAGCCTGTGATCGCGTTGTCGTCTTTTCTGCATTTTATTTTCAAATTTTGAAAATGACATTTGCAGTGTTGTCCTGCGATTATAAAGGAAACACAATGTCATTGTTACCTACGGAGAAGCTAAAGGAAAATGAGAATCACTTGTAAGTCTCCTTCCCATACCATTTAATACCTATTCTTTAGGGGGGTTTCTATGAATATTTACTTTAATAAAGCAAAACTGACATGAAACCATAAAATTTATTTTACTGGTCGCTTTTATCACTGAGGAGATGCTCATGACTGTTACAGGATATTAAAGTAAGATTTTTCTAATTCAGAGTTTTTAGCAGAAATGGACCCAACCATGCCAAGAATCAATTTCCTAAAACAAGGAGGGGAGAGGCCACTGCAGCGGGACTTGTGAGTTAATGAAGCAATTTTTGTCAGCATTATCTTTTGCCTCAAATCTATGGGAATCAAGACCAGTTAGAGGCAGGGGAGGGTGAGCTGGGTTCTCCTGCGGGGACCTGGTGCCACGCTGAGTGTCTCCAACTCCTATGAGGGACAGGTGGGCCTTCTTCTCACATACCTGGAGCCAGGTGAGCGGGGGCTTCAAGGGGAAGCTTGACCCCTTTACTCTGGAACTTGGGGAGCACGGTGTCTGACTCACACAGGTGACTTCTCAAGGCCTGGAGGCCAAGGTGAGCGTGGCTGGGACCTTACCAGGGCATGGAAGGTGTCTGGCCGCTCAACATACACATACCATGGAGTTGATAAAGAGGGAAGAAGGAAAATTAGTAAGGGAGGCGACAAGGGTGAGGTTTCCCATGAAGGAAGGTCCAATAAGCTCCCTTTCCTCGGAGGCCATCAACAGAACATTTATTGATCCGGGGAAACACCTGCCATGGGCTCTAAGTGGTAAATGACGGACAAACTTTGGTCTGGTTTGTGGGATTAGCTTCAAATGTAAGAAACCTCAAAATGGGCCAGTCTTCTTGTTAAACAATACTGAACAAGCAGATACCAGAGACTTTTCTGCAACCATCTATTGCCTCCAGATGAATTCTCTTCAGGTCTGGCCCCAGGGTCCTTTCCTCTTCATTAACACAAGTGCCTACACAATGCTATTTAAATTTCAAAAGTCTCACCTCATCCTCATTGGAGGCATGGAAATAAAATTCAACTTGTCGATGCTTCTGAATATCCCTTTGCATTTTTTTCTACCCATCTATGTATATTCCGAGGACTGTTTTTTCTTTTTCTTGTCTGAAAATAGGACAGGAGCATGTAACTGCAAACATACAAAAGATGCAGGTGGCAGTTTTCATAATGTTATGTGTTCTGTGGGGGGATTAATCAGGGGAGCAGCTTTGGAAGCTGGCGTGTCTTATTCTTCACCTGATCAAACACTGAGGTTTTGGAAGCTGGGCACTGCTGTTAGCGGCCAATGGCAAAGCCGTAGCGGCCAGCCCACTGAGTCAGCCCACATTCTCACTCTAGCCGGCACAGTCCCCTCTTGCGTCCCTGAGAGCTCCTGACGCAGCAGCTGGCCAGTGCTCTGTGCTCAGTCAAGTGATTTTTTAAAGGCGTGATTAAAAATGTACACAGTGTTCAGGCATTTCCAAAGGTATGAGCCATCCCAGGAAGGGACTTCCACTTTCCTGCAGGTCTGCCTTTTTGTTTTGTTTTGTCTTTTCAATTAACAAAGAATCAAGGGAGTTACTGAACTAAGAATTAAGTCAAAGATTAGAATTTCAAGAGTCTGACAGCCCTAGATGAATTGATGAATCCTCTGTCCTGTCTGGGGCTGAGAGATGATTCTGATTCCTTGCTTGGAGCTCTGTTCTCAGATTTCTCAAGAATTCATAGAGGAGGAGGTCCACGGGGTCCCCAGGAACAAGGAGAAGGGACTCCATGCCTCAGGTGAGCCCCCTTGGGTTGATGTCCACAGAGGCTATGTGAACCAGCTTTGTAAGTATAAGGAAACTTTGATGCTACCAAGGGAATGGTGAGGAGGTCTTGTCTTGTCTGCTTCCTGAGAGGCTCCAGAACCAGGTCTATGACAAGACCCATAGATGTCTAGATGCTGGTTCCATTGCCTTTACCAGCTGTGTGACTCTGGGTAAATGATTTATGCTCCCCACTCAGTCTCCTCTTCTATAGGATGGGGACAACAATGCCAACTCAGAAGCTTGCCTTGCTGATCAAATGCAGAGCAGTCTCTGGCCCAAGGCAAGTCCTTAAAGGGACAGAGAGGTTGCTGCTGAGGGTCACCATGGTGTACATAGACCATCAAAGACAAATAATAAGGGAAATTCCAGCAGAGGAAAGCCCCAAAGGTTTTCAATCATCCTAGGTAAAACAAATCCTATGGATTGCTTATGGAAAACTAAAGGCTAAGGAGCCATCCTGTGCTTCACTTTTCCTGGACTGGATTCTTATGTCGAATTTTACTATAAATTACTCATTCTGTGATGACACGGGCCATTGCCCAATGCCACATGACACCTTTATCCATCGCTAGTAACAGCGGATCTTAGTCTTTAACCTTAAAAGTTAGCTTAACCTGGTGAGAAAGAAAGAGACACTGCTGGGGGATAATAGTGAAAAAAGGAAATAACAGTGATAACAGCGATAGTGAAAAAAGGAAAAAACAAAGTAGCAATGAGAAGAAAGATCATGTAAAAGGAGGGGAAAGCTTGCCCAGTTGGAAAACACGGATATAAAGCCTTACAAGTGACCCGAGAGGCACGGGTCTCAGAATCTCATTACTCAAGAGATTACTGAAAATTTATTAACAGAAATAGTGGAGCAAGCCAGTGCAGTTAGAGGGAAAACAAATTTACCGTATTCCAAGTACATCAAGACTGTAAATGAGCAATGCTTCGATTTGGATGGGACGCAAGTTCATTAGCTTTAAATGACCTTGGCAAACATTAAAAATCACCATCCACTTTGAATAATTATTAAACGCCTAATTGCACAGGGTGCTGGATTCCCGATTTAAATAGGTCTAATTAGCAAATGAAGAGGAGCTGCCCACAGGAAAGGCTTGGAATCTCCAGCGGGCATAGAGCTGTGGGCAGCAAAGGAGGGCGGGAGTGTGGGGAACAAATGGAAATATGCTTGGAGAGCAGAGTGGAAGCTGGACTGTGGGTCTCTGTGGAGTCTGTTTACCCTTGCTTGCTCTCAGCTGGGTTGCAGTTCCGGGCCTTGCCTTCTTTTTTAGTGTTCTGTAATTTAAAAGAACAAAGGAAAGATCAAGGCTAGAGATTGTTAGAAGTTTACTCTCTCTCTGGGTGATCAATGGCCTTTATTTTCCTTATTTAACGGTGTCACCCAAGGACCATGTCTTTTGACTCTCCTAAGAAATAATCCTTACCTTAGAATCTAATTCTGTTTTAGATTCCTCTTATGATAACTATAATGTTGCCATGATTTCTTTCTCCCCCTCCCCCTCTCCCTCCTCCTCCTCTTCCTCCTCCTCCTCCTCTTCTTCTTTTTCTTCTTCTCCTTCTCCTTCTTCACCATGATTTATTTCTCATTAAACAGGACTACCTTACAAAATGGAGTTAGTTTGAGATATTGGAACATTTTCTTTCTTTCTTTCTTTTAAGATTTTATTTATTTATTTGACAGACAGAGATCACAAGTAGGCAAAGAGGCAGGCAGAGAGAGAGGAGGAAGCAGGCTCCCTGCTGAGCAGAGAGCCTGATGTGGGGCTTGATCCCAGGACCCCGAGATCATGACCTGAGCTGAAGGCAGAGGCTTAACCCATTGAGTCACCCAGGCACCCCTGGAACATTTTCTTGAAGAAAATTTCCATCTGTAAACATCACTGGATAAGGCAAGCCATTTCAAAAGTGGGTCTGAGGACTGTCATAGGTTTTCTGTACACATTTTCAGCAGAAGGACATTTCTACTATGACAACCTGGGGACATTTTCCTTCCTTTATTTATTCCACAAATGTTTACTGCACACCCATCATGTCTCAGTGCTATGCTGGGAACTGAGCAGAGAGTATATAATACAGACAAGAATGTAGTAATGGTCCTGAGAGAGTCTCCTTCATGAGGCAAAGAGGGATGTCTTCCTTGAGGATTGGAAATCTGGATCGGGCTTGCAGAAACAAGGTCCTATCCTGGTGGCCACAGTAGAGATGGGTGAGATTTTGGATAGAGGGAACAGCAGCACCCAGTGGGCACAGTGACTTGACCTGCGTAGGGGGCGCCCCATTGTTGGCATGTCAGGTGACAGGGTGGGGCCCTGGGATGGACCTGGTGGGATGGGGGTGGGCAGGTCAGGTCCCTAAAGGAGCTGTCACGGGAGTGTGCGGGCAATGAGGAGTCAGGGAAGTATGTCAAGCAGAGGAGATTCGCAGTCTGGTGTTGTGAGGGGAATGGGAACAGAGAAAGCAGCATCTCGGACCCTTGGGACAGGTTCCTAATTGCAATAGTAGTTCGGGCAGTAAGGTGGAGTTGCTGGGTTAAGGCAGTCAGGGGAGTGGCGGGAAGGACAGTCTTGCAAGACGTTCACGGGGGAAAGTCTTCAGACATGGCTCCCCTTGTGAGCCCTCGGTTTCTAGATGCAGAAACACGGGAGAAGTTGGTGCCTTCAGTCAAGACAGCAGTCAGTGTAGATGGGACTGGCCATAATTTAAATCTGTCCATTTTGAGATCCAGAGTCCTGTGGGGCATGGAGCTGGCAGCTGATGAAGGCAGGTTCTCGGAGCAGAGGAAGAGTTTGGGTCCTCAGAATGCAGGCGGCAGTTAAGCCCTGGGGGCCGTGTAGAGAGTATCCACAGGAAAGAGTGGTGGCCCCCACGTGACAGATAGAGACAGTGGTGGTTACTCGCTTGCTCAGGTCATTTGAGTAACGTGATGGGGTGAGGTTTCGGTCCCCGGGTCACCTGATCCCCTCACCTATGTTGATCTTGCATAGTCCTGCCTGCCGACGCCGGGGGACTTATATCATTGCTTCAGTTCCTCAAAAGAGCTACATTTGTGGGATTTAGTTTGTTCTCAGAAGAAGCATTTTCAAACTAACCACGGCAGATGTGGCCTTTTCATCACACACAAAGTGAATGTACTTTTGACTCAGGGAAAGCAGTTTAGGTACTATGGGAGATTTAGACTACAGCAATGGATTTCAAGCTTCTTCCTTAACAGCAGATAGAACTTTTGTATACATTTGAATAAATGGATAATGAATGAATTTGCTCTACAGATGGAAGTGGATTGTTTTTTGTTTTTTGTTGTTGTTGTTGTTTTTTTGATTGAAGGTGGGGATGGGCTCAAATTTCTACTAAGGTAATGATCGGCAACCAACCCTGCATTTCCTGGCAAAGAAGCCCCTGGGACAAATGACCCTCTAACTGGGTTTTCCAGGGTTACAAAAGGCTGAAAGCAAGGCTGTGGATGGCCATCAGAGGGACACACAAATACCAAATTGCTGAGGTCTGTAAGACACACACGTAGGCACACATGTCTTGATGTTCCTGGGTTCTTGATGTTCCTTGGATATCAAGGGTAATTGCTAATTTAACAATGGTCTTAGATTGAGTTGATATAAAATGTCAGTGGCTGGCCCCTTCTTTTGGATGTGCTCAATCTTGTCCCACTTACACAGACATGGCCAAAATGAGGCCCTAAAATCACATCCACCTGTTACTCCTCTTCTTGCCTAACTGCATTAAGACTTGCTACATCTGTAATGTCTGGGTGTGCTGGGATCGACCTCAGAGTCCTTAACCTCGCATCAATAGGAAGGCAGCTCTATTCAGAGGCCAACACAGGGAGTCAGAAGCAGATAGGGAAGTCCCTGTGAATGATGGTCGTGCACACGGAAGCCAGTATTCCACCGAGAGAGGCTCTGTGGTTAGTTAAAAGCGAGCAGCAAAGTGTGTGATGCGGTGCTGATTATTTTTGCCCCAGGGACATATTGCAAAGTGGGTGCAGACAGGGGGTGTGCTGTGGTCCTGCTCCTGGAGTACCAGTGGAGGGCGGATGGAAGAACCAGGAGAGTTGAGTGTCAGACAAGAAACTTGAATAAAGAGAATTCCGAGGTCATGGCTTGCTACGAACATCACGTCTCCCATCGGCTATCCACTGAACTTCTCCCTCATGGGTCTCCATGAGCTTCTGACGATGAACAACTCACTTTGAATAACTGAGTCCCCCCCAAATTCCAGATTACGGGGCAATTGTTCTCACTCTTCCCGAGTACAAAGAGCCCTGTGAAGGCTGGCAGTGCAGGCACCTTGCTCACAATGATGGTCCAGGTTGTAGAGACTGATTGGAAAACACTCATGTGAAAATACCCACAGGAGGTCATTGCTGGTTGATCTCAAAGCACAGGGGTCATTTTCCAAAGACACTCAAGCTTTGGTGCACGAGACTTGTCTTTAGTGGGCACATGGAACCTGGTGGCCAGAGTGACTGCCAAGGCCCCTCCAAGTAGGACAGAGCTCTGAGGTGCCCTAGGGCTCTGCTCCCCATGCTTTGGGGGACCACAGCTCTAAGAAACAAATCCCATGGTGTTTGGTTTCAGAGACAGTTTCCCATAAAGAAATAGAACTTAATCTTCTGACGTGATCATCCCCTTTCATCTGTCACAATCACAATATGTTCAAAGAAGAAAACCCTGCTCCCAATGTTGTCTATTTGATCAATACGGTACGGTTACAATATGTCACCGCTGACAGTGGCAATGACACAGTAGGCATGCCACATCAGAGGCGTGAGAAAGCTGATGCATTTTAAGCCTATAGCAGTTTATTTTTTTTAAGATTTTATTTATTTATTTGACAGACAGAGATCACAAGTAGGCAGAGAGGCAGGCAGAGAGAGAGAGGGGGAAGCAGGCTCCCTGCTGAGCAGAGAGCCTGATGCGGGACTCGATCCCAGAACCCTGGGATCATGACCTGAGCCAAAGGCAGAGGCTTAACCCATGGAGCCACCCAGGCGCCCCCCCTATCGCAGTTTATTAAGAACAAAACTTTTCTTTCTTGTTCTGGGCTTTGATGAGAGCCCTAGCCAGGGTGTTGTTGACTCAGGGTTTTATGGAGGCATTTCAGAGAGGAAATAACAAAGTAGAGATCCGGGGGCCTGTGTCAAATGATCTGAATCCATATAGATACAAATCTTAAAAAGGAGGGAGGCCCAGTCAACAAAGCACCCCCTCCCCCCCGCCCAGCACGGGTTTTGCCAGGAGCCTAATGCAGGCCCCTTGTTGTTGGCACCAGTGGGAAAAAACTCAACACAGGCACATTAGCAACCAATCGAGGGGATCCACACGTTCTGATGGGTAGGTGGAGAAGGACTGATATGAGCTTTTGCTCACTCAGCAAAGATTTAGGGGTCCAGCCAGGGGCACAACCACAGTCTGTGTTCTAGTGAGGTGTGAGGGGAGGGAATGATACACAATTAAACCAGCAAGTTTATAGGATGCCATCTGGTGCTCAGAGCCAAGGAAAGATGAAACAGAGGAAAGAGGGGGTTACTTAGCCCAGGGTGGACCACAGAGGCCTCCTGAGAAGCGATACAGGAACAGAAATCTGTGGGAAGTACATCCATGCAGCTCAGTGAGGAATGGGTGTTTCAGGAAGAGGGTGCATCACATGCAAAGGCCCTGAGGTGGGAGCAAGGAGGCCAGCATGATGGGGGAGAGCTGGGGGCAGGGGTGTTAGAAGATGGGATCAGGGTTTCACATGGCATGACCAAAGGTCTGAAGGCCACGGTGAGGAGTGCTCTGAGGACGACGGGGAGTGAGGGGAAGCTTTTGAGCAGAGGAAAGACACCATCGGACGGGGATTTTAGCTGCCCCGCTCTGCTCTGGGAGGCAGCCAGGGCGTGTTTGTGGAATGAACAGTGCCTTCGACTTCATCCCAGATGCACATCAGACTGTCCCTGTGTGGATCACGGACACACCTCAGGCTGCTTCTATATCCTCTTTCTTGTCCTGAACCCCCTCCTCAGGGGGCCAGGCACACAGCAAGAGCTGTTTGATCGCTACTGGTGCTGCCTTTGGACCTGAACCCAGGGCCCAGCATGCCCAATGTTACACCCCAAGTGTGCACTCACAGTGAGGTCTTGCTTTCTCAGGCTTGGAGGCCGTTCCTCCCCATGGCTGGCATGTCCCCCTTCTCCTGGGCACTCTGAGATATCTGATGAAACCTTTGGAAATGGGTTATGGATGTCCATACCTGCTTCCTGACCCATGAGAGAGAGTTCACCTGCTAACGACAGGCTTCAGTCCCTCACGTGCAACAGCTCTGCTCCAGCTCCCCGCATCTGCCCCAGCCCTTAGCTCCTCTAAGTCCTCTCGGGTCCTCTGTCCCCCCACCCTCCACCGCTCCCAGTCACCCCAGGCTGCCAGAGGACTATCCCCTTAACCATTGGGTTCCACAGGATTGAATTGCTTTATGCCAAAGGCCACGGTAAAACTTCCACTATGAGGAGCAAAGACAGTTGATTTTCAGAGTAAGTAACAGTTTTTGCAATGTTTTGGAGCAGAGGGTACTTCCCTTTCCAGAGGTAATTTCATAAAAGGACTCATTAGCCATGCAAGGACATGTCCTCAAACACAGGCCTTGGTAAGATAACTGTGGTTCTGAGTTTTGAAGCAGTAAATACCTTTTTGTCACGTTGGAGAACTACGAAGTGGTCAAACTGGGAGCCTGGGCCACGTGGGCACCTGTCCACACAGTCTGCAGTTACCCACCCTTGACCATGGCTTAGGAAGCCAGAGGTATGGGGCCTGGTGCCTCGTGTGTCCTGCAGCTCACAGTGTTTGTGGGGAGAAGCCCAATGACATGGAACCAGGGCTCTAACTGGTGTTTCAACAATGTGCTATGGTGGCACAGAACAGGGTGACTGAGCCCTGGAAGGGAGGGGAGGGAGGGGCCCAACCCCAGAGAGGCCAGAGGGGGAGGAGGGGGAGGGGTGTGAGGAAGGGAGAGGTGAAACCGGTGTTAGAAGCTGCTCCCCAGGGGGCAGGAAGGCAGGATGGTCACTCCCTAACCTAACTGGTTCCCAAGTTTGTCGGGAGAGCCACGTCTTAATTTGAGGTCCAGGGAGTACTTGAGTGTCGGGATATGCCAGAAATTACGTCTGAAAGTTTCCACGCATGTGCATTTTTCCTGGGGAAGGTTCCACGCTCTCATTTGGAAGGAGACCGTGTCCCTACAAGGTCCTGAACGATGCATCTGCTTGGGGCCAGCTCCCCTGATTCCCGCTTGTGACGGGCCTCTGGTTACTGGCCTCCCAGGCCCGCATCACGCTGAGGGCCCTTGGGTCTCTGGGCTGCAGCCTCAAGGTCTTGCTTACGGTCCCCTGGGCTTCTCAGCTGGGCTGGGACCCCGGGGCTGGGTCAGTGGGGTGGAGGGGGATGAAATGAGCTTGTCTGATGGCCGACTCTGCCCTCCGTTTTCCTCCAATTTCCACGAGGATGTTTCTGTGCCGATGTATATGACAAAGGTACGGAGACCCAGGGGGAAAGGGTGTTCTTGTTCGACGTGTGGCCTGTGTGGCCCTGAATCTTTTGCACCTGCAGATGGAGAGAGGAGACAAGGGGGATGGACCAGGGAACTAGAGGGCTTCCATGACCCGGGAGAAAGTCAGAGCCGGTGGTGATCACAGGAGCCAGCGCCCGGGGGCGGCCTGCGTGCCTGGAGCAGGAATGCACCTGGGGCTCAAGCCAGGGCTGGGATCCAAAGGAAGGATCTGGCTTGGCTTCTGCCCTCACTGCGAACCTTGGGCAAATACTTCATGTATTTGGACATCTGCTTTCTTGATTGGACTTGGGGAGGTTAAATTCTTCACAAACCTATTTGTCCAAACAGCTCCCGGGTTTGTCCCCAAACTGGCACAGACGAGACTCTTGGAAAATGTTAGTCGAAGTGCACTGAATAGTTTCCTGGATGCTGTTTCCACCTCTGCAGAGTGTCCTGTGTGGCCAGTGAGGGAATTTTAATGAGCTCCGCAGATGCCCTGTGGGCACAAACATACAGCCCCAGGCCCCCCTCCTAACCCAGAAGGGCATCTGGCTCAGCCAGAAAGTCAGCCTTTGCTTTGAACCTGTTTCTTCTGGCAGTCTTTGGGGAGTGACTCCCTCCTTTCCTCCTACTACCCCTCCCTCCCTCCCTTCCTTTGCAATAATGGAAGAGCTGGAAAATATTTATTTTGGAAAATAGAAGCCCAAAAAACCCATAATAAAGTTCAATGGCCGCATCTCAAGAGACAGTAAAAGGAAATTGACCTTGAGGATGCGTAGGCAATCACCTTTGAACTTCTGCATGAAAGAGGACTGCGCATGATAAACCCAGCAATCTCGATGCTCATTTTCAAACATGAACCTTTCCTGTGGGAAGGGTAACCTGTCTGTCCCTATGGAGTCTGCCACCAAGGGCTCTGTCTCAAGTCCACTGGCACTCACTTCAGCCTCAACCTTCCCAGTGAAGAGCCCAGTGCCTCAGCAGATGCTGGCAATCCAGTGAGGTTGGGACGTGGAGAGAATTCAGCAAAGATGCAGTCTGTGCAAAGTGAGAGACGCGTTGTAGTCATTAATAGTGACCTATTTTTACATCATTTGAGCTGCTGGTGACTTCCTTCAAGTCACCCTCTGGCCACCGGGTGAACTCAGCTGCCCTGGCTGGCGGTCCCTTCCTTGCTCATGGCTTCCTGAGGATCTCGCCCTTACAAAGCTGGTGCTCAGTTGGGAGAGTTGCCTTTCCCAGGACTGAGGGTCTGTCCTGGGTCCAGTGGGCAACTACACCTGCCTCATCTTGCTAACCCTCCCTTGGTACACCTGTCGTGGCACACGTGGAGAGCATGGGGCCACGGGCAAGGCAGTGGCTAGGGTTGGAGGGGCTCTTCTCCGGAGCCCCAGAATCCCCTCTTATATGTACCCCTGTCACAAGAAGAGGCATTGTGCCAAAGCTCTACCGCTGGGTTTTTCTTCTTCTGCTCATGGTCTTCCAGGCAGTCCTGTGCACTCCGTGAGTCTAGCTTTTGTCCCTAGAATGCTCTGAATTCCAGCTCCTGACAGACCTGTGGCTCCACTGAGTGCCTGGCACAGAGCAGACTCTCGACCCATCTTGCTGGAAGGAACGGGTTCCCTGGGCTTGCAGACCTTCCATTTCCAGGCTCCCGTTGGGTCAGTGCTCCTGAGCTCACCCAGGTGCCTCTGTCCCCTCCTTTCTGCTCAAGCCTGATATCTCCCACCAGGTGAGCCCCTCTCCCAATCCAGCCCTGGGGTGAGGTTATCCTTCAGACCTCCTCCCTGCTGCTGCCTGGGTTCTCTTCGCCCTCCGCCGTCTGTCCCAGATGCTCAGTCCTTCTGACGTCCGTGACCCAGCCAACCCTCTTCCTGAGGGGCCTGCCTGTGACTGCCTAGTCCCTTAACATACCCTCTCCTCTCTCAGCCTCCATGAATGCCCCCTGCATGCCCCCTCCCCCTACTTCCTTCTCCACAAGTTAAAGGACTAACGCTTCTCCATCTGCTCTTCCTTCCTCCTTCCCTCCAGCACAGGAGGACAGTGGTTGTCTTCAGTGTACGGAGTGTGTGTGTATGGCGGGCGGTGGCGGGGGTCTGGGCTCCTGCTTCCTTCCTGCCCCCTCCCACCCCCTCCTCCCTGTGTCTTTGCTTCCTCACTGCTTCTTCCCCTTCAACCTGCAAATATGCTCTGTGGTTCCGGACACTGCACACAGTAGCAAGCCTTCCTTGGGCCCCATGGAGCCTTATCTCCTTCCGTTCCTTTCCAATTATTCGATACATGTGGAGTGCTAGAACGCTTCGCTGGTTACCATCATCATCATCCCTGTTATTTTTATGACAAATATTCTTCCAGGTTTCTCCGATTTCACTGCCTCTATACCCCCTGCTCAGAAGCCACAGAAGCTTTGACTCTGTCCCACCCAGAAAAGATTTCTACTAACCCTTCCTATGCAGCACCCCCTCCCAGGAATTTTTGAGGCTCCTTTTCCTTTCCCTGACCTTTAACCTGGGGCATCGTGTGGGGCTCAGTTGTCTGGTCCCATCCCTCTTCTGTCCCTGTCCGTCCCCTGGGGGCGGGGGGTGCTCATATAGCTTCTGGGCTGTGAATGCCTCATATCCAGCCACCGGCATCTCTCCAGCCCTGGTCTCTCCCTTGAATTGCAGACCTGTGGATCCAAGCATGTCCTCTTGGATGTCCAAATCTGAGCTCCTGAATTTTCCACCAAATCTGTTCCGTCAACTTTCTTCAATTTCAGTAAGTTCTTCCAGTTTCCCCCAGAAAAATGTCTAGAAGGTGGGAAGCATTTTTTTCTTTCTCCTCTCCCCTGTGGCTACCACCACTCTGCTGGGAGGCCCTGTCTGCTCTCCCTCCTGGATTCCGGCTGTAGCCTCGTAACCCATCTCCTGCCCCTGGCTTGGCTCCACCAGCCCCAACCTCGGCATCATCACAGTCTTCTGTAGCCTTGTCAGTAAAGCAGCCAGTGATCCTCTTCCAAGTCAGACTCTGCTTCTGATCAGTCCTCTGGGAAAACTCCCTGGGGCCCATCAGCTCGCTCTGTTCACCCTGTCAAGGCCAGAATCCTCCCTAGGACGCACCAGGGCCCCATGACCCAGTCTTACTCTTTCTGGCCTTCCCCCCTTTCTCCCTGGACTCAAGCCCTGCTTGCCGGGGGTGGGGGGTATTGTGCCCCAAATAGGCCAGCGCACTCCTGCCTCACTCTGTGCATTTCCATTCCTTCTGCCTGGAATGCTGTTTCCTCGGGTGTCTGTGCCCAGCCTCCCCGACCAGCACTCACATGCCCCTTGTCTGGCTGCCCGGAAGAATGCCCCAGTCCCCTTCCCAACAGGGCACACTCCCTTCTTTCCTCTGCTTTTACACTGTTCCTCACCAACACTTAAGTGTTGACATTCTATCTGTTTTGTTATGTACCATGTATACTGTTGGTCTCTCTAATTTCTCCTTGGAATAGAGGCTTCCCGAGGAGGTCTTTTGTCAGTTTTTGTCCCTGGCTCTCAGTACAGGTAGCAGGCACAGTGCTGTTGGCCGCACAGGGGAGCCCAGTGCAGGGACCAGGCTGGGACGGGGTGCACTGGGGGGCTGTGCAGGGAGAGGCAGGGGAGATGTGGAGGGCACCCCGGTCTGCCGAACTTCTCCGGCGTGTCCTATAGGTGAACGTGGAGCTGGTGCTGCCAACTGTCGTGGATGGTGTCTCCCATGCTCCTTGGTGGCCACCGGGGTCTACTCCTTGCTGACTGTCAGATCCTCCCCCTCCTCTCTATTCTCATGGCCACCTGGCATTGGTGCCTCACATCTCATTTGTAACAAATAACTTATGACAGAAGGTTAACATTCTGAAGGAAGCAAAAACAATACTGCTAAGTGAAAAGAAAAAATTGCCATCACCCAGAGTCCTAAAAATGACCATGCACATGGGTATCTGCCCTGCACTAGTCTTCGCTCACATTATGAAACAGTGTGATTGGTCCAGAACCCCGGTCTGGTCCGGGTGGTACATGGAGTTGGGTGACTGTTCACTTCCCACAGTCCTTCCTGGGTTCCGGGTAGATATGTCCATCTGTAGGGTTGGGCAACGTCGGGGGACACTGGGGACACAGGCAGGTCCCTTATTGCAAGAAGGCCCTGGAGCTCAGTGGGAAATGTGGAGCTCTGCCTGGTTGGACCCTCACCACAGAGGTGTAACTGACCTGAGGATGGGTTCGGGGTGGGTATGGGAACCACATGGCACTGGGGAGAAGAGTGACCCCAAGAGATTCACCACAAGTGAGCTTGAAGGTAGGTGGGGCAAGAGTGAGGATGGAGTGGCGTTTTCAGGTCTAGTCTGAGGGCACCCAGGAACCTTCTCTGACCCAGGGTTCGCCTTCCTTGAGGGAAAAGCTCCCCATCCTGAAAAGGCACAAAGAAAGAAAAGGGATTGGTAGGGTCTCTGACTCCCAACCTCTTCTCCCAGAGGAGATCTTCTGGGGGGGAAAGAGCAAACCAAACATAAATTTCTTAATGAATAGAGAGATGTGAGAGAACAAGTGTTGCCAGCAGCTACAGGACCAAGTCCCCTGCTGGAGGCGGCCAAACGTCCAGGGCAGAAGCTTCTGTCCTGGCCACATCCAGGGCAGGCAGGGAAGGTGATGCAGAGGGAGAGTCCTATTCAAGGTGGCTCTGGTCACAGGGGGCAGCCCTCCTCTGCACATGGTGCCCCAAGTGGATGGATGGCCCAGTGGACTTGTTGCTTAGTAGCTAACGTGACCATCTCTAACAGACAGACCACACAGATAGCTCCCCGCCCCTCTGGAAAGAATCCTACTCCACATTCTCTTGTACAAAAGGAATCTTTTCATTTAAAAATAGGTCAAGATTATTTTCTGGTCAATAAACATATACAACTTAATTTGAATTAAAAAGAGAAGATGATCACGTGATCTGTGTGATTTTTGTACCTCGTAGGTCCTTCCTTGCCCTAAGGTTTTATGACCCTTTATGCCAGCTACATGCTGACAATGTAAAGTATTCAATGAATTCATCACCTTATTGAGCCATCAAATATGTCAAAGGAAATTTAGGATGAGTGGCAGGGGAATCTTATGGGAACATGAAATTATTTCCCAAGGAAGTTGTTAAAAATCCATCCTACGAGCCATTTATAAACATGTTATTTATCAACATCTTACAAAAGATGTTACACAACACATTACCAACAGAATTCTTACATTAGCAGGATGGACTGGATGCTTTAATAAGAATTTTTTCATATCTCCTGACGATTTAAATTATAGCACTGTGATTTTTTATAGCTTAAAGAATGTTATTTTCTTGCATTATGAAATGTAACACCCAAATGCAGCAATTGCTTTCAGGAATGAACGGGGAAAGATATTCTAGTTGTCTTTTGTAGCTTTCGATTGGTAAATCAGTGCAGGATAGAATATCTGTATAATTTCAAATGAATATAATTTTTTAAAAGTCAGATTAGTTATGTGAATAAGTCCTTAGATGACATAAAATTGATGTATTAGTGATTAAGATGATGTGTTAATATTAACATGGTTATTAGTATGTATTAATTAAATGACCCAAGGGCAGGTCTTGCTGAGGAGGAAAGGCGTGATAGGAAGGGACTCTGGTTAGAGAAGGTGGCAGGAAAAGGTGAAGCTGGGTGGGGGCAGGGTGGGATGGGGAGCAAGAGGCAGGTGCAGCCTGAGATTGTGAGGGGAAGGATCTGAGGACATTTCACGTGTGAAAGATTAGTGAGTGAAACACTACCCAATGACCCAGTGTGCTGGATCAAGATGGTATCACTGGGGGAAGCTGGCTGAAATCTTTTAAAGTCAAACGTGAAGATCCCAACATGGAAGATAAATTAACTAGAAAAAATATTCATTAATGAGAACTACCTTTATATATGCTAGAATGATACCCCCTTATGTGCTTATGGCATAAATAGTCCCACACGCTTCGGGACATCAAAGTCTGGGAAAACGTGGTGCACGGAGCCAGCCAGATATCAACTACCAAGTTCCTAATTTACAGAACAACCTTAAAGGAGCAGAGAAAATGCTGCAGCAGTGTTTGAAGTGACCACTATAAATTTCTTCAAGCTATGGAAAATACTGGAGTCAAATGTTTACAGTACTGAAGGGCTCGTGTGCAGTGGAAAATAACCTCTAAATTAAGAACATCTGGGAGAAAAATCTCAGAGCCAAGTAATGAAAACAGCAATAAGAATGCAGAGGACATTTGTGAGGAAGGCTAATGAAGAAGTGAAGCTTATTATTTATTTTTTTTTAAGTAATGAGGTTACCTTCCTGTGGTGAGCTTGAGGGAAATGATCTGATTCTGTCTGACTGAGTTTACAACCTGCCAAATGAAAATACTGCTACCTCCCATTTCATGAAATGAAATAATTACTGATGTATAGAACTCATAGATGGCCTTAGATTTTAAAACACCAGAGAAGGAAAACACACACACCCCTTCACACACACACACACACACACACACACACACTCTTATGTATTTGGGACCAATCCGCAGAAGAATGTTTTTTCTGGATTACAGGAAAACCAGAAAGAGAGGCTGAATTTAGACAAGATGAAAAATGTTCGCTTCAGTTGGAGTCCAATTCTGGCCCATTGTGTTACTAATTGTTGACTTGGGTGAGTTATTTAGACCTCTTCCCTCTTCAGTCTGCACATCTTTATTTTTAAAAAATATTTTATTTATTAATTTGAGAGAGAGAGAGTATGAGTGGGGGGCAGAGAGAGAAGCAGACTCCACACTGAACACAGAGCCTGATGCAGGGCTCAATCCCAGGACCCTGAGATTATGACCTGTTCCAAAGTCAGCCAGGACCCTGAGATTATGACCTGTTCCAAAGTCAGATGCTTAACCCACTGAGCCAGTCAGGCGCCTCAGTTTGCACTGGGAGAGCATCTTGAAATGATGCTCTCACAAGGGTTAACTGAGATAATGCAGACTAAGCATAGAGACTTGAATCTGGCACAGAGAGAGCCTGATACCTGGGCTTATCATCACATCATTACACCTTTATTCAAGGAAGCAAGGTGTCAAAAGGAGGCTAAGTTTCCATCAAATAATAGTGTCCAGTGAAAAATATTTATAAATTCTGGAGGGTCTAAATTCTCTTGGATGCATTTTGGATGATGAACCCCATAAAACAACGAGGTATAGTATTTTGCTTCCTTTAATGAGAACAGTTGCGTGTCACACGGGGAGGGAGAATGGGACACATTCAGAGACTCTCGTGCCTAATATTCTGTGAAGGAAAAATTGGTAAAATCCAATATGAATGACCAAGGCTTCTCCCCTCCCAGTTTGCTCCACTCTGATGTTTAGAATAGGACATCACACCAGGGCAGAGTCTCACAATAACCACCTGCATTGATATGGATGGTTTTGAAGTCTTGAATGTTCTTAGATGGGTATTATTTATACCGTGCCTAGTATATCCATGTAGTATTTCTGCCTTGAGAGCCTCCTGTTTCTTAGGTACCCAGAAAGCTTTGAAGTTAGGAAAGTTATGGACTTCAAAAGATTGCTGTTGGTGGAGAGCACAGGAGTCCAGTCGGGAGCCAGATGGGGCCTGAAGAGTCTCGGGATATTCAAATCATAATTTTAGCCCATTTGATGTCTGCCTGCTGTTTAGAGACTGAATAGCAAATTGCCAAGAATTCCTAATCTTAGGCATGGTCTCACGGCCCATGAGGGTACCCTGAGCTGTTAACAATAGCAGTAAAAGCCTGTGAAAAAAAGAAATTTTCAAATTTGTTGCTCGTCAAACAAACAGGCTTAGTTATTGGTATTGCAAATGACACTGGTGGCTAAAAAAATGTCTTTCTTTCTTCTTTTGTATATATGTATGTATCTACTTGATGCTCCTCAAAACTTTTAAGCATTGGATAAGACACCATGTTTGAAAGTGCCTGTTAAAGGGCCTATCACAAAGCTCATGATTTAATAGCTCTTTTTTTTTTTTTTCCTTGCTCTCTTCCCAGAAAGGCAAATGAAGGTCCCAATGGCACCCATTATCTTCTGATGCTGACATGCTGGGATTACTCTCTAGGTTACGTAGACAGTGAGTGTGGTCCCTGCTCTCTTTCTGCCCTGTAGGTAACACAGAGGAAGATGGCTCTGGGTGGAGGCAATCATGGACTTATGACTTAACCCTAGAGGGAGACCAAAATTCCTGAGTTATCAGTGGTTGTCTGTCCCTTCTGGAATCCCTTTGATTCTGAGTCCTGGGACCCACGTCTTGTCACAATCTAGAATAGGGATGGGACACTAAACAGATTGGACCACATGGACCTGGGAATGTAAGCCTGTGTTGAGAAAGATTGCAAAGCTCAGTGGGAAAGGGATCTATGATTAATTAGTGATGCCTGCCACTGGGTGATCAATTAGTGATGTCTGCCACTGCCTCAAGATAAAAGAGGGAAGCACACGCCAGATTGTTAGAATTCCTGTCCATAGGGTAAGGCCCAGCTCAAATACCATCTTCACAAATATTTCCCAAGATTTAGAACTAAAGCATATATGAATTCAAAGATATTGGGATCACCCCTATCATTCTTTGGGTATTTTTAGGCTGTTATTTTATTCTACTGCCGAATACTAAAATTGTGTCTTTTCATTACTGTCAGATTATAAGGCAAACATTTCTTCCAAATCATCTTTATGCAGCCATGAGCCTCCCTTCCTCTCTCCCACTCCTAAGTCCCAGCGCATGCATTCAGGCTTTCTTCTGGTGACTCCTTCAAAGAATGTTCACTGAACATCCAACTTGCCCAGGCCTTGTGCTGATAACTGAGAGCAGTAAGATGCAGTGGAAGACAGGGCTCAGCTCCATGGAACTCATGGCTTTCCACAGGGCAGTTTGGTGCTTAGAAGCTCTGTTGGTGAATCTGAACCATTGTATGCAGGTCCTAAGGCTTGGCGGCTGGTGACTCAGGAAGGGACTGTGACCAACGCTGAGTTTGCATTAGGGACCAATGAGAGGGGCTAGCACTGGGTGTAGACAAGGTCACCAGTGGCAGCTTCATCACATGGGGGACCTGAGAGCGAGATTTAGAGCCAGGGGATAGCAGGAGGCAGAGCTGGAATGCTGGGAGCCCAGGGAATCCCAGTGGCCAGCTTCTAGCAGACATGACTACACTTTCTCCATGCAGTGTTTTCTGGAGTAAACTTAAACGCTGGGTGGCTCTTACCAGGTAAGAAGCTGCTGCAGGTGACCAAATGCTCAAAAGTCAGCCATGAAATGGAAGACCTGCCTCCCTTAGAACTACTGATCGGTGTGGTTCCTCTCATTGAATTCTTCTCCCACTGCACCACTGCATTCTGGGAATTCGTTCTATGTTTTACCTTAACCTCCTTTCTGAGAAAAATTAAAAGAACAAGGCCGGTTTGTTTTATAGGCACTGAGGTCATATTTGAATTTCTAACTTCGTAAATGGTCCCAGCCAGGCCACTGGAAAGAAGCACGCAGTAGACTTGGAACAGGGCTAAACTTTTATAAGATGCCTTTCTCTATCCACGGATCATTAAGGGTTGTAGAGAAGCCAGCACAACATTAGCCAGTCCTTCTGCTAAGATTTAGATGGCTTTCTTCGGAACGCTGTCACCGAGGCATCTTGCCTTAATGGGGAAGGATGTAAAAGTCTCAACAGCAGTGGAAGAGAGGTTTACTGCCGCCCAGTTAGGCAGAGACCCGTCCCCTGGGGCAGACACTGAGTAGAGCACGCCCATCTGCTGCTTCCCGTCTGAGAATGGCCTCAGTTCTGTCACCAGAAAATCAAGAGTTTGATTCCACAAAACCCTCTGCTTTCCTGTCCACTCACTTGGCTAAAAAGAAGGTGCCGTCTGGTCGGGGATGGTTTCTTGCTGTTTGTCTGTGTTGTGGGGTGTCTCCTCGGGGGGCTTCTCAGGGCAGTCACTGCTGTGCCCCAGATGCTCCCACTTGTCACATTGTTTTTAGCCTCAAGAACAGCTCAATACCTCTATGCTCCTGAAGACGGAGGTAGCACAGAAATTTCACATGGGAGGAATCCAGGATTCAGGGTCCTTGGGGTTCCTATCTGTTGTGTAGCCTTCTCTATCTGTTGGGTCCTCTCAATATGGGGCAAACTCTGGGGACACTGTGATGATGGCTCAAAGGCCCCTGAGGTGCAGAGAGGGACCTGTCCTAAGACCACGTGTTATCAGGAACAGCCAGGCCCCCATGGCAATACCAGTTTCATCACGTCTCCCAACCTGACCAGCTCTCTGGTGTCAGTGGGACAAAACAGAAAGGTGACAGTCCTCATGGCAATGGCCTGTTCATCTCAGGACCCTTTCTGAGCTCCAGCCTCCTGCAGTGGGCCCACAGTGCTCCTGGGTCCTTGGACATCAGGGCCTTCTGCATCCCCTGCCTCCAGTGGGCTTGAGTGGCCTTCCTGGCCCTGCCCTGTCAATGTTTCCAACTAAGATCCAGGCTGTGTCACACACTGTGTGGCCCAACGACCCTGCACACACTTTTTCTCCATGTCCCTAACTCACCAGAACATGATGTGTGTCACTCAGTACTTGTGTTTTATAAACAGAGCTTGGACCTCCCAAGTCCAGCTCCCCCATTTAGCAGCCAAGGACCTGGAGGCCCAAGAGAGAAAAGGAGATCTTTCATTTAGGTAGAACCCAGAGTCCCCACTCTGCTGTTTCCACTCCCCTGCCCTACCTTTCATGTTGTTCTCATTAAGCTCTTGTGACACTCTGTTTCCTGATCCTGTCTGATTTCTCCAACCACAGTACTTGGCATGCTCGATTTCTCCAAGCAGATCCTGAACCCTGGAGAGTGACTACGTCTTGTCATTTCCTTTGTTGTGTGTAGCAGAGTGGACAAAAGACGGTGCTCTGAGCACTGGTTGAAATGGATGCATACAAAGAAGGAAATAGCCTTGACAACAGACCACCCACCACGGAGACTGTTGTGTGACACCCAGGAGGGTGGCCTTCAAGTCACTGGCTTGAGAAGGTAGATGGAGTCGCACGTGTCATAGACCCGCAAGGCGGGATGTGGACAGAGCTGGGCCAGTGCTGCTATTTTCTGGGGGAGCTCCTGGGGCCCAACCCACTCAGGGCACATGGTTATCTGGTAGCAAACTTGGAATCAGAGCAGATGCTGTCATCACATCAACCCCTTGCCCACCCAGCCCCTGCCCTGCTCCCCTGGACAACGGCTGAATGAAGAGGGCTGGGGGGAGCTAAGGAGGAAGGAGGAGAAGCAGCAATGCGGAAACTGAAAGGGGTCAGGGTGTCGTGGCTCTGTGGGGTTTTGTTAGGGCGGGACTGCAGTGGGGCCTGGGCCCTGGATGGGGTCCTGCCTTCCTTTCTGCCCAGTTCACTTTTTGGCTATTTTTCCTCCTTGACTTATCATCTCCGATTAAAATATGCTTTCTCCTCTCTTTGTTCACATGAGCCCTTCTGTCCCTCCTGTCCCCCAGAACTCTCAAGTTCATTATGGAAAACACCAGTCTGACTTTGGGAAGTGCTCTAAGGACAAGAGCCCTGCTGACCCATTGCTCTTCAGGTCCTGTCTTCCCAAAGCTGCTCCCCTGTCTCTGTCTTCCGTGCCTGTCAAAGAACTGTCAGCAGTCCTTAAAGCCCAAAATCATACCTCGGGAATCTAATTTGTTCGCAAGGAGAATAGCAGTGTGTGTTCGGGGCGGGGAGGGGGGCGTTAGTACGACGTGCTGGGCCAGGCTGATCCACGGTCAGCACGATTATTCACATCCAGTCAGGGAACAAGGAGGTGAGTCTGGCCCTTCCACCTTCTGGTTGGTTTGGCAATCACGGAGGTCGGCCCGGTCATTTTCTCAGAAGGCTCATCCAAGACAATCCTGAATCGAGGCAGCGGCTCGCAGTCAGGAAAGCAAAGCCGATCTGATATTCAGGGAACACAAGGTCTCACTGTCTGTATTAGCGCTGAGTTTGTTGTCATGGGAAATCACTCAGCTCCTCAGAGGAAGCAAACTGCATATAAGCGAGGCACTATTAGCATAGTCAGATAATTGCAGCATTATAAAGCAATACTGTGACTAATTTGCAAAATTGCGCAAAGAAGGTCCTTGGCGGTGAATCTGGACCAACCAGCCTATGGATACAACCTTCTCCCCATCTGCACGTGGGTGAGTTTCTGAGCCCATGGATTCACTCTGTGGCTTCTGGGAACAGTCTTTCTGATGCAGATCACTGATGTCTTGTAATGCTAAGTGCTAGGAATTCTGATTTCCCAGGATTTTTAAATTTGTGATTTCAAATATTTGCATTTGTTTAGGGGTGAAACCAGCCCGGGTGTGAAGAAGTGAGAATTTAATTGCCATGTGCCCAGGACAGCATTTCAGACCACGGACCCTGTCAGATTGGAGAGACTCACAGATTTGCCCTGAACGTGCTTCTTTTGCCCTTCGGATCAGCTTCTGACTCGAGGTGTCTCTAGCAGCACTACTCAGAATTTTCCCCAAGATGTAGATGATTAATCAAGGCCCCCAGAATCACAATGACCCATTGTCCCAGAAGGCATTCCTTCTCCTGGCATCTGACCCTTTCCTCTTGGGGTGAGTGTGCATTTTCCCAAACTCCTAATGGACAAAAACTCAAGAACAATGGCCCTGCGTGTAGCTTACATTTGCACGAAGGAACAGAGGGGTTTTGTTGCTGGAGGTAGGGGAAAAGGGCATAAATTAACTTAATCTTTATATTCTCATGAAAAACATACATCTGTTGTGAAGAGGACAGCATTCCACTTGGTGTTTTATTTTTAAAAGTCTATATTGCACAAAAGCCCATCATGATAATATTAAAGGAATTAAAATAAAAGGCTCCAGGACAATCCGACCATTCTGACAAATGTAATTACTTTCCTTTTCTGTTTCCCTCTCTCCCTTATCCACACAAAGTTTTTACCCAGTTGTCATTAAAGCTCTCTTTGCTTTTAAAAGCATTACATTGTGATGGAGATCTCTTTTAGATAGTTATGTACCATTATTAAAGATTCAAAATACCATTAATTTCCTTCAAGCTCTATTATGTTTATCATCGATCACTGTGTCAGCACATTAATCACTTCTGTGGTTGCCTCAGGATTGTTGCTTAACTATCTACTTTTAATAGAACCCTGACCACTCTGGCCTTTCTCTGCGCCAACAAAGACAGACCATTTCATGAGCTGCCGATTCCTTGAAACAAGTGAAGTCTTTTAATGGTCTCCTCTACGGGTGAGATTTTTTTCAGATAATGAAAATCAAAGGCCAGAGAAGTTTGCCGAAAGAAGAAGAAACGTTTTTATTCTCCCATAGCCCCTGGATGCGGAGCAGTTGTGGGTACAGATGTGACAGCTGCTCTGACCAAAGGAAGCTCCTCGGCAGCCCTGTGTCCCTGTACGGGACTGACCGCTGGGCAGGCAGCAGAGATGAAAAATCGGGCCAGGTTCAATGTAGGGGGAGGCTTTGGTGTTGCCTTTCTGAGCACACAGTCCAGCACCGTAAGGAAGCTCGGCAACATGGGCTTTGGAATCAGACTTGCCCAGTTACTCAGTACGTGATGTCGGATAAGTTAGGTGACCATCCTTGGTTCTTCGTATCTGAAACACATTATGTCAGGCATCCATTCAGTATTAGGTTTATTGAGCACGGCGCTAGATGCTGGGAATGTAATGGAGTTCACACACTTGGAGGGGGATGGGAATAGACCTGTGAATACTTATCTCATCATCATCCCAGAAATCCCTAAGTGTGTTCAATAGGGTGAAGCAGAGCTCCATGTTATGAGAGCGCAAGGGGAGGTGAGCTTCTAGGCTGGTGTGAGCATGTGCAAACCAGCAGAGGACTGACGGGAACAGCATTTCAGCAGAGGGAGTAGAAAGTGAATAGCCTCTATACTAAGAGGAAGCATGGTGACCAGGAAGTAGGGCATGATTTAATAAGATATAGACATTGAATGTCACCCTGACCACAGTGTGGAGATGCTCTCCCAGGTGAGCTAGAGCAGATGCAGAGAGACCAAGGAGTCTCCAGGGAACTCAACTGGCTTGCTCCCTATTAGGATCTGGCAGCTGGCGCAGCACTTGAGATCGAGTAAGTGCTGGAGGAACAATTTTTTCAGGGAATGAATTATCCTGGTGATAATTGAACAGAAGAAATGGGGAGACCGAGACAGATTCCAGAAATATTTAGGAGGTAAGGAGGATGGTCACTGCTGCCTGTCCTGGGATGGGTCCTCATCTAAACAGCCCTGTGGATTGTGGCTAGGAGCCCATGTTCTGGTTCCACCGACTGTTGGCAATGCAAGGTGGCCTCCACAGGGGCTCCTGAAACCTGTTGGCTCTGTCCATGGTTCCTGAGCCTCCAGAAGCTGAGCCAGACCCATTCTCACTTGACCACAGAGGGACACAAGTGAGAAAGCCTTGTCACGCAAGCACATTTCAAGCCTCTGCTTACATCACACTTGCCTCATCCCTCCGGCCATGCCGAGCCTGAGATCAGAGTGGAAGGTCATTATGAAGTCACTGTAGCTACGGGAGGGAGGGGTGATGAATGGGAGCCATAGTGAGTTTCTATTAAACTATGAGCTAACAGATTTCTTATTCTTTCTCATCTCTTCAAATATCCAGGTTAAGAAGTTTGCTTTTTTCCTCCTATTTCCCTCATGCCCTTTCCCTTCTGGTCCCTCCAGTTTTCCCCAGCTATAACCTAGCCAATTTAAAATTAATACCCAGTCATGAAAATCTTCTGGAAGTGGCCTGCTATTTATAATACAAATCCTACCCCATGGTGCATTTAACCTTGAATATTATAGGAGTTCATTCTCTGAGGCCATCAGCTGTATCTCTCTCATAATGTATCGTCATATTTTCTGTGGGTTATAAAGCCCACAGTGGGCATTGAGTATGTGCTTGCTGATTACAAATATCTTCTGGGGCGCCTGGTGGCTCAGTGGGTTAAAGTCTCTGCCTTCGGCTCAGGTCATGATCCCAGGGTCCTGGGTTCGAGCCCCAAGTCGGGCTCTCTGCTCTGCAGGGAGCCTGCTTCCTCCCCTTCTCTCTCTCTCTCTCTCTGTGCCTGCTTCTCTGTCTACTTGTGATCTCTGTCTGTCAAATAAATAAAATCTTTAAAAACAACAACAACAACAAAAATCTTCCACCTTGCAGCTTTATCCTTTGTCAATATCTTTGGAACATAAGCATCATCGTGTCCAACATATTCAGTTTGAACCCCTTGATCCTCCTCTAAAATGTTCTCCATCATTGGCTGGATCTCAGAAAACACACACATGCCACATAATCACAATACAACAAGAACATCTGAAAACTATGTAGGGCTCACTGTGTACCAGGCACTGTTCTGAGTGCTGGTCTCATATGAAAATTTGAGGGTTCTACTCTCCCCCAACACAAATGGGCTCAAATACGATGGAATTGTCTCAAGAGGGTCTCAAAACAAACACTCATGCTATAAATATTATATATTTAGTAAGAAGTTTTTCACAGAAAACGAGCCTGTTTTTTACTTAACCGTATGCTCAAAGCCCTTCTGTTCGATTTTTCATACCGAAATATTCCATCTGTAAATGGTACACTCCTTTACTTAAGAAAGAAACCCAACATTTACAGAAAAGAGTATTTTGTACTTACAAAAGCATAAACTCAGATGGAGATGGGGGCTGATGAACACAGCCTCTGAGCCCCTGGGGACTCTAAGACTCTCTCATCTGACGGATGGAGATGAAGGGGTACGTGCTATAGCCCGAGATTGCCAAGGATCTCACAGTGCTCCCACTCTACTTTTAACTGTGCTATAAAAATTCATTTCCCGACTGGAACTTGGCTCTGAAGGTTCACGTTTGAAAGGCTGCAGTCACACTGAGCCATACTTCTCCCCAAGTGGAAAATAACATTCTTTTTGATGTCGAGTGGGTCTATGACCAAGAGTGAGAGAGTGAGAATGAGATTAAAGAAAACTCTTTTAAGCAAATGAAAGTAAGAGATTTTTTTTTTTTTTTAATTTGGAATTCCTGGCGCACTCTTTTGATGTTTAAAAATTGCCTGCCAGGCTCTCATGGTTTATGTGCAGGTAATGGACATCTTCATTCTGGTGCTGACATTTAAGAGCATCTAGTCCTGACAGGGAGAATCTTAATAGAAGCACAGTATGGAAATATGGATTATTTTATAATGCATGTGGAAAATACACTACTTTCTTGTTTAGAGCAGTTCTGATATCTGGCGATTTCCCACCAGTCTGAGCACTCTCGGCTCCTCCACATCTCTCTCTCACACACCCCAAGGGCCAAAACAATGTTGAATGTCATTTTGCGCTCTCTACTCGAGTGGGTCATGGGTGAAGGTCTGTGATCATGCAGCTGGTCCAAGTGAGAGTACAGCATATAGTAAGACAAGTAGTAAGATATTATGAGGTCTTTTAACTGTCTTTGAGCCTAATAACCATGCACTATTCCATCAAATTAAAGGACAAAAATTGACTTAGGTATTTCTCTGTTATTCAACGTTTAAGTGATTCCTATTATTTTTCTCGAACAGATCTCATGTCAAATAACTGCTGTTTTTATAGAGCTTATATCTTCCATTTACTTCTTTCTTGTAGTCTCTCCTTCCAGATACGTTTCTTTAAGTGGGCAGACTAGGCAAACAAATGAGTCACCACTATACAGTCGTCCACGAATGGTGTGGGCAAATTTACGATGTTGCCTGCTGTCGGTTACACATGCATACACACACACACACACACACACACACACACACACGGGTGTGTTGTATTCTTTCCCATCCAATTTCACCAGCAACAGATGCTATGATTAAATTTAAGTGTAACATGGTTCTCACATTTGCTCTTACATTTATTTCTTTTTCAGGTGCTGGTTTACTCCTTTTACCTTGTTTTATGTGTCTTTTTTTTTATACTTGGTGATGGCATTCCCCTAGTGCATCTGTAAGCCCTTCCAAATATGTGTGAGTATTTTCAAAGGATATTATCAGTGTGAACCATACTTGTCAACACAATACATGTAAGCATCTTACCTTACATGTTACCCTCTATATTTTAACCTAATACTTTTTTTTAAACCAATGTTGTAATTTTTTTTTAAATAGAATTGCTCATCAGTTTGCTTCATGTCTTTTCTAATATTGAAAAAATATATTATTTTTATTTATCCAAAGGCAGGCAGGCTATTTTCTGCAGATTTTTCTCTAGGAATATGCTTGCAGTAATTAAATAACCTCCTTTACTTGGTGATCACTGTGTAAACTGACACATGTCAGTTTTTCCTTGTATTATTACCAGATTATTCCAACTTTATTTTTTAAATTTTTTATTTTTTATAAATATATAATATATGTTTATCCCCAGGGGTACAAGTCTATGAATCACCAGGTTTACACACTTCACAGCACTCACCATAGCACATACTCTCCCCAATGTCCATAACCCCAACATTATTTATATTACAATTCATCATACTTCTTCTTTCCCCAGAGTTTGCATAATAAAATACTGGGGTTCATTCTGCCTTGTGTATTCTACCCAATCATCCTTATTTTTATTTCTTAACAACTCCACACAACTTTATATTATTTTTATAGGAGCTAATATTCTGTTTTCTGAAAAGGCTACATTTTGGCTCATTTTCTTCTGAATATTCCCTACAATATCTTCTTGAATATTCTCTACAATACCCACACAAGGAAAAGACACCAGGTTTTGTGAACATAAAGCTTACACAAGTAGGGGACCCTTTTAAGAAAGACAAGACAAAATTATAAACATGAAGTTCTGAGCTACCTGTGAAGAGCCAGACAGAGAACATGAGGAACCCTGAGCTTAGCTTGCTGAACCTTGTGGGGACCTCCCCAGACCACCAGTCTCATGGCCATTTTGCCATCTCACCAGTGAATAGGTAGATCCTCATGTTACCCAGTGAGAACCCTACTTACATCTTAACTGGAATCACATTGTGTCTGTAAAATAGAACACAATGTTTTCCACTTTATTTGCTTTCTTTTTTTAACCTTTACCATATTGCTTATCCATCAGCAATTTATTGAGTACCTCTTCATCAATTCTGCCATTTTGCAAGGTTGTTTTTTATGATAGCATCTGCTGTAAGTAATTGGATTCATTATTATTTCAAATCTTGAGTCTTTTATGAATGGAATCTTTTTTCAAACTTAATTTTATTTTTTCAGTGTTCCAAGATTTCATTGTTTATGTACCACACCCAGTGGTCCATGCAATATGTGCCCTCCTTCATACCTACCTCCAGGGTCTTGAATTTCAAAATGGCTTTATTTGCTAATGACTTTGTTTATTTTTTCATGGCTAGTGACTTTCCTTATTTTTTTTTCTGTATATTTTTTCTTACAATCATGCATTTCATGGAAGCCTAGGTATTAACCTTTTGGTTTTCAGGTAGTTTGTCTTTTAGATTCTCTTCAGAATAGATCAGTTTGTCTTCAACGAATCAGATTTTAAAATTCTAAATGTGGCGGTTCCTTGTTTAAACGCCCCCTCCCCCATAGTCCCTTATCACCATTAATTTTTTAAAAAATAATTTTTAATTGTTGCAGAAAACACAACATAAATTTACCATTATAACCATTTTTAGATGTACCATTTATTAGAGCTAAGTATATTCACGCTGTTGTGCAACAGATCTCTAAAACTTTTCCATCTTATCAAACCAAAACTCTGTCCCCAGTAAACACTAGCTCTCCCTTCTCCCTACGCCCCAGTCTCTGGCAACAACCATTCTAGTTTCTGTCTCCATGAATCTAACTACTCTAGGGACCTCGTGGAAGTGGCATTGCCCTGCATTTGTTCTTTTGTAACTGGCTTGTTTCACTTAGCATCAAGATTTGCCATCAAGATTTGTTTATATTGCACCCTGTGACAGGATTTCCTTCCTTTTTAAGGCTGAAGGTCATTCCCTTGTATGGGTAGACCACATGTTCATCCACTCCGCTGTTGATGGATCCCCATCCCTTTGATGGAATCCCAGGTTCCTCTCCAAATCCCCACACACTGGTCTTCTCTCCTCTAAGGCCTTACCTTGGTTCGCCTCCTTGGACCCAGGCTCCCTCTTCACTGCTTTCTTTCTATTTACCCCTGCCTCGGGGTCTTTTCCCATGTTTCCCTCTTCTGCTGCTAACGTTCCTCCCTATAGCTTTCATTTCAAATGTCACCTCCTCACTGAGTCCTGATAACTCATTGAAGTAGAGGCCCCATCTCTGTCACATTCTACCGTGCTACTGTTTTAGACTTTTATTCATCACATGAATCATGACCAGCCATTCACTTGTCTCTTAATTCCAGTGCTTGTTGTCCCTGTGACTCTGCTAGCAGTAAGCTCCATGAGAGGTGGAGCCTTACCTAACCCACTCACCACTCTGTCTCCAGGCCCAGCTAGCCACTGGCAGGCCCTTATTAAGTATCTTTCCATTGAATTTCCTCAACATTATTTATTTTTCCTGTGTTATTGCCTTGGGGGTACTAAAAATATATATATATATAACAGTAGTGGAGATGGTGGTTCTCTTTGTTTCATTCTTGAGCCAATGCTGTCTTCAGATGATCTACCATCATGGATCATGTGGGGTTTTATTTATTTATTTATTTATTTATTTAAAAAAAGATTTTATTTATTTATTTGACAGAGAGAAATCACAAGCAGGCAGAGAGGCAGGCAGAGAGAGAGAGGAGGAAGCAGGCTTTCTGCTGAGCAGAGAGCCCAATGCGGGGCTCAATCCCAGGACCCTGAGATCGTGATCTGAGCCGAAGTCCTGGGCTTTAACCCACTGAGCCACGCAGGCACCCCTCATGTGGTGTTTTAAATAGGATTTAAGTATTTTAAGGAAAGGATTTTTAAAATAGTCTTTTAGGGATTTATGATGAACCTCAGCATCTACTTGCAAAGTTATTCTTTGCTCATCTGTGTGAAGACAGCAGGCGCCAGGGACCCTCTGGGTCAGAGACCCTTACTCCAAAGTAACAGCAGTGACCCATGTGTCACCCTGTTAAATGACTTTAATTGCTTTGGATAAGAGGAGTCACCCTGGCATTAAATGACTCTCTCAAATTATTTTGCTATATATTGGAACAATTAAAACCAACAGCACTTCTGACTGAAAAATGTGGTTGCTTAAAGACTGAGCTGTTTGAAAATGTTGAACTATAGCATTTCATGTGTCTGGCCTCTTTTTTTATGGCCCTGTGCTTAGAGCTGTTCACAATTGACAGCAGGGTTAATGATCTCAGCGATGTCTTTCCCATATGTTGGCTGGCAGGACAGGAAGTCTGGCCTTAGAACCCTCACCTTATGGAACAGGCTCTGGGTTGTGCTCAGCACCTTGGGTGCCTTGGGCTTGCAGGGGGCATCTGTTCTGCAATCCTGCCTGTGTAGGACATACAGTGTGCCATGTGGGAACCATGTCTGCTTCTGAAGTGAGTTCAGCCAAGATTGGATCCTGCCTGCTCTAGGGCCCTGGGCACATTGCTCAACGTCTTGTGCCTCCATCTTGCTTTCTGTGTCAAGAGAATACAAGATGTGGTCCTCAGGGGGCTCGAGGGATCAGAACTTAGGGATGGAGTGTCCAAACCAGAGGAGGAGCTCAAGAAATAAGAACTATTGTTGGTACCATCTGAACTCTGCAGTAACCTTCCCATTTTCACCCAATTAATTACACCAATGTACCCTCACCTGTGTCTCTTTGACTCTGTCTCTCTCATTTTCTCTCTCTCCTCTCTTAAGCACTTTCAGCCATACAGATTTTTTTTTTTTCAGTCTTATACTATCTGTGATCCTTTAGAATCCATGCTGGAGCTGTTGTTTCAAAGCATTAGACAGTCTCACAGAATGAATTTCAGGTTTAGTCCTATGATGCTTTAGAAGAGATCATTGACTATTTCTGAAGTTATTCTGAAACAGGCAGAAGAATGAAAATGGGATGTCAAGTAGTGGGACCAAAATGGAAATTTCATGTTAGTCAATGAAACTGGATTCCCTGACCCTATGGGCAAACCCTGATAAAGTGAACGTGCACAGAGAAGTCTTGGCTACATTTCTTTCTTTCTTTCTTTTTTAAAAAATATTTTATTTATTTATTTGACAGAGAGAGAGATCACAAGTAGACAGAGAGGCAGGCAGAGAGAGAAGAGGAAGCAGGTTCCCTGCTGAGCAGAGAGCCCAATGCAGGGCTCGATCCCAGGATCCTGAGATCATGACCCGAGCTGAAGGTAGAGGCTTAACCCACTGAGCCACCCAGGCATCCCTTGGTTACATTTCAAAGAAAAGATCTGTAACAAGGGACCACAGTGTAAGTGATGGGATGCTACAGCAGAGCCCTCTCTGGGTGACAAGTCTGGTGTTTGGTGAAGGGAATTCACACTTGATGATGGGCTCATAGGACAGTAGGCTCGAGGCTCAGTGTCCTCCTCAGTGTGGGCTGCCATAGCACCACAGACTGAGTGGCTTCAACAACAGACATTTATTTCCTTGTGGTTCTGGAGGCTGAAAGTCTGAGCTTAAGGTGTCATCAGGGGTGGTTTCTGCTGAGAATTCTATCCTCAGTGCTCGGATGGTTCCTTTTCTTTCTTCACGTGGTCTTTCCTCTGTTCTTGTCCATGTGCTCACCTCCTCCTCTTGTGAGGACAAGAGTCATATGGGATTGGGATCCACGCTAATGGCCTCATCGACCTTAATTACCTCCTCTGCCTCCAGCTCACACTCTGAGGCTCTGGGGATTAGGACTCCAACGTATGAATTTGGCGGGGAGGGACATAATCCTTCACATAACAGATGGGTTTTCTTACTTATTTTGGTCCTCTGTGGCTTCTTTGGGCTCTTTTTTATTCTCTAACCTACAGAGCAAAGTGGCCTCTGGTTGAAGGATTTGTCACTCAAATAAGCCATCACCCAGAAATTAGAGTGGGGTGCTTCAGCTCTTGGCCCAACTCTAAATCACCAGTTCCTGAAGTTGGGCATTCCAAAGTCTTTTTCCTTTGTCTAGCACTGATTTCTCCTGTATTATCTATAACTGGGATTTATTTATTTTTCTAAGTGGGGTAATGCTTCTATATTTTATAGTATTTTGTGATTTATGAGCTTTTGACTCTGACAAAAAAGTAAGCCCTAGCATCTGTGTGTATGAATTTATTCCAGTTTCTTGGATGGAAGCCATGACAATGTAGAGAAGGGTTTGGTTTTTTGTTTTGTTTTGTTTTATACTTCACATAGACCCAGATTATGTTGAGTAGGTAGCCCGATCTGTTTTCTAAATTAAGCTAATAAAGGTAAAAATGTTGGAAAATAAAACATACATGTCCTTAAATGACTGAAGATATTATACATGTTCACAAATAATCCACACTGAAAACCCAGGTCAGTATTAAAAGCTGAACAAAGAAAAACAATAGAAAATCAGGGGAAAAAATTTTCCAACATAGCTGTAGACTCCAAAAGGTGGACCTTGATTTGGGGGAAATAAGAAAATGCCACCCGCTGAAATAGAAGCCGGAAGTGATCAATATAAAATAAATGAGCTATTAAAAGTACAATAAAGAAATACTACGAACAATTCTATGCCCACAAATATGATAATCTAGATGAAATGGACCAGTTCCTTAAAAGACACAATTTGCCAAAACTCACAGAAGAAAAAGTAGATCATCTGCATAGGCCTGTATTAATTGAAGAAACTGAATCGATAATTAAGCTTCCAAAAAAGGAAGTGCCAGTCTTAGGTGGGTTGACTGGTGAACTCTACCAAATATTTAAGGAAGAAATTATACCGGTTCTCTACAATCTCATTCAGAAGACAGAAGCAGAGAGAATATTTTCTAATTCATTCTCTGAGGCCATCATTCTCTTAGTACCAGAGATGAAGACATTATAAGACAAGAAAACTTCAGAGTAATATCTTTCATGGACACAGATGCAAAGATCCTTAACAAAATATTGGTGGGTCAAATCTCATAATTTATAAAACTGATTATATACACAACCAAGGGAGATTTACCCCAGGTATGCAAAGTTAGTTCAACATTCAAAAATCGATGGAAGCCATCATGTCAACAGGCTATTCCTAGAAACCTGCTGTATGTACCGTATATATAAGCCACCATACTGGATCGCTTCCAGCATGTTGTGGAGGCCCAGTGATGTTTCTGGCAGTGTTGGCTGTGGTTACGTCTGTGACATAGCAGGTGTCTCTTTCAGAGCAGTACTGAGTGATGCTCAGGCTTGGGGATGGTGTCCTTTTCCTAGATAGTCCAAATGCTTAGTAAAGTTGAAAGGCTCTGAGAGGTCTCACCAAGAAATCAAGCAAATCCTGATTAATTCACTTAACCCAGTGTGCAGGAGATGTGGTGGTGGGGCTCTCTCTGTAGGGTCACATTCATAGCAACAGAGCATGAGCCTTTGATGTGCATTATCTCCTTTAATCCTTATACTACCTTACAGAATTTGTAGCCAGTGGTACCCATATTTTACAAATGATGGAACAGAATCTACCAGAGAGGAAAAACATCACTGGATGAAGCAACAGTAGGAACTGGGTCTGCGTCTCAGTAGCCAGACAGAGGCCATACCCTATACATTCCCATATGGTGACACTCATCGGCTCTTCTTGGAGATCTCCAGTTCACATGGGAAGCCCATCCCAAGAATGGAGATGGATAAATGGGGTTTCCAGAGCTGGATAACAGTATTTCTTAGGATCACCCAGCCTCTCCTTCACCTCTGGTCAGACTCACTAATGAGCCTGTGGCAGAAACCTGGAAGGCAGCAGGAGTGGGGAGCACCAGGGGCCTGGCAGTGGCTGAAAGCTGCGATCATCCTCATGCCTCAAGGGGCAAACGAGGAAGCCGTTTCCTGAATCTGGATTATTGTCTGAGCAAGGTGGTGGCCATTACGACAGGGGAGCATGCCTCTGGCAGCTCCTTGGCGTGGGGATTCGGGAATGACCCTGCACACCATGTGTCGCTCCCTCCCTGCTGTCTCCCCCCACGCCCCTCAAGTCAGCTGGCCAACAGGAAGCCCAAAGACAGAAAACCTGTGAGTGCAATCCATACTGAGCTTCCTTCTAGCTTCATTTCCCCCCAAATTACTTACAAGCCAGCATCATTTATTATATAATTCTTCTTTTCCCTGAAGGGAGTGCTTATTGGTTATATATTAAATTCCAATATATAATAATAATCCAATTTTTGTTTACTCCGGTGTGCTGTAGTATGTCTTTTTAAAAACAGATTCCTCATTATCATAATCATGGGCTTTTTGGTGAGGTTTAATATCCAAGGGGCCAGCAGGGCTCATTTTGTTGGCCAAACTATGATTTTCCCATGATGTGTCTTAACTGACTAACAGTCAAAAAGCCTTCTTATTGTCCTGGGCAGAGTGCCTGGCCCTTGCTAGGAATTTTGTACATTTTAACACTTGGTGAGGTTTGCTCTACCATGCTTTCTTTTTCATTAAAAACAAAAATTTTCTTTAAAATTGCCCCTCCGCATGTTTCCTGGGATGATTTATTTCATCCTGAGTGTCAACCTCATTAGCCTTCTGTTTTTCAGACCGGAATTTCTGACAGTAGCCCAAGCTTGGCTTTGGTCTTCAGTTAGCCCGTCAGTCTCATTCGAGCAATGCTGCTTTATTGCAAACTGATGTTTTGCCCAGGCACACGCCACTCGTTCAGTGCAAATGTTTAGTTCTTAATGAGGAAAATTTAGACTTAATATCTGTAAGGAAAAGTAAGCGTTTGGTATCTGACATCACTCCTAACCCTCTGGGATGCTTGAAATGTGCAACATCTGGGTACAATAAACAATAATAAGACCTAGTAATGTTTCCATTGCTCAGCATCTCTTAATAACCTGTCTGCAGCTTTTCCAAATGCCCTACACAAATAATCACAATAAAGTTTCAAAACCACAGGCATCGTTAGCTTGTACATCCTGAGAACGATTCTGCTGAGCTAAATAGGGACATGCACACGTGGTATAAAATTCCTGGCTGAGAGAAACATCTATCACAGCACATGGGGAAATGCTTAATGAGTTACACGAAAACAAAATGTCCAAACTCCTGAAGATTTGATTTGTGTTGTCTCTTGAAGCAGGCACTGAGGACGGAAGGGTCGGGATGATTAAGCTCCAATTGGAGCCAGTGGAACGATGCAAAAAATTCAGCATTCAGCGTGGCTAACATTTTTTTTTTTTAATTTAAATACTTCTGGGTTTTTGCATTGCTCTTAAATGTACTAAATAATGCTTGCAAGAATCCCACCAAAGCAGCAGCAAGACAAGACCATAATTTATTGGGGAAATTGACCAAAACAAAAATACATTTCTGGAAAAGGTGAAGAATGACTTTACCTTTCTCTTCCCCCTTTGCTGAGCAGGTCTGTGTACTTGGCTCCGGCAGGAAAAGCAAGCGTTGATAAATTAGGTGTTGCGAGCACCCCCTGCCCCCCGCCATGGTAGGATGGAGGACCTGTTGGCATACTTTCCCCTAATTACCTGTCATTTTCTCTCTCTCCTTGGGAATGTCAGGGAGCTGTCCAGAAAAATAATGGCTTCACGTGGTGGGCGGGTCAAGACCTTGTAGAAGAAAGAATAAAACATCATATTAAAATATCTGTCTTGCAAACACTCCTGTTGTGTACTTCCCACAATTGTTCTGTACAAACGAGTGATACGTGTAGGTCAGCCTGTGTATTACTTTCGGGGGCTGTGAGTGTTCTGGGGACTGCAAAGTACAAATATGTGGTCTCTTTCTTGAAGACACATAAGGTAACAAAACATTGTTAATTTAACATTAGCCAGGAATAAGAGGTAGTATTTGTGTATATAGGTGAATTAAAATGTGTGAAGAGAGTGGCCAATTATTTCTGAGAAGATGTGCAAATGCCTGACAGTCTCGTGGTGGGTTTTCCCAATAGTCATCTGTGTCTTTCCAAATCCAGGCCCCAATCCCACTTTGGATGTAGCATCGGAGGTTTCCAGAGTTTAAAATGTTGATGGAAAAAGTTTTATTACGATGATGATGGAAAAAATTATATATATTATAATAATATGTATATATAATGGTATATAATGATATACATATGTATTACTGTTGTGTTTAGAAAACTTAAGCATTGCTGTTGTTGGAGATAAACAGAAAATCTTAAAAATCATAACAAGAAAAGAGAGAAAGCATTGCTTAAGAAATATGGCCAAATGTAGGAAAGGAAATAAATTGGAAACATAAAACTAGAAATCGTAAACTAGGATGACAGACTTAAAGCCAAGCAAACAGTTAACAGGGCAAAGTAAATGTGTTAAACTAGTGTATTAAAGGACCAACTCTCAGACTGTATAAAAGCAAATGCAAACTTATAACTCCCTTCCAACTATCTCTTTAAAACGTGACTATCTTAATGGAGAAGGCAGATTTTTGGGAAAGGATTTCCTGTCCTTCAGGGTGGAGAGAAAATGAGCAAGAAGACCTCCATCCATCTACCCATCCTTCATTCGTTCACCCGACACATGTCTCCAGAACGTCCACCAGACGTGAGGTTCGTTATGGGGGATTATGACCGAGAACGAGACACCACATCAGCTCTCGGGAACGTGGCATTCTGGAGAGGAGCACAGACATGGCTAAGGTGTTCCTCTTTTGCCGTGAAGGAAAGATCAGACACAGGCTGGTGCCCTGGTCCCCAGGGAAGACATTGGGTAGAAGCAGTCAGGGTCATTAGATAATGGGTTATATGTATCTCCATTCCATGTGGAAAAAATGAGATAGCTAATATATGCCCATGAACTTAAAATGGGACCCATTCTGTGCACATTTCAATTTTTCTCCTCCTCCTCCTTCTTCTTCTCCTTCTCTTTCTCTTTCTTCTTCTGCTTCGTCTTCTTCTTCTTTGTCTTCTTCTTCTTCTTCTTCTTTGCTCTCCCTCTCCCCCTCCTCCTCCTCCTCCTTCTTCTTTTTCCCCAGTGCTTAATCCTAACAGTTTTGCCTTCAGGGTCACCTCTCAGGGCAGACACTGGCCATCCCATATACCAGATTTTGTCCCTTTTTCGCTCCCTTCAGTGGGTGAAGTCTGGGAGCTGGTTGAACAGCTATACTTGTGAACTTTTCTTACCACAGAAGGATTATAAAAAGGTCAGTGAAAGTCAGAATTCAAGAAATCCACCTGCACAGAACAGGGAATCAAAGTGACACGGGCTGGTGCAGGGCTGGAAGCAGGCAATTCCTTTCAAGTATATTTTTATAACGGATCAGGGTTGTGCTAAGTCTGAGGTTTTCCCTAGTTCATGGAAGGTTTTTAATAGTTTCGCATATTTTCAGAACCACTCATGGGAAGTGGGAGATGATCACAACTTTTAATGTGACTTCCATCTGTCCAAAGGGCTCATACCGTTTCCTGTTGGGGCCCATCTAGGTTGGGCACCACAAAAGCAGACCCCATAATGAAGATGTAGGTCATGAGCTTTGGAGGTGATCCTAAAAAACTATGGCAAATGAATTAGGAATGGTGTCAAGGAATGGTGGGAAAACAGTACCAGGTGCCCTAATGAGCAAATCACCCATCTGGGCATTTGGGGCTCATTCCCACTTTGAACTCTGGGAGACCACAGAAGACATGTTTCCAAGTTGTCCTCCTGTGGGTTGGAAAGCTGGATACTTACCCACGGTCCCTTCCACCAATCAGCTCTGCGCTGATTTTCCAGCTTGTTCCACCAAGCCTGTTTCCGTGGCCACAGAAAGCCCTCCTGCACACGGTCACAGGGACCTTCAGCAAGAAGCCACAGGTACACCCATGATGGCGGGTGTAAGCTGACACTCGTGGGCCCTAATACTGTCCGTTAAAAGGTTGTCCCTCCCCTCTCCTCTGCTGCCACCTTTTTTGTTTCTTTGTTAAGTCGCTACTTTGTGCCTGATTCTGCTAAACCACTGTGGTCTCCCTGGGTTACACTTTCTCTCCCTTTCCTCCTTTCTGACTGCCTGCATGTGTTTATTTAGCACCTACTTGGTTCAGGCCTCAGCGATAACAGATGCCTGGACACTTGTGTGTGTAGATCTTCCACGATGCTGTGTCAGCATGAAATACTGTGGACCTGCAGTTACCTTCTAGCTCAGAAACTGGAAGAGGGGATCCATCCATCCATTTGCCCATCTGTCCATCCAACCAGCCACCTACCGATCCACCCACTTATTTATTCAGAAAACATTCACCAAAGGCTTGATATGTGCTAGGCAGTACCATGGGGATATAGCGGTGAACCAGATGGGTACCAATCCTTCCATCACAAGCTTCACTTCCTTGTGAAGGGGACAGACAGGCAAATTCTACAGTATGTCAGGGGTGCTAACCTGGTACAAGTCATTGCCATGGAAACCTAAAGCAGGGGAGAAGCACAGGGAATGTGAAGGGGCAGCTGATATCTTAACAAGAATGTCTGGGAGATGTTCTTTGGAGAAGATGACATTCATGTCCGCCTCACAAGGGGAGAGGAAGCTGGCCATGACGGTGCCCACAGGGGGCAGAATTCCCAACTGAGGAATAGTGAGTTCTGGAGCTGTGCTGGCCAGGAATATTCTAGAAAGACAAAGGCCATGCAGCTGGGCCATGGCGAGACAGAGGATAAAGAACCAGCAGGAAGGCACTGAGTTGTCCCCTGCTTGTTTCGTAGGCCATCAATCTCCCCAGAGCCTGGGGAAGACAGAGTGAAAAGTGAGCCCTGATATATCTTTGGAGACAAGGTGCCTATTAATAGAATGTCATATGTGGTCAATGACATTGTAGGAATTTGTAAGTGTTTTCTGAAGGGAAAAATATTTTGTCTTTGATGGATTTTCTGTTTTACAGACATAATTAATCACAACGTCTTAAGAAATCAATTTCTCTAATAGCAAAAATAATCTATGTTTTGCCAACTGGAAATACCACTTTCATTTAAGAAACACTCTCCCTCAGTTGATTGTACTTCTTGGCGCCAGGAGCAAGAATTCTGTCCATGTGCACAGATTATAATGATTCACTGAGGAAGTAGGAAGTTCTCAGACCAGCAAAGAGTGTTCAAATACATTTGCTTTACCCAAATGGATTCTTATTCAGAAATGGATTTGACACAAAACAGTAAAATGTACAAGAACAATTGTTTTCTAAACTTCTGAGCAATAAATAAACGTGTCCACAGAGTGTTATGCAATAATCCAGCATCAAAGAATGCGTAGAACATGGCAGGTGTTCACTTAGTCCCATGACTTGCCCGCACTGTAGGACCCCTCCTCACTACCACCAGGAGACAGGCTCTGGTCAACCCAGCATACCCTGGGGTGGGCTGACCACCTGTCCATGGCTTCCCACTTGAACAGTCCTCGTTGTTGGAAAGTTCTGTTAATAAGAAATCCGCCCTTCTGTCATCTCCCCACTGGCCTAGGTCTGCCTTCTGGAATTAGAGAGAATTTGTATGGTTCTTTTTGTGAATACGTAAAGATGGGCATCAAGTCACTAGTAACATTTTACGGGTCTCAACCCGGTGCCTTGGTCTGCCACCAAAGTGACTCGCTCCTAGGACTGTCTTCCCAAAGAAGTCATTTTCACTGCAGGGTGTCAAAGATCTGTTGTTCCCTCCAGAGACTCACCCCGTACTTACCACACCTATCCCCATGTTTCTGGGGGAACCAGGTATAGGCACATGCCTAACATGCATCATTTCTGCCCTTGGCTCCAGAGGGGGAGTCACTTTGGGGAAAATGTTCCACTTGTTTGAAAACAACCAGGGAGCTCACACTTGGCTCACCCCAGCTCAGATGTTCAGGCTCTGTTGCAAGAGAAAATCCAGCATCCTGAATCCACCAGAGTCTGGAAGAAATCTCTCAAGGGAGAACGGCTTGATTTCTAAATTTTAACTGCCTTTGTCATCTTCCTGCCAGGCCTAACCTTGTACAAATGTGCTTTTAATTAAGCAAGAACTTTGCTTATCACTCTCCCACTCTGTTCCGTTGCCAGCGACCATGCCAAACAGTCTCAGTCAACTTCTTAACACGGGGGTTGCTGGTGCACGGGGTCCCTGACATGGTGGCTCGTCTGCCGGCTGGGGTCTTGGCCGTGGGCTGACGGATGGCGTGCTGCCGTCGGCAGGGTCACGGGGGGAACGTGGCCCGACGAGTGGCTGGCTGAATCCATCCAGGGTGAAAGGAGAGGACACATCTCTGGGGGGAGGACTGGTCTGCAAAGGAATTCGGGTTCCCTGCTCCAGAAGACACAGCTGCAGAGTGTCGGTCGTGGAGCATTACCACTGTCCCAGAGTCAGAACTCTGAACAAAGTGTCTCTTTTCCAAAATCAAAAAAGAAAAAAAAGAAGAAGAAGAAAAAGAAGAAATGAAAGAAAGATCAACAGAAACACCAAAGCGGTGAGGAAAAGGGCCTTTGCTCACCAACTCTGCCGCGCTATGCGAGGGGAGAGGCTGAAATCCCCAGAACAGGTTGTTGACATGGTTGTGGCAAATGCTGTCTTGCCACGCTGGGCTGGGGGATGTTTTTTCCGTGACAGTCAGAGGTCCAGCGTTTTCTAAGGGTTGTCAGTTGAAGGACATGATTTCAACAGAACACCCAGGCGTGCTGATGAATCCCCCCACGGCAAGGTTCGACGCCTGCTTTCTTCAAAGGCAAATACTAACTCTAACAGTGGGGAGACTCAGTCATTTCAAGTTGTTGTGAGTGCTCCCTGACTAAGGTATTCTGTGAGCCAGAATCCCTGGCAGGGTTTGCCATTCGGACCCCAGAGAGCCTAAATCTGCCACCATGTTGGTCTTCCAGGCAGTTATTTGCGAATACTGGTCTGTTCCACCGGCTTCGTTTGCCCTGAGGAGGCTGACGTTCTGAATCTAACGGGGGATTGGGTCTAACGTTGTGGGTTCAAGCCCCCTCTCCTGTGTCTGGAATTCCAAGAGAAAGCACAGCCTCCCTGTGTCACCAGCTAAGCCCACGTGTCCAGACAAACCAACGTTGCTGCTAGGGTTTCAGGAGTGAACGTCTCTTCACAGCTCACTGGAAGTCGAAATTCAAGTGCCTCCTTGCAGAAAGGTGGCTCCTCTATTTGTCACAGTGGGACAGAGGCTTTGACCCATGCAGGGACCTGGTTTATAGACTGTCAGCTCAACCACGTCCACCGCGATCATGCTTCTCCTGGTGACGAGCCCACAGCCCAGGGACCCAAGGCCCGATGGCAAGTGGTCATCTCAGCAGCACCCAAGTTCCTGAGACTGATGAGTCCCCTGCCCCCCACTCTGCCCTCCCAGGAGCCCCCAGACCCTAGATGGGGAGACTCTGTCTTGGGCAGGAGGAGAGGTCCAGGGGATGGGGGGAGGGAAGGGCAGGCTCAGGACCTGCAGCTGTTCCCCGTCCCCTGGGTTTTGGCTCCCTGACTCACCCACTCCTGATGTGGGGGCTGGGCCTTCTCCCCCTACCTCAGCCAAGTTTTTGTGTTGGTGGCATCTCTGCAGCCCTTCAGAAGCCCCCTCCAGGGCCTAAGCCAGGCTACCAGACCACTCTATTTCAGAGGACGTGGTTTTCCAGACTGAAACATGGTCAGGACCCCGTCATCCTGGGGATGGTCTGAGATCATCCTGGACGGGTAGGACGGTGGGAACTGCAGGTAGCAACGACACAACATACAAGCTGGAAAGGGGGACACAGGGTGTCCTGTCATCGGGATGCTGTCCTGGGGGTCCAAACTACTTTGCAACAAATCACCCACCTGACTCTAGGGTTACGTTTTCTCGCCTCCTCAGCTAAGGCGACCTCCCTCTCTCCATATCGCCTCAGTGCGTGTGATTCCTCACAACCAGAGATGGATAGGACGACAGATGCCAGAGGAGAGGGTGCGGTATTCGCTCGTGTGGATGTCCGGAAACCAGAGGCCTTCAGGACGGGGTGGACAGGGTGATACATCCCTCAGCAGCTTTAGTCCTCACGAGAAAACTGACCTACATAAGCACAGGTTGGGATCTTTCTTTAAAAGGTCTATGTTCCCTAGAAAAACAAAGTCTCCACAGCATTCGCTTTCTGTTTTGAAGCTGTTACAAGAAAAATGGAGTGAGAATGGACGCCCCCACGTGTGTCCCTCGCCCGAACCTACACGACTCCCCCTCCTCTGTCACTCGGCCGCCCGGCTCCTCTCCTGGCCTCTGATCACAATCCTTAACAAGGGGCCGTCCTATCATTTGTCACCTTTCACACAGACTCCATAGATTTCAAATGTCAAAATCAGGGATTTCCCCTCACGACCGTTTTATTGGAGGGGGAGAGGGAAGGAGAGCAGGAGGATGAAAAGTAAATGAAGTACAGCTTACATTTTCCACACCCTCTGTGGATGCTAGTATTTTGGCCGAGTCTCCTTCTGACCATGTGTTCTGCGTGTTGAATAACAAACTGAAAGGTTCGTTTCCAGGGTTATGTTACTGTTGGCTGATAGCGTATCATTTCAAGGGGGTCCATTTTTCTCAGCTCTGTTCAAATCACTTTGGCAAGTTTAATCTGCTCTAACAGTTTTGCTATTTACTGCTGGAATTTCTGTATCTTAAGAGCACTCTGGGAATTTAGCTTAGTGGCTAAAAGATTGACTTACGGCTCTAAACCAGGTGGGTGTGGGCATGCCCAGAAACTCTGCACTGGGATGTGCTGCTGAATTATCTCTGCTTAGACAGCATTCCCATGGGCCCGGGGATTAATTCCTGGTTTTCAAACAGTGCAGAAGTGATGGTTTGAATCTAGAGGTTAGAACTCCCCCAACGCCACGAGAGGGCCGCTGGGCTGGGAACCACGGGGGCTGGGAGGAACGCAGCCTCAGGATCTCTGATTTACTAGTCCTGTGGTCTTGGGTGTATTCCTTGATCTCTTTGCGCTTTCTTTTCCTCATTTGCAGAATGGGGTTAATAAATCCTGCCTTGGAGGGTTGTCCTGGGGACAGAGCAGGTGAGGCTCCTGGGAAACATGACATACACAAGTCGCTCTCTCTCTCTTAGTTATCTCCTTCCAAGCCTTCCCTATCCAACCCACTCTCTCTTGCTTTTCCTTTTGACGATGTGTTTTGAATGATGCAGAGCTTGGGAATCATGATGGGAATCAGAGTAATTGTGGCCTCCCAATCTTCCCAGATGCCACCATCATTGATAAAGTTCGTTCTCCAATTTGACTCATCTTATTCTTGCAGAGCCTTAGAGAGGGCATTGTTACTTCTCTTATGTAGATGAAGCAAGCACAAAGCAGGGACCTAAAAACCAAGGACCACTATGATGACAGTGATGATGACTGAAGGTTGCATTGTTAATGACCACTGACATTCACCAAAGGCTCCCATGTGCCCAATACTCTGTGAAGTGGTCCAACAGTCACTCAAGTGATGCTCACCCCAGCTCACTTGGGAGGACCACTGTGGTCCCCATTTTATAGTTAGGATGAATTTCAGAGATACCCAAAGTCACAAAGCAAGTGTGGAGCAGAACAGGATTCAAATCCAGTTTCTAGGTTCCATATCAAGTCTTGGTTTAATTCTTTTTACTATCTTGAATGATATGTGAACTTAGGGAAGAAATATTCCCTTTGTAGAAAGTGTGTCATAAGGAATATTTTTAAAGGAAGAGACAGTGAGAGGCTTCAACAAATACTTTACAAGTCTATTAAGATTAGCCAGTGCATGGGACATTGGGAAGTGCTTAAAGTCACCCACGTGAGAGATTACCATAGCAGGTATATCAGAAACATCTTTTGTCCCTTATCTATTTCCAGGGCCTTTGACTACTTGTTCTGTACCAGCCACCACTCTGACCAGCTCGACGTGGATTCCAAGAGATCACACTGGCCCAACCTTATGGTGCCTCCCTGCCCACCTCTCTTCCTACCTCAGGGTACATGTGCAACCTGCCAATCATGGGGAATTAGTCTCATGGCACGAACTTTAGACCAGGGGAGGATGGAAACAGATGAAGAAGTGATTGCTCCTTCTTTCCTCAGAGTGAATTGTTCTCACACTTAAATATTCTTAGATCCTTCAGAAAATGCTCCCGTAAGGATGAGTCATCAAGGACAATTGTGGCCAAGTGGAGGTCATCTTGTGATACTCTCACCCTCAGACTGGGTCTGTCTCTCTCTCTCTCTTCCCCCCTGGCTCACTGCCCTCCTTGCTCATGGTGGTTTCCCAGGGAATATACTCCCTGGTGTCATACGAACTTGCCTAATTCTGCCTTGGACCCTGCTTGCTGGGTCACCTGGACCAGGATGCCAGGACTGGAGCAGTGGGCATCAGGAATGGGAAGATATGCATCAACTAGCTACACTTACAAAGGACAAGGACTTGATGACTGGAGGTGAGCGTAAAGAAAGGGTCAAGGATGGCTTCCAGGCTAAATTTTCTTTAGGGATGCCTAAATTTTCTAAGGGATGCCTTCTTTAAAAAAAAAAAAAAAAAAAAAAAAGTCACCATTGGAGGGCTACTTTCTGAAGAAACTGATCTTATTTAATTCACCATTTCTAGCACCTACCATCCTAGATCTTTTGAGAGGGCAAATGGCCGTCTTTTTTGTGACAGCAATCCTGTGAAGTGGGTATATGATAGGAACAGGAGTGACCTCTAATATTTGAATAGAGTCCTGTAATTTGGAGGTGATTTCATTTAATTTCTTCCAATGCCCCATGAAGTAGCAAGATAGAGACTGTTGTTGTTTATACCAAATAACTCTGAGGCACAGAAATAGTATTTTTCCTTGCGGAGTATAGACAGCCCCTCAGCAAGCTGTGAGTTTGGACTCCTGGCACCATGTTGCTTTAACCTATAAGATGTAGTGCCCACCAGACCCTCACTGACACTGCTCTTAGAGTCCTCATCCCCTCTGACGCAAGGATCCCCCTTCAAGGTAACAGATACTACCATTCTTCATGAATACAGGTGGGCTTGTGATTTCCTTCTTCAGTATAAGGCTCTCAGAGATTCTCAACAGTACAGAGGGTCAAATCTTCACTTAATGTGTTTCCTAGATGTAAAAAGGGAGATTATACCATGTTCATTGATTGAAAACCCAATGTTGTGAAAATGTCAGCCCTACTTAAAATATAGATTCAATAAAATCCCAATCAAACCCCAACAGGGTCTGTTTTGCTGCATTTGACAAGTTGGCTCTAAAAGTGTGGAAATTCAAAAGGCCAAGATAACTAAGGCAATCTTAAAGAACAAAAGGATTCCCTCTCTTCTCTGCAAATTCATACATTTCCTTCCTTTAAATTCTGCTCAAAGTTTACCTTTCCCAGGAAGCCTACTTTGTATTGCCTACCTGAGCCTTAACAACACATGCAATCTGCGTGATTCCACTAGAAAGTTTCAGCTTGCACTGTGAGTTCTGTAGTGTTTTAACTAGGAAGTCAGTGCACCTTTATGGGACTCAGAAGCTCTTTCATATATTGTCTGGTCTGGGAGACTGGGCTGCTATGAACTAGATGGATTTGATATTGTCACTAATATTCTATTGCCCTTCCCTAGATCATCTTGTATGGGGGGTGGCCAGGATCCAAAGCTGGTGCCTTCCCCTTCCCTGGCTGCCTCCTGGGATCCTAACCAAGGAGCTAGCGCCCCACCCACTTGGCACCTCAGCTCTGCCCCTTTCTCTCCAAGCACCCAAGACACCCCAAAGAATTCTCTGCAGTACCGAGCCCAGGACTTGACTCAGAGAGTCCTAGTTCTTGCTAATTATGACATCCTGTCATCCTTTGAGGACAGTCTCATTCCATAAGCATCCACAGAATTCTCCCCCCTGTTGTTCCTACTGCTGACGGCCAATTACTGGGCACTGGTTACTCAGCATCATAGTTCAGAGATGAAGGAATCCTTTCTCTGTCGAGGTCTCTCTGGGGATTAAGACAGATTAACAACCAAATAACAGTGGGATCCAAGGTGTTGTTAGGCACACATGGGGTGCTGTGCAAACCCACAGTTGGGTCATGAAACCTTCCCCAAGGAGAAGTTGAGCTAATGAAAGGTTTACATTTACCTTTCTTTATCTTCTGAGGAGATCCACAAGAAGGAAATATGGATATTTAACAAAATCTGTAGGTTCTCTGCAAAAAATATCTTTTCCCTGCTTTCCCCTTCCCACTGAGGTGGCCCAGGTCCATGACCCAACCCTTGTCTTCCACTTTCCTCTGTGTCCTGCACAGGCTTTCAGGGCAACCTTGAGCACACAGCCTTGTTCCTCTGGAGTCTGCCTTGGCTCCCTAGTGCCTTCAGCAACACTGACTTCTTTTCTGTTCCCTACAAGAACTACATTTGGCACCACAGGGTCTTGGCCACCACCAGGCTTCAGTATAAGTGTGACTTCTTCAGGAGAACCCTCCCTAGAGTCAGACTGAGGGCTCACCACCACCGCACTCCCTTCTGTGACATCAGTCCCAACACATGTCCATCAGCATGTGTGAAATTTCCAGGGTCTGTTTCCTGTGCCAGATTGGAAACTCTATGAAAACAATGACAGTGACTGTCCCAATTACCACCACAGTTGCTGTTGGTAGAGCGAGGATGCATGAATGATGTTTCACGGATGGTAATTGCCTGGGTACTTGTTCCAAGACCATTCTCAGCATTTGGAGGTTTCCATCCAGGGCGTACTCAGACTCCTCTGCATCAGATTTTATAGTAAAAGCTAAAAGAAACACAAATAGCCTAAAACTCAGCCCAAGACCCAGAGGCTTACAGGTTACTCGAGGAGACAGATATGAACACGGGCTCTGAGTCTGGGTGCCTGTGTTCAAACCCTGTATTCCAGGCCATCAGCTTCCATCAGCTTCCATCAGGACGTGTCTCTAATCACATTCCTCATTCAGCACCCCCTCCCACTGCACTTTCTCTAAATCTCCGGAGTTAAGGTCCTAGGGGCTAAGGTGGGACATTCACTCTGGCTTGGGCGTGAGGCAGAGCATTGCATACATTTTTACAATCCACCCAGGCCGGAGCTCCATTTGAGAGAAAAGACATTGAGGCTTGGAGAGATGAACTAACTTGTCCCCTGTCACACAGCTCAGGGGTGGGGGTTGCTGAGATGGATTGAGGGCTCTGGGAGCCTGTGATCAAGCCTCATTACAGAGAGTAGAGTCACTCCAGCCGGCTTAGGAAGGATTTACTTCTGTTGTTGAATGGACAGCACACGTATGAGGGTTCTGGAGAATATGATGACAGGTGAGCTTCTAGGAACAGCTCCTATGACAGGAAGCTGCCCAGCAAGCTGTCTGTCAAGTGGGGAGCCTTGGTTCCAGGGCTGCTTGGGGTGCCTCATGACCTGCCTCCCTCCCACTCAGCTCACTTGCAAATGCACGCTCCGAAAGAAGACTCCCTTTTTTGGGTGGGTATCATTGACATATAACGTGATATTAGTTTCAGACATTCAGCTATAATTTGATGTTTGTGTTGGAGTGCTCCTGATCAGCACAGACTAAGTCACAGCAGAACCCCTGCTCAATGGTGTCCGAGAAGGATAGTTTTTAGCTTTGAGCCTCTTTGAAGCAAAAAGGCATATTAACTGGAGCTGGAGAGGATGTTGGGCAAGGCAAGTCAGAGAATCAGCTTCAAACTCCAACACTGGATCAAAGTCCAAACATTAAATTGTGATTAGTGTGTGCTTATGTGTGTGTGTGTGTGTGTGTGTGTGTGTGTGTGTATATGTATATATATATATATATATGACTATAATATCTTATATATTATATTCTGTAAGGTATGTATATCCTAGTATGGAATTATATAAAATATGTTCTAGCATATATAGATTATACGTAGTGTAGGATATTTACACGCGTAATCTTCTCCTACCATGCAGAAGGACCCAGGAGAGGAAGAAGCACATGTCAACTTCCACCCAGCATGTGCCATCATATTTCATCTTGTCCAAAGATCTTTTCAGCCCGCTAACCTTCTGATTGCTGTGGACGCTGCCGATTGTCTCCTCAGTAGATACCTGGTAACACCTGCTATAGGTTCGTGCCCTTTTCCTGACCAGGAGAAGCCAATTTATACTGGAGGACCTCCTGCTGCTAAAGACAGATTCCCCACCTCATTCTGGCCCAGAAGACCTCATCAGCAGTATGGCAGGTGGAGCTTCCAGCAAAGCAGTTATTTTCCTGATGAAAAGGGACAGACTGAATTGGAATTTTCCTTAGAGAGTTATCCTTTTCCCTCTCTTCCTTCCTGCCTGGAAGTATGAGCAGATTACCTAGGTGGTGGACCCATCCAGGGAGTGTGGGCCCCAATGCCACACCCAAAAACCAGAGGAGGGGGGCGCCTGGGTGGCCCATGTGGTTGAGCATCTGACTCTTGGTTTCTGCTCAGATCACGATCCCAGGGTCATTGGATCCAGCCCCACATCGGGTTCCACACTCGCCGAGGAGTCTGCTTGAGATTCTTTCTCTCCCTCTGTCCCTCCCCCCACTAAAGTAAATAAATAGATCTTTAAAAACAAAAAAGAATCAGAGGGTGAAACAGGAAGGAGCCTGTGGCCTGACTGTATTGTATTGGTGTCTTGCCAACCTCGCTTGCCTGCTTCCAGACTTACTGATGTGCCGAAGTGTCTTCCCTAGGATCCGTCCTTGGACACCCTGCCCATGGTTGCTGGAATGTTAGGGATAGATGAGCAGTTAGATGTGACCCGCTTTCAGTTATATACCACCTGTAATAAATTTAACAGCTTCAAACAATCATCATTCTATTTATTCTTGATCGTGTGGGCCAGAGATTCTGATGAGGAGGTTAGTCTGTGTCCGGTGATATTGGCCAGGATAAGTGGTTAGCCTGGACTTAGTGGGTACCTGGGATGGGTTGGAAGGTCCTAGTGGGCTTCAATCCCAGGTCAGGCACCTGGTCCTCCACCACATGGCTGCTCTTTCTTGCTGGTTAGCTTGGGCTTCCTCGCAGCATGGTGGTCTCAGGAAAGTGAAGTTTCTCAAAGAGTCAAAGGTAGAAGCTGTAGACATTTTAAGTTCAGGCTTGGAAGTTACATGATCTTATTTCTACCATATTGTCTTGGTCAAGAAACTCACAGAGCCCACCCAGATTCGAGGGAAGGAGAAAGGGACTCTTTCATAACAGGGGCACAATAGGGTCACATTGCAAAGAAGCCTGTGGGGTAGCAGTCCTATCTGTTCCCGTCTTGGGAAACAAATACCCCACACAAACTTTCACTTCCCTACTGTGCCACTTTATGCTACAAAGTGCCTCATTTAATAATTTTTACATAGGAGAAAAAAACTAATATTTATGGGATTCCTACCACATGTTGATTACTATGCTAATCACTTTCACATAGAATTTCTCACGTACTGTGACTTATATTTTAAAATGATTTTCCCTAGACCTAATCAATCTGTTGATGGAAAGTGAGTTGCTGGTCAGTCCCTAAAGCAGGAGGCATGATGATTCCCTGACAGAGGGGACTTGTCTTGCTGTCTTCCATACGCAGGGATAACCCTAAACTTCTTTTCTTTATCCCTGGGGATCACAGTACACTGACTTCCGTTCCTAAAAGACTTCCTTCACGCTCTTGTTCATTCAGCTCCCCAGGGTGATAGAGCCTGTCCCTTTAAAAGTTCTTTCATTACTGAGAAAAAATCATCTTTGGGCCTCTGGGTACCCAATTAAAACTTGTAGAGACAGAAAGCACTGAGGCAGCTCTGTGGAGACTCTCTCCTGTTCAGTTGTAAGACCCCCTCCCGGAGCGAGGCAGAGACTACATGCTGGGGTGGCAGCCCGTGACGTCAGTAGGAGAACTGATGACAGACACACCCAGAGGCTTGAGGGTGTTGGTGCTGAACAAGAGTCCCCTTGGGACTATCTTATGTTATCCCATTTGAAACTCTTGACTCTGATTCAAGAGTCAAGAACAAAACAATACGCTGCTTGTGCACCACAGAGCAACTCAGCTGCAGTAAAAACAGCAGATGCCGGAACATTCCATCTGCCAAAGAATCACCCGAAGTCAGGGGGACATCGTGACATCAGGGGAGTCGAGTTCACCAGAGTCAAAGGGGAAAGTTCTAGAACCTTCTAGCATCTCAGTAAGACTTCAGGGAGGTCATGGAAAAGTTGGAAGCGGTCCCTGATTTTCAACAGGCACAACTTGCTAAGAAACGCCTTTTACTGTGTATTGAAGTATTGAAGATACATTCAGAGCCATCCAGTTATTTCAAACTATTATTAGTCAAATGAGGAAACAGAGCCCCTAAAATGAGGTGACTGGGAGAGGGTTGGTGCTCTGGCCTGTGCCTGAGCAGCACCTGGATCCAGTTCTCTCTCTCTCTCTCTTTTTTTTTTAAAGATTTTATTTGTTTATTTGACAGACAGAGATCACAAGTAGACAGAAAGGCAGGCAGAGAGAGAGAGGGAAGCAGGCTCCCCGCCAAGCAGAGAGCCCGATGCGGGACCCGATCCCAGGACCCTGAGATCATGACCTGAGCAGAAGGCAGAGGCTTAACCCACTGAGCCACCGAGGGGCCCAGGATCCAGTTCTCTTGATCTCCAGTCCAGCCCTCTTTCCAGATCATCCCTGACATTTGTGTCTGACCAGATCCATCCCCTGAAATGGGGAAATAGAAAAATCCCACTTGCTCCTGGCAGGGAGTGTAGGGCGAGGGATGGCAGGTGACGGAAGGGACCGCCCATGACCAGAGGCCTCCCCTGAGGCAGCCTCCAGATGAAAGCCGTGTGTGTCGGGGGTCTCTACCACCACCCTCACTGAGGCGCAGAGGAAAGCAGGCCGATGTTCTGCCGGAAACACCTGTGCAGAGCCTGTGCCCCACCTCCCACGCGGCACGCTCTGGGCTCCCTCCTCCCACCCCACACTCCGGCCTCCGGGCTCCGTGAGCCTCGCTCAACCCACTGTGCTCCGTGCTCTGTCCTCCTTCCTCCATCTCCATGTGCTCCATGCTTGGGTGGAGAAGGTGACTGTAGCAGTGGGACCCACAGAGACACGGGACCCCTCGTTCTCAGAATCGGACACCCCAGCCAATGGAGACGGAAAGCGGAAGAATCTCACGGACTCTGAGGTGCCGGTAGGACTCATCTGCGCGAATCATGGGGCAACACAGGAAAGAGAAGGTGAGGGGCCAGTCCTTGGCACAAGCAGTGCAGACAGGGCAGTTTGTGGACCTGAAATCACGTGGGGTCTCCTTTGAGTGTCAGGGCGTCTGTGAGTAAATGGATCTGGGTGAAAAATTTTTTTTTAAGATTTTTCTTAATTTATTTTTTACTTATTTTCAGCATAACAGTATTCATTATTTTTGCACCCAGTGCTCCATGCAATCCGTGCCCTCTCTAATACCCACCACCTGGTACCCCGACCTCCCACCCCCCGCCCCTTCAAAACCCTCAGATTGTTTTTCAGAGTCCACAGTCTCTCATGGTTCACCTCCCCTTCCAATTTCCCCCAACTCCCTTCTCCTCTCTAACTCCCCATGTCCTCCTGGGTGAATATTTTTAACTGCGCGGCTGAGAGCGGAATGCCTCTTAGTCTTGTCTTTGTTTGGGGTTGTGGGTTACCAGAAGATGAAGAGAAAAAAGCCGAAGCTCGGTCCTCTGCATTCAGAACAAGCAGGTGTGTCAGGCTCACAGTCAGGCGAGCGAGGGAGGGAGAATCCAAGGCCCAGGCTGGAGTGTGAGCGTCGGAAGTAGCCAGACAGCTTTTTAAGCGAAGAAGTTCCAGTATTTTAAGATGCTGGGGAACCTGCGACAGGATTCCCCTCTGGCTCCTAGATATTCAGTCAGATCTGTGCTGTACTCATCAGCTTCAAGGCTTGGGGGGTGGCAGGAGCCGGGTAGATAGAAAGGAAAGGAATGCAGTCGCACTCTGGCCAGCCCAGGCGAGAGGGAGAGAGCCTGCCGGACAGCAAGACACCCCTTTAACCACCTGGATTCATCGGGCACAGACAAAGCCCAGAGTGTAAGCCCCTAGGGATTACCTGCCCCTGAAGGAGCTCACGGTCTGGGGAGGGAGGAGCAAGTCCATGCTAGTTCCATCCTAAGACCCAGGGCCCTGGAGACATGCTGTGACTGTTTAGAAGCCTGGCACAGCTTATTGGTAATGAAGGTTCAGGAACTTTCATGAGAGTCCTGAGGTCCACACCTGTGTCCTTAACCAGCATGGGACCTTAACCAGAAGAAGTCCAGGCCTGACAGACTCATTGTACCAGGAGGTGGGAATTCTGAATCAATTCTGCCCTGAAAAGAGTCTCATGTGGGCATACCTGTCCTACTCTTCCCTCAGTCTCTGTCCCTCCCTCCCTCTTTTGCTCACTCACTCTCTCCCTGCCCTCTCCCCAACTATGTAATTCTTCCTGCAAATAGATTCTGAAATCCTACCTTGTCTTCAAAGCCTCCTGTGTCATACTGCCCCACCTCACACACATACTCATATACACACTCACACACATACTTACACCACACAGCTCACCTTCACACACTCTCACACACAAACATGCACACTCACTCACACACACAGACCACACGCACCAACCTCACACACGTGAAAATGCCATCTCTCCACCGGGAAGCAGATTTGAAAGGAAAACTTGTTTTCTGATTTTGGAAGAAGCCATCACTTCTCAACCTTGATGCTTTCCAGCCCATACTCCAGACAGAAGGGTCCTGTCACAAGAATGTCAGGGGAGCGTGGGGCAGTGGGCGCGAGGGGCCAGACCTAGAACCCACTTCCGCCAAGCCTGGAATGAGGACAAACGGTGGTAATGGAATCACAGCTGTGTGGTCCAAACGTGTGGTCGGAGGCCAGCTGTGGCCCAAGGTCATGAGGGAGAGAAATGGGAAGTTCATGACCTCTGCAAAGCTAGTGGCTAAGGCCAGAGGCTCGGGAGGACCTCAGGGGGGTCAGTGAGATCTAGATTAAAGATTAACGGGGCGGGGGCAAGGCTGCAGGAGGCAGGCACAGCCCTGGGGACCCAACCATATGGCAGGGGAAGGGGCACTTGCTTGTGGCTTTGTGGGCAGACCCTGGGGCTGCTGGCTTCAAGGGTGGTGGACGTGTGACCCACATTCTTACCAGGAGCGGTTGAGCTAGGCCGGTGCAGAGCCAGTCGCCATCTCAGTGACCTGGGTCTTCTGTGGAGGTTGGGGTGAAGCCCAAGCAGGAGAGGCTTGGTATGGAGGGTGGAGTGTAAAGGCCATGCCTCGCCCCCAGGACAGAATAACCCCCAAACACGGAGACTTTGCCCCAGGGGTCCCTTGTCCCAAGGGAAGCACTTCATACCCTTCAAAGCCTCTGCCTGAGTGTGCTGTGAAGGTGGGGGCAGGCAGAAGAAAGGGAAAAGTAGAGGAAAATGAGATACGGGAGGGAGCACCCCCTTGACCTTGAACAAGCCCCCTTTCTCCTTTGGAAAACAAAAGCATCACAGGGGACCCAGCTCAGCCACCCCTCACTCAGGACCCTAGAGTGAGCTTTAGTAACAAGTGAAGTGGGGTGCGTTCCTGGGTTCACCTCTGCTGCTCTGGTCTGGGAGACACAACGGACCCCAGAGCTGTGCAGACCCACGTGGTACCCCGGGGCATTTGGGAAGATAAAGGGCAAGAGGCAGATGTTTCCAAGGCAGTACTGGGCTGCGTTAAGCTCAGAGTGAGCTCCTCCCGGGCTGTTGGGGCTGGCAAGAAGGAGCAGAGCTGAATCGCCGCCTCCGTGCTGGAACACAGAAAAATATCTTCCTGTCTGGTAACCCCCGCCCTGGCCTCCACTCTGCCCTGAAAACTCACATTTCAGGAAGAAATACTGTGGGACCACATTGGGGGAGGGAAGAGATCCGAGGAATGTGAATGTGAACGGGAGTCCCCACCCACCGCTCGGTTTGCAGGATTTCTGGGGCCCCTTTGCACTCCGCCAACTCTGCCTGGCTGGGGGAGCACTCAGGGCTCTATCAGTAACCTGACACGTACTAATGGGGCTCTTTGCATTGCCTTACCCATGTGTGTATTTTATAAGACATTTTCCGGGTGACTCCTGGCCATACCACTTTTCTATCAAGCTGAACCCCCCTCACCCCCGCCCTCACTGGAGGGCACCAATGTGAAATCAGTGCACAGTGATCAAGGCATGAAGTCGCTCCTTCTTAATGGAATATTTCATTTGGGGAGTGAGGAGGATTTTGTTACATCTGCTTAAATGAAAACCTTCCTCATCACCCAATGTGGGGCGTCATTTACCAGATGTGCTAATCTGTCTTATACGTCATCCTTCGGCTAAACTGTCCAAGGCAGTCCACGCTCGTCCCAGAGAGCGGGGCTTCATGCCACAAATAATCAGGAGTGCCCATAGAGGTGAGTCCGCAGATGACCAAGCACACCACCACTTTTCCCCGTCTCATGAGTATCTGTCCTGGCTTTCAGGGAAGAAAAGGCTCGTAGGTTTAAGAACTTCTAACAACAACACCAGAAGGTTGGAAAAGGTGTTAACAGAAAACTGAACTCTAAGTCTGGATTCAGACGGCCAAGACGCGGTCTGTTCCCTGAGGTGAGTCAATGCCTGGGCAGTTTGAAAAGTCGTTCTCCATGCCTCCCTCTTTCTGGGAAGGGCGTGTGCAAACACACCTGCCCAAACCCTCCTTCTGCTAATCTGAGTTTGAATTCCACTTAGATGACCTGGGCACCAAAATGAAAGGGATACCTTCGAGAGATTCCAGAACCTTGTAGGTTGTCAGAGCTGCTGATAGATTTTTCTTCTAAGTGCCTAGTAACTCCTGGTGGTAAGTAGATATGTATGTACTCTGATAGGCACGCATGTGCAGGATGGAGGTTTTCTCTCCAGCTAGTGTGCTTGCCCCGACCCCAGATCCCAGCCTCACTCATTCCTTTACTAGAGGCTAGGAATACCCAGGAAAAAAAAAAAAAAAAAAAGAAAGAAAGAAACACTCCTCCTCCAGGAGCGTGGTTTGAAGCAATGCTTTGCAAACTTTAATAGGTACCCAAATCCTCATGGAAATTCAGACTCCAATTCAGTCATTCTGGGGTAGGGTCTGACATTGAATTTCTGGCAAGCTGCCAGGTGATGCTGATGCTGCCTCTGGGGCCACACTTTGAGGAGTGACAGTTACCACGGTGGTTCTAAAGGGTGGTTCCCAAGAATTAGCTGTAGAGAAGAGGGGCAAGGGGCGGGCCGGGGAACATTCTCGCAGGCCTGCCCGCACAGAGGTACAGGCCTTCTGTGGCTGAGCGTCACCGCTCCACCGGCCCCACTGGTCTCCACAAGGGAGGCCAAGCACTTGGCTGCAAGGGGGGCATCTTCTTGTCCTAGTTGATTTTAAGCCTTCCACCTTCCTGGAGAGAAAAGCCTCAGAAGCAGAAAACGATTTGCAGTCTGATAAATTCAAGACAGCAGCTGGAACTTTGTTTTCCCGCCAGGACGGTGAGAAGGTCATGAAGACATCCCCATAGCTCTTTCCTGAGGATCAGAAAAAGCAGGGAGAGAGGGGCAGGCCAGGGGAGGAGGGGGAGGCCAGGGTCAGGAGGTTCATTTGTGTTTGGCTTAATAAATGGGGTCTTAAAGGAGGGAGGGTGGTTCCCGTGTGTATTTTGGTCCCAGTAGGCTTCCGTCTCTGACATTTTCCGCTCACAATATCCCAACGGCAGAGCCTGAGCGTGATGCCAGGAGCTACGGAAATAGCCAGGGAGAGTCCACGAGAAGCTGAAATCGTCTTGATTTTATCTTTAAAATGTGTGTATTTTCGCCCTATTAAGTAATATATGTTTGTTTTAATTTAAGAAATGGCTCAATGCAGAGTAAAATAAATCCCCGTTACCCACGGTTATATCCCAGTGACGATGCAGAGAACAGGCACGGACAGATTTTGAGAACACATCGTTTTCTGAAGAAGTGGCATTTTCATGGAGGGGGACTTTTACAGGAAGAGCTAAGTCTGTCTTCTCTGTGGGTAGTGCACAGGGGTTGGGGAGAGGGCAGGGCGCCAGGGGACATCCTGTGACCGGAGGCTGTGCCTGGCAACTCTCTTCACACAGAGACCCTGACAGGCTGGGGTCCCAGAGTTCCACCCCTGAAAGGAAGTAGGTATAGCAGGTAAGGGAGGCCATCGGTGGTTACTGGGGCCTGCACTCAGATCCTGAGGCTTGGGTGCTAGAAAGTGCTCAGTTTCTTGGGAACTGAGTAGCACAGTAAACTCTTTGACCATCTGGAAGCTTCTTGTCTTCAGAATATGTCCCCTCTACCTAGTCTTGGAGCCAAAGTTGGTGGACCTGAGTCTGCTAGGCCTGTGAGGGGTCGGAGGAGCTGGGAAGGGTGGGGGAGCTGCTGCGAAGGTGGTGAGGTCAACTATTTGCTCAGAAGACACACCTAACTCAAGCTGCATATTGTATAAGAGTGCACACTTGCTCAGAACTCAGAAGGACTGGGGAGGAAGTGTGGGTGCCTTAGCTTCAATCTGTAAGAAAGCCACATTTAGAAGGCAGTCTCTTTTGCAAAGCAATCTTGGATCTTCTGGTGACAGGTCCCTCTGCCTCCTCAAGTCCTCCACTGATCAGGTTCTGGAGGGACACGGCATTGTCGATGCACCTATTTCCAGAAAGATCATCCATTTCCTAAATCCTCATAAATATCTAACACCTAAGATACAGAAGCTGACTTGCAAAACTTTGGTTTTTTTTTAAGCAGAATTATACCTAAAGTTCCTCTGGAAGGAGCTGGGAGGAACTCCCTGATGGTGCAGAGCTAGGGAACATCCTTCAGGTCACAGAGTCAGGGACAGCTGCAGCCTTACTGTCCCCACCAGGAAAATGGGCACAGAGGTATGCTCTCCTCTCCAACTGAGGGGTCATGGAGACTCCTGGGAGCAGGAGCCTAGTTCAGGGCACACAGCAGGTATGGGTAAGGTGGGCTCACTCAGAGGCGTTTCTACTCCACAGTGGGCTCCCAGCCTGGAGACAAAGGCACTGGAATCATGCTGAACCCACTCAGGAAGCCCAGGCTCCAGGCTGGCCTTGATTTGGATGGAGACCAGCCTTCAGGAGCTGCCCAAAATACTGACAGCCGTGCTTTGGAAAGACACAGATTTCAACAATACACCCTCCTCTCACTGACCCTCTCACCCTCTGGCTCAAGGAGAGGCTTTCTGTCACTAAAAAGGCATGTTCATTTATAACAGATGGGGGTGTTTGGACTTTCTGGTAATGGATTTATAGATTTCATCCCAGCCCTACCTCTCTGAATTTCTGGCCTGGTGGGGTCACCCACCTTTTTTCCTGGGAGGGGCCTGAAGTCCCCTGGGACTCCATGTCTGAACCAACAGTAAGAAAGTGTTTAACACCGCGGTTCCTGACCTTGGTGATGTTCAGTAGAGCATAAGGGGCAGAAAAGTGTTTGATCAAAACTTGTTTCCTTGCTATGTGGTTCAAGTTGATGAAACATAGTTTCTGAACCTAAAAACAAAAATCAAAGGGACAAAGTAATTGACCACAAGTTCGTATTTTCCCCGCTCAGGACTACTCAGGGAGGCACATTTTCCTCCTGTTCTCACACTTTGGAGTGCATCAGAGTCCACTGCAGGACCTCTTAAAACCCCCATCCTCGGAGTTTCTGATCTGGGAGAGGGAGACCCTGCCTGTCTAGCTGAGTCCCAGGTGATGCTAAGGCTCCAGGGACCACACTTTGAGAACCACGGCTCTCCAGCAAGAACACCACTGGCCTCTTGACCCTTTGTCTTGCAGGTTCATCTATTACTTTGGTCTTTCCAAGGCCACATTTCCCCCATGCACCTGGGGCAGCCCAGAACAGGCCTCTGTTGACGCAGCCCTGTGTTGTCTGCAAGCCAAAGTACTACAACAGGAAGTGGGGTCTTAGAGCTTCTCAAGCGCCAGCTGAGGCCACCAGGAGGCACCATGAGAGCACTGCCCCACCGAGGCACACCGGACTGCCCTTCACACCAGCATCGTGAGTCGGAAACGCTGGCAAGGCCAGCAGTAGCCCAGGGACCGAGGTCACCGTCTACTGGAAATTTCCGCAGGCAAGTACCTCGAGGCTTCAGTCCCAGCACAAGCTCCCCAGGCAGGCGGTCCTGCTCCCTGCACAGGGAAGGACATCAGAGAGAGGCAGGTGGGGAGGGAGCTGCCGAGAAACAGAGCCTTTTGGTTTTGCTCTGCGACAGACAAAAACAATTTGGAAATTATCAGATGGGAGTAAGCACTAAAAAAGAATGAACATTTAGCTATTTTTCCCCAAATCCAGTGAATGGAGTCATAAAGGGAGGATTAGTAGTAAAGAAACTGAAGAAATAACATTCCTCTGCATTCAAGTCTCAGGATGCCTTGGATCTGCTACACTGTTGTCCAGCTGGGCCAACACCGACGCTTGGCCAACACTCCTCAGATTGACAGCAAATGTCATTGGACATTTAGAGGGTGAACCCCTTTTTGTGGTCACGTTTCCAGCAGTCTGGGAGAGTGATGTATTCCAGAAAATGGGGAGCAGGTGTCCCTTGGGACCCGTCTCAACTCTAGAGAAACCCCTCCGGAAAGAGCCACTGCCTCTCTGCTCCTGGGGTGGGGGGTCTGCTGGGATCTGCTGGGCAGGTTAGTGGTGAAAAGTATCCCCAGGAACTGAACGGTGTCACTGTCAAAAACAGTTAGTTAGGCTTTAGCATTCACGGTTTGGGAGATGTCTGCCAAACACGGCTATTTTCTTTTTTACAGAATTAGTATGGAGACATCCCTGCCAGCAAGAATGGATTCCAGAAGGGATTCCTTCTTGAAGGTCCCCACCCTGCTTGTAAGAGACGTCATCAGCAGGGGCAGGGCACTCGCCTCCCACCTGACGGGAAGCATTTGCTGAAAAGCATTGTTGGATCACAGAGGCCCAAGTTAGAGGAAAACAGGAATGATCCAGAGATCACAGAGCCGTGGAAAGACTTTCTAGCCTAGTATTGGGTATGCATGCTGATGGCTTCCTGTTCATTTGTTCATTTTTCATTCATTCATTCATTCAAACCCAGTGGTTCTGGAGCCACAGCTGTCCTTGCTGGGGTCTTCCCCGAACTGGATCAACCGTTGTTACTGTTCACATTCCAAGATCTCGCTCCAAATCTGGAAGCCTGAGGAAACACTGCTACTATAGATCATACAGTTATGCTGGGGTCATTTTCCTTCTTTTAAAGAGTTGGGGTCTTGGTATCTGGGTCTCCTGTCGAGGTGGATGCATCCCAAACTTCTATATTCTTTTCTAAGATGTGAGGGCGGGGGGGGGGGGCAGCACCATCTCTAGGGCGGGAGCAGGTGTAGGGCAGGAGCAGGTGTAGGGCAGGAATAGTTATAGGGTGGGAGCAGGTGTAGGGTGGGAACAGATGTAGGAGGGAGCAGGTGTAGGCAGGAGCATGTGTAGGCCTAGACCAGGTGTAGGGCAGGAGCAGGTATGGGGTGGGAGCAGGTGTAGGTGGGAGCAGGCGTAGGGCAGTAACATGGCTTTCCGAACAACACAGCCCCCATCCATTTGGTGAGCCAGTGACACGGGGCTTCAGAGAAGCCCAACCTCTACTGCACCCCCAAGACCCTGTCCTCCTAAGGCAACAGGGACTCAAGGATTGTTCAGGTGTGCTGTGCTGGGCAGGCCCAGGGACCACATACCTGCTGCCTGTTCTGAAACCAAAGTTTTAATTTCAGGATAATTGAGGATTCACATGCAGCTCTAAAAGAGAACAGAGACAGGTCCATGCACCCTTCACCCCTTTTCCTTGGGGCATCACCTTCCATAACTTCCTTCCACTCTCTCAGCCAGCTTTCCCAGCCGAGTGGGATCCAGGGGAAGTGATGAGCTCCCCGGGTCCTTCCCCTGCTGTCCTTCTTTTTGTTCCTACAACTCTCACCTCTTCCCACTCTGAGGTCCTTCTGCCAAGAGAGGATCTTTAATTCCTTCCGCCGCCCTGTTTCTCCAGTATTGGTTCATGTTAGAAATTGTGATGCTTAGTGACCAAGCAAACAGAACAAAACCCCATGAAGTCAGTGATCCAGAAAATCCTTATACTTCTCAATGCAAGACCTGTGTGTGAGATCTTACCAGCCTGTGGCTAGTCACACTGTCTTGCACTTGAATGAGGAGCAATTCTATGGATCCTTTCAGAGCCTATATTTCAGCCAATACAGATAGTCAGAGGCTCCCTGGTTGTTTTTAATCAGTGGTAGGGCTGCCAGCAGGCCAGGGAATGAAGGCTCTGGTGCCGTATTTAGTGTCTTGGGGCTGCCTGAGGCTAGAAGCCAAATTGCATCTGACTCATCTGCGCGCTCAGTTTGGTTCCTGGACAATCTCCTTTGGTCTTGCTCAACTGTGTTCCTGACAGGTCTGGCTTCATTTGGTGCCATACACATGCTCTCCGAGGGGGCAGATGCCTCATTCTGCGCCACAACGCTCACAGGCCAAGGGCTGTGCTCCTTCCCGCGTGTTAGGAATCCCTTCCCCAGCTGCAAATATTGCATAAGATCTGTTGACCTCTTTACGGAATAAGCCCCAGCTACAGAGCTGGCTGGCTGTCCTCTGCGGGAGGAAGGCGCCCTGCGGTGTCATCCCGCCTGCACGCCGGGCCACCCCTCCCCATGCTGTGGGAGACACAGTAAGGCCCAGTCGTACGCTAGGGATACGCTCACTATGGAGGTGGGCCAGCCTCATGCCCTGATGGGGAGGAGGGGAGCTGCAGACCCAAATGACTTGTGTGTAGACCGTCAAATGCATGCTTTTTCCTATTGGTTCCAGCAAGAGCTGAACAGATTTCTCCTGCCACCCCTGTGCTTCATGGCTAAAAGACAAAGCACATGAAAAGGACAGGAAGCCAATGAATCCAGACCCTGAACTTGCATTAAAAATGGTGTCACTTTATCCTAACAGCCATTAGGGAGCTCCCAGAGGTTGGTGCAGTCTCTAGCAATGCTGGGCACATTCCATGTACCCAGAAGGCAGAGGACAAGTGCTGAGCGGGAGGCCAGGAGGACAATCAGAGTAAGGCCGTGTGCTGGGGCAGCCTGGCCCTCACTGGCCACACTAAGACGCACTGTGGCAAAACAAGGAAATGGGATTGAGGGCTTATGCGGCTTCAAGCCCTCTCCAAAAGTCAGAGAGAGGTGGCATCAGGCTATGAACAAGGTCTGGCTCAAGGATGCTTATAACCCAAGGGACTAGTGGTGTCAAGGCAGAGAGACTTCCCCCAGCCCTCAGGGGCCCACAGCCACCTAGTGGAGACCCGCTCCTTACCGGCACCATGGACGGGACTCACACAGAGACCTGTAAGCACTAGGTTTCCCCCACTCAGAGGCCATCACAAGACTGAGACAGGAATCTCAGGAATGCCAAGAGGAAATGAGTGTCACCCATAAGCCACTTGCCCCAGGCTGATCAGTCAGGTTCTTTGGGCACGTTTATCTGTGTGGTTAGCTTAGGACTGATGGCTCTCCTTACAGGACATCTGGGATCCCTTGGAAACACATGGGATTCTATGCATTTTTGAGCCAACAAGGGAGAAGGTCCCCACTGACCTCACAAGTCGTTGTGGGTTGAAGTGGGCACTCCTCACCCAATTCCTACATGGAAGTCCTGACCCCCAGGTGACTGTATGTGTAGAAAGGTCTTTAAAGAGGTAATTAAACTAAAATGAGGCCATTAGGGTAAGCCCAAAACCAGGACAGCTAGTTCTCCTCTCTTATAGGGAGAGGACATTAAGACACAAACACACACAGAGTTGTGAGGACATGGGGAGGGGACGGCCATCTGTAAGCCCAGGAGAGGGGCCTCAGAGGGAACCCACCCTGCCAACACCTTGCGCTCAGACTTTGGATCCTCTAGAACTGTGAGACTGCCAATTTCTGTTGTTTAAGCCCCTCCCTCCCCATCTGTGGTCCTTTGTTATGGAGGCCCAGACGGACTAACACACCAGTGATCTGCTGTGGATGAATTTTCAGTGAGAAACACTTCGTGAATCTCAGGAGAGTCCAACACTTTTTGACATTAACATGAATTCTTTGCTTTTTTAGGATCTCCCCAAAACAGTGATAGTATCCACTCACATGACCCAAAGCAAAGTGTCTTTCTCCTGCCAGCTCTGATGACCATCTACCCTAGCACCAAAGCACACACACTTCGGGGACAAGGCAGCACCCCACTTTCCCTTGTCCTAAATGTTGGGGAGCTGGGTAATGTTAACAAAGACTTATTAGTGCAGACCATACAAAGACTGTCAGCTCAGGAACCTATTTAGTTGGGAGAACATTAGGATTTCAGTGAACACACACATCGCATTAACAATGGCTGTCTCATTCAATGGAAACGTTTATTTGTTGAAAATGGCCCATAGTCCATTGAACCTTTGGCCGAAGGAAATCTTTTAGAGCTTTCAGTAGCTCTTTCAAAGACCTGGCTAGCCAGCAATAGCCCTGCAGAAGCAGACGACAAATACAGGAAGTTTCCTGGAGTCGGTCCCCGTGCATGTCCAGACCCAGCCGAGGCAGACGGTCCCCCAGCTTTCGTGGAGGTCCCGTGGGCGTGCCTTCACCCCTAATCCTTGTGAGCAAAAAAGGAACTGCGCTTCCCATTAAAACGTGTCATTATAAAGAAGAATATGCTCATGACCCGAGAGGAAATTTTAAAGATAAAGTGATACTCACATAAAATGCTTTTATTTTGCCATATTTCCTTCCAGTCATTGTTCAAGCATTTTTATAATTTTATGGGCATGATGATGAAATAATGCGCCATCTTTTATCATTGTTTCCTTCTTTATTTTAAATGATTACCCTGAGGACATAATCAGGAGTGGTTTCATCGGGTCAGCAGGTGTGAGCGGGCTGTGAGACCATCTCCACCACCAGAGGGGCCTTGCTGGCTACACCCCGGTCTTATGCTCACTGAGTATTTTGGTTATTTGACTATGTTCCTACTTAAAAAGATGAAAATTGAGCTTTATTTTTTTTAAATTATTATTTGTTTTTTAAAAAAATTTTTTAAAGATTTTATTTTTTTTTAGAGAAAGAGAGGAAAGTGCAAGAAGGAGAGGAGAGGGGCAGGCTGACTCTGCGCTGAGCACGGAGCCTGATGGGGGCTCCTGACCTGAGCTGAACTCAAGAGGCAGATGTTTAATGGACTGAGTCACCCAGGAGCCCCAACCCTTAATTTTTAAAAAAACTTGGCTGTAAAAATTATTTTTAAAAAAGCTATATTTCCACAAATTTGTTTGAAAACTATAGATATTTTCTTTTTTAAAAAGATTTTATTTATTTACTCATGAGAGACAGAGAGAGAGAGGGACAGAGGCAGAAGGAGAAGCAGGCTCCCTACAGGGAGCCCAAGGAGATACTCAACTCCAGGACCCTGGGATCACGACCTGAGCTGAAGGCAGACACTTAACCGATTGAGCCACCCAGGTGCCCATGAAAACTGTAGATCTTCTGTTTTTTGTTTTTTGTTTTTTTTCTTCACACCCTTGACCTACTGAAATGCTGTTATTTTTCTTACAAACTGAAATGAGTATTCATTTCCATACCAACTCTCTCATGTTGTAGGAATGGTTTTTTTTCCAGTCTACTATTTTTCCTCATCTCTTTTCAATTTAGTTATGAAACATTGATGTAGTTAAGCCTACTGGACGTTTCCTTGCAATTCTGTTTATGGCTTCAGTCTTTGGAAAGTCCCCGTCCCCATGTGCCTGGGTTAGTCCTAGTGAGTCCTCCTCACTCTTCCTGGTCAGCCTACTTCATCTCAGGCCCTCCTGCCTTGTCTTCCTCTGCACTTCTTGCTAGACCTGTGGCCTTTTCCTTATACTTAAATGGGGCTATCTGATTGCGCAGGTTAAACTAGAAGATGGCCAGATGAATTTGGATTTCAGATGAACAATTAATAATTATTTTGGAATGAGCATGCCTCATGCAGTATTTAACAAATACTGTTTAATATATTTAACAATAATTTAACAAATTTTTAACATTTAACAAATAATTTAACAAATATTGTTTAATAAAATTTAACAAAAGTTTTTGTTGTCTATTTGAAATTCAAATTTAACTAGATGTCCTGTATTTCATCTGGCAACCCTAGCTTTGGGTCCTACCTTGTGCCCTATGCCATATTCTCAACCAGGTTAAATATTTATTCTCAGTTCTCAGTGTTGCTTGCCCAAGACACAGAGATAGGGCTCCTATAGGCTGACCCCATGGGTACTCCTTTACTGTGCACCAGGCGTGGGTCTGGGGGCTCTCACTGGTGCGGTTTTCAGCTTCTGCATCTATCAGGGCAAAGTGCCACAGACTGGGTGGTTTAAACAACAGAAATATATTTTCTCATAATTCTAGAGGCTGGAAGTCCAAGATCAAGGTGTCTTCTGTGCTGATTTCTTCTGAGGCCTCTGTCCTTAGCTTGTGGAAGAATGTCTTCTCCCTGGGTCTTCACATGGCTGTCTCGCTGTGTTTCTGTGTCTTAACTGTCTCTCCTTATAAAAACATTTGCCATATTGGATTAAAGCCCATTTTAATGTCTTAATTTTAACTTAATTACATTTTTAAAGACCTTATTTCCAAATGTAGTCAAATTCAGAGGTAATTGGGATGAGGATTTCAACACATAAATTTAGGAAACAAAGTTTAGTCCATTATAGCATCCTCCACTCCCATGGCTGTCTGTCCAAGGCATTCACCTTCTGCCTTGCTCTCCACTCAACTGTATGTCTGTGGCTACTATCCTACTATCCCTCTAGGACTGAAGCCATAAGAAACTCTGATAGTTCTTGGGACGTGCTGACTCCACAAGCCCTTCTCCCCAGGACAAGCTCCAGTCTTTCTGGTGGGGCTTCCATGGGTGGGGCCCTGTCCACTGCGGACAGATTACCCAACACTGACCACCACCCTTCTGGACTCCAAATTGGTCCTGGGCCCGGAAACTTCTGCTATACAGCCTCACCCCACTAGGCCTGCTGGGTCCTGATAGCTTTCAAATCATTCTGGAAATTGCCTCTCTGCCTTTTGGTTGTTGGACTCCTCCCTGCTGATGAACAGGTCATCTTTCCCATTGTGTCTGTCACCTCCTGCCTTCTTCCCTTCCTCCTCAGGCCATTTTGTCCTGGATCCAGTGGCGCCTCCCACCCGGGTCCACCCAAGTCATAACACTGTTCAACTCACTGCTGGCTTTTGGTTTTAAAAATAATTGATAATCTACTTCTTCTAAAATTTATTGCAACAGATGATCTATGGTGTGGCTTCATTTTTATGTATTTCTAGATTTTACAAATTATTATCAGGACATCATACTCTCATTAAATATCTATTTTCCTTCTCCATTGTTTTCCTGATGCTTGTCCATAATATATAAAATTCCTTCCCCACAATCTTTGCTGTAATGGAGGGATAGCTAGTAGCCACGTGTGGCTATCGAACACTGGCAAGGTGGATAGCCCAGATTTCAAAGACTTAAGTGCAAAAGAAATATGTAAAGAATCTTAATAGTATTTCTTTAGATTGACCACATATTGAAATATCTTTGATATAGAGCATTAAGTAAAATGTGTTATTGCATGGAGCACTGGGTGTTGTATAGAAACACTGAATCTTGGAACACTGCATCAAAAACTAAAGATATATTTTATGGTGACTAGCATAACACAATGAAATATATATATTATTAAAATTAGTTTTACTTATATCTTTTTTACTTTTACTAAATGTGGCTACTAGTCATCTAAAATTCCATAGATGACTGACTATATTTCTATATACGATTGCCTTTAATCAAGTCATACATATTGTATTTCTTTCATCTCCTTTCTGGGTTTTAAGCAATATTTTAATATTTTAATGTTTCTCTTAAAATATACTTTAATATCTGCTGGAACTATAAATATTTTTCTCATTAGTCTTAGTTTTCAGACTATTTTTGATATTCGAAGCCAATTGTTCTTTCAGATGATTTTCAAAATTATTTTTGCCAAATTCATAAAAATTATCTTTGAATTATTCATCCTTACATCTAGAAATATGTTTCTGTTCTCAAATTTATTGTCTTTTATGACTTCTGATAGATCTTTGAATGTAAATTACATGTTGCATATTTTCTTGAATTCATCTCTATTATATAACAATTTTAATATTGTGAATGAGATCTCTACTGAGACACCATTGGTCTTTATATATTTGCCTTTTAAATTTACTTAACTGAACTGTTTTTAAATGATAGTATATTCCTAACTGGTATTATTTGGGAAGAGGATTTTTCTCCTTTTACCATATGCATTCATTTTATTCTGTTTCCTATGTTATTATAATGTTACAATGACCAAGACTTCCAAACCTTAATAAATAATTACGGTGGTAATGGGCATTGTTCCTGAAAATAATTTGCTAAATATTACTTTTTGGAATATTTACCCTTTGAAACTTGGCAATGCTTTCTCTTGGCTTTGATTGCCTTCAAGGACACCCATTAGGGAGGCATTTTCTCTGTCCAAGTAAAACAAGGATTCTAGAAAACAGAATTTCCTCCTGGCTTTCTGTAACCCACCCACTGTAAAAATAAAACAAACCCATTATTTCCTTGGTTTTGAGACATATTTTCATAGAGTCACAGGCTGGGCTATGGACAGCCCCTGATGCCCTGCAAAAATGTCAGTGGGTGGAGAGACAGTTACATGTTCTCGTCCCTGGGCTCAAGTTCAAGGAACGTGGGTTTGGGTGAGGCGGGGTGTTAGTGCTAGATGTTAGAGTTGGGCTGAGGTCTGGGAGACCTGGTTTGAATGCACATATATATTGAATTTCAACTTAAAACCTCTCTCCACATAACACATTCTTTTAATAACTAAATTCTCCAAACATCACTTAAAGCTATCTTATGCTATACATCAAGGAACAAAGAAGTGACTAGGGTATATCTCGGAGGAAATGGCAGCCTTAGAATGTTTACAGCATACTTCACAGGAGCAAGCTCTCACCCAGAGATGTGGATGGATTGCCTCTGAGTGTGCCCTCAGCCAGAACTGCCCAGGCTGGCCGGTCCTCCAGACTGTCCTCCAGACTCCTGGTGCAGCACCAGGGGCATCTGGATGCTGTCTGACTCTGGGGCCTCAGGAGAGGGCATTTTGGTTAATTTGGGGCCAGGTCAGACAAAACTGGGTGATGAGAAGTGAGGTCTGGCATTCCTGGGTTGTGAAAACCTTGGACACGTCTCCACCCAAGGAGTGCGCTCAGCACGACTTGTCACTGACATGGTATGCCGCTCTGAATCTGACGAGAGCCCTCCTTGAGGGGAGCCTCCCTGGGAAGGTGTTCTGTCCAGTAAGGTAGAGCCCCCCACGCCGTGCTTGGCTAGTGAACTCAGAGGGAGGAGGAGAATCTGGGTAAGACCAGATTCTCAATTGTCCAAATCATTCCTGTGATTCCCTAAAAGGCCCCTGAGACTCTACCCCACCGTGGATCTCCTTCCTCCTCCTTCCTCCCTCTTTCTCCCTCCTTCTCCCCTCCTTTCTCAAGTGGTAGCTCTTGCAGGGGCGGGGGGTCACAAGAGAACTCCTTGTGGGTGGGTGGATAGAAGCACGAGACGAGTCTGTCAGACCCTGTGGGAAGCCAGTGCTGGGACAGAGTGAGAAGAGGAAGTGGCTTTGAAAGGAAAAGGGAAGCAGCAGGACTGGATGGGGGGCCATTAGACTGGGACAATGCAGACTTGACATCTTCCCTTCCCACCAGACAGTGAGCTCTAAGGCAGGTTTGCTTAGTGAAGGAGTCCTGTGTCGGGTAGAAATAGCCAGACCCTAGCACCATAGTCCTGCTTAGTCCCTGGCTGAGACCACCCCAAGATCAGTGTGGTCCTGGTTCAAAGGCAGAGGGGGCCAGTACGTTGTCACCCACATCTGTCAGCCAACCACCCCTCTGAGCCTGAAAGGGAATCTGAGCTCATTCTAATCGGGACTGTTGATAACCTCTGTGCAGTCTTGTCCGGCTGGTGTCTGGTCCTCCGTGGACTTCATCTCCAGCAAGAAGATCCCTATTCCCTTAGCACACTGGGATCCAGTTCCTCTCTGAAACAAAAACCTGCTGTGCTGACCCCTTCTGGATCCTGTTTCTGGTGGCGATGCTGTGGGACCCCCTTCTGGCCTCCCCGGGGCACCTAGCTGTGCAGGGCCATGAAAGTCTGGGTTTCCTCACCCTTTGGGAGTTGACTTGATAATCTTTAGAGTAAACCTCCCTCCCCTCCGAGGGCAGGAGGGGTGATAATGTGCTATCTCTTCTGCTGAGCCCTTTGTAAACACTTGCGTCATTCAGCCGATACAAGACCAGATAAAAGAGGGACCCCAAGTCCCCTTTGAAATCGGTCATGAATCCAAACAACGATTCTTGGATGGATCACTCTGCTCTGGTTCATATTAGCTCTGCAATTAAGAGACTTACACAATGCAGCCCTCAAAGGGGGCTTCTTTACCACATGAAAGGGAGGAAAGGTTTGGCCCTAAAAGAAGGCGGTCCTGAGCTTTTCTTGGCTATTTTTCCCAGACCTTGGAAAAGGCCAGTGCTGTTAAAAGAAGAGGTCACTTGGAGGGAAGACAATCAGAAGCAGGCTGCATAAAGTGGTCCTTCTCAAAACAGAGCGTTTCCTTCCTTTCCCAGGCCACTCTGGTACAAACCTGCCTTTCGCAGACTGAGATAAAGGAATGTGGGTCCTTCATTCTGGGAGGATGTAAAGCAGGCGAAGAGAAGATTTATGGCTCCCTGGGCATCTCCATCCTCTGGGTCAGGTGACACAGCAATGCCAGACACCCTGGAAGCACCAATGTCCTCTAGACCTTGGAAGAAGGGAGGACAAGGTGTCCCCCCACCCACCAGCACAACCAGAGGCACTAAGGCAGCCCATTGGCAGCCCACCCCTGCTGCTAAGATCCTGTACCTGCTGCTTCAGCCCCACCACTCCCTGCACCCCTCCTTCCCAGTTCAGTAGCATGGGCACAGTGACTCCATCCTCAGCTCCAGCATCCAGGTGTCCCAGTACAGTGGACATGCCAGGTAAATCATGACCTCAGAGCAAGCCATTCTCATGGTCCCCAGGGTTGGTGCAAAAGGGTTCCATCAGCACAAAGCTCGGATCTTGGTTGGATGTGAATGAGGAAGCAGGTGGATTTGGTGGATCATGGGTGAGGGGTAGCAAACAGGGAGAGAGGGGGAAGTCTGAGAAAATGACAGAGATATGGAGTCAGAGTCCAGATCAGAGCACTCCTGAATGCCATACCCATCTCCAAATTTTGCTGTCAGGCGCCTTTGTTGTTTAAGCCAGCGTGAGCTGGCTGGTTTGATATTTGAAACCAAAAGGATGTGGATGACAGGGTGTTTTGGGTAAGATGTGCCATTGGCGGCAGCATAAATAAGATGCAGAACTTAAATTCATGTGTCAGCATCAGTGTCTTCTGATACAGGTTCTTTTTCCCTTTGAAGTAGCGGTCTGTGTATGACCCAGCAATTACACTACTAGGAATTTACCCCGAAGATAAAGATGTAGTGAAAAGAAGGGGCATATGCACCCCAGTGTTCACAGCAGCAATGGCCACAATTGCCAAACTGGAAAGAGCCAAGATGCCCTTCAGCAGATGAATGGATAAAGAAGATGTGGTGCATATATACAATGGAATATTGCTCAGCTATCAGAAAGGATGAATACATAACTTTTGTATCAACATGGATGAGACTGGAAGAGATTATGCTGAGTGAAATAAGTCAAGCAGAGAAAGTCAATTATCATATGGTTTCACTTACTTGTGGAGCATCAGGAATAACATGGAGGACATTAGGAGAAGGTAAGGAAAAACGAAGGGGGGGGATGTTGGAGGGGGAGACGAACCATGAGAGACTGTGGACTCAGGAAACAAACTGAGGGTTTTAGAGGGAAGGGGGTAGGGGATTGGGTGAGCCTAGCAATGGTTATTAAGGAGGGCACAGATCGCATGGAGCACTGGGTGTTACACACAAACAATGAATCATGAGACACTATATCAAAATGAGGTACTGTGTGCATGGTGACTAACATAACATTAAAAAAAAAATAGCAGTCTATGGAGTAGGTACAATCTTCTTCCTCCTGCTCTCCCTCATATTTTCTGGTCCATGGAGAACAGGTTGGGATTCACACCTTAAGAGCAGAAGTGAGCAAAGAAGACCCCAACCTTCCTTTCTGGACATGGTGCGCCTTGGGATATTCCACACGTGGCCAGAATCAGACCGCACAGGATGGTGAGTGGGAGGATGTGATCCCAGCCAGAGGGCAGGAGCAGCCACGTGAACCTGTGAAAACATCCCTGCATTTAAATTCTGGTGTCAGCTTCAGGAGGAGCTGGGTAATGAGGGGGACCTTGTCTGGGAGCAGGAACCTCTTCCGGTGCCCTCCATCCACAATGCCACACGTACCCAGCAGGTGTAACACATCCCAGGGCTTGTTCTGATGAAGGCAGGCAGGCTGACCTCCAAACAAGGAAAACCAAAGCCAGAACTGTCGTCTTACAATAGAAATAACATATGCTCATTTTAGAAAACAAACATAAAGAAGAAAGCAAGAAGCCCCTATCTAGAGATGATATATCCAACCCACGGATTGGTTCTCATGGTCCTAAACAAACATTCAAGTGCTGTAGAGATACAAAAAGTATGCGAGTCCTAAGAGCGCAGCTTGACGCATTTTCACAGATGGTACACATCCATGCAACAGGCACCAGAATAAAAACCAGCCTCAGCTGCGGGGACAAGCCCTTCCCATGCCCCTTCCAGTCACCCCTCCTCAGTTCCAGCGCCGTAGATTAGGTTTTCCTGTTTTTGAACATTACAGAAACGGAACCATACTGTGGGCTCTCTTTCGGAACTGGACTTTTGTATTCAGCATTGTGCTGTCGGGGCTCACCCACTCCATTGCCCACAATTGTTCCTTCTTGCTTCCCTATGGTATTCTCTTGTGTGAACATAGCACGATTTATTTACCCCCATGTTCAATGTATTTGCACCTGTGCTCAACTTTAGGGATCCAGTTTTCCCACGTGGTGGTGGCGAGCTGTACTCCGATGGGCCATGTCGGAGCGAGCAGGTAGCTCTGTCCACGGTCCAGGCCACACTTCAGCTCTCCCCAGTGCTCCTACATGCTTCCTGGCTGTTTGGGCAGCCACATTGGTGAGGGACCCATTCACATCTCTTACCTGTTTCTCCACCAGGCTTCTCATTTTCTTTGTCTTATTGATTTGCGGGAGTTCTTCATAATCCTGGGTTTAAATCTTTTCTAGACATGTGTAGCAAATCTTTCCTGTTCTGTGGCTTGCATTTCTACTCCTGTAACATTAAAACGTTATGCTAATCTTTTTTTTCTTTATGGTTCTGCACCTTCATGTCCTGCTTACGAATTCTGCCTACTTCAGGTTCACAAGGATGCTCTGTTTTTTTCTACATACTTCACTGTTTTTCCTTCAACGTTTAAATCTACGATAAGTCTGGAAGTGATTGTTTTACGGTGTGTGTTTTCCCAAGAGGATATCCAATTGACTCAGCATATTTCCCATTTTTTAACCAAAAATATTAAGAATGTAGATGCATGTTTATTTATAAGATAGATCTTAATGCATATAGAATGTTTTTTAACATTGCTTTTTTAAAATCAGTGTTGACTAATTCTCATTTAAATCCAGCAAAACGTAATGGTTAGTGTCTCCATGATGTCTCGTTACATTGATATATTGGTTTATTGAGCCATTCAAATGCTGTTAGCCAAACGACTGCCAGATTTTGGTACTTGTAAATGAAACTGATAAAAAGCTAGGTACATGTTGCAATATTTCCACATGTGTACCTCGGATAAAGTTCTAGAAGGATTGACCCAAATGAACAGTTTAAGGCTGTTCGTTATTATTGCCAAACTGCTTTTCAGAAGGTTTGCTGGGATGTAAAATTCCATGAAAAGTGAAATGGTTTTGCTCTCCCTGTGTCACTGCAATTTGTCAGCACCCAGGGTTGTCATTAAAATCTTCTGACAATTGGGGGCGCCTGGGTGGCTCAGTGGGTTAATGCCTCTGCCTTCAACTCAGGTCATGATCTCAGGGTCCTGAGATCGAGCCCCACATTGGGCTCTCTGCTCAGCGGGGAGCCTGCTTCCCCCCTCTCTCTCTCTCTGCCTGCCTCTCTGCTTCCTTGTGATTTGTCTGTCAAATAAATAAATAAAATCTTTAAAGAAAAAAAAATATTCTGACAATTGTATAGACAATAAATCACATTTGATGTCGAACTAGATATTCTCTTAAAAGTGCATGGAACACTTTGAGTTAGCCATTTTATTTTGTGTGCAGAGAATAGTGATGCAGGCAGTCATTGTTTTCTTTTATATTAAAGGCCTTACTGTTTTTTTAAATCAGTTTGTCTGAGCTAGGCATAGAAAATGGTAGAAATCAGCCACATTGGGATACCAATTTGTTCCAAGGTCTTTAAGCTTTATTTATTTAGGAATTGTATATTTTCATGAAGTTAAGCCTGTGCTATTTCCATTTTATTATCTCTGCCATTGATTTCAATCCTAATAGCATAGATTAAATTTTGCCTTCTGTGAATTATTTTTGCATCTAACTGTCTGAAGCTTATTGCTTTGTGCTAAGACTTGGATCTAAATGTTTATCTTCTCCTCTAACCCTGCACAGGTAGTTAAATTTCCCAGCGACCCAGCAATGGCATGGATAGCCCTGTGTTATCTTAGCAGCTGGCTCAAGAATTCCAAGTGGAGAACCAGCATTGATAGGAAGAGTCTCTTGATGGGCTGGCACAAAGATGAACCAGCGGAGCCCCCGGGGACCCGGTGCTGAAGCCCCACAGAGAGGAGGTGTGCTGAAACTTCCATGAAGGCATTGCCTTTTTTGGGAGAGTGGGGAAGGCTAAGGAAGGAGGTGCAGAAGAGGAGAGAAGGGTTGGAAAGCAATGCTGTGAGTGAAGCTTGGCCGTGAAGCAGTCAACGTGGACAGCATGCACATTTGTTAGCAGGTGACACCCACGGTGTCCCCGCAGTTCATAACATTTGGGCTGTGGAAATCCCTCCTGTCACATCTTGGCTCCCTGGACCCCAGACGGCTCAAAATGACTTTATCTGAGTTAGTTATGTTTTGCAAGGCTCAGAGAGGTACAGACATCACATCTATGTTCTGCACACAAGGATGTGGAGGCTGTGGGGCTGCCCTCAGCAGCACATGGCCTTGGGCTGGAGCTCAGGGCTGCCATGCACTGGGGCTTTGGTAGGAGAGTGAGCTAATAGCACCTGGTATGTGAGGGGCAGGGAGACCCCTGGCTCCCATCTCTGGGCTCATTTTGCTTGCTGTGTTGCTTTGCATTCAGTTTGGTTTCCTCCTTTATGACCAGGGCTGACATTTCGATTCTATGTTGCTTCTGTTTGAAATCCAAATCTCTGAGCTCCTTGCATTAGTGAGGCAGTCAGAGCTGGCGCTCGCTCTCTTTCTCTTAATCGTCTCAGTCATTTTTAAGTGTACAATTCAGTAGTGTTAGGTACATTCACACTGGTGTGCAGCCAATCTCTGGAACTTTCGTATCTTGCAGAATTGAAACCCTGTTCAGTGAACACTGACTTCCCATTCCTCCCTACCACCCCCCCCACCACAGCCTTCAGCAACCGCCTTCTACTTTCTGTCTCTGTGAACCTGACCCCTCTGGGAACCTCATCTATGTGGAAGCATGCAGCATTTACATTTTGTGATTGCCTTATTTCACTCAGCATCATGTCCTCCCGGCTCATCCCTGTGGCAACAGGGTCAGCATATCCTTCTTTTTCAATGCTAAGTAACATTGCGTTGTGTGGCTAGACTCTATTTTGTTTAACCATACATCCTTGGATAACCGTTTACCTGGGTTTGCTTCCACTTAAGACTCTAGCCCACATTTGGGGTTAATGGGGAGAAAACCGCATAGCACCACATAACCCCAGAATGGGGGGTCTGTCTATAACTCCCAAGTCCTTGGAGGGCTTTTGAATAGAAACACCTTGTCCTGCCTCAGAGTGATAACATGAGTGTCATGCCACTGGGTTAAGTCTCTGACTCCAGACCCTTCTTGACACAGCCCTTACACCACCAGAGGACAGGGAGGGAGCTGGTCCATGCCTCGCCATAGTTTTTTTCACGAAGCCCTGGATGAGACTTATTCTAATCTAAGTTTCAGTTACTCCCAGAAGTTTGAGGCCCTCCACTGACCCAATTCCCCCTCCGTAAGTATCATGATTTTCTGTTTTCAGGAAACTCTAAAGAGAGGGATGTTTTTGCTCTAAGTGGAAGAGGGCCTACCTTGTGCTCTGTGATCATGGCATCTTTTAAAGTAGTGGAGTCTGGCCTCTGAGTCTCCTTCCCTCCCCCCCTTCCTTCCTTCCTTCCTTCCTCTCACAAATATCCAATAGGAGCTGATTACACATCAGTCACTGTCTTGGATATACTGGGTATACATACAAATAAGAATTCCAACCATGGAAGAAACGGCTATGTACCATAGGACACACACACAGACACACACACACACACACACACACACACACACAGAACTAGTCATGCCCAGCGACAGAAGCCCTAGGATGGAGTTATGGACTGTGCTCTTCATTGTCCAGCCTTGGCCTTTTGGCTGTAGATTCAGAGAGGGTTATTGTGAAGATTGCTACCTTAACATTTTAAAGATGAAAACACCGAGGTTCAAGGAGGTGAACTGACTGTCAAAGGACACCAGCTGGTTAATGGCAGTTCTTTCCTGACCCAGGGTGCCCACTTCTATGTCCCAGTTCAAAGCTGGCCTCGGTCGTTGGCTTGGTGGGCTTTGAAGGGGTGCTGAGCTCCAGAATTTTGGTTAGAAATTGTGTCTTGCTCTATCTAATTCCTCACTGAAATGACATTCTGTTTGAGACTCGCCCTTCCTGGTGCATGCAAGTCTTATCTCATATCCTGTGGGACAATAGCTGGAGTGTGGCTGCAAGATTACCAAATGGTCCTTTCGCATAAACAAAATCCATCAGCCTCGCTCCATCCTGCCAGGAGGGTGAGCACAAGTTGACTCCAGGGAACTTTTGCTAACAGTCTGAGCTTGTGATGTTCAGCAGAGAGGTTCATGGCTGCACTCAGAAGTGCCCTTCCCAGTGCGTGCAGCCTTTGTATTTTCCCTGTGTCTGTGTCCTGTCTGGGGCATTCCAATTGTCGCGTGTATTTCTACCCGCCTAGTATCCTTTCTCTTGCGTCCTGGTGACTGGACCTTGACCTTTCTTTAGGGATGCATCATGTTCTATTTCTACCACCACTCCGAGAGCATCCAACATCGTCGATGAGGGAAGATCATCTGAACCAAACAAATTCATTTCTCCCTGACATTTAAACATCCAGCTTAGTGGTTCAGGGTCAGGAACTGGCTCAGACTTGTCAGTCATGAAGGCTGAGCCCTGAGGAATCTGCCCATGAATTCTTTCCACCTAGAGCCCCCCCAGGCTCCAACAGTCAGCTCTTAGCTGTTTTTCTGTTTTGTGAGACATTCCATATTTTCTTTATACAACGCTATTTTACTTTAGCTTGCCATAGTCTACTGCTATTATTTGCAACAACAGAATTCTGACTGACAGTTGTGCAGACTGAGTAGGTAGATCAGGATCAACAAACCAGGGCAAAGAGGGAAGTTTAAGGATGAGGGATCAAAAATGAAGATAAAGAAGAGGTTCAGTGTCAATGAGGAACAACATCCCAGAATGAGTTTAGGGTAAAGGAAAGAGAAACTATGATACAGGGGTTGAAGTTACCCATAAAATGGAAGTATGACTTTACCCAGTGTGAACCCTTGGAGTCCTCACATGAACAGTTAGCACAGATGGAATGCATTAGGAAATCTTTGAATTTTATAAGACCTGGTTCACTTTCCTGCACTTTGACCCACATGAGCTAGATCGTCCAGATCGTGGGTCCACCTGTGACTTTACATAGCTCTCAGTGCCAAAGGACAAATACATGGTCTAACCATGAGTATATGTTTGGCTCAGAGCTCCTTATGACCTCCTATACCCCTCCCAAGGATGAGGCAGATGTAGTAGGCACACGCCAAGTCTTGACAGAGGAGTTTCCTTCTGGGGCTCAGCAATAGTTGTTTACAAGGCAATTTGACTTAAAATGAATGAAGTTCATATCCCAAGTGACCAGGGCTTTTTCAAAAAAGTTTTTATCTTAATTCCAGTCAGTTGACAATGATGTTAACACAGTGTTATATTAGTTTGGGATGTACAAGATAGTAATTCAACACTTCCATACATCACCCTGTGCTTCTCAGGATTGGTGCACTCTTTAATCCCCATCAACCATTTCACCCATCCCCCCACCCACCTCTGCTCTTGTAACCTTCAGTTTGTTCTCTATAGTTAAGTCTGCTTCTTGCTTTGTCTCTCCCTCTCTCTCTCTCACCTATGTTTTTCCTTTTGCTTGTTTTATGTGTGTGTCCTAAATTCCACATGAGTGAAATAGTATGGTATTTGTCTTTCTCATACTGATTTATTTCACGTAGCATTATACTCTCTAGCTCCATCCGTGTTTTTGGAAATGCAAGATTTCATGCTTTTTTATGGCCAAATAATATTCTGTTGTCTATATATCTTCTTTATCCATCCATCAAACAATGGACACTTGGGCTACTCCCATGTCTTGGTTCTTGAAAATAATACTGCAATAAACATAGGGGTCCGTGTATCTCTTTGAATTAGTGTTTTTGTATTCTTTGAGTAAATGCCCAGCAGTGCTATTGCTGGATCATAAGGCAGTCCTATTTTTAAATTTTGGAAGATCCTCTGTACTGGTTTCCACAGTGGCTACACCAGTTGATATTCCTACTGACAGTGTATGCGGGCTCCTTTTTCTCCCCAACTTCAGCAACACTTCTTGTTTCTTGTGTTGTTGGCTTTAGCCATTCTGACAAGTGTGAGACATATCTCATCCTAGTTTTGATTTGTATTTCCCTGATGATGAGTGATCATGAGCCTCTGTTCATGTGTCTGTTGGCCATCTGGATGTCTTCTTTGGAGAAATGTTTGTTCATGTATTCTGCCCATTTTTAAATTGGATTTTTTGTTTTTTGGATGTTTAGTTTCATAAGTTCTTTATATATTTTGGATATTAAGTCTTTATTGGTTATGTCACTTGCAAATTTTTCTTCCATTCCGTAAGTTGCCTTTCAGTTTTGTTGATTGTTCCATTGCTGTGTAGAAACCTTTTATTTTGGTGTACCTGCATGGCTCAGTTCGTTAAGCATCTGTCTTTGGCTCAAGTCATGATCCCAGAGTCCTTGGATTGAGCCTTACATCGGGCTCCTTGCCCAGCAGGGATTCTGTTTCTCCTTTTCCCTCTATCCCTCCCTCTGCTCATTCTCTGTCTTTGAAATGAATAAATAATAAAAAAAAAAAACAGCCTTTTATTTTGGTGAAGTCCCAATAGATCTTTTTGCTTTTGTCCCCTTGCCTCAGAAGACAGACATAACCAGAAAGAAGTTGTTATAGCTAGTGTCAAAGAGGTTACTGCCTGTGTTTTCTTCTAGTATATTTTAAGGTTTCAGGTGTCACATTTAGGTCTTCAATCTGTTTTGAATTTATTTTTGTGTATGGTGTGAGAAAGTGGTCCAATTTCACTCTTTTGTATGTTGCTGTCCAGTTTTCCCAATACCATTTGTTGAAGAAACATTCTTTTTCCCATTAGATATTCTTTCCTGTTTTATTGAAGATTAATTGGTCATATAATTGTGAATTTATTTCCGGTTTTCTATTCTGTTCCATTTATCTATGTGTCTCTTTTTGTGCCAGTCCCATACTGTTTTGATTACTACAGCTTTCTAAAATAACTTGAGGTTTTCTTTTTCAAGATTGCTTTGACTATTTGGGATCTTTTGTGGTTCCATACAAATTTTAGAATTGTTCTCTTTCTGTGAAAAATGCTCTTGGTATTTTGATAGGGATTACATTAAATGTGTAGAATGCTTTGGGTACTATAGACATTTTGACAATATTTGATCTTCCAATACATCAACATGGAATATCTTTCCTTTTCTTTGTTTTGTCTTCAATTTTTTTCATCAGTGTTTTATAATTTTCAGAGTATAGGTCTTTCATCTCCTTGGTTAGATTTATTCTTAGATATTTTATTATTTTAGGTGCAATTCGAAGTAGAATTATTTTCTTAATTTCTCTTTCTGCTGCTTCATTATTGGTGTATAGAAATGCACCAAATTTCTGAACATTGATTTTTGTATCCTATGACTTTACTGAATTCATTTATCAGTTTAAGCAGTTTTTTTGGTGGCGTCTTGATTTTCTGTATATAGTATCATGTCTTTTGCAAAGAGTAAAAGTTTTATTTCTTCTTTACCAATGTGGATGCCTTTTATTTCTTTTTTAAAAAAAGATTTATTTGCAGTGCCTGGGTGGCTCAGTCAGTTAAGCATCTGCCTTTAGCTGAGGTCATGATCTGAGCTGGGATACAGTCCTGCAGGCTCCCTGTTTAGTGGTGACTCTACTTCTCCCTTTCCCTATGCCCCTTCCCCTGCTTCCTCTCTCTCTTTCTTTCTCTCACTTACACACACACACACACACACACACACCCCAGACATATGCACACGCACACATTCTCTCTCTTCCAAATAAAATCTTAAAAAAAAAAAAGAAAAGAAGGTGAAAACTACGAACACTCTTAAAAACATACCACACAAAATTCTGCTCTCAATTTTGGAATGTTTATGGAGCTTCTTAAGTGTATTTATTGAGCTGTATCTAGTCTACAGAGCCATCTTCAGACCCGCGAACTCCTCATACCCCATTACCACATTTAACCACATTTACTCAGACTAGTCTTACAGGAAACAGTCACTGTGTTTATCCACAGGCTAAGCTCCAGAGGCTTCCCCTGCATTTGTGAATCAATGAAAGAGCATAGGATCAAGAGGAAATCCCTGAAGTCACCTAGATAATCATTTGGGAGGATTGGGAGGGCACTAGCACTAGGCCTCTCACCTTGTCTCCAGGCAGAACCTCAGATCCAATCTGTATCAGTCCCAGCCCATGCTGACCCCGAGAAGGAGCCTTTACAAGCCTGCTCTGGGCACAAAACCCAGATGTGGGCTGAGGCAGGGCCACTTATTCATCTCAGAAGGCAGAATCGCACATGCACACACACAGACACATTAAAGATGCACTGAATACACATACTGGCCAAATACCAAAATCAACAGTTGACTGACATTAAGATCAGAGCATCTGGGTTTTAATAGTAAAAAGAATAAAATCCAAATTTATTTAAACTTGTATCTAAAAGTTTATTTATCATTCTGTTTCTACTGAAATTTTAAAGACCATAATGTTGCAGTTTGGCGGTGCAGTGCGAGAACAAAGATTTCTTGGTACTGGCAACTCTCGTTCCTGCCACCCTACTGCATGTTTGCACCATAAAACAGAGAAAGCTGGGGGCTAGCCCTCAACTGCTTTCTTTCTCCTTCAACCTCAAGTGGGTGCCTGAGATTTATTTCCTTCATATTCTTATGCTGTTTATTGTGTCTGTTTTATTATGTTTGCTGAAGATCATGATTTTGGATTTTTGCCTTTTTATAATATTTCAAGATGACAAATGTTGACATTCTGCTTTAATTCTTCCATATAAGGTATGAAGGAGTCTCAAGTGGAATTTTTTTTGAAAGTCTCATGGACTAAATAAAATTAAATAACAGAAACAGAAATACCCTTATTTATTGTGTTTACTGTTATAAATACTTGCACCCAAATAATTCTACAAAGATTAGAACTAATCTCTGTTCTGCTATTTGAATTTTTATGAATACTTTTGGTCCAAAGGAAAACAATGTTATTCCTAACACTAACACACAACCACTTTCTAACCAGTATCTACCAATGTTCTATTCAACTGTATGAAAAATTTTAGTGATGTTAGATATAAAATTAATAGATTTTCCATTATTATTTATTGTAGTAGTCTGCGCATGAGATGTTAAATATGCCCTTATATTCCCATGGACTGGTAGAATTTTAAAATATATAGTAGACAAGGAGATTTTTTTAAAAGGTTTTCTTTGGGGTGCCTGGGTGGCTCAGTGGATTAAAGCCTCTGCCTTCGGCTCAGGTCATGATCCCAGGGTCCTGGGATCGAGTCCCGCATCGGGCTCTCTGCTCAGCAGGGAGCCTGCTTCCTTCTCTCTCTCTCTGCCTGCCTCTCAGTGTACTTGTAATTTCTCTCTGTCAAATAAATAAATAAAATCTTAAAAAAAAAAATTGGGAAAAAAAATATAAAAAAAAAACATTGGAAAGTGCTTCCTAAAGTCTGGTTCCCTTTGTGCTTTAAAGTATCTCCAGGAAAGAGTCATTCCATGATCAGTCTTAATCCTTTATTAACTACAAGGTGGGAGTCACTCCACCCAAGAAGAAAAAGGCCCCCTGGTTAGTCCCCACCCTACAGGAGTGGTTGGGCTCTTTCCTTCCTCCGCAGCTTCCTTCCCCACACACTTGTTGAGTGTGTATCCTTTGGAGGCTCCAGGAATGTGAAGACTTCATTTGTGACTTAAGTATCCCACACTCAAGAGAATGAGGAAGTTACTAAAAATGCTTCTGCCGTGACAATACGGTAATCCTTTGTTTTGGACAAGTACAGCACATTATGAGAACTGAGAGAAGGATGTCTCTCCCAACTAAGGGGTCAGCATGTTTTCCTGGAGAAGGTAACATATGAGCTGAAACCTGTAGAATACACAGAGGCACCAGGCAGAGGAAAGGGAAGAGCCAGGTGGAATGGGAGCAGAGACAGGGTTAGAGAAAGCAGAGACAGGGTTAGAGAATGCCACTCTGGAGTGGGCATCACCAAGCTACTTAGGTTTCTGGGAACTTGAAAATGTTCTCCCTTCCAAAGGGAAGAGCCTCTGTCTCTCCCAGGTTTAGAAACTTGCATTCAGTGTGGGGCTGTGAGATAGCAATTGAGACTCTGCAGACCCCAAAGTTATGAAACCCGAGCTGAGTGGGGCCCTGACCTGACTCACTGAGTCTTTCTCCTGGAGAGTGAGCCCAGGTGGATCACCCTGAGCTGGAAACTTCATGTGACAGAGGCCTCTTTGGGGAATGTCCCAACAGGATACTGGCACTCACAATGAGTGCCCCTCGAAGGGAATCCTTCTGGGGAATGAGTGGCAAGTATACTCAGAGTTGTCAGTTCCCTGTCTTCTTGACCCAAATCCTGGGACAGAGTCTTCAGTCACTACATGGGCTCATCACATCCCTAGTAAAACCAGTGATCAGGTCAGACATGAGACATGCCATCACAAGTCAAAAGAAGAGTGACTCATCCATCCTCCAAGTAGAAACTCATGTTTGCAGGGACCATCAGGAGAAATAATAATGAAAGGAACAGGAGGGAACTCAGCATCCTGCAGCCCGGGTGCCCCACCCTACTCCTGTGGGCTCCCTTGGTCCCCCACCATGCTCATCTCTTCCACCAGCCTGCAAAAGAAGGTATTTCTTCAGGAGTATCCACCCCAGGTCATGACCTCCTCCCAGACACCATCCCCTTCTGGCCTGCCCCCTCCAGCTGCATCCTGAGATATGGTTGAGACAAGGTTTTGCCAAGGCTGCCCTGGAATCATTTATTTATTAATGGGGACACATGTGGTGTATCAGTAAGGAAATGGCTCATTAATCACTGGAACGTTTTCCCCAAACAAATCTATCAAAGGAGCAGAAAATGTATATACTGTCCCCATTGCCAGACCCAGTTCAGCTGTTCCTGGTGCTGAGCAGATGGTTGAGGTGAGTGACATCTTCCTCACACTCATAACTCTTTAAAACATCCCAGCAACTATGTTTATTATCAGCACCCAGGATGATTGGACAGCATGACTCAACAGCATTGAAAGATATAATCCACATGAATCATAAAGAGCTTTTGCTAGTGAGCACAATTCTCTGGCATATGGTGATGTCACACTTAAAGCTTCCTACCAGGCCTAATGCTGGACTCAGGGCTGGGAAGGAGGAGGCTGAGGCTGGTTTTAGAATTGAATGAGGAGATAAGTTCCTTCTGGGACATCTTTATACTTGCTACAAAAATTTAGTTAGCAAATCCTTGCTAACTAAAAATTTAGCCATATACCCTTGTCCACAATTGATCTCATTTACACATTTTCATCTCCATGGAAGTCACCCAGGTCCATATCCTATTCTTCACTTAGGTGCTCTGCTGTCCCCTGTCTGTCCTCCTGCTCCAACTGAACACCCTGTAGCTCAGTCCCCACACAGAGGCCAGAGGGGGTTTAAGAATGGTAAATAACAGCGAAAATCTTTTAGGAGGTCAGGGGATCCCAGAATAGAATGTAGACTATGACCAAAGAACATAACGCTAGTACAAATGCTGAAACAAACTCACTGAAGGTGGAGGGGGAGAGGGGCTGACCTGAAAAACTCTGGAAATGAGTGGATTCTATAAGGCTTAAGGCAAAAGGAATTGCATATGGGCACTATGTTCTGATTAGTGAAATTGTTCCTCAGGAAGGCATGAGCTAACAACACTGAAATCACTATATATTCATGCTAGAATGGGACAGCTACACAAATGGGAAGCAAATCATTTTGACTGGGTTTCTCCCTCTTGGAGTAGAAGGTAGAGAGAAGCTATTTTAGGGGATAGAATGATCCATGCAATACAGGATTAGAGTTGGAAACCAGTATGTGCTTATGTTTGTCCTACTACAGCTACATATGGATAAATACAAAAGCAATTGTGCATGTGTATGTATGTGTGTGTGTATGTATATATGTATGTGTGTGTATGTATATATGTATGTGTGTGTGTGTGTATGTATATAGTAGCACACACACACATACATTTCTATGCTCTTTCCTCTGCAAGTCCAGAGCAGTGGCATCCCAGTAGCAATGAGCACACAAAACACCCAGATCTTGGTTTCTACCACCATTCTCCAATGTGGATCCTTTGAGAAACAACTGGTTGTAGGGCTGGGGCAGAAAACATACCAGGTGGGTCTGGAGCATCTCATAGTGCTAGAAAGAAAAGAAGCACTCAAAAGACAAATTGTGAATGATGAATATTAATGTATTGTTATTGGTTAATTAGTTGTGATAAATGCATCCTACTAATGTAGGAGGTTAACAACAGAAGAAAATGAGCTCAGAATATATGAGAAACTTCTCACTATCCTTGCAACTTGTCTGCAAATCTAAAATTATTCTAAAATTTTAAAAAATTTTACAAATCCTTTAATGAAACCCCAATGTTCTTAACTCTTTTCCTTGCTCTGTACCTCTTCCATTTTCTCAGTTCCTTGCCCATTTTGCCCCAGTCACATTGGACTCCTTCCTGTTCCACGTGTCTTTATCACCCCAAGACTCCTGTACTTCAGGACTTTCTGTGTGTATCATCTCTGACTAAATGCTCTTCATGTGCTTAGTTCTTTTTCCTGCATCAGACCTCAGCTGAACTTCATCTCTTCAGAGACATGGTCCCCAGGCCTCCCACTCCAGCTAAAGTGGTATCCTCCCAACATTTGATACTCCATTGTACACACTTATACACATATACACACAGGCACATACACTCATATTCTGCCCTACCACTATCTCGTTACACTGCCATTGTGTTTAATAATTGGGCTTATTTTCTGTCTCCTGAGTAAGTTGTTAAGATCCCCAAAGAAGGTATGTGCTACTCATCACTAACTACTCAGCATGTAGCTCAGTGACTGACACATAGTAGCTACTCAGTGCAAATGTGTTGAACTAAATGGATGAGGGTATTAATTAGTCAAACTTACTCTTGACAGTCATCAATTTTTATGTGTTACATGTGAGCCACATATCACGGGCTCCTTTCATATGGCAAGTGAGGATGATATGGATTCTCCATGGTTCTCCACAGCTTTGGAGCAGAATGCTCAGAACCAGTCTGCCCCTGGGTAGGAGGTAATCTGTGACTATTAGGAATTATCAAAATCATGTGATTTCATTGAGTATGATCATTCATTCATTGAGTGTGATCAAAATTCACACTGTTGGCACACAGAGAAATAGGGCTTCTCATTCATTGCAATCAACCCTCATAATTGTTATCCAGAAGTCTAAAATCAACTAATCCCCCCATACGCTAAAATTGTGATTATGTGGGATAGCCAAGCTGCCTTGCTACTGTTGTGTGGTTGTCAAAATAAAAGAGATACAATATAATTTGAAGGAGATAATATGATTGAAACATTCAAAAAACGGGCTTTCTTTAAACAACAGATCTATACATGGCAGCAAAATATTTTTTGAATCTGTTCTAATTCTATGTGACAATCAGCTTTAAAGAAGCCTCATGTGCCATTCATTATGACTCAAAATGAACTGTATTGTCCCATAATGTTGTTTTGGAAACAGTGGCATCAACAATGATATAGAAATCTTCCACCTGTTTAGCTAGGTCAGAGCACTAAGTAGGCAAGATTTTAGTTCTAAAATACATTAAAATTTTGAGAAATATAGGCTTTTTATTTGGAGAAGTTTTAGGGAGCTAATAGCTTGGATTCTGGTTCTGTGGATCTTTAGGAGACTACAGGAAGGAGCCTTCCTGGAAAAGCATCATCTCTCACCAGACAATCAAGTATTCTGGGATCTATCCTGGAAGAAGGGCAAGCTACTCATCCAGGGTTGGATAGTAGCTCTGTCCTGCTCTGGTGGATGCTTCAGGGGCCCAAAGGGTAGAAGTACAGGTTTTTCCCTACGTGCCCATGAGAGGAGGTCAAGTACACCAGGCAGTTAAACATGTTGGCTCCAATCTTTCTAGAATCATTTCTAAAAACTCATGGAGAGAAGGAACTAAGCTTGGGGGCTGGGTGGCCTCTCCTTGCCTTTCCCCGATAGGCCAGGGCACCACTCCAAAAAAGGCATCATTTTGTGCCCCACTACTTCCCCCACCAACCTGTGTGCAAAACAACTTTTCTCTTTATCCCTTAGCTACTTCCCAAGACCCCTTCACCGGCAGATTTATTGTATCCTTCATTGTCACTGTAGGATCTGTCTGCCCCCATTGTGTGCTGGTCACAAGAGGAATGACTTCAAGTCAAACCCAAGTTAAAATTCTGCTGCCATTTTTTGTTGGGCAAGACTCTCTGTGCTCCACTGGGCTGGATTCTACGATGCCCCCTAATGCCAACACAGTTCTGGCTCAGAGGAGAATCCTAATAAGTCTCTACTTTGGGCATGTCTCACTGAACATGCTCCCTTCTGGACCATGAGTTATCTGGACCAGAGTTATCTTCTCCTCCAATCCACTTCTCTTCTGTTTGCTGGTTCAGATAAGGTACCACCACCCACTACGTTGACCAAACCAGAATCCAGACCTCATCCTAGACTCCCCATTCACTGCATCTGAACTGCTTTCAGTTTCTGTCTTACGTCCTAGACTGTGGGGTTTACAAATTTAAGGACGGGATTTTCTTCTCTGTATCTCTAGTACATAATCTATATCTGGCTCCTGCTTTGTCCTCTCTGTGACTAGGGAGTTAAACCAAAGTGAAAGTGTTGTAATTTCTGCAATCAAGCTAAACAGTGGACACTCAGAAGATTCTATCTTATCTATCTAGCTGGGCTTTAAGTTATTTCAAGCCAGGAACTCATTCTCATGCTCCATGGAATCCCTTTGTCACCACTAACCACACATACTGCTCTGTGTTCATTGAGCAGAAAGGATGACGGGCAGCTGCGAGCCCTAAGTGGTCTGAGATGAAGGAAGAGAACTACTGCAGGCGGTGCCATTGTTCATTAAGTCCGAGTCCCTGGGGAGTTGGGACACAGGGACCCCAAAAGTCCACTTTCACAACTGAAAGCTGTGATGTTGATCACGACTACTTGTAAAATGTTAACAGTTTTATAATTTTTAAAATATATATATATATGTAATAATTATTTGATTTCTTAGTACTAAGGAATAAGGAGAATGGACCAAGTCAGGAGACTCACCGGGAATTCTCTGGGTCAGTAAATGATTCTTTCCCTGTAGGAGCTAGTCCAGAGAACTATTGACCTGCTACTACAAAGGAGTCTTTAGAAGAATGGATGGAGGAAAGGCCCCAAGGGAGGAGCCAAGGGGAGGGGCATTGGGTGGAAGATATAAGTATGGAAATGCCCCAGGGCCCCAGCTTTATTTCAGGAGTCTGCCCCAGCTGAGAGTCTGCCCTTCCATCCCAAATATCCAAAAGGCATCTGATGGAAATAAAACACCCTGACTTCCAAGGGACAGCTGAGACCACTGGCTTTGGGAGAAGGGCTCTTAGAGCTGGGTTGAAGTCTGAGCTCATCCTAAACAGACCATTAATTTACCCAACAAATATTTATTGACTGGAACATGACTGCTTGGAGAACTTCTTGTTCTTTGAAACTTTCTCATGTATTTCTTTTGTCACCCTCTCTCTTTCTCAATCCCTCTTTCTCTCTGTCTGTCTGTCTCTCTCTCTCTCTCTCTCTCTCTTTTTCTGGCCCTAAACCCTGGTACAAAAACTCTTGAAAAGAAAAGGGGCTCTGAGTTTGCAGCTGGCTGAGGGGATGGGAAGACGGTAAGGTGGTAGCTGTGAGGTGATGGCCCAGGTCCTAGACCTCCTAGGAGGGATCCAGGGGACACTCAAGGCAGCTTCCAGACAAGGAAGGTGGATGGGCCATATCTTGGAGGCCCCCAATTCAGGTGAAGTGGATTGTTCATTATAACAAAGTTCTACAGTAATAACAGGGCCACAGCCACAAACCACACATTGCTTCATTTCCTAGCTTTTCTTGTGTCTTTCCTCAGCTGCTCCTGACGGCCCAGAATGTGGCAGCCTCTCGTGTTTCCTCTGCTTGGCCTGAGAGCTGATCCTTTTGATTTATTATTCCCTCTCCACTCTTAGTGTTTAGAAGCAGAACCTACAATGTTGCTCTGGGTTAGAGACCTAGAAAACTGTTCTTCGTTAAAGTTTTGTCCTAAAATCCAATGGGCTGTGACTGATGTTTAGTGGCTTCGTGACATCTGTTTTGGCTATTCTGAAGCCTATTGTGTCCCTTCTGTTTTCTTTTCCAGGATTCATAGAAGTGAGGTTATAGGAGGGTTGACTCTGGATAACAGAGGCCAAACCTGGTATTTCCAGACTGTGAGGAGAATGGAGACTCTGGCGCTTCCAGGAAGTACAGGCACATAAGGCAGTGCACAGCTGGAACATCTGGCCTTATAAAACTAAAAATAACACCCCATAAAATGCATTTTATTCACTTACTTTGACAACTGAAACACAGTTTCCATTACTCATGACTCTGAGCCTCACTGGTGTAAGACTCCCACCATTAAATGCCACAGACTTGACTACATCTTGGTCACATGGACTCATGGCTCTCCATTCTTCTCTTGTTCCCCCTGGTCTAGGAACTCTGACTCCAATCATGGTGCAGCCTTTGCTTAACAGGCTCTTGTCCCCTCCTTTGTTGATGGCAATCCTATTTCTCCCCTTAGGTGCTCTTGTATAGATGAAGATTCTGCCATCCTATCTACCACTTTTTGGCCTTCTTTTTCTTGGTCATTTATCCAATTTGAGATAGTGGCTCATGTTCATAGAAAACATTCTCACTGGATAATTGTCTTCTATTCAACTCCAAGACTTAATCTATATTCTGGATGACATAAGCATCCAATGGGTTTGACCAGAGGGCCATTGTTCTCTCAGCTTCTCAACCTGACAGCATAGTCTTCAGGAACTCAGTATCAGAGCCATATCTTAGACTTGTCCCTAGAACTTACTTACTTCTGAAATCTTAAGTTCCTCTAACCCAGAAACTCCCTAACTACAGTCTTCCATCACTGCTACCTTCTCTTATGCTAACTTCTTTTTCACCTGTCTGAGATGCAGTGAAACCCAGAGGAGTTGATCTTTTGGACTCTCCCAATCTACCGCATCCCCCAACCCCACCCTGGCCTTGCCTCCACTATGCTGATATCAAGCCCTGATCTTGGGATGTCACAACATTCACTTTCCTGCCAGACCCTCAGGTGGTTCCCTTCCTTGTCCTTGCCCTTGTCCTTCTACCCTTTCCTTCTAGCAGAGCCCATTCATGATTTCCCATTTCTTTGTTATGATATCAGATCATGAGGCCATCATCCAGGCCTCCAGGATCCAGCAGCACTTCAGAGTTGCCCCAGTCAGCCTTATGGATGTCCCTTGCCAGTCCCTCCTCATATTCTGTAGTAACTAGGCTCCTGCAGACCTTTGCCATCTGCCCAAACTGTAATCCCACCTCCGTTGCCCCTCCACTTGAAAAGACCATCCTGAATTTAACTGGAGGCCCTGCTGGAACTTCAGAACTCTCTGTTTTCTTTGTTTCCACAGACCATGTTCACATCAGCATACAATCTTGTATCCTCACCTCCTTCTCTCCATGCATAAAGGATGAGTTGATTCTGGAGACAACGGCCCTCTACTTGTGTTTGTATCTAATTCCCTTATCTCCCTGAGGGTCCGCATCTCTCAGTCATACTCTTTCTATCTTGGGCTTAGGACGTCAACTACTGACTCTTTTTATTCTACACATAAATATTCTCAAGACCTTTTAATGGAAAAAAAAAACTTACTTTTTGTCTCACTTGTTGATGAATATACTTGGAGATTTTTCTTACTCAAATCTTTACATTCCAGTGCTTAACATTCACACATTCACCTATTTTTCTGTTCAACCATTCACCTATCTCTCCACTCAAACAAATATGTTTTGAGTATCTACTTTTCTTGGAAATAAGCAGAGATGCATTTAAATATACAAAAATGTTCTTTGCAGAATTATTATAGTAAAAATAAACAAACTGTCACAATGTCCTCAAAGGAAATAGCATAAAATCAGAGTTTTTAAGACCTTTGATAATACATTAAATTATTCCATTTACAATAAACAGTAAATAACAGAGCAGAACAATATATGCTATAAAATCGATACTTATACTAAGGAGAATGCATTCATGTAATCAGTAGGAAAAAATTCTCCAAAGGTCCTAATTATCTATGATTATGAATATCTTTGTTTAAAATTTTTAGTTTAAAAAACTTCACTGATTTTACATTATTTTTATAAAAAATTATTAATTAACTAATTCTAGCTATTTACTGAATAAATACACTGCTTTAGTTGGAAACAATAATAGTAATAATAACAAACAGACATGGTATAATGTTTACTTTAGAACAATGATGCAGGGCGCCTGGGTGGCTCAGTGGGTTAAACCACTGCCTTCGGCTCAGGTCATGATCTCAGGGTCCTGGGATCGAGTCCCACATTGGGCTCTCTGCTCAGCAGGGAGCCTGCTTCCCTTCCTCTCTCTCTGCCTGCCTCTCTGCCTACTTGTGATCTCTCTCTGTCAAATAAATAAATAAAATCTTTGAAAAAAAAAAAAAAAGAACAATGATGCATAGGGACACCTGGATGGTTCAGTCAGTCAAATATCCAACTCTTGGTTTTGTCTCAGCTTATGATCTCAGGGTCAGGAGATTGAGCCCTGTGTCAGGCTCCACATTGAGCACAGAGTTTGCTTAAGATTTTCTCTCTCCTTCTCCCTGTGGCCTTTCCCATTCACACATTCTATCTCTCTCTAAAAGAAAATAATAACAATAAATAGAACAATGAAACATAGTAAGAGGAAGCCACTTAAAATCACAATCCCATGGGGTAAAAATTATTAATGTTTTCATTTTAGAGAGGACGACACTGAGGTCTTGTCTTTACCACTTGTAGCAACAATGAAACTTGCCGCAACCTTGTGTTTGAGATGTTAGAGTCGGGCTCCAGGTCGTTATTCTGTACATCTAATTCACTGATGCCATATTTGTTCAAAAATCTAATATATAATATATTTATTTTCTTGCTGTTAATTAGAGGTTTTTGCTATGGAAACATTTAAAATTTTCATGTATTCACATTTTTTACTGTGGCCCTTTGTGGTTTGTTTAGTAATTGTAGCTCTTAGAATGAATGGTTAAAGAAAATCTGGTACATAGTCACAATGGAATATTTTAAAGTCATAAAAAAGAATGGAATGTTGACATTTCAAACAACATGGGTGGACCTTGAGTGCATTATGCTAAGTCAAATAAGTCAGACAAAGACAAATACTGTCTGATTTCACTTATATGTGGGGTGTCAAAAAAAAAAAAGAAAAAATGCAGTTGATAGGTATGGAGGTCAGATTGGTGGCTGCCAGAGTGTAAAAACTTTTAGTTATAAAATAAATAAGTCCTGGGATGTAGTACTCAGCATGGTGACTGTAATTCATAATACTGTATTACATATTTGAAATTTGCTAAAAGATCTGAAAAAGACCTTAAATGTTCTCATCACGAGAAAAAGAAATTACAGTCATGTATAGTGATGGATGTTACCTAGACTTACTGCAGGGTTTGTTTTACAATTTTTGTAAATACTGATTCATTATATTGTATACTTGAAACAAGTATAATGTTATATGTCAATTATCCCTCAATAAAAATAATTAATTAATTAAATTTTTAAAAAGGATAGTCTTTCTCCAAAGATCAGATGTCAAAATTATCATCTATCTTTGTATGTGGAAGTCCTTTAGATTGTTAGTTTTTTCCTAGTCTTTAAGAAATAAGATACTAGGGGCTCCTGGGTGGCTCAGTGGGTTAAAGCCTCTGCCTTCGCCTCAGGTCATGATCCCAGGGTCCTGGGATCCGGCCCCACATCAGGCTCTCTGTTCAGCAGGTTCCCACCTGCTTCTCTTCCTCTCTCTCTGCCTGCCTCTCTGACTACTTGTGATCTCTGTCTGTCAAGTAAATAAATAAAAATCTTTTAAAAATATTTGAAAAAAAGAAGTGATACTAAATGAGGGATAACCAATTCTTTTCAGTTAAATGCTAACACCAGCTAATTGATAGCAGTCACCTGGGTTGCAGCATTGAAAATGTTTCTGAATTCAGGTGTTTTTTTCAACTTTCTCCCAAATGATACCAATTGTCCAAGCATCATTTATTTAATTAACAAATAAATATTTGATAAACCTTGTTCAGCTCTTGTGTTTTTAATGGCATCTCTCCTCCATTACATTTTTGTTCCGTTTTGATGTCCATCTGCTCCAGATTATATTTTCTCTGTAACCCATTCTTTGGTTTTATTTTTGTTCTTGTAACTGAGAAGTTTTGAGGGACCACTTAAAAGACCCTCCTTGGGGCACCTGGGTGGTTCAGTTGTTGAGCATCTGCCTTCAGCTCAGGTCATGATCCCAGGATTCTGGGATCAAGCCCCATATTGCTCAGCAGGAAGCTTGGTTCTCCCGCTCCCACTCCTCCTGCTTATGTTTCTTCTTTTGCTGTGTCTCTCTCTGTCAAATAAATAAAATCTTAAAAAAAAAAAAAAACACTTTTCCTTAGCAGCCTATCCAAAGAGTGTTCACTTGTTCACTCATTCAGAGAACAATGAAAACAAGATGACCACACCTGCTTGGCTCCTCTCTTTGCAGAGCTGGACCAGGAATGGGACAGTTGGATGGACTACTTTTAATTCTCTTTTTGCATTCAAGTGTTGTGGAGCTCCTGTCTGTAGTAAGGCTGAGTGGGCCAGTAACTGCATTTGGACTCAGGACAATTACAGCTCCACGTGTTATGGACCCACTATGCATTAAAGTCCTTTTCTGGAGCTGTAAAATAAATGACTTTTGCTCTGCTCTTATAGGTGTGGTTTCTAAAATTTCCCTTGATATTGGACTAGAAATGGTATATAGGGCTCTATACACAAAGCTTTAATAAATGATTAAAATCCACAAACACAAACAGTGAGAAAAACAATCAATTGCTGACAAAGTAATTAACAAAACTAGACTCATAGATGCTTTAGATGTTAGGAGATTGTGACTTTCAAATACTTGGTTAATATGTTTGATAATCTAGCAGGGAAATTGATGTGCGTGAAAAGACAGGGAATGGTATCAGAGAAATGGAAACTGTAATAAATGGGGTCATGGAAATGTTATAAATTAAAACAAACAAACAAACACAATATTAGCAATGAAGAATGTCTCTGACAGGCTCATCAGGAGATTTGAAACAACTGAGGAAAGAATTAATGGACTTGAACATAGGTCCATAGAAATTACCCAAACCAATATACAAAATGAGAAAACAAATAATGGGGGAAAAAAGAGGACTCAAGACCTGGAGGACAGCAATTTTTTTTTTTTAACATAGGTCTAGCTAGAGTCTTAGAAAGGAAAGAAAAGAGAGAAAGAGAAGAAGTACTTGAAAAGAAGATCATCAAGATTTTCCAAAAACAATACAATACTTCAAACCACAAGTGAGAGAATCTCAAGGAGTCTCAACAAGGATAATTTTGAAAAGCATACACATAGATATGCCATAGTCACACTTCCAAAAAACAAATAAGAAATCTTGGAGGCAGCTGGAGAAAAAGGACATCACTCACAGAAAAATAAAGATAATGATTATAGAGCATGGCTCAGTAAAAACTATGCAAGCCAGAAGCCAATGTGGTGATGTCTTTAACATCCTGAAAGAAAGAAAAATTGAACTCAAGAGTTCTATACCCAGTGAAAATACGTTTTTGAAAGTCAAGGTGAAATGAGGACTTTTCAGGAAAGCAAAAGCTGGTAAAACCCATTACCAGTAAACCTGTTCTACACAGAATGCTAAAGAAAGTTCTTCAGGCAGAAGAGAGGTGATACCCAATAGAAACTTGGATCTACACAAAATGAAAATAAGCTCCACAAATGCTAAAAAGGGAAGAAAAGAGCCAATACCGTCTGAAAAGCAAGTCCTCAAAATTCATGTGTGTGTGTGTTTTTCCTTATAAATCTCACTGAATATCCACTCAAGACAAATAATATAAAAGAAGTATAGACAGTCCCAGGAATACATTAAGCATCCCTAGATTCTAGATCATCACGCTTTTTCTTGGAGTGTTTGAAACCACAGAAAAATCTGTGTCATGCATATCAGACTGGACTTGTTTAAACAGATTTATTTATTTACAGATATTTATTTATTTATTTAGAGATCGGGTGGGGGGAGGGGCAGAGAAAGGGAGAGAGAGAATTCCAAGCAGACTCCCTGCAGAGTGAGACACCTGGCTCTATCTCAGGAATCGGAGATCACAACGTGAGGCAAAATCAAGAGTTGGTCTCTTAACCAACAGAGCCACCCAGGAACTCATATTCATACATTTCTTTCTTTCTTTCTTTTAAATTTTATTTTATTTTTTCAGTGTTCCAAGATTCATTATGCACCACACCCAGTGCTCCATGCAATAGGTGCCCTCCTTAATATCCACCACCAGGCCCTCTCAACCCCCCACCCCTCCAAAACCCTCAGTTTGTTTCTCAGAGTCCACAGTCTCTCACGGTTTGTCTTCCCCTCTGATTTCCCCCAACTCAGTTCTCCTCTCTTTCTCCCAATGTCCTCTGTGTTATTCCTTATGCTCCATAAGTAAGTGAAACCATATAATAATTGGCTTTCTCTTATTTCACTAAGTGTAAGCTCCTCCAGTCCTGTCCATGTTGATACAAAAGTTGGGTATTCATCCTTTCTGATTGCTAAGTAATACTCCTTTGTGTATATGCACCACATCTTCTTTATACATTCATCTGCTGAAGGGCATCTTGGCTCTTTCTACAGTTTGGTGACTGTGGCCATTGCTGCTATGAACATTGGGGTATGGCCTTCTTTTCACTGCATCTGTATCTTTGGGGTAAATACCCAGTAATGCAATTGTAGGGTCATAAGGAAGCTCTATTTTTAATTTCTTAAGGAATCTCCACATGGTTTTCCAAAGCGGTTCACCAACTTGCATTCTCACCAACAGTGTAAGAGGGTTCCCCTTTCTCTGCATCCTCTCCAACACTTGTTGTTTACTGTCTTGTTAATTTTGGTCATTCTAACTGGTGTAATGTATCTCAATGTGGTTTTGATTTGAATCTCCCTGATAGCTAATGATGATGAACATTTTTTCATGTTTCTGTTGGCCATTTGTATGTCTTCTTTGGAGAAGTGTCTGTTCATGTCTTCTGCCCATTTTTTGACGTGATTATCTGTTTTGTGTGTGTTGGGTTTGAGGAATTCTTTATAGATCTTGGATATCAGGCCTTTGTCTGTACAGTCATTTGTGAATATCTTCTCTCATTCCATGGGTTGCCTCTTTGTTTTGTTGACTGCTTCCTTTGCTGCGTGCTTTTGATCTTGATGAAGTCCAAAAAGGTCATTTCACTTTTGTTTCCTTTGCCTTTGGAGACATGTCTTGAAAGAAGTTCGGGTGGCTGATGTTGAAGAGGTTATTGCCTATGTTCTCCTCTAGGATGTTGATAGGTTCCTACCTCACATAGAGGTCTTTTATCCATTTTAAGTTTACTTTATGTAAGGTGTAAGAGAATGGTCAAGTTTCATTTTTCTACACAGAGCTGTCCAATTTTCCCAGCACCATTTATTGAAGAGACTGTCTTTTTTCTGCTGTATATTTTTTCCTGCTTTGTCGAAGATTAGTTTGTCATAGAATTACTACAGTACCACATCTATCAATCAATTTATCTATCTTTCTTTCTTTCAACAACATGGATAAATCTCAAATTTATTATTCCTTAAATTTTTAAAAAAATTTAAATTCAATTTAGTTAACGTATACTGTATTATTAGTTTCAGGGGTTGAATTTAGTGATTCATCATGTGCATATAACACCCAGTGCTCATTCCATCATGTGCCCTCCTGAATACCTATCACCCAGTGACCCCATTCCCCCTCCCTGCCCCTTCAGCAACCCTGAGTTCCCTAGAGTTAAGAGTCTTTAATGGTTTGCCTCCCTCTGTTTTCCTCTTATTTTATTTTCCTTCCCTTTCCCTATGTTCATCTGTTTTTTTTTTTTCTTAAATTCCATATATGAGTGGAATCAGGACAGTTGGGATAATCATAGAAGGTACCCATCCAACAAAGAACGTTATGATCAAAATGATGATGATAAAACATATTTTTATCCCTGTGTGATATCTCATTATCAGCAGTGCAACCCGAGCAAACCACTTAACCCCTCTGACCTTCTGGACATAGCCATTGCTTGCAGCAGGTTGTGAGGTTAAACGAGTTAATGGTTGTTCTATGCTTAGAACAGTACTTGACATATGGTAAGGGGCTCCTGTAGTCACTAGTATTTCAAGGACATAAATTTCTGTTCTCAGTAGGTACATTTTACTGATAAACCATATAACTCATACTTTATAGTGTGAAAATAATTTTGAACTGAGAATTGTCTGCCTTTAAGGACCAAAGAAATAAGATACAACTTGAACATCAGAATGATGTGAGCAACAGAGGTCATTATCTTAAATAAAAACAAGAATAAGTGAATACATAATATAATGTTTGGCTAAACAAAAATAAATTACTAATGTAATTAAATAAGTCACACCCAAGAAAGGAAGGAAGGGAGAGAGAGAGAAGAAGCAAGGGAAGAAGGGAGGGAAGGAAGGGAGGGGAGAGGGAGGAAGGAAGGAAGGAAGGCAGAGAGAAAATAAAAGAAAAGGGAAAAGAGTAATATTTAGAGGGAAATGATACTTTGGTCTGCCTTTCACTTTTCTGTGTTCCTGTCATAAAATAAACTAAAAACAAAAGGGAAAAAAATACATTTGAAATACTTGTGGCCAATCCAATTCTAGTCTCTATTTTTAGCAGGGTTAATTTAAAACTCAACCGTACAGTAGAGAATGGTTTCAGGTTACACAAAACCCTATGATTTGAAAACATAAATGGAAACAAACACTCACCAGTGAGCAAGTGTCTCATTTGGCAGGAAATAGTTGGGACAAGTGACCCAAAATACTCATCCAACATCTCATGGCAAAGTTACATTTTTTCAAAACTCAAATATCTCTGTATGTGATTGATGGTATTGTCTTTCTTAGGATGTAAAATGCTTGAGGCCTTCAACAGTAAACACCATGGTGTCTACACACAGCACTGTAATGTGTGCAGCAATACCAGAGACACACCGGGAAGTGGATGTGCTCACACCAGTGTGCTCTATCCACAAAAGGTGCAGCACAGCAGCCATGATGAGTGCCTGGCTTTTTCTCAAGCTCCTTCATGCTTGCTGGCCAACCTTGAGCAGACAATGTACATTCCATGAGCATGGGTCTCCTTACCTCTAACACATGAGGATGAAGACAATGACCATGATGATGATGGTGGTGATGGTGATGATACCTACTTGGTCAAGTTGAGGGGAGGACTACATGAGGTAACACATGTCTACTTAGCGCAGTAGACCTGCTATAAAACTGCTTGTGATTGTTAGTATCAGAATATATTAACATGGGTTTAAAGTGTGTTACTGTTTTAAATGGAAATTACCTGCACGGATGGTCAAGAATTACTCTCTTCCTTACAAGAATTACTCCCTTCCTACACTAAGAGATAAGGAACTCTCTTTGCACTGTCCTACTTTTTTTCTAATTTACACAAACACCGTTAAAATGAAAACTTGCGAATCCAAATCCCAAGTCCATGTAAATCCATGTATTTCACACCTCAGAATCAAGTGTGACAAAATTGTTTTGTTGTGCTAAAACTATTTTTATGCATAATTTACTTTTTCCTCCAGTTAGTATGAAATTGTGGTTCAAATGTATGCCTTTCTATTGCAAATCCGAACCTCGGGTTCAAATCTTGTGTATACTTTACAAGAGGTGGCTATGAATCCTGGAATAATTGATTTTTCTACCATGTAAGAGCTTAATAGAAGTTTTAAAATTTTAGAAACTAAAGCAATCTGCACTTGTTAATCTTATTTATTAACTATAAAAATGCTTCAGGCAATATAGCTATATATTACAAATTAACAAAATGTGATTGCTAAATATATTATTTTTAGAATTTGAACATTTCCCCCTAATTGACTGTTTCTTTAATTAAATATGCATTTTCTTTAATAGTTTCTCAACGGATTATTCAAATGTGTTCATAGCAATAGGCTATAAATGTACTGAAAGCATCATATGTTACCATGTGCATGTATGGCTGTTTTTTCCAAAATGTGAGGGTTAGGTTTCTCTAAGCACTGCTCATTGGAGAATCACTGATAGTGAAGCAGAAGAGTCTATGTAGAAAATTAAAATTTACCACTTGAACAAGAGAAGTCCAGTAAACAGGATTTTTAAAAAATCATGATCACTAGGGGCACCTGGCTGGCTCAGTCTGGAACATGTGACTCTTGATCTTGGGTTCATAAGTTGAGCCCATGTTGGGTTATTATAAATAAATAAACTTTAAACTTAAAAAAATTAAAAAAATTATGATGACTAAAGTCAAAGAAAAAATCCAGAACACTGAATAGCAATTATATATATATATATATATATATATATATATAAATGTGTATATTTATAAATTATATATTATATAATGAAAATATACATATTTTTATATATATTTTAAATCAGGAACCATTGATATAGTTATGTTGATTTCCATTTCATTTGGATCCTAAATTATGCAACCAGTATGATGGTGGTGATGATATGATGATGATGATGATGATGATGATAATATATTTTGAAAAAAGGAGGAAGGTAAGAGGGCAATTACATTGGAAAGGGAAAACTGCCCTTGGACTTTTCCTCAGAAGTTCATAAACCTTTCTTTAATTTTATCCCAAATGTTCACACTGAACTTAAATCTGTGGTGACCTTATGGCTGTTTTGTAAGTTTGAATGAACTGAGCTTTTCTGAAGGTATTTTCTCCACACTTTTGAAGAAAGTGCAAAGTGAGTGCTCTCTTTTTGATGGGATTTTGCCCTCTTTGCAGGGAGGTAGTCAACCATTGTGGTTTTATCTGAAGTTCAAGCTTTATTCATGAAAGACATTGGTTTTCTTTTCCTCTTCAGTAAGTTCTGAAAAATGACATTTTCTTTTGTCCAAAATTAGACCCATTGGTGATTCACTGAGTTCTCCAGGGTCCTCTTCAGTCAGCCCCAGTCCCAGGCAGTTCCCCGTGGGCAGAGGGACCGTGAGCCGCTTGAAAAATCAAAGTTAAAGAAAGAGTTTCAATGCCTGATGCCTTTCAAATGTTCTCTGACCAAGTTTCTTTACCTAGGGACTCTCATAACACAAAGATTTGGCCAATAGGTAAAGCCGGTAGAGGGAGAACATCTCTCCAAACTTCCTTCCCAGCCTGTGGGAGGAAATAGAAGGCCAAGACTGCCCTTGAGGGCCAGCAGTGGGGGCAAGGGGAGAGCAGTGCTGGTGGCAAAAGCCTGGAGACATTAACTGTTGGAGAGAAAAGGGAGAACCTCCATAACTGGCCAGGAAGAGAATAGTTTAGTGGCCCCTTGAGGGAACTGGTGTGATGAGGAAGAGGAGGTATGGGATCCAAGGTTAGCAAGGCAACCTCTAGAACCTAGCAAATTTCCTGAGGCAGCAATCTCTGGGTCAGCAAGAACCCTATTCTCATGCCCATGGGAAAGTTAGGTACTCAGGGAAGTGAGGTACCTCTCACCCCCACACAACTGCTGGGACCTGAGGAAGTGAGGGCTTAGCTAGCAATTTGTGTGAAAAATAAATTTACTGCTTCTCTTGTCCACTTTAGGAAAATCTCAAACAGAGGACAAATATGTGAGGCTATAAATAGGTACACTTAAGAATTGTGATTTTCTACATATACACTCATCTTTACGTTTTCTTATGTAAGTTTCCTGTCATATGAGGAGTGTTTTGTTTAAATGTTGAGGGAGTCACACAGTCAGAAAAAAAGGAAATCGATCCAGTTTTTCAAGAGGAGAATCTACTTGCAACCTGGTATTGGAGAAACATTTTCCCTCTTTTGCTGCACCTGTTTATTCAACCAGGTGTCCAGATCCCATGTTTCAAGTTTTGCCAGAGGAAGATGTTACCTGACTTACCCAGGCAGCTGTTGGGAGCTGTGGCCCTAATTTGCATGGGGCCAACAGCTTGATGGAGCATCTGTCTCCAGAAGAAGTCTACACTTCAGATAACTGGTTCGTTCCAAAGGTTGTTCAACATCCACCAGAGTTATGGTTGAAGACATAAAATTCAATGAAGGATGGAGCAAACATTTCCTGAGCCTCTGATCTGGGTGCCTCACTTGTACATGGGGAGCATATCATTGTCCAGTGTCAATGGTAAGAATATACCCTTCCTAGTGGGAGCTTTAGGTGGATGAAGATTCTTCATATAAGAACCCTAATAACACAAAGACTCAAGCCGACCCAAAATGCCAGTTTCCCTCTCCCAGGAAATAGCTGAATGTTTTTTTTCAATAGGTTAACTTGATGGAGCGCTAGTTGCCAACATGGATTGAGCACCTGGCACAAGGCAGGCACATGCGTAAGGGCTGCATCTGTCCCCCTCTGACAGATGAAGAAACTGAGACTCGGGAAACCTGGTAAATTATCTGAGGTCACACAGTGAGGAAGAGGCAGAGTCGAGGTTGAATCTGGACTTTTGACTTCAGAGCCCCTCTCATGATGACCATGAAGAGACATTCCCAAGGTTTGAGAGAAAGAAAGTGTGTGCATGTGTGTGTGCCTGCAGAGATTATAGAAATAACAAAATTTTATGTGAAATGTGAGGTCTTCAGTAAAACTGGGAAACAGAGACTCTCTTCCCTGTTTTGCTCCCCTTGTCCCTCCAGCTCTTGCTCAGCAATGTCCACCCCCCACCCCTCCCAACCCCACTGCCGCCAGCTGCAAACAAAACAGATGAGACAAAACCCCTCCCTGGGCAGCCCTTCCTTACATGGAGTTCTCTGGAACTCCCTTCTCACCTTCACTTCACACTTCTGGGTCTTTTTTCCTAATCAGAAATTCATGCAGCCTAATTAACTAATAAGCCGTTCCTCCCAAATAACAGATTCTATTTTAACAAGGCTTTTCTGGAGACATATGCCTTAATCCAAGGATGTAACTTGACTGACAGACATTTCCCAAAACGCGGCACTTCAGTTTGACAGACATTTTGGTCAGTCTCCTCCTTCCAGCTTTGCAATTCACTATAAAATTGTTGTCTGGGCCAGTCAGTCCTGTGCATCTCCAGGAATATGGTAGCTCACTGCCCTTCTCACTGTCTGGTAGGAGGATTCAGAGGGAAAAATATATTTTCTCTATCACAAGACCCCCAAACTTGTAAGCAGCTAAGCTTTGTATAGAGAACGTGCTGGATCTTTCCAGATGAACATTAGGAAGTCAGCATCTGGGAGGGTCTGCTTGATCCGTGAGCACTGGTGAGACTTTGACTTTCTCTGACCCTATAAATAATACAGCTGCAGCAGATAAGCAAAATAGCCCTGGGAAAGCAGTCAAGGTCTTCATCTGAAGCCTGGAAAGGACATGGAGCAGCTGAATTTCTTTTCCTAAAGCAATTACACTCCCGGAGTTCATCTGTTGATATTTGCCTCTACAAACAAGTTGAGTTTTCCTGGAAAAAATGTCGAGTGTTCCATATAGAAAAGATCTGATGTAGAGTTCCTTACTGTGTTATCTTCTTCTTCTTTTTTTTTTTTTTTTTTTTCAGTTTGCCTTTTCTTCTAGAATAACATGACTTCGTGAGGGGAGGGCAATGAACACCATGACTAAAATAATTACTCCATGAACAACTAAAAAAGACCAGCTATGATTCCTTTCTCATTCAAGAAATGGAAATAATACCTCTTTCAGCTGCTATCTATAAAATATTTTTTTGATGTGTGGATAACATTTCTGCCGTCATGGATGCTCTGCCATGAGGAGATTTCTCCCAAGTCAATGGTGGCTTTTCCCTACTCCCTCAGGCAGCTATTCTGTGTTCTTGCTTTTATTCAGGGATACTCGTGAAATGAAAGCTTTCCTCTCTTTAGGCTCTGTTGCTGTGAATCTAGCTCAAAGACCATCAGTATTTTCTAGAAACGTAAATAATACACTCAGAGTACTATTTCCTGAAGTTTATCACACATAACTCATACAAATGCACAGTGAGCATGTTTTGAAGATTGACTTCATTCATTAATGAAGGAACTAAAAAGGTAAAAGCCGGTTCAAAAGAAGGTGAGTGTATGTGATCCATGGGGAAAAAATGTTGAATAAACTTGCCAAGTTAGAAACAAAGCTGGGGGCTTCCAGGGAAAGTGAAGCAAAGCAAAACAAAATAAAACAAGAAAACAACAACAACAACAAAATACGGGCTTGATCCTCTTTTCTACTGGACATAAAAATTTGCTCCTTATCATGACCCCCACATCAGTAATGAGTGTTACATTTTTCAAAGAGCGTTCTAGAGTTTCTGATGCTCCCTGGATGGACTTGTTAAACTGTTAGATGTTGTTCCACTATGTCATCGAAGGGGCACACAGTGGGTTTTTTTCCCCCTTTATTTCTTATTTTTCTTAGCACTTCTCTTCTGTGATACTTGTGCAAGAAAATCATCAATGAGGTAAGATTTTCTAGATGGTAAATCCCAGTATTTCCCCGAAACCTTTTTTTTAAATTTTTAATATATTTTTAATTAATTAATTTCTTTTTTTAACAGTGTTTTTTTTCCCCCTTTATTTCTTATTTTTCTTAGCACTTCTCTTCTGTGATACCTATGCAAGAAAATCATCAATGAGGTGAGATTTTCTAGATGGTAAATCCCAGTATTTCCCCAAAACCTTTTTTTAAAAATTTTAAATATATTTTTAATTAATTAATTTCTTTTTTTAATAACTGCTGGTCTTTCAAATGGCATTCTGTTACGTGACTCAGGACCACTCAGCCCTTGTGGGGACTGACGTCATGGTCCTTACCACGGAGGACGCGTCAACACTACGTACTTTCGGTCTATAGCATTTGTACATCCTATGGTTTAGAAGAACTTTCATGGGCCTTGGTTTATCTGTCCTATAAGATATCTATCATTACTCTTATTCCCCTTACTTATTATAAATAGTTCATAAATAGGGCAATAGTTTGGCATTCTGTTTCTCGATTTGCATAAATAGAATAACAGACAAAATTCTTTCTAAAGAGAAGGAGACGTTCACATACCAAAAGAAACTGAAAGGAGAGTATTGAAGCGTCCGACGACCCCCAGAACACCTGCCAACAATAGGCAGAGTGTCCAGCTGCCCAGACAGTGTGTACAGGGGCGGCGCCTCTCCTGTTCACAATGGCATCGCCTGAAAACAGCAGTTAAAATGCAAATGGGGGGACAGAGCGGAGCATCAAGGCCTCACATCTCTGAGTCTAAAAGACATCCTGTCAGAGGCTTCTGTTGCAATTGCAAATGCTCCTCTTTTGTTCCTCAAGGCCCGTGAGACAGCTCTGAGTAATTCCTCCCCGGACAAATTGGCTTTCCTCTTCCGACCACAAAGGCCCACGTTGGGTTTAAAGGGCAAAGCTCAGATTTTGTTCAAGGGACTTCACGAAGGTTAAGGTTAACCAATGGCACAAGGGACAACCGAGGGGGCCCCACCTACCCTACGATTCTCTCCTTCTTACGAGAGGCCGCAGCTGCATTGTGAGCTCATTCTCTCGCAGACTCGGACATTCCCATTAATCTCTTGGTTTCAGCTTTGTAAGCGCTGTTACTAGAGTTCCAAGAATTTGGATATTTCCAAGAAATCACTCGACAGGTCAGAGGAATGATGTCAATAAGAGCCAACCCTTTTAAAACCTTAACTTTTGATGGTACCTGCTAATTTCTGAACATGGAACTTTTACCCTGAGTGGGTCTAAGAATTTCACCCAGGAGACATATTGGCCACGGCCCTCACCATGGACAAGGGCCAAGTCCTGGGATCAAGCCCCAAGGCCCCTCTAATTTCTCAGAGGTGGGATAGTTTGGGCCTGAGCAAGCCTGGAAAGTCAGGTTTCTGTGACACACCCAGACCCAGAGTTGGGACAGCTGGCCAGTGCCAGGGGCCTGCTGGGCTGTGTGGTCATCAGGCCAGGGACTCACTGGCTGGGGACCTTCCTCAGGCACTGTGGGGGCCTGCACGAATCTTTGGGTCACCCTATGCAATATGTGCTGTTCCACTTCATGGCCAAGACCCTTCCAGGAAAGTTGGAAGGAAATCAGCTTCAGTGGAACAGCAGCCTGTGACCTAAAAGGCATTAACTCCACAAGATACAAGCTGAAAACACAATTCTTTTCTCTGGAAGCAGGAAGTCAATTCTCAAGAGAACCTATTATTTTCTGATGACTGGTTCTTTGGAAACATTACAACTTGGGGTTTTTTGTGTAAGAAACATGAATAGTGTTGTTGGTTTGCTGAACTTCCATTAAAACTCATTAAAACACCAAGATGGGAAACTGCCTATGGCCTTCAGGTGGTCATGAAAAGAAATGATTGGAAAGAAAATGCTTTTTTTGATTTTTAATGATCCAAGAGACCCCAGATGTCCTGGCTCTTCCCATGGGAGGGGGGAGGTGGACCAGAAATCTCAGCATTCTCTGTGCTCTACTTACCCAGGACCTGTGAGGGGCAGTGGTCATGGGACCAGGGATGAGTCGCTTGCCATGGCCTCTGCTACTGTGTCCCAGGGGAAACCCACTTTTCCCGGCACTATAGTCCTCCATTGGGTAAGAGGAGTCAGGAAAGACGGGCTCCCTTCCAGTTTCGTGACCCCCGTACCTGGCTGAGGAAGTGGTCTGCTTTTGACCCAGGGTCCCAGTGCATGCTCTGTTAATACCTACCCATCAACTCCTGCCCACAGATACTCAAACCAGCCCCCTAGACTGGCAGAGACTTGGGGGGCTGACCTTAGGTCATCCCCTTATTTGTCACATCACATCGCAGCTGAGAGTGTCCGTCCACACGCTCAGGCATGCAAGGAATGGCTTGTCTTCTTTTCTTCAAATTAATCTGCATCTGCCTCCATGCGTTCGACCCACCAGCCTGGAAAGAAAGGAGTCTCTTGTTACTATTGCTTCTCCCCCGACCATATTCCTAGGCTCACATGTGGCCCATCTCCTGTGTACAGGCTCCTGTGCCCTAGACCCCTGGGATTCCAACTTCTATCCTGCAAACTCCCTGTTCCAGTTTAGAGTGCCTGCTGTCCTGCTGCTGGCATCTGGACTCAGCGACTTGCCACCACATGGTCTCAGACAAGCTGGTATATCCTGCTGTGCCTCAGTTTTCTCATCTGTGAAATGGGTGATGGTGGCACCATGTTTGGGGAGAATTTGGGTGCCGTGGGTGCGATTATTCCTAGGAACTGTTATTTGGAAATCACATAACCAGGGATAGTTACAAGAACCTGAGAGTGGTCTGAATGACCATTTCCAGAGGTGACTTCACACGTTGGATTCAGCAGCTGTGATACAAGTCCCAGTCCGCCTTCCTGACAGCCCTAACCCTTGGGAGCACAGGTCTCAGACGTGGGGAGTTGGACACTGAGGGCATTGCTCTACATACAGGGAATCTGTTTGATAACCAACTTCTGCTGATGCCGAAACCAGTTTTCCATTTCCAGAGGTGATTAAAAGGTCTCTTTAATAAGGAAGTCACCTCAGTTTAAAGAAATGACTGGTTTGAAAAAACACAGAAGGGAAAATGTGTGTGATGGGGCTCAGACAACCTCAGTTTGGAAGGCCCTTTCTGGGGAATCTGCCCTCTGGGTCTACACTGCAGAAAAACAAGGACAAGTTTCCACCTTTGAGAAGTGAGCAGGTCACAGCCAAGATCAACAGGAGTGACAGGACAGAACAGAATTAAATAGCAAGGAATTGGTAACAGATCCAAATTCTGTAATAGTTCAGAGCCCGCGGTTTGTGGGGCAGAGGAGGGAAGGGCGTCAGGAGAGAAGGGATGGAGGAGGGACGGACGAGTGCGGTTTCCGACAGGGCCATCCCGAGCACAAGAGGAGCATAGGCAGGGCCTCGGGGGATGGAAGAGAGGAAGTGTAATGGCAGGGATGGGCTTTGAGTCTCTGCGGTGGACCTCAGTTCAGTGTCAGTGGGGAGGGGGGCTATTAAGGAGCAGGATGACAAATCAAATCAAGGGTGGGAAGTGGGGAGTTCTGCATCATTAAGCCTCAGCTTCGCAGGATAGCGCAGTCCTTACAGAATCCTGTTTGGCAGCGACGCACAGGCTGTGTTGAGGCTGAGGCCCAGCCAAGGAGGAGAGGTCAGCTGGGAGGCGGGTTGCCCCATCCTGGTGTGGGCAAGGGAAGGGGTCAGGTGGGTGAGGGAGTGCGGGGGAGGATGAAGAGAAAGTGATGAGGAGGAGAAAAAGGAGGAGGAGTGCTCTGGGCTTAACAGCTCAGCAGGACGCTTCTGGCCTGGGCTACTGTGAATAGTTCTACAAAAATCACAGCAGTAGTAACATTACTTAGAGATCTTGACTCCAGTCCCTTTGGATAAATCCCCGGAGGTGGGATTCCCGGATCACGTGGTGGGTGTGTTTTGACATTCCAGGAGCCTCCGTGTTCTTTTCCTCCCAGACAAACCAGTCTACACCCGCACGGACAGTACTTCTGCTCTGCGCATTTACACCAGCCCCTGTCTGGGTGCTGACGGTGGCCTGCCCCACAGCGGGGAGGGAGTGTGGCCCTGCGCTTTGGGTCTACAGTTTCCCGATGACTGGTGACACCATGTATCTGATCATATACCTCTTCGCCATTCATTGATGAATGAATGGATTTTAAAAAATGTGTTATATATACACAATGGACTATTATTCAGCTTTTAAAAAGAAGGAAATCGTGTAATGTGCAGCAACACGGTTGGTCCTCGAGGACCTTATGCAAAGTGAAAGAAGCCAGTCACAGAAGGACAAATACTGCCTGATTTCCACTTACATGAGGAATCGAAAATAGTCAGGCTCAGAGAAGAAAAGAATGGAATGGTGGTTGCCAGGGGCTGGGGGGACACGAGAGAGGGATTTGCGGAACGTTGGGAATAAAATCTCAGTTATGCCAAGTGAGGGAGTTCCCGAGATTTGGTGTGCAGCGTGGAGCCTGTGGAGAACAACATCGTATTCACCATGAAATGTCTATTCAGAGAGTAGATCTCGTGTTAAGTGTTCTCACCCCAGTGAAAGAAAATAAAATAAAAATCCTCATCGGGACCTGTGGTGAGAACCGACCCTGGGAAGGGAGAGATCAAATGGTTCATGTCAGACCCTAAAGAAGAATCAAGTCCAACTCCTCCCGCAGCTTCTCCTATGAACAGAGGTCGTGGCCCATGGAAGACAGTGGGAAGGAGTGTTTCCCCTTGCAGGAAACTTTCACGTGGATGTCTTCCCCCGCTGGGGCATTCTTCAGGCTGAGGTTCTGTCTGTGGGGTCCTCAGAGCTGTCTGATGTTGTTTCTGCAGCTCTCTGGCTGTCCTGAGACACATTTGCCTCTGGAGGGCTGTTGAAAATAAAAACCATGAATACAAAGCACACGTGCCCGTTCCAAATCCGACAGGTGGGAGGCTGGGAGCTCAGGCCCCAGCATCCAGAATGAAGGTGCCGCACAAATGCTTAGACTCCCCCAAACGGGACAGCGGAGGAAAGGGGAACATTTTCATTTCCAAGAGGAACCGGGATTCCATCTCAATACTGTGTCTCTTCCAGGTTCTCACTTTGATAGTCCACTTTCTATGTCTTCCTGCAAATCACACGGGAAGTTCAAAGAATAGGGTAGAACCACGCCCCTGTCCCAGTTTGCAGGACCTTCGCCACCACACGTATCAGAGAATCTACTTTCAAAGGTGACAGTGAGGAATTGTCCCATGCCCTCTGACAGGGGGACGCCTCTGCAATTCACTTTCTTCGTGCAATGTAAAAAAGTGCTACTTACACAACACGTTTTCTTCTGTTCTAACTGAACTGAGAGCTAGAGGCTGTGGGATCCGCAATCAGATTCATCATAACCTGCCTTTCCCTTTCACTGTGCAGACACAGACCTAGTTCGTCCCGTGGTGTGTGCAGGGACAGTTGAACGAGGGGACACTTGTTGGAGACAAGGCTCAACTCCCACCCCAACAGAATCACCCTGGAGCGGTGCTCCAAACCTGGCTCATAAGCTCTCTCCTAGATGTCCCGTAGAGGGAATTTAAACAAGACATTTACCATCTGTTTAATAACACAGCACTGAGCAGGAACTCGTAACAATATCCCCCGAGCTGGGCTTTTCAAATCATTTCTTTTCCCCGAGCATGAAACTACTTCTCCATCTGTCCTAGGAAAACAGGAGATAAATAAATGTTTATTCAACCTCATCTCCGTCAGAGCCGTAGGTCTTTAGGAAAAATTATAAACTGCCTTCACTGTAGATTTGACAAAACTATCTGTAATACATGAAATGATCAGCCTTCGCCAACGCTTACGGGAGACAGGAAGGAAAACCTGCAAATGCTCTGGCGACTTGTTCACTTTAGGGGGGCGGCTGGTGAGAGAGACACAGGAAAGGGGCTGCCAGTGGTGGTTCTGTTTGCTGATCTATTTGCAGACAGATGGACCAGCTTCCACCGAGACAGGGTTGGGGGAGGTCTGGAGATGTCCCTAAATGTCTCCTTTATTTAGCTTTCCAGGTCCTCATCGTTTGGGACCTCGCTGCCTGCCTCAGGGCCCCCTAACTCTCATCTCAGCCCACCCTGTAGACTGGGACAGAAATGAGGGTGATGTGGGCTGCGGTCATCTTGGGGCCACCACAAGTCACTGTCTGCAACCTCAAGACGGACCTCATCACGGCACAGGGACCATCTTGCTCCCCACAGGTTGATGCGCAGATGAAGCTGAGTGTGTAAAAATGTGAAGCTCAGAAGATGAGGCATGACAAGTGGCAGATGCCCCCAAACAGGGCAAGATCAGGGTGAGAGGGAAGAGAGACATTCCCTGTAATCACCCTGAGTTGACAGGTATGAATGGGATGGTCTTGAGCAAACGGGGCACGGTGTCATTCTGGACATAAGCATGAACTGTTATCACCACCATGGGGATTCTTCTCCTCATCACCATCTCCTCAAACCTCCCGGCCACTTCCATCCCTCCACACATGGAGCAACGCCGGCTCTAATCCACAGTGAGCACAGAAGCCATGCACCAGAAACCACCTTCCCCTCTCCTTGTCTGCGTGGGGGCCCACCTGCCTTCCCCGTGGACCCGTGAGAGTGGTTCACAGTTTCTTCCCTGCTCCACACTCTCCCACCCTGCTCACCCTGTTGGGTAATGGCCAGGACATGGGAGGCAAGAGGTCACAGGGCCCAGAGGAGAGTCCAACTCTTCTGAGACTGTGACTAAGCCTCTGTTCCCACTTTCTAACTATAAAGTGGGGGTAAGGGTAGAACCTTCTCATGGAGTGAGTGATGAAATTGTTGAATGATACACAGCATGTCAAGTATCAGGAAGAACACCTGCCTACCGTATATACAAGACCAACACAAGTTACTACCAGCACGATGTCCTTCCAGCAAGCCTTCCGGGTTTGGCCTTGCTCCCCCATGTTGCACTGACTGTACTTCATGTAATGTTTTCTATAATCCTGTGATGGAGGTTCCCTTGATTCTCTGACTGAATAGTGCCAGGTAACAGCTCTAGGCTTGATGCTATATTAAGCTCTAAGGCTGTTCCCGAATATTCTGGGGTGCTGAATCATAACAGCTCTGGTCGGGGGAGGTCCAGTCGGGAAAGGAGACAGAGATGAAGCAAATGTACTCTAATGAGGGAGACAGAGAGAAGTCCAAGACACCGTGAATTCAGGGTCATGGGTCCAGACGGGCCTTCTGAGGGGATGGTGATCCCCTGAGACTCAAAGCATGAGTAAGCACTGACCAAGTCAAGACAAGACCTTTCCTGGAGAAAGAGCACAGGACCTGGAGCAGGAAAGAGACTCAAGAGAGTCTACCCTCAAGAGATTATGAGAAGGACAGAGTGGGGAAGCTGAGCGAGCCAGAGGATCAGGACGGAGAGGACAACTCAACGCTCTGTGCCTAGAGGCTCTTTGGCAGCTCCAGGGTGTCTGGAGGGTGGAGACAGAAAGACCCTGAGGCTCACGGAGGCAGACAAATCCATGTCATGCCAGAGAGTGTGGTTAAGGGGAAGCTGTGCCTAAAAGGAGAGTGGTCACCATTCTTTTCCAGGCCACCAAGATGTAGGCACAAGGGCCAAAATGGATAGGGAACCAGCTCTAGTGATGGACAGCAGCATGGAATTAAATGACCAAATTTCAGATTCTTGCTACACCAAGAGCCCAGAGAGATTTATCTAAGTTATAAAAATAATGAAATGTGACATTGCGCACTCCCATGGCATGGATCAAATCCTGATTTGGCTCTATTCCTCTTAACAAAAGTCTGTGGTTACCTGTTCCCTGAGCAGTCTGCCCCCATCTCTGCCTCCCTGAGCCTGCCCCTGCCTCCCATCTCCTGGGCACTCTCCCTCATCCCTGGGGCTCCCCAAGTCCTGTCAATCCTTAAGAGGTTCACCCCAAATCTTCCTCTTTTACAAAATCTCTGCACCTTCTGGTCCACACTGACGTTCCTAGTGCCTGACTCTGTGGTTCATGTCATTTTAATATCAATCCTATAACACACCGTCTCTATCCCCAGATATCCTGCATACGTGTTCTCATTTCCTCTGAGAAAGTAGCCACAGACAGGACCTCAGACAGTGAAGAAATTCAAAAAATGTGGGTCCAATTTCCAGAGGCTGCTGTGTGATGACCACCATATTACTTTCATGGATAGAAGACAATAATATGCAAAACATCAATGGGTCCTTCTGTGTTCATTCCTACCCCTATCCATTTATTGTCTGAAAAATATTTGTTCGGTGTCTATTATGTGCCAGGCACCATATGCAAGATATTTTTGATAAGAAGAGAACTTTATAATTGAACAGAAATACTAAGATAGTTGTTCTGATGTTTTGTTTTCTTTTTAAGTAGTTGGATATTTTCAAACACCATTCTCCATTTCTGGTTTCTCAGTAACCTCTATCTATTCATCTGGGTTGGCCAAAGGGCTGTGACCAATGAATGGTGTCTACCCAGTGGCATAGAACATGCACTCCATAGAACATGCACTCCATAGGCCTCACAATTGCCAGCATCTCCCTTCTGACTGCCATTTCAGATCTTGGCAGATATTGACAAAGCAATCAGAGAGGTATAGCCATGGACACCTTCATTCTAAGGAAGGCAACAGTAGGGTTCAGGTAAGCCTCAGGACATCCTCACAGTAAACCAGCTCCATTCCACATGCTCAAATACAACACCCTTCTCAATCAAGTATTTCTTCCCCTTCCCTCCCTGACTTCCTAACCAATTTCCTTCAACTGCATTCTGTGTAAACATAACATTCCCCTGCTGGCCTCTTCATGTGTGTGCTTTCCCCAGTGGTCTCTGCATCATGTAAATATTTAATATTCTTGAGTTAGTGTCTGCCACTGTGTACCCTACAACCACTCACAGCATTGTGGATAAGGCATAATTTGTCAATAAGTCCTGTAGCAAAGGGCAATTTTGAGCCTTGGAAGGTCTGGTTCTTTTTATACACTAATTTTTGTTGTTGCCCATAAGTGTTTATTATGGAAAATACAAGAACTATAGATAAACAGAGAAAAACATTATCCACCCATGATCTCACCAGCCTAGAGTGAATCACTGTTACAAGAACTCTGAAAAGCTAGTCAATAGAAGGCAATGGGGCTGGAATTCAGTTTTTATGAAGAATAAAACACATGTAACATTTAGTAAATACATTCCTCATTTGACCACAAGTCATAATCCTCTCTTCATGAACGTTTCTGCATGTATTTTCTGATACCTGGGAATAATGCCTAAAAACAGAAGTTCGGGGTCAAAATGTATATGGTTTTATGTGGAATTTACCATAAATTCTCAAATTACCTTGCAGTCTTACATCTGCGAGTGTCCTGATTTTCTTCTATGCCGCTAATACTCAGAGCATCTTCCTTCCTAACCTTTACCAGACAGATATAAAAACTGATGATCTCACCATTCCATTTCCTTAAATATCATTTTTTTTTTCAATTGCCAGCTTATGGTCGGAGACTATTTTCCTGAGACGAACCTGGGTTAAGAAGGGTTCTGATTAACAATATAAGTAAATGTGACAGCTGTTCTTTTATTAAGTTAGGAGCACCCATTTGGAGTGCTGGGCTATATTATCCAAACTTATAAACCAGCAATGAGCTTGGGTGAACAGACCAACAGTGGGAGCTGGTTGCACAGAACACTCGTCTGCTTCTGCAATTAGGGACTGAAAACGGAAGACTTTGCCAATTCATTGAGTAGTACTTGTTGGATGCCTAGCATGTTCCTGGTACTTTTCTAGTTGGAGAAAAAGTGGAAAAACACACATAAACCTAGAAAGAACACCTGACAGAGACAGGCCTGGGATAAGGGAACCTGGGGATGCTTGTTTCCTGCCAAGCAAATGATTCTTTTCAATGGGTCAGTAGAGATTAGGGCTGACTTCAGCAAATGTAGATAGATATCTGTTACAGTCCAGGGAAAAAGATGGATAGGACTCCACCCCTTACCTAAGAGTTCTAATCCATGTAAGGAAATTGAAATCCGAGAATTATTTTTAAATGTCCTACAGATAATGACTCAGGCTTCTCTGGTTCTCTGTCTTGCTCATGCACTCCGATTCTTGCAACAACTCTGTGCGGTCATCAGGGAAGACACCGTCAACGCTTCGCAAAGAAAGGTCAGGGCTTGCCCGGGGTCACACCCATGGTAAATCGCCCAGCTGGTATCACACAAGGCCTTCTGATGCAAAGCTCATGTTCTGGCCGTGACACTCCTCCCACTTTGAATGGGGTGAAGAATTGGGAGAAGGAGGGCATTGTGGACGGGGAAGGAGAGGTGAAATGGTCATTTGGTTGATTACACAAACTGAATCTGACATTCAAGGCTGTCTGTATAATGCCAACACTGCCAGTCAATTTATCCAAGTCCAACAGTCCACCACGTCCTGGGAAAAAATTCATTAAAGCCATTATCTGGTGTCAAGCGCTCAAACCTGGCTCTGTGCTCACACTATTGTTTCTGTTTTTCGTTTTCATCTAGGCCCTTCATGCTCAGAGTCATGCGGCTTCGAGTCAGAACATCTGGGGCAGACCTAGTATTATGGCCCATCTTCTGCACAGTAAAAGGACCTGATTTCTGTTTATTATGCTCTTTCCTATGGGAATAAAGACAAGTGCACTTTATAAGCAAGGAACAATCATCCCGCTACAATGACGCAGCATATGGAGAAAATGTGGAAGGTAAAAGCATGCGGTTCTGAGATCTCCAAACACACAGTCCTCGTTCATGGCAAGTCCCCTGGAGAGATGCCAAGCGGATTTCCCTTTAGATGTGCTGACGTCAATGTCCCTACCTTTTCTGATGCCCCCCTCAAGTATGTCAAGGCTTTGTTTTTCTTCTCTTTCCAAATTTACTGGGGAGACCACACACACTTCACAAGGGCCCCTAGAGTGGTTCCCCAGGGTTTCCGGGTCAGTCCAAGGTCACTGATGACAGATGACAGATAAACGCTACACTGCACCTCTCATTAACATCTCTCTGTGTCTGGTCTGAAGAGTTGGGAGAGGCAGAGTGGCCCCAATGAAGGCTGGCTTAAAAATACAGCCTGCTCACCTTTAAAATGAGGATCAAAACTGAGGGTTGCTGGGGGAAGGGATGTAGAGAGAGGGTGGTGGTGTTATGAAGGAAAAAAGGGGGGTGCCTGGGTGGCTCAGTGGGTTAAGCCACTGCCTTCGGCTCAGGTCATGATCCCAGGGTCCTGGGATCAAGTCCCGCATTGGACTCTCTGCTCAGCAGGGAGCCTGCTTCCCCCTCCCCCGCCTGCCTCTCTGCCTACTTGTGATCTCTCTCTGTCAAATTAATAAAATATTTTTAAAAAAAGAAAAGAAAAAGAAATAGAATCCCATCGTACAAGAAAAATAAATAAATAAATAAAATGAGGGTCATAACCCCAAGTTCTACACCTAAGATCTGAAAGTTCACATTTTCCACATCTAGAGACATTGAATAAGCCTTGTTTTCTGCACTACCTCCTCGAGGAAGATGCTCATGGTGAAATGCAGGCTCTCCAGACGGGTGTGAAATGGCCGGTTTTGATGTGGGAAGGGCAGGTCCATCTAAGGTTTCGTTATCATATCCAACTAAAACAGAACTGTGGCTTTTGCTTTGCGTGCTTGAAGTTAAGTGACATCAGTTCAGCCACAGACCCTGTACCAGCTGCCTCAGAGGTGTCTGTGGATGAAGCTCAGCCTTCCGGGACCCCACTGCCAGGCAGAGCAGGTGCAGTTGGTCTTCTCTGAGCACATGTGGGAAACCTCCCCACTTCCTGTCTGCAGCCACCCGCCGCCTGCTCAGATCATGCCCTCTGATGTTGCAAGAGCCGTACCTCAGGAAACGTCTTGCCCATCAATGGGGCAAAGTCAGATGATAGTCTAGATACATTCATGGGTGTTTTCACTTAAAAAGACCTTTTAACATGAGATGATGAATATAGTAGTGGTAGACTGGTAGAAATCATGTATGCATATACACAAAGATCAGAGTGAAACCCATACACAGCAATATTCTTGTGTTGGTGCAGCAAGCTGGTTCTGCCATTCAGCAAACTTGTCCTGAACATCTGCCAGATTCAGGCAAGATGATGGGGACCTGCGTGGTGTGGTTTACCACCTACAAGTAGAGAAAGTATTGAGCTGATAACCCCACAGATAATGGTGCAATTACTTGCTGTGGTATGTAAAGCCTAGGCTCCCACCATGACACTGGTGGTCCCCAACTCTGCCTGGTGGGAGTCAAGAAGGACCCCCTTGCGGCAGTGATAGTGGAGCTGAGGTCTTGCAGGTGTGCCTTCTGTGAGCCAGAAGAGGAACACGGATGATGCAGAGGGATGGACCCCAGGTGGGGATGTGACTGGAGACTCAGCCAGGATTTGAGGTCTGCTCTTATTCCAGAGCAAAGCGAAGCCATTGGAAGATTTTAGATAGGGGAGCAAGAAGTGCTAACGTGGCTTTGGGTGACTTGTGATCTTAAAAAATTCCCGCAAAATTTTTATAATGCTGTCCTCTCAATATGATTAGAACAATTATGAATTCTATATGATCATGATGGAATGATATAGTACTTAGGGTTTTATATGAAAAGCCAGACAGGGAAATCCCGTGTGCCAGTTTCACTTCACACTTCACTAGTGTGAAACTGGCCCCCGGGCAGGTAAAGCCTGGAGGCCCCATGGAAACACGTAGGAGTTTGTGAGGCTGTGGGCACCCAGGGTTCACATCTCAGAGAAAATTGTTCTCACCTTTTGCTATACACACAACTTGGAAAAGGTCTAAGTAAATAAGGAGAATCTCCATGTCTAACGGCTGACAGATACATCTGTTAGTTCTCGGTGTACCAAGCCCTCACCTCATGCTCTTTACCTGAAAAAGCCCAAGAATTCTATCTACTCCATTTGGAAAAATAGAAAAAAGACCCTAAAGTTGTACTACTGGCTGGAAGTAGGTGATGGGAGAATTTAAATGTCGCCATAGCAACCAGCACAGTCCCACTCCCCACAACACTCCCACCTCCTTCCTCAGCTCCGGCTCAGGATTCATCAGGTGGATGATGCACAGGTCTGGAAATACTCTTGTTAAAGAAAAGAGGCAGCTGTCAGAAGGTCAGATGCCATTGAAGGAGCAGAAGCAGAAATCATAAGAGAGACCTGTTCGTGGACCTGTTTGGGGACATGCGCCACCGGGTGCAGATGACGGCGTCAGTGTCTGTAGCAACCTGTACACTGATTCAGGGTGATGCCTGGTGGTTCCTTTTCATAGAGGAGGACACTGGGCTTCAGAAACACCACAAGAGGAGCTGGGGCTTTGAGCCCTGCCTTCTCGGTCCCAGTTGGCTGCCCTTTCCTGCAGGCCTGGCTGAGGAACCATTTTTGTGAGGGCACGCTAGATGAAGGAGCTCCAGAAGCCTGCCTCAGTGTCCAGACGCATCCCTGATGAGGACGCCTCCTTTGAGGAGGCCAAATTCATAGACCTAATGAAAAGCAAAAGACAGTCTACAGCTAAAGAAAAGCTTAACAATAGTTTTAGATCATGGTTAATGGCAACAATTTTTTTGTTTCAAGTTGAACATTGTTTTAAAAGATCACTGTCCGTGAGAGACTGTGGACTCTGAGAAACAAACTGAGGGTTTCAGAGGGGAGAGGGGTGGAAGGTTGGGTGAGCCTGGTGGTAGATATTATGGAGGGCATATATGGCATGGAGCACTGGGTGTGGTGCATAAACAATGAATTCTGGAACCCTGAAAAGAAATTAAAAAAGAGAGAGATCGCTCTCAATAAACTTCTTAATTGCAATACATATTTAAACGGAAAAATAAATGAAGTGAAAGTGTACAACTTGATGAATTTTTGCAAAGTGAACACACACTTTAGCCCAGACTCAACCCTGGTCCCAAACCAAATGCTCCTCTCCCTCACTACTCCCGTCCTCCCTGGAGGAGGCCACTCTCCTGGATTCCCACACCACTGGTTTTTGTTTTTGTTTTGCCTTTGGTAAACTTTATGTAAACAAAACCTACAGTATTCTTTTCATGTCTGACATCTTTCACTCTACTGTTTATGATATTTTTACATTGCTCTGTAGTATTCCATTGCGTGTGTGTATATTGAAATAAATTTATCTGTGCCGCTGATGGTGGACGGTGACAGTAGACTTTGACTACCATGGCATTATACTTGTAGGTGTCTTTGGGTGCTTGTGTTCACATTTTGTTGAGTGTATAATGAGGAGCGAAGATCCAAGTTGGATCAAGCAGAGTGTCTATGCTCAGCTTCTTTTCCAAAGTGGTTTTATCAGTGTGTCCTCCCTCTGGCAGCTGTGCTAGAGCTCCATGTCCTTGCTAACACTTGGTTCTTTCTATCTGTTCATTTTAGCTCTTCTCCTGCTGAGGAAGTCTTGGTGCCCCTGAAGAACATAAGGTGGGGCTCCGTGTTAGTCTCTGGATATCTTTGTATTAGTCAGCAGGACTGAGCTATGTTGCAGAAACAAATAGCTCCCAAATCTCAGGAGCTTAACACAGCAAGGCTTGTTTCTCACTCACGTTATGTGTCCAATAGTAGTGTAGCCAATAGTGAAACTGCCATTTTAATCACTCAGCAATCTAGCTTCCATGATTATCAAGGTAAGGCAAACCACAAATGCCCACACCAAACTAAATGAGAGTAGACAAGTATTATCCTACTTGTGTTTGGGAGAATGAGAATGTCCACAAATAGCACTGAAGACTATCATGTCCCCAACACCTTAGGGCACAAGTAACATGGTACAGGAGTACTTTGTGCCAGCCACTCTCAACAAACTTGTGGTATTGAATTATACCTTTGGAGGTCCCTCCCAAACACTGAACTCCTTGAGGGCTGGGATAGAGTTAACCATGTCTCTAAATGCAGATCCCAGCATATAAGTCAGAACAGAGCAGGTGCTCAATGCATTGTAAAAATAAACTTTCTTTTAGACAACTAAAATTTTTGCTTATCTGATATTTTTATAATATATACCATAACCTCAAATAAATTAGTCCTTCTTTTCCTGAATTTCCAGAAGGAATGGGCATCATTTCTGAAATCATTAGGACTTCTAGAACCCCCAATAGCTAAGGATAAGATCACATGCAACTGGATAGATGATCAATAAAGAGGAGAACTGAAATATTAGCATCGGCAAACATGCTGTCAGTTTCCTAACTACAAACAGTAAGAATACACCCAACAGGTGAGCAGGAACGCTTCTGCCTCGTGGTGGAGTAAATGTCCTTTATACTGTGCTCACTTCATTTCCAGAAACACTTTGTGTGTGCTCTCTATTTTGTTATTCATATATATACTTGCATAAATATTTATGCAAATAACACTGAATTTTATATTTTAATAAACTCTTACCCTTTGCCAAATATAAAAGCTAAATGTCCAATTACCTAAAAAGTGCAAGAGCATTCCAGAGGTGTAAGATCTCCATAATTTTCCTTCTTAGTTTGCTATTTTTATAACCAGACATAGCAGATGGGAGTGATTAATGAATTCCATTAGCAATGGTAAATTTTTAACAAGGAAACCTCCCTTCCCTGAAATCCACTCCCTTAATCTTCTTATCAAATTAGTACCTTTATTTTCACAACAAAAATGGTATTCCTCCCCAGTAGTTCATTTTCAGTTCAAGCCCTGGTGGGATTCTAATTTAACTCCCTACCATTAGAACTTGAATACCACGTGATGCATCTGTCCTTATTTATCTGTGCCATATGCATTCATGGAGATAAAGAATTTCACACTCATATTTGAATTTTTCTGATTTCCTGATTTGCTTGCAAATACCCTACAAAACATTTCCCTTTCCTCTGTACATCTAAATGCTTTGCAGTGCAAAGGCTGGATTCAGAAAGAGTGAAATCGAAATTACTCTTGCCACCAGACTAGAAGGCATCTAAGTCCACCAGCCACAGGTCATGTGAGCAATGCACTGGGCTGCTCAGTGTCCACAAGCTAGAAGTATTTTCTCCTGCATCTTATTTATTCATTCATTTCAGACAGAGAGAAGCACTTGCATGATATGGGGTTGGGAGGGCCAGAGGGACAGAGAATTTCAAGTAGATTCCATGCCTCGCATGGAGCCAGATGTGGGACTGGATCTCACAACCCTGAGATCATGACCTGAGCTGAAATCAAGAGTTTGATGCTCAACCCACTGAACCACCTGGGTGGTTTCTAGCACTTCAAAATTACTATCAAAGCAATATATTGTACAAAGATGGGCAAATACAGAAACTATGTTAAACCTGCCAGAAACTAGCCCACTTAACATTTAACATTTTGGTCTATTTCTTTCTATTGATATATTCTTTCTCTCTTTCTCCTCTCCTTTTTCTCTCTATATGTATTTGTGTAGTCGAATACATATTTTTTATACACACACACACACACACACACACACACATATATTATTCTAGACACAGAAAAGAGGAGTCAAACTGTAATAATGTTTTTGAAATTCACATTTAAAGCTTACTAATATATCACAAACATTTTCCCATAAAACTGAATATTTTTTGAAAATTTATTTTAATAATTGGGTAGTATTCCATGATATAGTTTTAGCATATTTTGCTTAAATAAATTTGTCTATTGTTGGGCATACAGGGGTCTCCTATATTTTACCTCTATCACCTAAGAAACAACATACTCCCTTTTATGTAAATATTTTTGCACATCTCTGACCTTGGCTAAGGTTAATTTACTTAAAGTGGAATTACAATTTAAAGGGTCTGAATGTTTTCCAGGGTTTAGATGCCCTCCAGATAATCTATATTAATTTACGTTCCACCAGCACTAAAGAAGAGTGTCTGTTTCCTGAACTCTTGCCAATAAGAGGTCATGTCACTTTAATTACATTTTTTGACAATGTGGTCTGTGTAAAAATGGTATTTCCTTGTTGTCATTTGCATTTCTGTAATTCCTAGTATAGTTGAAGCTTAATTATTTTTCTCAAATACAAAGGTAATAAGCTATATTGTAAAAGGTACAAACATTAAGACCTTTGAACTAAAATATTTTTTTCAACTACATCACAAGTTTGGTTTGGGGGCATTTTTAAATAGACTTTATGTTTTAGAGCAGTTTCAAGTTCACAGCAAAATTCAGTGGAAGGTGCAGAGACCTCCCATGTGCTTCCTGCCCCCACCCATGCACAGCCTCCCACGTGATCAACAACCCTACCAGCGGGTGCATTTGTTACAAGGAATGAACCTGCTTGGGCATGTCATTATCACCCAGGATCCGTAATTTACATTAGGGGTCATTCTTGGTGTTCTAAGAGTTTGGACAAATGCATAGTGACATGCATTCTCCATTCCAGTGACATGCAGAGTAGGATATTCAGCTTTCGAGTAAACATTTTCTATGATCTCACACTCCTAAATTCATCACCACTTAATAGCATAGCGTATCCTCTTTCAGACGTCTTTTCCTGTAAAAGAAACTGTCTGGGTTTTCCCTTTTGTACCTAAAGTGGTTTATTAAGACCATTTTTCCTGAACAGACACATTTTTCCCCAAGAGGAACACTGGTACCATTTGTCAACACAGTAATTTATATATTCAACTGCTTTTTCTATTTTCGCTTCAGATGTTACTTCTTTTCAAAGATGTGATGTTATTCACACAGTTGACATTTCTGTCCTCCTCCTGTTCTACTCCATATGGGCCTGTTCAGATCTATTTAGGATTCTATCCTACGAATACGGCATAATTCATCCATTTTTCCATATATGGGCATTTAGGTGTCTTTCAGTCTTCCCTTTTACACAGTAGTGCTATGTGCTATAATGAACATCTTCATATGTGAAGCTTTCTGAGTGAGGGGAAGGCAAGCATATAGCACATATCCATCATCAACTGTCTTCCAGAGAAATCATCCTACTTACATTCCCACCCCCCGCCCCCAGCGCCAAGCACTACAGGTCAGAAATGTCACCTTTTCTCTACCTGTACATCTTCACCAGCAATGGCTACTGTCCTGTTTTGTACTCATCAAACTTATTTCTTTAGCTTATCTGGAATTCATCATGGGCTACTGTGTCAGGTGTACATTTCACTCTATTTTCCCCATGTGGTCGGTAATTGCAAGAGTAACATACTTCACCAGCTGGTCTTTCTGTCAGTGTTTTATCCCAGAGCTTTGGTAGAATCTGGTAGAACAAATACACACGGATCGCCTTCTGAGTCCTTTGCTCTGTTTTCTTGGGTCTGTCTGCTCATCCCTATGCGCACATCACACTGTTGTAATTACTATAATGTTATGGTAACCACTTCTTGTGGTCATCCCTCTTCAGAAAGCCTTTTCTGTTCTTCTCTATTCTTAGCCCACACGGATTTTACTATAAAGCTAATGTCAAGTTTCATCGACAACCCCGTGGGATTTTGACTGAAACTGTATGGAATTCAAAAGTTAATTTAGAGAGAACTGATATCACCACCATAAAGTTATCATCCCTCTTGTGAACACAGAATGCATCTCTACTGATTTAATTATTTGTAAACTATGTTATAATTTTCTCAATAAAAGTCATTCTCATCTCTTGTTAGATTTATTCCCAGATTCCTTTGAATAAAGGAATTGTTATTGGCAGAAAAGTTTATAATTACATTTTCTAATGCATGTTTTCTGGAAACAATAACTGTCTTTCTTTCTTTCCAATTTCTTCATATTTCACTTAGTTTGGGGACTTGTGTGGAGGGGGTGAGGGAATCTTTTTTCCTTGTCTTACTATACTTGCCAGGGGTTCTAGTACAATATTAATCATAAAATAATGATCATAGACAACACTTTCTTGCTCTTCACTTCAAAATAAATGTTTCTAGTGTTTCACCACCCAAATAGGATGATTTCTGTGTCATTTATGTCTTTTATTAAATTCAGAATGTTCCCTTTTTTATTAGTTTGCTGAGTTGTTATTCGATCATTTATGAGTGTTAAATTTAAATTAAATGTTTTTTTTTTCTCTGCATCTACTGAGATGACCATATGGTTTATCCATAAATCTGGCAACATAAGGAATTATGCTAATAGGTTTTCACATATTAAGTTATCCGTGCTCCCCACGCTTTTCAGGCAGAAAGAAATACTTTCTATTCCTTTTATATGTCTCATTTTATGATCAATATGTTTTTCATCTTGTGAAAATTTAAGAGCCATATAATTTGTCCTGAGTTCTCCCAGTGACTAACTCTGTAGCTTTAAATAATAGGGACAGATAGCACTAAATATTTGCTCCTCAACCGCAGAAGGGAAATTTTAAAAATGAAACTTTCACCTCTCTCCTATGACCACTCATTACATGTCCTGTTGAGCTCACTCTGACCTCTTCCTTCTATTAATAAGCACAGGAAATTTAGTCTGCCTTTATCATTGATTATTCTAAAAATTTTATCCTGGATTCTCTTCCTTCAAAATGTTGACTTTTACATAGTTCACTACACATGTTTACTGTTGGTCCTATATTTAAATGCTCACCACCTTCCATGATACCTTTTCCTTGCATGTGCTCTATTTTTAATCACTTTAAGTACGGCGTGCTCCTTTTCCAGGAAGAGTTCATTGCATTTTCGATAATGACTTTTTGTTGACTTTATACGTGAAGAACAACCTCACCGAGTACAACGATGAGGGCTCACAGTTTCCCATCTCAATGCCATGGAGTCTGCTTCTGTGACAGTCACGTCAGGCGGCGTCTGGGTACATACATGCCATACCTTTCTTTTCGTCTAAGGCTGTCTGTATTTCTTTGGTCTGAACATTTGTGGTAGACTTGCTCCATCCTTAGAGTTAACTCATTTTACCAGGATATATTTCAGGATGAATTTTCTCTATTCACATTTTCCAGGAATATGATGTGGGCTTTCATGCAGCAGATTGAGTGCCTCCTTCATGTTGGAAACGGTCCTTCAACAACATCTCTGAATATGCTTCCCTGCTTTGTTTGGTTGTGCTCTGCATTAGAGACACCCACTGATGGTATGTTGGACCTCCCCTGCCTTTTTCTTTGATGATATGATTTTTAATTTTATTCATTTCTTTTTTGTGTTTTTATTCTATGTGGATATCAGCTTCAGAGTGAAAATGTGGAGTGTGGGTTCTGCAGCAAATAAACCAGGGCTCAATTCTGGTTATGCACTTACTTTCTCTTTGACCTTGGGCAAGCTGTTTAACCTTGCCGAGATAGGTGCTCTCTATATGCTGAGAAGGACCTTGTCAGGAATTGTTGGATGTTTAGCATGACATCTGGCCTCCACTTACTAGATGCCAACAGAACCCCTTCTCCTAGTCATGACAACCAAAACAGTCTCTAGACTTTGCCAACTGTCCCCACCATGAGAGCAGATGGCACTTTAAACATCAATTCCACGTGCAAAATTTTATCTTAGATATTCTTATACGTGTGTGTCAAGACTGTCGTTAATACATAGCATTTTTGAAATAAAATATACAAAGTGCAAAAGTGGAAAAACTTAAATGTTCAGAAATAATTGGTGGCATTTGTATCAAAAGGAATATTATGCAGTCATGGATAGCTACAAAGTACATTTATGTGTGCTGACATGACATGATTTTTTTTTTTTAAGTCGCTATACTATGCTGCTCCTACTGTAGGTTATGTTGCAATTTGCAGAGGAAATTTCTGGAAAGATACACAAAAACTTGGAAATGACAGACTGAGGGTCTGGATAATTACAATAAGAGAGAAACTCAACTTTTTCTGCATACACTTTGGCATTAATTGAGTTTGTTTTATTACGTGCATTTGAAATTAACAAAATAAAACTAAGGAAGAGTCACACTAGCAGAGATACAAAACCAATACTGAAGATACTGTCAAGGACGTGAGGGACAGACTTCAGGATTTGTACAAAATAAAATAGAAGAGGGACTATTATGAATAAGACAGTAGAACAAATGTTAAAATATTCAAAATATTCAAAGATGTTCAAAAGCTTACCTGAAATAAGAATACCCCTGAGTCCATATATCAGACAGGCACATGGCCTTTCAGCCTATTTCCACCCATCCATCCAGCACAATGACTCAGTCCGTCCGTGGTCCTATGAGAGGCATTCGATTTTTTTCTGGAAAAATACAACATTGCAGATTCTGGGAAAGAGAGCCCTCATCACTTTCCCCCTCACAAATCCCTGGATGAATCACAACTGTTTTTTTGTGTCTGATTTCTCACGTGCTCAGCTGTGAAACTCCAAAGCATCCTCTTGCAGTTTACTTAATATCACATGGAGTACATAGCCTAATTCAGGGTGATTCATTCCTTCACACCACCCAGTCTCCCATTCCAAAGATAAATTGTTATCTCATTTATGCACAATAGAGTCTCTCTCTCCCAGCAGAAGAACATATTTTCCTCATAGGTCCTAAAATCCTTGTAAAATTCCTTCTTCACTATTCAGATGTTACTGTATTTGTAAAGGGAGTGCTTCCTTTGCGTTTTTTAAATGCTTGTTTTTCAGGTAAGGGGAAATGAGTAATTTTAAATCATTAATCTAAAAAACCAAGCAGCTCCCTAAATTCTGTGAATTCTAATAATTTCTTTAGTTGATTATCAGATGTGCGATTATATTAGCATGGAATGATCTCTTATCTAATTCCATTGGTAGATACTTGCAAAACAAGATTATGAATATGAGTAATGGACACGAGCATCCTTTTCACTGCTCCGACTCTAATCTGAATGATTTTATGTGGCACCATCAGGCATGACCGTGATTTTTGTAGTGAGATTTTAAAGCCCCTATTCCAGAACCACAGTGTGATCTTCTATGTAAGGGCTGTGTTGTAGCATGTGTGCGTGTAAAATTCATTAAGATAGATTTGATTTTATCAGAAACATTCATTGGCATTTAATGGGCTGATCATGTTATTTTCTTCTTTTGACTGCTGAATATGGAATTAATTACTAGAGTCTCATGCCTGGTTAGTTGTGATTGATACTCTGGGTTTTATCTTTTTTAATACTTTATTTGAGAGATAGAGAGAGAGAGGCAGTGGTCAAGACAGAGAGAGCACAAGCTTGGGAGGGGGCAGAGGGAGAGGCAGAAGCAGACTCCCCGCTGAGCAAGATGCTCGACTTGGGACTCTATCCCAGGACCCTGACCTGAGCCGAAGGCAGACGCTTAACCAGGTAGCCTGATATGCTGGTTTTAAATTCCTTGCAGAGGGAAGTCTATGCCTGCCCAGCATCAGGGTGCAGATGGATTCTAAAGTGAGTGTTTAGGTCCTAGACCAGCCCTTTCAAGGTAGAAGTAAGGGGGAAATTTTTAATTTGCTTGCAGGTTTTCTCTGCCAAGAGGCGGGGAGCTGAGGCACAGAGGCGGAACCAAGGAATCAGGAGCTCCCTTGGGTGCTGCCATGTTCCTTCTCTGTGCATTGTAAAAAGTGCACACCTGTGCACACGCGTGCACACACACACACACACACACACTGTACTTTTATAGGGCAAATCTCCACAGCCAATGTTTGAAATTCAGTTAACATAGAGACCTAGAAGCAGTCAAAGTCATTGCCATGAGACACCAGCAAGCTGCTGGAGTGGAGAGCTGGATTCAGCCATTCCTTTTGGACAAGGCTGGTCCCCAGGGAGCTGTCAGGGTGCCATTCCCCATAGCCCCAGAGCCTGTCCCAGGAGATTTGGAGCCTGACATGTCCCCCAGCACAGGGCACGCACAACCTCACCCCTATCCTGCTCAGAGATAGAGGGTCCTCCTGCACTTAATTGTCTCAGCATCAGAGGTGGGGTCTCCCAGGCCGCCAGGGCCCCCAATAAACACATCTTCACTGATAGGAGAGGGTCTGGCCAGTGTGGTTTCAATTCTCTGTCTCCCTGCACAGTGCAGAGGGAAACCTGGGTTTCCCACGCTTCCATTGCAGCCATCTGGAGCAGTTTCACATACATTGCTGTGGTTTTTCCTCATATGTGCAGATGGTTTGCATGTAGAACTCTGGGGCCGCAACATGGTCAGAGGCTGGCCATGGCCTCCTAACATGTGGCTTGGAGCTGGGACCACCAGCTTTCCATCTATGGTCTGGAGAGGAGAAGGAGTGGCATCCAAGGTAAAATGTGGACCAACTAAGCTCCACCTTTGACTGACCCTTGTGACATCAGGTGGAAATGAGTAACAGACATCTTTCCATGGAACTGAGCTCTCTCTCTGTGGCGTGACTCTCAGGAAATAGGAGGGTTTCAGGGAAACCAGATCTAAAGGCAGGCCGAGAGTCCATAAAGAATAATTATAACCATGAGCCACAGGGAAGAGGAAATGGACTCAGGAGCCTGATAAATAGGATTTTATTAACTTGTTAACCTCCCTGGCCATTCTAGGAAGTTAAAGCCAGACCTCTCGGGTCAGCAATGACCGGTACACGCCAGGACCCAGCAATCAGAGGGAGCCTGGAGGAGCGTGTTTACCACAAAGGAAGAAAATGCAGTTGCAACAATGTGTGCCGGCCACATCTTTATTCCTGGGGGAACATTGGCTGGAAGGGGAATTATCTAGAAATATGAATTAGTGATATTTCATCCCTAGTCATACTGGAGATAAAAGACCTTTTTTTTTTTTTAAGTATAAAGCAATATGAAGCAAAACGTATTTCCTCCTTTCATGGGAAGATTAATGCATGTTTTGGGAATATAACGTTGAGCCTGGAAATTGGCGATGTCTGGCCACCCCACCCCCAGCCCGCTGCCAAGGCTCAGAGGGGGGCTGAGACCACATGGTGCATCTCTAGACAAGTGGCCAAGTGGCGGTGGCCCCTCCCTCACCATAACCCTCTCGCACATAGCCGTCCCAGGTAGGGGTGAGGCAAGGCCAGCCCTGGGGGAATCAGCCCTCGGCTGGTCCCTCAGTGACTTCATGGGGCTGCAATTCCTTTAAACTCAACGGTCCTCTGAGCTGTTCCAGCTTTGCTGACCCAACAGGCAGAATGTGGCCCCAGTGCAGGGACCCTGGCTCCAGAGGGAGGAATTCCAGCCGCAGGTGGGCTGGGACTTGAAGGTGCCCACAGGATGGCTGGGGCAGCAGCCACCCTGTTAATGGTCTGCTGAGTCTGCAAGCTCCATCCCAGTGGCTGTCCATCTCCCAGAGCCAATCCCCAGTCCTTACGTGGGGTGACGCTGTGACCCAACCCTGTGACCCCCGACCTGCGACCATCCACAGTCCCACCCTCTCCCTGCTCGCAGGCCTGGGTCAGGGCCTCTGTGGGAAATCCTCTTCTCCTGGGCAGCTGCAGGGGGTTACCTCCTCTCCTTCAAGCTTTGTCCTTGACCTTGTCGACCGGGCCTCCCGGCGCTGTGTGTTGGCACCTTCTCCTCGCTTGACTCCACAACACACAGCCTTGTGGCTTATGAGAGTTGATTTACACTCCATCCATTTTGTAAGATGTTTATATTTCCTCCTCTGTAGACTGGAAGCACCACGAGGCCGGCTTGCTTCGTTTCCTCACGTAGGTGTTCCAAGCACCTAGAATCGCAAATGGGCAAATAATACGAACTTTCAGGAGTCGTGTGAGACTTAACATAGCGGCGCCCCGTCAAGTGTGGCCTCACGAATGTGTGGTGTTTCTCCAACCCCTTCCTCGCCAAGACGGAAACATGGGGCAGGTGGTATGTGTGGGGGAAAGCTGTCTTTAAGGAAGGCTTCACTGCCCCTTCTCTAAAGGAGCCTGTGCTCCTCCAGGGGCAGGCGGGGCGTCTCTGCGTGGAATGTGCTGTCAGGGGCCTCCGAACCGTAGGTGGGCAGCCATGATTCATGAGTCATGGCACCAAGCCCAACCCAAGAGTAGTGTTCCTGCTGCCTTAAGTCCAAATTTCCTGGCTCAAATCGGGTTGTGCCAAGACCATGGCTATCGTTCGAACACAGTTACCAGCATATAAATATTTGTAGAGTATTGCATTCAAATCCTTCTTCCAAAGAAACAGGGTAGAGGGGGCAACCACACGCCACCGGGTCTCAAGGACACTGATGTTCTTCCCTTCCCGGTCCTTAATCAGGAGCCTCTTGGAGCGCACGAACGTCATTTTCTCTGCTTGTCTGTCTTTCTTTGCTCACTTAGGGAATGCATTTATTTATTTTTGTCCTGGTTAGCAGGGAAGTGACATAAAGACCGAGGAATTTAAAGACTGAAAGGGAAACCCTATTCCAGAGGAGCTAACCAGTTCACGGCTGATGCGGCAGCCTGATTTCTCGGGGAGACTGGACCAAAGCTCTGTCGAGTCAGGGATGACCTTAGGCTGACATGACAGAAACCACACAGATTGTTGCCCCCGTCTCAATCGGCATTAACCCTTGTGTGCCTAACGCTGCAAACCCAAGCCCAGGTTGTTTTCCAGCAAGGGTTTCTGGGAGTTGTGTTCTGCTGGAGGGCTGGGTTGCCTGCCTCCTTGGAAAAGACCACCCACGGTTCCCCCTTTATAGAGGATGACAAAGCATGGGGCAGGGCAGCAAATGGAAAAGTGTTGTTTCGTGAGGTAGAAAATGTAAGAACCGGTAGATCTTTTCTGTATCTGAAGCAAAATCCCAACTTCAATTCCATTCTAAGACATTTGGTTTGAAAGTTTCAAAGAAGAATAAATTCAAGGGCAGAATCAGGAGGACTTCACAGTTAGTCCCATTGTTTTTCTTGGTAAATTACCATGTTGGTAGGGTACCGGGGGGACTTCTATGTGGCATTATGTATCAAGATCCCTGAAAGTGTTTTTTGCCTCCCAGTCTCACCTGCAGAAATGTTCCCTGAGAAAACAACTTTTAGGAAGTGGCCTGAGGTCTGTGTACAGGAGTGTTCAATGCCTTCCTCTTTGTAACCATGAAGAAAATAAGAACAGTTTAAATAATGGTAGAAGAATGGCCAAATCATTGATGGTACACCCATAATACAGAATATTACAAATCCATAAAAATCATATTCTCCTAGAATAGTTAAGGTCATGCCTTTTTTTTTTTTTTTTTGGTTTAAAAAAGGATTTAAAAAACATGAAAATGTGGCCAGAAGTGATAAGTGATATCTGAATTGCAGGTTTACAGAATTTTCCATTTTTTATATTTTATCTATTTCTCCTTTTTAAAGGGATTCATATATTACTTTTGTTCTTTACAGAAAAAACAAATGTCATCTTAACATCAAGTAGAACACAGCCTTGAGGAATAAGCTGAAGTGGGTTATGCTCACGATTTTGTCAAATGTGGTACCGGGGCACTGTCCACAGGTAACTACCAGTGTGCTGTGTACCTGGTTAGACATTGCCTGGCACTTGTCCCCAGGGTCCCTGTGCCCTTTGGCTGAGTCAAAGTGCTTTGAGCTTTGGGGTTGCAGTGAGGCCCAGGAAGACAACATGCCCTTCTGGGAGAAGGAGGCACTTTGGTGCCTGGATAGGACCCAGCTGTCAGTGGTGTTCTCCTTACACCTTAGAGACCCAGAACCTTTTCTCCTCTTCCTCCTCCTGTCCTGTCATTCCCTCTGGTCTCCTTCCTCCTATTCTGTCACAAGACCAGCTATAAATTCAGAAGGGGCAAGAAAGTGTCCTTGGGGCTTTGTGATGAAATAAAATCAATGGCATTTCACTTTCTGGCCCAGAGTTTACTTTCTGCAAGTAAAAATAATGCCTACAGATCCCTTTCTGGCTCCAGCAAATATAAACGATGTTTCTGAGAAACAACTGTTTGATTAATGCAGCCATTTCCAGCAAACAACTTAGAAATTCCATGGAGAAAATAAAAGCCAGAAAAAAATGCCTGTCTGACTACATAGGCCAAGGCAGTGCTGGGGCTAGGCAGGCAACCATGTTTCCACTGCTAGCGTTCTGCTCCCCAAATGTCTGGACACCTCCAGGCACAGTCCCTGCAAACAGGAGGCTGTTCATCATGTTAGGCAGAGTCCATTTCCTCATCTCATTTTACTCATTGGTTTTGACAATGTTTATTGGCTAAGAAAATGAACATGCGTGGTAAATAGCTTAAGCCTCGCAGCATAAAATACAACCCATGTGTCTTACACATTTTTTACAGAGTTATTAAAATGCAGCTCTGAGTCCAGGGTGTCCATCAGGAGAGCTCAATCTGGGCAGCTGCCACTTGGCTCCCCAGCTTCGTCTCCACCAAATAACCAGACTTTCCTCCTCAGCTCTACCACCATCCAGGGCATGGGGAGAGTGTGTGAGGAGAGGGGTGGTCCTCTTCTCAGAACATCCCCATCACCTGATACAGAAGAGACACTATTCCATGGGCCGGTCATCTCCAACTAAGAAATGGAATCGATGGATTTCTGAGCTGCTGATGGTGTTGATTTTTTTATTGCTTTATCCATTGAACAAATGATTCATTAAGTGCCTTCTGCATTAGGCTTATCAACACGAGCAGCTGTAAGCAAGAACAAACTCGTGAGGGTGGTAAGAGAGACAAAAATGGTAGCCTGCAAGGGAGGTCACTCAGCATCAGTGGGAATCTGTGGCCACCTCCAGACCACAGCAAAGAGGAGAGTTGTTCATTGCGAGGTACATTCCATTTCCTCATTTGGTTTTATTCGTGGATTTGGAGAACATTCATTGGGCACAAAATGGAAGCATCAGGGGATGGTTTGGCCTCAGAGAAGCCAGGGTGGTGAAGAGACAGTCAAAGGCGGACAGCATTCCCAGCAGGCAGGGTGGTATCAGGCAAGGCCAGAAGTCAGGAGAGCCATGGTGTTTTTGATGGTCCATGAATAGAGGCCACAGCACAGGGTGCCTGGGGGAACAGAACCACCAGATGGGCTACATATGGTGCCGAGTTTCTATCAAAAAGTCTTATATTGTTTGCTTTGCTTCCATGTGTGCTGGCTTAGTTCTGGTCTTCACCAAATCTCTTCAGGATGATTGTGACTGCCTAGCTCTTATCGCTGTCCTGTTCTCTCTGTCCTCTAAATGTCCTCTATACAGGACAGGAGCAGCTCCCCACGGTCCTAACATTGAGGGTAACCATGGGGTGGGACAGTGATGTGCACCATCCCAGCATACAAGGGCAAGCAGTTCCCACACATGGCAGTGGTAGAAGAGATTCCTCCTGACCAGACCCACAGTTTTACGTTAAGCAGATACAAAATCCTCTGGGGCAACTCTGTCTTTGAGGTAAGTGAATCTCTATACTGCTCACCTAACTCTATGATGGGCTGAAAACTGTGGAGAAAGATAGTGAATGACAGATGTCTCCCCAGTGAACCATCAGAGCCACCAGACCTCGACACAGTGGCCTTCTTTAGGAGCACCCTATAGCAGAACTGCCCCATGATGGAACACGCTCCCTGCCTTTGTACCAGCAACCAAGACTGGGAGGGCCTTCTTCTCACTGCATTGTTGGTTATTCCTTAGACTGGGGACACAGAGGTGTCTAGGGACCAGAACAACAATAAAGGGGACCCAAAGGGCAGGGTCTGCTGCCCACAAGCCTGTCTTCTACAATTCTAGTGGGTCAGGGCCTCAAACCTCATGATTCCCAGATCCCATCATCACCTATATAGGTGATGCAGGACCTATAGGATGCAAAGATTTTGAGGGCCTCAAAGCATTGTGTTTTCTAGCAAACCTACTTCTCCAGGGCCCTTAGAGTCTCCAAGGGACATTATCGCTGCTGATCTCCATCTCTGTCTCATTTCCTTAGAAGCCTACCAGTTCTTGTGCCTCAGGTCCATGCCAGGGAGTCTGAGTCCCTGCCCATGGAGTGGGAGTCTGATCACCTCCAGACCCTTAGGGCTGCAGTCCTTGAGGAATGGGCAACAATTGCCAAGGGTCATCTGCTGGAATCCCAATCCCCAGCTTAGGCCTCAGTGGAAGAGCTAGCCAGAGGCCTGGCAGGATATATGCTTCCAAGGCCCTACTGTTTTTGTTTGTTTGTTTTATGTATGTATGTATGTATGTATGTATGTATGTATGTATTTAGAGCATATGAGCTGGGGAAGGGACAGAGGGAGAGGGAGAGAGAGAATCTCAAGCTAAGCACAGGGCTGGATATGGAGCTCAATCCTACAAACCCAAGATCATGACCTAAGATGAAATCATGAGTCACTTAACTGACTGAACTCCCTGGGGGTCCCCAAGCCTTACTGTTTGAAACAGAAACTAGTCCTGTTCTGGGTGTTGTTTAACAAAATAACAATAAAAATTATATAAAACTTTCCAAACAATTAAGGTAACAACAAAAAAGATAAATACAGTTCCTTTGTGAAAGATTTCTTAAGCTTTTAATAAGCCAGGGTACATTATGACTCACCCAGAAGAAGGTCTAGCACCCACTATTTCCCAAACTTACTCAATCCTGTGTCTTTTCCTCATGGAACACCTGAATGGACTTCTCTTTTGCAGAATTCATGTTGGGAAAAGATGAAGTGAATTATTAGATAAGTGGGAAAAGGACATCAGGAAGACAGCTGAGCCCAAAATGTTATCATAATTCTGGAAAAGTTGGAAATAGTCTTAATGTCCTCTGGACAAATAGATGAGATCATATTAAATTGCCACTCAAGATGCAGTGATGTAGCCCATATAACATATAAACAATATAAATAAATTAGATAAATTTTTATTTTTATTTTATTTTTTTTTAAGTACTTTATTTTTTTTTATTTATTTTTATTTCCAGCATAACAGTATTCATTATTTTTGCACCACACCCCGTGCTCCATGCAATCCGTGCCCTCTATAATACCCACCACCTGGTACCCCAACCTCCCACCCCCCGTCCCTTCAAAACCCTCAGATTGTTTTTCAGAGTCCATAGTCTCTCATGGTTCACCTCCCCTTCCAATTTCCCCCAACTCCCTTCTCCACTCTAAGTCCCCATGTCCTCCATGCTATTTGTTATGCTCCACAAATAAGTGAAACCATATGATAGTTGACTCTCTCTGCTTGACTTATTTCACTCAGCATAATCTCTTCCAGTCCCGTCCATGTTGCTACAAAAGTTGGGTATTCATCCTTTCTGATGGAGGCATAATGCTCTATCCCCAGGGGTACAGGTCTGTGAATCACCAGGTTTACACACTTCACAGCACTCACCAAAGCACATACCCTCCCCAATGTCCATAATCCCACCCCCTTCTCCCAAACCCCCTCCCCCCAGCAACCCTCAGTTTGTTTTGTGAGATTAAAAGTCATTTATGGTTTGTCTCCCTCCCAATCCCATCTTGTTTCATTGATTCTTCTCCTACCCACTTAAGCCCCCATGTTGCATCACCACTTCCTCATATCAGGGAGATCATATGATAGTTGTCTTTCTCTGCTTGACTTATTTCGCTAAGCATGATACCCTCTAGTTCCATCCATGTTGTCACAAATGGCAAGATTTCATTTCTTTTGATGGCTGCATAGTATTCCATTGTGTATATATACCACATCTTCTTGATCCATTCATCTGTTGATGGACATCTAGGTTCTTTCCATAGTTTGGCTATTGTGGACATTGCTGCTATAAACATTCGGGTGCATGTGCCCCTTTGGATCACTACGTTTGTATCTTTAGGGTAAATACCCAATAGTGCAATTGCTGGGTCATAGGGCAGTTCTATTTTCAACATTTTGAGGAACCTCCATGCTGTTTTCCAGAGTGGCTGCACCAGCTTGCATTCCCACCAACAGTGTAGGAGGGTTCCCCTTTCTCCGCATCCTCGCCAGCATCTGTCATTTCCTGACTTGTTGATTTTAGCCATTCTGACTGGTGTGAGGTGATATCTCATTGTCGTTTTGATTTGTATTTCCCTGATGCCGAGTGATATGGAGCACTTTTTCATGTGTCTGTTGGCCATCTGGATGTCTTCTTTGCAGAAATGTCTGTTCATGTCCTCTGCCCATTTCTTGATTGGATTATTTGTTCTTTGGGTGTTGAGTTTGCTAAGTTCTTTATAGATTCTGGACACTAGTCCTTTATCTGATATGTCGTTTGCAAATATCTTCTCCCATTCTGTCAGTTGTCTTTTGATTTTGTTAACTGTTTCCTTTGCTGTGCAAAAGCTTTTGATCTTGATGAAATCCCAATAGTTCATTTTTGCCCTTGCTTCCCTTGCCTTTTGCGTTGTTCCTAGGAAGATGTTGCTGCGGTTGAGGTCAAAGAGGTTGCTGCCCGTGTTCTCCTCAAGGATTTTGATGGATTCCTTTTGCACATTGAGGTCCTTCATCCATTTTGAGTCTATTTTTGTGTGTGGTGTAAGGAAATGGTCCAATTTCATTTTTCTGCATGTGGCTGTCCAATTTTCCCAGCACCATTTATTGAAGAGGCTGTCTTTTTGCCATTGGACATTCTTTCCTGCTTTGTCGAAGATTAGTTGACCATAGTGTTGAGGGTCTATTTCTGGGCTCTCTATTCTGTTCCATTGATCTATGTGTCTGTTTTTGTGCCAGTACCATGCTGTCTTGATGACGACAGCTTTGTAATAGAGCTTGAAGTCCGGAATTGTGATGCCACCAACGTTGGCTTTCTTTTTCAATATCCCTTTGGCTATTCGAGGTCTTTTCTGGTTCCATATAAATTTTAGCATTATTTGTTCCATTTCTTTGAAAAAGATGGATGGTACTTTGATAGGAATTGCATTAAATGTGTAGATTGCTTTAGGTAGCATAGACATTTTCACAATATTTATTCTTCCAATCCAGGAGCATGGAACATTTTTCCATTTCTTTGTGTCTTCCTCAATTTCTTTCATGAGTACTTTATAGTTTTCTGAGTATAGATTCTGTGTCTCTTTGGTTAGGTTTATTCCTAGGTATCTTATGGTTTTGGGTGCAATTGTAAACGGGATTGACTCCTTAATTTCTCTTTCTTCTGTCTTGCTGTTGGTGTAGAGAAATGCAACTGATTTCTGTGCATTGATTTTATATCCTGACACTTTACTGAATTCCTGTATAAGTTCTAGCAGTTTTGGAGTGGAGTCTTTTGGGTTTTCCACATATAGTATCATATCATCTGCGAAGAGTGATAATTTGACTTCTTCTTTGCCGATTTGGATGCCTTTAATTTCCTTTTGTTGTCTGATTGCTGAGGCTAGGACCTCTAGTACTATGTTGAATAGCAGTGGTGATAATGGACATCCCTGCCGTGTTCCTGACCTTAGCAGAAAAGCTTTCAGGTTTTCTCCATTGAGAATGATATTTGCGGTGGGTTTTTCATAGATGGCTTTGATGATATTGAGGTATGTGCCCTCTATCCCTACACTTTGAAGAGTTTTGATCAGGAAGGGATGCTGTACTTTGTCAAATGCTTTTTCAGCATCTATTGAGAGTATCATATGGTTCTTGTTCTTTCTTTTATTGATGTGTTGTATCACATTGACTGATTTGCGGATGTTGAACCAACCTTGCAGCCCTGGAATAAATCCCACTTGGTCGTGGTGAATAATCTTTTTAATGTACTGTTGAATCCTATTGGCTAGTATTTTGTTGAGTATTTTCGCATCTGTGTTCATCAAGGATATCGGTCTATAGCTCTCTTTTTTGGTGGGATCCTTGTCTGGTTTTAGGATCAAGGTGATGCTGGCCTCATAAAATGAGTTTGGAAGTTTTCCTTCCATTTCTATTTTTTGGAACAGTTTCAGGAGAATAGGAATTAGTTCTTCTTTAAATGTTTGGTAGAATTCCCCCGGGAAGCCGTCTGGCCCTGGGCTTTTGTTTGTTTGGAGATTTTTAATGACTGTTTCAATCTCCTTACTGGTTATGGGTCTGTTCAGGCTTTCTATTTCTTCCTGGTTCAGTTGTGGTCGTTTATATGTTTCTAGGAATGCATCCATTTCTTCCAGATTGTCAAATTTGTTGGCGTAGAGTTGCTCATAGTATGTTCTTATAATAGTTTGTATTTCTTTGGTGTTAGTTGTGATCTCTCCTCTTTCATTCATGATTTTATTTATTTGGGTCCTTTCTCTTTTCTTTTTGATGAGTCGGGCCAGGGGTTTATCAATTTTATTAATTCTTTCAAAGAACCAGCTCCTAGTTTCGTTGATTTGTTCTATTGTTTTTTTGGTTTCTATTTCATTGATTTCTGCTCTGATCTTTATGATTTCTCTTCTCCTGCTGGGCTTAGGGTTTCTTTCTTGTTCTTTCTCCAGCTCCTTTAAGTGTAGGGTTAGGTTGTGTACCTGAGACCTTTCTTGTTTCTTGAGAAAGGCTTGTACCGCTATATATTTTCCTCTCAGGACTGCCTTTGTTGTGTCCCACAGATTTTGAACCGTTGTATTTTCATTATCATTTGTTTCCATGATTTTTTTCAATTCTTCTTTAATTTCCCGGTTGACCCATTCATTCTTTAGAAGGATGCTGTTTAGTCTCCATGTATTTGGGTTCTTTCCAAACTTCCTTTTGTGGTTGAGTTCTAGCTTTAGAGCATTGTGGTCTGAAAATATGCAGGGAATGATCCCAATCTTTTGATACCGGTTGAGTCCTGATTTAGGACCGAGGATGTGATCTATTCTGGAGAATGTTCCATGTGCACTAGAGAAGAATGTGTATTCTGTTGCTTTGGGATGAAATATTCTGAATATATCTGTGATGTCCATCTGGTCCAGTGTGTCGTTTAAGGCCTTTATTTCCTTGCTGATCTTTTGCTTGGATGATCTGTCCATTTCAGTGAGGGGAGTGTTAAAGTCCCCTACTATTATTGTATTATTGTTGATGTGTTTCTTTGATTTTGTTATTAATTGGTTTATATAGTTGGCTGCTCCCACGTTGGGGGCATAGATATTTAAAATTGTTAAATCTTCTTGTTGGACAGACCCTTTGAGTATGATATAGTGTCCTTCCTCATCTCTTATTATAGTCTTTGGCTTAAAATCTAATTGATCTGATATAAGGATTGCCACTCCTGCTTTCTTCTGATGTCCATTAGCATGGTAAATTCTTTTCCACCCCCTCACTTTAAATCTGGAGGTGTCTTCGGGCTTAAAATGAGTTTCTTGGAGGCAACATATAGATGGGTTTTGTTTTTTTATCCATTCTGATACCCTGTGTCTTTTGACAGGGGCATTTAGCCCATTAACATTCAGGGTAACTATTGAGAGATATGAATTTAGTGCCATTGTATTGCCTGTAAGTTGACTGTTACTGTATATGGTCTCTGTTACTTTCTGATCTACCACTTGTAGGCTCTCTCTTTGCTTAGAGGACCCCTTTCAATATTTCCTGTAGAGCTGGTTTGGTATTTGCAAATTCTTTCAGTTTTTGTTTGTCCTGGAAGCTTTTAATCTCTCCTTCTATTTTCAATGATAGCCTAGCTGGATATAGTATTCTTGGCTGCATGTTTTTCTCGTTTAGTGCTCTGAAAATATCATGCCAGCTCTTTCTGGCCTGCCAGGTCTCTGTGGATAAGTCAGCTGCCAATCTAATATTTTTACCATTGTATGTTACAGACTTCTTTTCCCGGGCTGCTTTCAGGATTTTCTCTTTGTCACTGAGACTTGTAAATTTTACTATTAGGTGACGGGGTGTGGGCCTATTCCTATTGATTTTGAGGGGCGTTCTCTGAACCTCCTGAATTTTGATGCTCGTTCCCTTTGCCATATTGGGGAAATTCTCCCCAATAATTCTCTCCAGTATACCTTCTGCTCCCCTCTCTCTTTCTTCTTCTTCTGGAATCCCAATTATTCTAATATTGTTTCGTCTTATGGTGTCACTTATCTCTCGAATTCTCCCCTCGTGGTCCAGTAGCTGTTTGTCCCTCTTTTGCTCAGCTTCTTTATTCTCTGTCATTTGGTCTTCTATATCACTAATTCTTTCTTCTGCCTCATTTATCCTAGCAGTGAGAGCCTCCATTTTTGATTGCACTTCATTAATAGCTTTTTTGATTTCAACTTGGTTAGATTTTAGTTCTTTTATTTCTCCAGAAAGGGCTTTTGTATCTCTCGAGAGGGTTTCTCTAATATCTTCCATGCCTTTTTCAAGCCCGGCTAGAACCTTGAGAATTGTCATTCTGAACTCTAGATCTGACATATTACCAATGTCTGTATTGATTAGGTCCCTAGCCTTTGGTACTGCCTCTTGTTCTTTTTTTTGTGTTGAATTTTTCCGTCTTGTCATTTTGTCCAGATAAGAGTATATGAAGGGGCAAGTAAACTACTAAAAGGGTGGCAACAACCCCAGGAAAAAATGCTTTAACCAAATTAGAAGAGATCCAAAATCGTGAGGGGGGAGAAAGGGGATAAAAAGAGGTTCAAAAAGGAAGAAAGAAAAAAAAAGAAAAAAGGGAGAAAAAAAAAAGAAAAAACAAAAGAAAAGAATTTAAAAAAAAAAGGAAAACACCTGAGAAAAATGTAAAAATGAAAAAATATATATATTAGATAAACTAGCAAAAAATCGTTAAAAAAGAAAAAGGTAACAGTTAAAAAAAAAAATTTACCCGAAGGCGAGAAAAGAAAAAAACAAAAAAATGAAAAAGAAAAAAATTGAATTAACTGCAAGACTAAAAAAAAAATCACAGGGAAAAAGCCATGAGTTCCGTGCTTGGCTTTCTCCTCCTCTGGAATTCTGCTGCTCTCCTTGGTATTGAAACCGCACTCCTTGGTAGGTGAACTTGGTCTTGGCTGGATTTCTTGTTGATATTCTGGGGGAGGGGCCTGGTGTAGTGATTCTCAAGTGTCTTTGCCCCAGGCGGAATTACACCGCCCTTACCCGGGGCCGGGGTGAGTAATCCGCTCGGGTTTGCTTTCAGGAGCTTTTGTTCCCTGAGCGCTTTCTGTAGAGTTCCGGAGGATGGGAATACAAATGGCGGCCTCCTGGTCTCCGGCCCGGAGGAGCCGAGAGCCCAGGGCCGCACTCCTCAGTGCGCCCTCAGAGAACAGCGCCCAGTTACTCCCGTCTGCCTGTCCTCCGGCCGCGCTCCGAGCTCTCCGAGCCTGCGACCAGTTCAAGGTAACACCGAGCTGTGAGCTTACTGTCGGCTCTGTCTCTGTAGCCGGCTTTCCCGTTCCAATACCCGCAAGGTCTGCGACATTCAGACACCCCTGATCCTTCTGTGACCCTGCGGGACCTGAGGCCACGCTGAACCCGCGTGGGCTTCGCCCCGGTTTAGCCTCTGGAGCGATGTCCCTCAGCGGAACAGACTTTTAAAAGTCCTGATTTTGTGCGCCGTTGCTCCGCCGCTTGCCGGGAGCCGGCCCCTCCCCCCGGGGTCTATCTTCCCGTCGCTTTGGATTCACTTCTCCGCCGGTCCTACCTTTCAGAAAGTGGTTGTTTTTCTGTTTCCAGAATTGCTGTTCTTCTTCTCTTCGATCTGCCGATGGATTTTCAGGTGTTTGCAATCTTTAGATAAGCTATCTAGCTGATCTCCGGCTAGCTGAAGCAGTCTCAGCCTGCTACTTCTCCGCCATCTTGACTCCTCCCATTCCTATTTTATTTTATTTTTTAAAAGATTTTATTTATTTATTTGACAGACAGAGATCACAGGTAGGCAGAGAGGCAGGCAGAGAGAGAGGAGGGGAAGCAGGCTCCCTGCTGAGCAGAGAGCCCGATGTGGGGTTCAATCCCAGGACCCTGAGATCATGACCTGAGCCAAAGGCAGAGGCTTTAAGCCACTGAGCCACCCAGGTGCCCCTAGATAAATTTTTAAAACAAGTCACAAAACTATGTAAACAATGATGATAATTACATATTAAAAATCAGATATGGCTCCTGGCTATGGGGGAGTAAAATATTGAGACTTGTTTCCTCCTTTGAACAAATAAAACACTTGAAAAGAGGAAGTGTAAGACAATAGTCCCTGAGGTAAAAAAAAAAACAAAAAAGGTGGAAACAAAATTTCCTCAGTTTACCTCTAGAAAGCAAACTCCAGAACGTAGAGCAGAAAGGAGAATCCCAAATAGAGTAAGGCCATATCATTGAGTCAAATGGACAGAGATCAAAGTTTGGGGAAATTTAGGACCTTACATGGCAGAGTGACAGAGGGGAAGAAGTTATGAAAAGAATGAGCTTCATAAATCTTCATAAATGTCTCCTTTAGTCTATGAATAAGGACCATTCTAAACCTGCATAATGAAACTCTGTGAGTCTGGATAAAGAAGAGCTTCCAGGGGCAAAAAAGTTACCAGGAAACGATAGGCCAAACAATTCCCAGAAATATTTAGACAGAGCCAGAAAGTTTTTGACTTGCTATATCCAGAAAGGAGAGACCACATGGAATGCACAGTGTCTTCAACAGGGACCCCAGAAGGGTAATGCTGTAGTAGTGGGCTAAACTAACACAAGAGGAAAGCCATTAAAAATATTAAAAATGCACCTCAAATACACCTCAAAAATAGCAAATTAACCCACAAGTAATTATTTGTCACAACAAAGTCTAATAATCTTAAAAAAAAAACCTAGCACTTAAAACGTTGGCAATGTCTGATATCTAAGAAAAATTACTAGACACTGGAAGAGGCAGGAAGATATAACATGCACAAGGAGAAAGCTCAGTCAGTACAAACAGAAACAGATATGAGCAAGATGGTAAACTCAGGAGAAAGGGACTCCAAAGCAGCTGATCGAGGACTGAGAGAAAACATGAATTTAATGAGGTAAGATACCAAAAAAGTGGAATTACTAAAGATGAATAAATACGAATCTCTTTAAAATATAGATTATCACTGAGTTGGGTTAAGAACATATCAAGGGGAGCCTTGGTTGGTTGGCTCAGTTGGTTAAGCGTCTGTCGTTGGCTCAGGTTATGATCTCAGGGTCCTGGGATTGAGCCCCGCTTTGAGCTATCTGCTCAGCAGGGAGTCTGCTTCTCCCTCTCCCTCTGCCCCTCCTGGCCCCTTGATGGTGCTCTCTCTTTCAAGTAAATAAATAAATAAAATCTTTTAAAAAAGAATATTAAACCCTGCAAAAGATCAGTGCACATAAAGACATGGCAATAGAATTTATCCAAAAATAAAGCATATGGAGAAAAAAATGAAAAAAAAAAAAGACCAGACTCTGAGAGACCTTTAATTTTTTTTAATTTAATTTTATTTTATCAGTGTTTCAAGATTCATTGTTTATGCATCACACCCAGTGCTCTATGCAATATGTGAATGACCTTTAAAATAATACCCAGTCACCTAACAAATGTGTGATTACAATCAGAAGAAACAAACAAACAAAAAAACAAAAGACAGGAGGGGTCAGAAATAATACTTGAGAAAATAGCTGGGGAATATTTCAATTTTGATGAAAACTATAACTCACAGATCCAAGTCATCCAACAAACACAAAGAAAACCATGCCCAAACACATCACAATAAAATTGCTGAAAATCAATGATAGAAAATCTTAAATGTCTCTGAAAGAAAAAAGGCACATTACAAAGAAAGGAACATTTCATCAGAAACAATCACTAAACTGTAGTAAGAGCCAACATGCCCTTCAGCAGACGAATGGATAAAGAAGATAGAGTCCATATATACAATGGAATATTATGCAGCCATCAGAAAAGATGAATATCCAATTTTTGTATCAACATGGACAGGACTGGAGGAGATTATGCTGAGTGAAATAAGTCAAGCAGAGAAAGTAAATTATCATATGGTTTCACTTACTTATGGAGCATCAGGGATAATATGGAGGATATTAGGAAAAGGAAAGGAAAAGTGAAGTGGAGTAAATCAGTGGGGGAGATGAACCCTGAGACACTGAGGACTATGAGAAATAACCTGAGGGTTTTGAAGGGAGGGGGAGTAGGGAGATGGGCGAGCCTGGTGGTATTACCGAGGGCACGTTATTGCATGGAGCACTGGGTGTGGTACATAAACAATGAATCTTGGAACACTGTAAAAATAAAATAGAAACAAACAAACCAACAAAAAATAGAAACATTGTAACCCAAAAGAAAATGGGATTACATGCAAACGGCTAAGAGAAAAAAAATAGAATTTTATAGACTTTATCTTAAAATTTTATCAGATAAACAGAAACAGAGAATTTGTCATTAGCAGATATTCATCAAAAATAAAAAAAAATGGGCCTTGAGAACTTCCTTCAGGAAATGTTAAAGGAAATTTGTCAGGCAAAAGAAAAAACATTCCAGATAGAAACTTGAATATATGGAGGGATGAAAATGACTAGAAATTATAAATATGTACAAAAAAATGAAACTTTATTTTTAGTTTTTAAATTCTTTTCACCAACAATTGACCACTTAAAACAAAAAATAATGACATTGATTTGTATAGTTTATAAATATGTTGACAGCAAATGTGTGACAATAGTAAAAATATTATATTTCAGTAACATATATTATTTGAATTTAAAGTATGGAATGTTAAAAATGTGTATTTTAAATCCTAGAGTGGGCGCCTGGGTGGCTCAGTTGGTTGAGCGACTGCCTTCGGCTCAGGTTATGATCCCAGACTTCCAGGATCGAGTCCCACATCTTGTTCCCAGCTCCTTGGGGAGTCTGCTTCTCCCTCTGACCTTCTCCTCTCTCATGCTCTCTCTCACTCATTCTCTTTCAAGTTAATAAATAAAATCTTAAAAAAAAAAATCAATCAATCAATCAATCCTAGGGCAACCCACCATCCCCCACCAAAAAGAAAGAAAGACAGTGGTAAAGCTAATAAATAATAGTAGATATAAAATGGAATCACAAAAAATACAAAATTAATTGTTTTTTAATTTTCAGAGGGTTTTTTTTTATTTTTAATTTTTAACTTTTTTTTAATTTTTAATTTTTTATCCCCAGGGGTACAGGTCTGTGAATCGCCAGGTTTACACACTTCACAGCACTCACCAAAGCACATACCCTCCCTAATGTCCATAACCCCACCCCCCTTCTCCCAACCCCCCTCCCCCCAGCAACCCTCAGTTTGTTTTGTGAGATTAAGAGTCACTTATGGTTTGTCTCCCTCCCAATGCCATCTTGTTTCATTTTTAAAAAGACAGGTGAAGAGGAAAAAAAGAAATACGTATCAGATTAAAAGAAAACAAATCAAAATATATTATACTTTAATGGACACATAGCTATAAGTGCATTGAATATAAATTATCTAAACATGCATTATTTTATTTGATAGTCACTAGCCACATTGGTTATTTGAATTTAAATTTAATTAATTATAATAAAATAAAATAAAAATGTCAGTGCCCATTCAATCTAGAAACATGTCCAGGGTTCAGTAGCCACAGGTGGCTTAGTGGCTGCCATTTTTAGGAGTCTAAATAGGCAGAACTGACAGTTCTGTTCAACAATGCTCATCTAAACATATGGACAGAAACACAGATTTTTCAGATGGGATGACACAACATGGTCCACCTGGATGCTGTCTCAAAGAAACTTAAATGCAAGACAACACTGCAATAGTCATAAACATAAAGATATAGGTAGGTTGAAGTAAAAGAATGGAAACAGAAAAGCCACTCATTGGCCTCAATCACAAGAGAGCTAGAAATGGAGACTTGACCACAGGGTATCCTGCCAGGACTCGAGGGGATCATTTCATATGATAAAGGACTTGCTTCATCATGATGACATGTGATACTAACACATGTGTACCTAATAACAGAATTTCAAAATAGATAAGGCAAAATTAGCAGAACTTGAAGGAGAAATGGACATACTCATAATTATATTTGGAGATTTAAAAAACATCTCTTTCAATAAGTGATAGCATAAATAGAAAATCAATTGGGATACCCTAGACTTGGGAACACTATTACCCAAGTTGACCTGAATGACCTTTATGAAACACTACATGTCAAAACTGAAGAAAACATATACTATTCTCCAAGATAGACAAAATATTGTTTATAAAATAACTCTCAATAAATTTTAAAGGGTTGAATTCATAGTGTTGCTGTGTGCTTTATTTTTTTTTATCAAAATTGAAGTAAATGATAAATCAGTAACAGATATGTATGTGGAACATCTCCAGATTATCAACAATGAAACAAAACACTTCTAAAGAACACATAGGTTAAAGAGAAACTTCTATTTCGAACTAAATTAAAATGAAAACGAGACATAGCAAAATTTTTAGTATACAGCTAATGTAATTACAGAGGAAATTTTTTTACCTTTAAATCCTTATGGAAAGAATTAAAATCCATGACCTAGTCTTCCAATGTAGAAGCTGGAAAAAGAACAATCTGAACCTAAAGTAAATGGAAGGGAAGAAACTTAAGAGTGGGTATCCACGAAATAGAAAGCAGACACGTAACAGGGAAAACTAATAACACTAAGACCTGGTTTATTGAAAAGATTCAATAATCCTGGTATGACTGATCAAGTAAAAGAAAAGAAAAATATATAAATTCTCAATATCAGGAATCAAAGAGGGGATATCACTTTAGATGCAACAGATATTAGAAGATCAATAAGAGAATATTCGATAACTTTTTTTTAAATTTTTTGTTTTAAATTTGACAGACAGAGATCACAAGGAGGTGGAGATGCAAGGAGAGATAGAGAGAGGAGGAAGCAGGCGCCCCGCTGAGAAGAGATCCAGGACCCTGGGATCATGACCTCAGCCGAAGGCAGAGGCTTAACCCACTGAGCCACCCAGGCGCCCCTTTGATAACTTTATGACAACAAACACAGTAACTTGGATGAAAAAGAAATTCTTTGAAAGCTGCAAATTAATGAAATCCACAAAAGAGATGCTAGAAGAAACAGAAAAATCTCAGTAATCCTAGATCCAATAAAGGAACTGAATTCATAACTTCAGAGTTTCTCCCAAAGGAAATACCAGGCCCATGTGATCCCACTGAAGCATTCTATGAAATATTTAAGGAAGAAATAATACTGATCTTACACAAATTCTTTCGGAAAGTAGAGAGGGGAGTGATAACTTCCAGACTCATTTTGTCAGGCCAGCATCAACCTTATGCCAAAACCCAATAAAAGTATTATAAGAAAAGACAACTACAGACACACCCTTTGTGAATATATATGCAAATGCCTTCATAGCATATTAGGAAATAATATCCAGCAATACATACAAAAAATATCATTTCCAAGTGAGGTTTATTAGAGGAATACAAGAAAATCAATCAAACATACTTATTATAGTAACAGAACAAAAGAAAAGGACCACATGATCATCTCAATAAATGTAGAAAAAGCATTTGGCATTACTTAAACCCCATTTGTCTTTTAAAACTGTCAGCACACTAGGGATAAAATGAAATGCCCTCACCTTGATGAAGAGCATCCATAATCAATCTCTAGCTTACTTCATATAGAATGGAGAATTTGAATACATTTTTTTTCTCAGGGGGGAAATGATGCAAAATAACCCCTCATCACTTCCAGGGAACATTGTACTGGAAGTCCCAGCCAGTGCAGTACAGTGAGTTAAAAAAAGAATTTGGAAGAAAATGGAAGACAAAAATACGGGTAGAAAATCCTTCTCAGGGATCTACCAGAAACAAAACAAAACAAAACAAAACAAAAAACAAAACCTGATGGAACCAAGGAATGACTTCCACCAGCTGGAACAGCCACAGAACAGTCAACTGTATTCCTGCATACCAGCAACAAACAACTAAAAATTGGAAACGTAAAAATCAATGATTATAATAGCATCAAAAATACAAACATGTGGGAATAAAACTAACAAGGTGTGCATAGGGGTTGTACCACGAAATTTACAAAATGCGTCTGAGAAATGAAAGAAGACTTACATAAATGGGGGAGGTAATGTGTCGTTGGATCCTAAGACTCTCTTGGGTTAAGATGTCTATTCCCTTGGACTGCTCTATGGCTTTAAGACAATTCAAATCAAATTATCAGTGGGCTTGGTTTTGTACAAATGTGTGGCTTATTTTGAAGTTTATTAAGAATTTCAAGTGTCTCCTAATAGGCAAAAAAGTTTAGAAAATGAGGAAGTTTGAGGATGTAAATACTTCCAGAAGAAGGGTAGATCAGTCAGGGTTTCTACACCTGCTGCTCTAGACATAAATGACTATCTTACTTTCTTAGTGTAAAGTTGTCACCGAAACAAATTCACAACTCTTCTGGAGCATAGAAAGAAATAGAATATTGCCTGAATCATTTTATGAAGACTGTACAATCTAGATTCCCAAATCTGTGCACAAAAATGGGATACAGTCAATGTACACACATAGACTGATCTCACTTTAGGTGAAACATTACTTGAAAAATAGTATCACTGAGAATAAGCAGTGCATTTGAAGAATGACACTACATTATTTAAGGGAGATTATTTTAATAATTCAGGAAGATTAAATATCAAAGAATCCATTTCTTCTACCTAAGAAAGTTAATACTTGTTAATGGGTATTTAAAAAAATCTGTACGTGAATTGCCATGTCATTTTCAATGTCAATCAACTAACACTCCAGCCCCAATGCAGCCAGTTAATAGGTTGTGTCTATACTAGCTTTTCTGTTCTTACCTGAAGGGTCTGTTTATTTAAGCGGCCTTTGTGGTTCTTAACCCATCAAAAGTGTTAGTTTAACAAAGAATACCAAACAATTAACCTCTGATGGAAAAAAGGAAAGGATTAAAACAAGCAAAATTTATCACTTTGTCAGGTTCTGCAAACATCACCTTGAGGAGCTAAAAGCCCCTAATAGAAGAACAGATGCCTATAAAACGTGTATTTCAATTACCGCGCTGTGTGAATTTCTACAGAAATAGATCAGCGAACAGGGTGATGGGTCTGCAAGAAGCAGCATGACAGATTTGATGGATGTCTCCCCTGAATTAACTGAGCGTCTGATTTTGCCATCTTGAGAAAATGACAGAGAACCCTTTCCACACTTGTCACCCTGCAGGGCTGGAGGTCGGAAAAGAGGGGTACAGGCTGGTCTGTGTGGTCCCCCAGTGAGCCAGCTGGCCCTGAGATCTGCCCAACTCTGCACTGGCTTAAGGTTCCTGGGTAGGAGAAGGAAAGTCAGGGGCTGTGTCCAAGGCCCCCCCGGGCCAACCCCAACAACCCAGCAACCTCACGAGCTCTCACAGACACATAGATGAAGCCAGACAGGGAGCTGCCTTCTTCCAGGCGGAGACAGCAAACCTGTGGACAGCAGGTCCAGGCCCCACTCAAGATACATCATTACTCTGTACACCGTCGACATCTTCCCCACCAGGTGACTGGAAGACAAGATGAGATAGGGCTGGCAGGATCGGTTTCCTCTCGGACAACCCTGGCCTCCTTGATGGAGTCCAGGTGTCTGCCTGCTCCCCACAGGCTGTCCTGCAGCCCTTCGGGGCCCCTTGGGGCCTGGGCAAGACAGGCGATTACTCACTTGTTCTGTATCTGGAAGCATTTTAGTGGGATAAGGAGAACCCTGATTTGTGCTCTGAAACAACCACAGAATGTTCCTTCTACCCCATGAGATTTCAGGGACAAATGGGAATGTTATGCCTTTTATAGATCCTGCTGATATTCCTTTCTCAAAATAATCCCTAAAATAAAATGGTAGGAAGAAGCTTTATGTAACCCTTAGCTGGGCCTGGAGCCTGAGACGGCGTGTAGGGAATCTCCACCACCGGATGGAAAGTCTCACTCATAATGGATCACGTAAACACCTTTTGATTTTTCTTGTGGGGTCTTCTGCCAAGTGAGTCCTGGGGCTCTCTCTCTGGCCTTGTTCCTCTTCTCCTTCCCCAGGATTCTGAGGATCTTTCTTCTCCCTCTCCATCGGACTCTGTCTCAGAGGGTAATGGCAGACCCCTGAAGCTTAAACAATCCCAGCTTCTTCATGGAGCAGCAGCTCTAAGACAAACTACCTCTTGCCCTTCCTAGACCTTTTTCAGAGCTTACTGAAGTCAGTCAATATCTTACTCTTCTAATGAAGTCTCTTGTTAATACAGTATTGCCAAAAAGCCTCTCCTTCCAAATGATGTGGAAAAGAAACAGCAGAGGTGGGGTCAGCCCATCCTGCCTAGTCTCTCCCCTTAAAAGCATATATACATAGACTCCATGACGATCTCTGCAGCCGCCAAAACCAGCAGGCATCGATGTGGCTTCCGGATCCATCTGGCAGAACGCCCTCAACTCAAGGACTGTAGGCTCTACGCTTCTCCTGCTTTTTTGCAAAGAGTCCTGATGTTTGAATTTTTTATCATAAAAGAAAAAGCCCTTGCATACCAGGGAAATCTGAAACCGGGCCCCACATCCTCAGGGGCAAGAGTGCATGGTAACAGGTTCAAAGGACAGAATGGGAGGTGAGGGCTGGTCACAGGGGAGGACTTGTTTGTTTGAAGAGGCAGGCGACTTGCAGGAAGGGTCACTTTTTATGAGCTGTAAATACATTCCTGAGGCAACTCCTCCAGGTATCCAGAAAGTTCTCAGAAAATGGACGGGGGATTGAACTTCACTAATTAAAGGGTCTATTGCCAGTGGCAGGCACCAATCTCTACTCTGAGCTTGTTTATGTAACCGGCCCTTTCAATTGCCAATCGACCACATGTGGCCCGGCTTCTCGGAGGTTAGATCTCTTAGCTGCGGCTCTGTGGAGTGACAAAGCCAGTCCCAGCTCTGTTTGACAGATTCTGGAGGCAAGTAGAGTTGTCATGAAAAATACAGAGGGACTGTGACCTCAGGTTAGGAGAGAGGAGGAAAAATGCCTGAAAATATTCCTTCTTTGTAGCAAATTGGTCCTTGATGTAGAACAGTGCATTAGACTCCCTAGATTTGCAAACAAAGCCTCAACGGTCATGGTCAAGACTTGCCAGAGGTTTCAGGGGAAATACTGAAGTGCCTGAAGTTACTCTTCGGGTCAGCGATCAACACTTCTGTCACGCTTAGGAAAAGACGGGCACAAATTATTTGAGGCGTGCTTAGGAAAAGACGGGCTCAAATTATTTGAAAATTTTACATACACATCTACCAATGAACAGATATTAGGCAGAAAAATTCCCTACTTGACAGGAAAACCTATGACACAAAACTAAATAGCCAAGAATAAAAATCAGTGCTCTGTCTACATACTTGAGAAAAAAGATAATATTTCACTTTACAAAGAATGCAGAAATCAGCCCATAGTTAAAGAGTTTTGCTTTTTGTGTCGATTTTAATATCGCATTTTCTGCCTCAAGCTGTGAGACCTTTTATCCTTGCTCTGAACCAAACTAAAAATGTCTTTTCCTTTCCGATATCTTATTCCAACTGAGCAATTTCTTATTTCCTGTTCTTCGTGTATGTGTACACACGTGCACACATACAGCTTTTCTAGAAGCCAGTAATATTCTCCCCTGTTCTAGCCAGACAGAATACATAAAACTCCCTTGCACATCCCAACAAGTATAGTAGGTGCTTAAGGATTAGGGACCACATGCATTAGTGAATGGATTTCCGAGGGGCCCAGAGCAATTCCATCCTTCGGACCACCTAGTCACTGGGATTACTTGTCCCTCACACAATGCAGTTTCCATGTGTGATGTGGGCACCTGTTTACCTTAGAACTGCCATAGGCCTTGGATCTGATTTCACCATGGTCCACCACAGCTGCCAAGTGCCAAATGCTCACGGCCACCTCTGGCCACGGCCAGCCACCCAACATTAGCTGGAGGTGAAAGGTCCCATATGTCTCGACTAATCTCAGGATGCGTGACTAGTCCAATGTTTTCTTTTTTGTGCCCAGATCTCTATTTTGGAAAAAAAAAAAAACCACAACTGTGTCTACATACTCCTTTCTCATGATTTTGCTTCCTGTGTGTGGCTTTCAGCATGGCTTCATGAGCATTGAGCAAAGCCTACTAACTTGGAAATGCCAATTCCGGAAGAAATTGTCTATGTTCTGGTGATCCTGGATGACCCTGATTCATTCACCCCAGGTCTTTTACTTTTAAAAGCCAAAATAATATCAGCAGCAACAACAACAAGACCACGAACCCTCTACCTGATTAATCTGGATTTAACAAGCCCCAGAAAATGCTGGAATCCTTGACTTGCTGAGAGGCCCCTGGCACTCCCTCAGCAGCCTGAATCAGTGGGCTAACACTAGCCCACCTGAACATGTAACCTGTGTCCTAGCTTCCTAGCTACCCAGTTCTTTTATTTATTTATTTATTTATTTATTTATGTGTTTATGTGTTTATTTATTTATTTATTTTCAGCATAACAGTATTCATTGTTTTTGTACCACACCCAGTGCTCCATGCAATCTGTGCCCTCGATAATACCCACCACTTCAAACCCCGCAGATTGTTTTTCAGAGTCCATAGTCTCTCATGGTTCACCTCCCCTTCCAATTTCCCCGAACTTCCTTCTCCTAACTCCCCATATCCTCCATGCTATTAGTTACCCAGTTCTTATTCTGAGTTTCATCCAACAATCACAGCAACGAATTGCAAAGTGTCACATTGAATGTTGAATCCTGGTTAAATAGATTTATTTTGTTTGGTTTGGTTTTCAGTAATAAGGGATTGAGGTAAGTGATGTAGGGTGAAGAGGAAGGGTTATAAAACCTCAAAAAATTCTCCCTGCATGTGAGTGTGCTAAGCATTTCATATAGAAGAGTGATCTGTTCTAACAACCCAATGGGAGGGGCTTCTCTCTAGCTCTGGTTTAGAGATTAGAAGATTAAGAAAGTTGCCCAAATTTACCTAGACAGTAAGTAACATAGTAGGCACCTTATGGCTCCTATGTTCATGCATGATTCTGCTATAACTTGCTGCCTTCCTAGAAGTAACCTAAATTCCTCAATAGGCAGCATGGCACCCAATATTGAATTCTAAGCGACAATCTGTTCAAGGTGTATTTTCTTCCTCTGCATGGAAGGCCCTGACAAAGAGATTTCTGGGGAACTAGCTGACCATGAGCTCCTTGAGGTGGAACTACTTGCATTCCTAGAGCCTAGCACAGTTCTTGACACATAGTAGGAGTTCCAAAAACGTGTTGGAGGAGTGCATGCATGAATGTACATGTGCAGGAAGGAACAAATATAGGAAAGCACAACACAGATGAGTGTGGGTTCTATTCTGGCCAGAGAGGCTTATTCATTCCCACCATCCAAGATACAGGACCCTCAATTTGCCAGCTCACCATTACAGTAAATTGAAAGCAATGAGAGGGAAGAAATGTTTGCTGACCTCACCATGTACATGTCTAGGAGAGCTCTATTTATGCAGAACTGCTTGGAAGAGGAAGTAACCTGGGAAAGAAGACAAATGGGAGACACTATGAGTAAGGGACATGGTCAGCCCTGCTCTGCTCCCCTTCACATCCTCTGCCACTGAGGCCAGCACCAGGTATTTCCCTAAGCCCTCCTGACAACTGCTCTCAGTTTCTCTGAAACACCAGGCTCACCATACTGACCACAATAACTCATTACACATAATACCTGGAGCAGCATGTAAATAAATACCAAGAAAAAAGTGAAATGGTTTTGTCCTGGCCATTCTGTAGTTCTTCTAAAGAATCAGGAAGCAATGCAGTGGGGTTATAGACGTAGTGTGAATCACTAAGCAATAATTAAGGATCAAGGGGGTGAATACATCCAACGTCCATAACCCCTAAAAGGTTTTAAAGTTAGTTGCTGGGCAGTCATGAAGAGGAAGCCAATAATGAAAGTTATGGAAAGGGGTAGTAAAGCATCCATAGGTATTAACATGAAGACAATTTAAAAAGATAGGTGGCTAAACTTAAAAAAAGAAAGGAAGAAAGGAAGGAAAGAAGGAAAGAAGGAAGCAAGGAAATGATATGTGGTATATACTGGACCATCATGAAAAAACTCCCCAGTTCTAGTCTTTAAAATTAAAGCTCACTATTATAAAAATAAATTAAGGAGAAGCTCACAAAATGGTCAAATGTTTGGAAAACTAAAAAAAAAAAAAAAAAAGGAAGGATTGCATTTGTCCTAATTGAAAGAGTTCAAGACTTAGAGCTTTTAGGATTGGAAAAAAGAATGCAGTTTGATTATGATTAATCTGTTTCCTCATCCTTTAGAGAGTGAAGATTTAAAACAATGTTCTTTGAATGTTGAGTTTTAGGAGTTCTTTATAGATCTTGGATATCAGTCCTTTGTCTGTAGTATCATTTGTGAATATCTTTTCCCATTCAGTTGGTTCCCTCTTTTTTTTAAGAAACAGATAATCATGTCAAAAAAAATGGGCAGAAGACATGAACAGACACTTCTCCAATGAAGACATACAAATGGCTAACAGACACATGAAAAAATGTTCATCATCATTAGCCATCAGGGAGATCCAAATCAAAACCACATTGAGATACCCCATTACTCCAGTCAAAATGGCCAAAATTAACAAGACAGTAAACAACAAGTGTTGGAGAGGATGCAGAGAAAGGGGAACCTTCTTACACTGTTGGCGAGAATGCAAGTCAGTGCAGCCACTTTGGAAAACCGTGTGGAGATTCCTTAAAAAATTAAAAATAGAGCTACCCTATGACCCTGAAATTGCACTACTGTATATTTACCCCAAAGATACAGTGAAAAGATGAGGCCATCTGTAGATTAGGAGCCCCAATAGATGGAGCCATCTGTACCCCAATGTTCATAGCAGCAATGGTCACAGGGTAGGTCACAAGGTAGGTCTCAGGATCCATGGACATCTTTCATCTCTTCACCAAACTGTGGAAAGAGCCAAAGAGCCAAGCCCTTCAACAGATGAATGGAAGAAGATATGGTCCATATATACAATGGAGTATCATGCCTCCATCAGAAAAGATAAATATCCAACTTTTGTATCAACATGGACAGGACTGGAGGAGATTGTGCTGAGTGAAATATATCACGCAGAAAGAGTCAATTATCATATGGTTTCACTTACTTGTGGAGCATAAGGAATAATATAAGAAGAGAAGAATAATATAATATGGTATAATGTATAATATAATAAGAGAAGAATATAAGAAGGAGAGAAGTGAGTTGGAGGAAATTGGAGGGGAAGATGGGCCATGAGAGACTGTGGACTCTGAGAAACAAACTGAGGGTTTTGGAGGGGAGAAGGGTGGGAGGCTGGGTGAGCCTGGTGGTAGGTATTAAGTAGGGCACATATTGCATGGAGCACTGGTTGTGGTGCATAAACAATGAATCTTGGAACACTGAAAATTTTAAATTAAATTTAAAAATAAAAATAAAACAATGTTCTTATATATCTAGTACCTCTGTGCTGTGGTCATTAATTATAATAAGCAGGCTTTGGGGTTCTTGCATATTCACCCAAGGTAGATCTCAGGATCATGGACATCTGTCTGACAATCTCTTGTCATGGGAAAAATGGGACGTTTTGGAGGCTCAGTGTTCTCTCTCTCTCTCTCTCTCTTTTTTTTAAAATTTATTTTCATTGTAACAGTATTCATTGTTTTTGCACCACACTCAGTGCTCTATACAATCTATGTCCTTTCCAATACCCAATACCTGGTTCCCCCAACCTCCCACCCTCCACCCCTTCAAAGCCCTCAGATTGTTTTTCAGAGTCCATAGTCTCTCATGGTTTACCTCCCCTTCCAATTTCCCTCAACTCCCTTCTCCTCTCCATGTTCTCTCTGTTGATTTCTCTAATACTGGGAGTCTTTGGAGCTTGTCTTACTTCAGAAGACCCCGGTTTTTGTATATAGAGAATCATTGTCTTCTCACACTTCTTCACAATCCCTAATGACACTCAACTAATCATCTTCAGTGCACAGCCAGGCTCTGGGAGGGCTTCAAGGTATGATGGCACTCTAATCAAAAAATCATTGCTCAACCCAAAGACTGTCCAGACTCCTTAGAATTCATGCCGTTTTAGATACAACTATTTAAGTCTGAAACACAACATTGAAGATTACCAAGGGAGTGGAAGGAGGGAAAATCTGTGTTACCATGAATGCTGTAATGAGAAGTTACTTGGATTGTTGTGGATGGGAGGGTTAAGAAATGTGATGTTCATGCTTAAACTATCAGTCAAAACCCTGACTGTTACAAAAACAGATCATATCACCTATCTTCCCATTTGAAGTCATTTCTAGAAGGAAAACATCTAACTGTCTACATTACTTTCACAAATAAAATCATCATTCAGTGGAAATGGAGTGAGTTGGAAAGCAGTATGTTCTGATTTGCCAGTGAGCCTTTTTCCATCATTTATCCTGGAGAAAGCATAATGCTTGTTTTCTTTTGCTGCAGCTGTTTTGATAACTCGGCTCTCATGCATCAATCCATGCCAGGGCTGATACGTAAGAACTCACTCTTTATTCCAAGGAGGTGGCAGAGAAGTTGAACAGGCAGCATAAAGTTAAACATCACAAAAAAGGGTACATGTCTTATAACAACTCAGAGGCAGAGACCATTAAAAATGACAGGGAATGGATATCCTTTGATTTCAGAATGGCTGTTTCTGTACAAGAGGGAGGGTCCCCACTGGTGGAGCTGGGAGCAGAGAACAGAGAGTGGCACCCAGGAGAATGTCAACATGAGTGGAAATGCAGGCACCCTCACTTCACGGGGAGCACACCTCCAATGGCTGTTTACTGAGGAAGAACGGCAGCATTTCTGAAAGCATCTCACATCTCAAAGACACACACACACACACAAAAAAAAGGCAGCTCCTGAGCCATTCTAAGGGAGGGCTCTCTCCAAAGCTTAATGGGAACAACTGTGTGGCTCAGTTGGTTAAGTGTCTGACTTTAGCTCAGGTCATGGTCTTGGGGTCCCAATATCAAGCCCCATATTGGACTCCCTGCTCCGTGAGGAGTCTGCTTCCCCTTCTCCTTCTACCACTGTTTATGCTCCCTCTCTCAAATACATACACAAAATCTTTTTAAAAAATGTCTAATGAGACCACAGTGAAGGTCCCTGATACTATAGGTTCTGACTCTTCATGACCAGGTGCCCAGCGCCCTTGGGTTCTGACATTGACATTCAACAGTGGGCTTCGAGCTACAGTTCACACTCTGCAAAACTGCTTTTGCCCTCCTCCGTCACAAAGTCTTTTCCTGACCTCTGACCAAGATTCCTGGGAATTGGTCAACACTGAGTCTACAGTTTGGAAGGAAAGAGAAGGCACAACAACTGGCCAGTTTTGCCTTGACTCTGACCATAGAATAAAGTTCAAAAGTAGTGTCATTCCATACCCATCAGAATAATGAGGTAAGAAAACGAAAAGGAAGTGTTCTCCTTCAAGAGCTCATGCGACTCACAAAGAAATGCTGAGGAAACTGGAAGTATGTGCAGCAGTCACATGACTACTGGGGGACTGGAGTCAATATGGCCATTGTTAAGCATTTCAGGGTCACCGTTTCATGGGTAGGGAGATTTTGAAGGACACAAATTACTGTTCCTATTAGCAAGTGTTGAAATGAGGTTGGCTATCAAGTCTGGGTATGGTGCTTCCATAAGGTGCCTGGATCAGTGTTTTAATACTATTTACCACAGTACTGAAAATTAAGACCAAATGCCAGCAAACAATGCACATTCTTCTATGCAAACTTTCTAATAATTCAGTCAGTGCAAGGTTGAATTTCAAGTCTACCTAGAGAGCTAGATGAAAAACGAACAACATGATCTTTGAAGGATTTAGTTTCACCCAAGTTACTCTGATGTTTTCTTTGTCTCCAGGCAGTATCTCTGTCAATGTATTATGGGTAGTGGTCAGGAAATGTCAGAAGCCACAAGATGCTTGAAGGCACATTTTCACTTCATCTGCCTTTCTGACACGTTAGTTTAACTTCATCAGGGGGTTGAAGCTGATTTCCTGAAGCAATTTCCAGGGTCCTTGTGCAAAAAGTGAAAACCGTTCCCATTCTTCTAAGACATGTGGTTGTTATTATGTAAAAATTCTCTCGTGCCATTCTGGCACAGGCCCCGCCACCCCAGCATCACTGCCTTCATGGCTTGGCCTTAACCACTATGTTTCAAATGCACTCATTTTCCAAGGCTTTCTGGGACAAACATCAGCTCAGCAACCCCCAAAACTTGGGGAGCTTATCTTCTCTGGAGTTTCACATCCCAGGCCTCACACAGTTTCTACCATGTGAGGGGGCTCAGAGGGGTCACTGCACCGCCACCAGGTGTCTTAACAGTCCTGGACATTGATTTCCTTCTCCCTGAAAGAGGAGACCAGGGTTGTTTCAGAGAGTGCAGTAGAGCAGAACCATAAGGTGGGCCCAGGGACCTGGGGTACCTTAGCAGAGAGCAGCCCACCTGGGCAGTGGGGTGCCTCTGGTGGAGGTTTGGAGCCAGGTTGCCTGTAGTTGATTCCTCTGCCTCTAATTCTGATACAATCTTGTGGCCTCTAGCAAGTTATTTATCACCTTCCAAGCTCTCAGTGTTCCCATTATGAATCAAGCGCCCATCTCACCGAGCTGACGTGGGGGTCCAGTGAGCTAGAATATGTAAGGCCCTAGGCAAAGTAATTGGCATGGAGGAGGTGAGTCATAGATATGAACTCTTACCATCCCTTGCTTGTCAAATGCAAACAAACTTAATATTTACCTCAAATGCATTTGTGAGGTTAAAGGATTTGATGGGTGTAAAGTCATGGAGCATCTTGGGATGCTGAAAGCATACAGTGAATGTTAACGATGGCAGTTCTTACAGGACAGATACAGCGGCCTGGGGGTCCTAGCTGTCCAGGTAGCTCGTCTCATGGGAAGATCCAGGCATGATCCCATGGAGGCTTTGGATCCTCAGGAGAAGGACAGGAGCTGTCCCAGCCTTCTGATGTGCACAGAACCTCAGGGGAGATATCAGTCTAGGCCCATAGAACAGGTGCTGTGCACAGGGCCATGTCTTGTCATGCCTTGTCATGGAAACTGCTGATGGGCCAAGGGAAGTCAAAGACACACGTCCAATTACCCAGGTTGTTGCAAGTGTCCTCTTTCTAGTTAGTGAAATAAGATGCCACCTTTAATGTTCCCTAACGTTCTGTCAGAGTCTGGTCAGATTGAGCAAGCAGTGGGAGATACTTAGAAGAGAAGAGGTCAGAGTCTGATTAGGAATGGTGGTAGTTGAAGAAAGTAGGACCAACTGCCCATCTGCCATCTTCTACCACGAATGTGGCTGGCCCAGATGCAGGGCCCAGGGTGCATCTCGGCCATGGTTTAATCTCAGCCCCAGACCTCTTCCAAGTTCTAGTCCAAGGAGAGTGCAGAGAGGAGCTCAGCAGGGCCTCAGGACTCATAGGAAAGGCGTAGGCATAGAGTGTCCCATGTGCCACTCTTCCTATGACTGGGGCCCCGTCTTTTTCTGGAACCGCATTTCTGTACATGATGGTAGGGCCAGATCTACACTCCTTCTCCTCCACTATGACAGCAGAGCCTCTCCTCAGGCTTGGCTGGGGAAATGGGACCCACCTTCAAGGGACATCATTGCTTTATTTGCTAAGGAACAGTGGCTGATTCGTGTTGGAACTTAAACTTTGTGTTGGGGCTGGGTCTTCTTGGCCAATAGCAAGTTACTGCTAACAGCCAATTTGGAAACAAAGCAGCTCAACCTCTAATTTTGAACATATTTAGCATGACCCTCGTTTTACCTTTTTTCTTTTTATTTCCCCCCTAAGAACTCTTGACTTTAATAAATTGCTCTGCATGAAGGGGATCTTAGAAAAGAAAGGAATCTGAATTTCTGGTATCCAAGAGTCTATTTTCTTAGTAAGTACTAAAGTTACTAAAGGACAAAATAATTTCACAACTGCTCAAATAAGCCTAAAGAAATGTGGGGAAATGTATTTGTGTCCTTACAATAAGGCAATTAAGCCAACAAATAGGGTGTTTATGTAAATATATATGTTACCTATATATAAATGTGTATTAAACATAAACTAAGATTTAATAATTTCCAGAACAGTAAGCTAGTTCATCCTTTTATTTAAAAAAAAAGCGGGTGCCTGGGTCGCTCAGTGGGATAAAGACTCTGCCTTCATGATCTTAGGGTCCTGGGATTGAGCCCCGCATTGGGCTCTCTGCTCAGCAGGGAGCCTGCTCCTCTGTCAAATAAATAAATAAAATCTTAAAAAAAAATAAGAAAATAAAAAAAGGTTAAAATCCTTTTAAATTAGATTTTTTTTTTTTTAAATGGCTAAAGTGCAATGACCACACTACAAAAGAGTGAGACAGTTCCGTTGAACTGAAAAGGGTATCACAAACTTCCTCTGCTTTTCAGCGATGAGCCTTCTCCAAACACTTACTGGTCCATGGCTACTTTCTTTTATTGGTGTTTTTGGTTCTTTTTGTTTTTGTTTTACCATCTTTCAAGGTGAGATAATCCCACCAGTTCCTCAAGGAGCTTTTCAAATGCAGGCAGATTCCTGCTAAGTGCAGGAAGAGTTTGCTGGCTTTAGTAATGTTCCAAAGAATGCGTGACTACAGGAAGTTCTTTGTGGGTTTGAAATTTGGGGTTCCGAATATTTGGGCACAGTACTTGCCAACCCACAATGCCCCTGGGACAGTTTTTGGTGAACCAATGCTTGAGTGAATCCAAGGTAAGGATGGGTGGAGTGCCAGAACTGGGAGATCTCCCAGAAAGGGGCCCTGGACCACCAAGGGTATCATCCTCTAAAACGTCCTGCAGATGTTGGAATAGCTGACTGACTGACTGACTGACTGACTGACTGACTGAAGGCTGAGTGAAGAATAGTGGGGATGGAGGAAGGAAAATACCTGGCTATGCCTGAAAGCGGGATTTAAACCAGAGGAGAAGGTAGAACATCCCTCCCCTGCAAGGCCATTGCTGCTTCTGGGCATTGGCTATCAGTCTGTCCTTGCTCCTGAGAAAGGAGGTGAGGAAGAATGTGCTGGACAGTGAGGAAGTTCAATCACCTGAGAGGTTCTTTAAAACCCTGAGAATCTAAACATGACAGTTGAAGAGGGTCATCTGGCCCACTTACATTGACCTTTCTCTGAGCTTAGCCCCTGGGTTTAGCTACTGAGCTTAGCCACTCCATTCTTTTGCAGACCCTTGGACTGATACTCCTGCCATGACCCTGCTGTGCTCCCTGTCTCTGTCCTACATTGGGACCCACATTCTGGCTTCAGTTCTGCTTATTGTGTGGTCTGAAATTTGGCTTATGTTCAAGACTCCTAGAAAGAGCTATTCCCCTGTTTTGTAGGGGCTTGCCTCTCAGTTTTAATATCTATCTGAGTACCATTTATCATCCCTGCTCCTATGCATACCATGCTGACATACTTTCTCGAAGTCAAAAACATGGTGTGACCAGATGCCCACAGATGGGAGGTTTCTCCAGAGCCACTGTACAGAACATCAAGTACATTCTGAACACATCAAGAGAATGTGTGGCCTCTATTTTTACCTTCTGGTGGTCAGGGGAGAGATACTGTAGCTCATAACTGTAGGATATACATTGGCCTCCGGGATTCTGACCAGAATAGGGAAACAGAGCAAGCTAGTCACCACCACCTCCTCCTTTGCTCATGGAAGACATTTCCAGTTGATCCCAGAACTCTTTCTTGCTGAGTATAAATGTGGTCTCACATCACCATTTCATTGGAGCTGACAACTGAGTGACTTTTATGCTATCCTGGCTTTGTCCTTCCAGTTAATGATACACATTGTAAACAATGCAGAGTAAGGGGCAATGAGGCTTTGTAGGACTTGCAACAACACCCAGGAGGGACTGAGAATATCTAGCACATGGGGATTGCCCCACTCCTGCCTTGCCTTGAAGCTTACCTGGGTGTGAAAGGGGCTTTACCTCTCTTTTGACCCTTTGCCAGGTTTTCAGAAGGTTGCTGCCAGTCTGCCTGGCTCCATCAAGGAATAGAGATGGACTAATCATCTGGTCACACTTCTACTTCTCAGGACTGCGAAAACTTGAGTCTTTGCCTCTAACTCAGGTCCCTAAAGGGATCTGTGCCACTGATTAAGGTCCTGGCTGGGGAGGGTGTTGCCCTAGGAAGGAGTACTGGCTCTTGAGGGTCAGTGCTTTAATGAAAAGGGAAAATTGTTCAATATTCTGGCAGTCAGGAAAACACCAGCCTTCCAATCTCCCCGAAGCAGCCTCCACATCTCCATACACCCGTAAAAGGCCTCCACACATGGGCTCCAAATGGCTCTCAGGCTCTGCCCCTTTGATGGGCCTCAGTATGAAGACTATTCATCATGCAGGACTTTGGCTATAATGGCAGTTGTGTAATGATGTGGATATTGGACTTCCCTTGGCTCTGTCCAATCCCTAGAGAAATGAGAGTAAATTGGGTAAGACACACGGCTGGGATCATATGATCTACAGAGCCACATAAATCTCGTGGTTGATAAGTCCCATGTTCATAGTGTTCACAGCCAAGGGCTCACCACATATTGCAATGAGGGTGTCACTGGTGCTCAGATGACCTTCATCATCCTCCCCATGGGGAAAGAAGCAACCTCCAGAGACAGAAGCCTGCTGTTCTCTGTGCTTATCCGCAGGCCCTGTGCCAATGTGGAGCTCCTGCTTGTCTATGTAAATAGTGGAGCACTCTGCTGGAATTGAGGGGCCTATAGGAAAATTTCTGGGAGGAATGCTTCTTTGTGGTACAAGTGCTGGTAGACTGTTACCACAAGAAACCATGAGAAGGGAGGAATAAGTAAGAAAATGACCAGATAGGTATATACATACAAAGATGTTCACACATGAGTCTCTAGGCAAAAATATGTGTTCCTTACAATGAATCATGATATGAAACTATAATAGAAATCCTGTGTTATAACCAAGTTAAAAAAAAAAACTATCTAAATAAAAAAGTGACCCTATAGTGTTAGTCTGGATGAAAAAGGCTTAATTGGAATATTTAAGTCATGTTGAAAGTATAAGGTTGTAAGACTGGATGAGTTCCAAGTGGGGGTTCTCATATTTGTGTCTCTGTCGGACACCATAAAATACATCTCGGTGCTACTGTGATTCTTGATAAGAAATATCTATTTGTTCTTCATCTTGAATCTGGGCAAAGAGCTCCTAAAATCCTTGGAATTACCCAAGTGAGGGGGGTGATGGAGGTGTCTTTTGTGGGGTGACTTCTGGAAAGCACCTAGATCTCTTAAGGACAGGAGGGGAGAGGGTTTGGGTTGAGTTCAATAGCCAAGGACCAATTATTGAATCAGTCATGCTTATGTAATGAAACGTCCGCAAAACCTGAAGGTCAGGGTTCCCAAAGCTTCTAGGTTGGTGACCTAGAAAATTTACCCCTTGCCCCACATGAAAACGTGGAGCAAGGGGTAAATTTGGAGAGCATGGACCTTCCACATCTCTTCCCCATGCTTTCTTCTATGCCTCTCCCCCATCTACCTATTCCAGACTTAGATCCAGACTTAATAAACCAGTGGGCCACTAAGTAAAATTTTCTCTGAGTTCTGTGAGCCACTCCAGCTAATTCATTGAACCTGAGGAGGGGTCTTGGGAACTTCTGATCTATAGCTGGTTGGTCTGAAGCACAGGGTCTCAGGTACTGAGTTCTGAAGTGACATAGAAGGGGCAGTATGGTGGGACTGAGCACTTACCTGAGTAAGGGCTGTTTCCAGGTAGACAGCATCAGAGCTAAGTTAAATGCAGGACGCCCAGCTGGTGTCCCAGAGCTGCTTGGTGGCATTGGAAAACCCCACACCAGAGCAGGTGTCAGAATCCCTGCTTCCCAGCCCCCCTGTTCTTTGTGGATATCTATCCTGCAGATAACAAAAGGAATTCAGTACACTTGCATTCATAAGAATCAGTACCCTTCTCTCTTCCTTTCCCTTGTGGCTCAGGAGCCAACAGGTGTTACCTGGAGGATTTCCTTACACACCTTTGTACTTGGTTGGCCTTAGAGACAGAGAACAGGACACAGTGTCGTTTGCAGATTTGCCACAAGTTCATAGATCTGATTTTCAAAACAGTCCCCTTCAGATGAGGACCTAAGAGAATGTCCACGGCGACAGCATCTTAGAGCTGAGAAGCCCCTCTTCCCGAGGGGACATATGGGCCTGGTGCCAACATCTCTCCATTGAAAGCCTTCTCTGCAGGGCACTGGCAACAGGAAGTTTCCTCTCATTTGTTTTGGTTTTCTGTGCTCACACTATTGAAAACATGCTCTTTCGGTGTTTAAAACCTTTTGCAGGAGTACACAGAATAGTGATTGTGAGTAATAACAGTAAAGATAATTACACAAGCATCAGGGCCTGCAGGAAGAAAAAGCATTGGGTGTGAAGAGCCCCGGTCTGAGGACCCACAGGGCAGCCAGACAATGAGCCGTTCAGTGAGGCTGGAATCCAAGATGCCCAGGAAGCGGGAGGGAGGTGAGGCCAGCAGGTCCCCGTGTGCCTTACATGGTAACACTGAGGTGCATTTGAGGAAGAATCTAGCCCACATGTCATTTCATTTAATCCCTCTAATGTTGCTAGAAATTAGGTATCCTCATTCTCTTTTGGAAGATAAGAAGTGAGGCTCAGGAAGATGATAGTCTTATTTAAGATCCTATAATGAGCACAAGGGGGAATCTTGGGATCTAAAACAGATCTGTCTGGCTGGCGTCTCAGTCCACGAACTTTCCTATAGAGATACGCATGTTGAAAAATTAATGTACACCCATGTGGTGATTTTAAAAGTATATCCATGAATTCTGACACTCCTTCCTTTAAGAGGTAATACTTAAAACCTCTCTGGCCTTGAACATGGGCAGGGCTTCGTGACGTTCTTCTATGGAATAGACTATGGCAGAGGTGACAATGTTTGACCTCCAAGGCTTGGTCCTAAAACACATTTCAGCTTTCTCAGATAACCCACTCTGGGGGAAGCCAGCTGCCACGTCATGAAGATATGTCAGCAACCTGTGCAAAGACCCACACAGAGGTGCAGAGGACCTGAAGCACCAGCCATGTGAGTAAGCTTGGAAGTGGGTCATCTAGCGCCGGTTGAGCCTTCAGATGACTGTGTCCCCAGAAAATATCTGGAAGGCAAGCTCAAGCCACAACATCCCTGTTCAGTCACTCTGGGATTCCTGATGCATAGAAACTGTGGGATAATACATGTGTTAAGCAATTCAGTTTGAGGGTAATTGCTACAAAGCAATAGAAAAGTAAGGCAGTATGATTTACAGACTCAGAAAATACAGATGCATAGGAAGTAAGAAATATAACCTATAACCTCACCCCACTTTGTTTTCATCCACTTCCTCCACAAAGCCGGCCAGCTAGTGGCCTGGTATACACCCTTCCAGGGCACTTTGCCTCCAGTACAGAGCTTATGAGCTAAATAAGGCTGTGAAAGTTTGCAGAAGCCACTGAGTACCTGAGAGAGAGGAGAGATCATGATCAAGCTTGCCTTGTAGAAAGACCACTCGGTGTTTGCAGAAGCAGAGAGTAACATGGGTAAGATGGGAGGCAGCCTCAGTGGCAGAGAAGGGGAATGAGAGGTGGGGGAAGGATGAGAAGGTGCACCACAAAGGCAGAGTCAAGAAATGCTCAGAGGTAAAACTCGCAGGACATACCCCCTTTTCACACATCAGAGTCATGCATAGTCACTCCAACCTTTTCACACATCAGAGGCATGCATAGGGAGTGTTCAGAAGACCTTTGCTCGTTTGAATGAGTCTGACTTCAGTGAAGATCGACACTACTCCATGCAACCACTGAATGTTAGTGAGTTGCAGCCCAGAGAAGTTGGAGGAGAGTCCCAAGGTCTACAGAAGAATCACCCAGACATCAGCCCTGAAGCCCACACCACTGTGCCACAGGCACAGAGCTAAGGATGGATGTTCATCAGCACCCATTGTCTGCCAGGTTCTTTTTGGGAACACAGCCACGCCCGCTGTTTGGTATATTGTCTGTGGCTGCTTTCCCAGTAGAGTGACCAAGTGGAGTAGTTGCTATCAAGACCCAATGGCCAAAACCCTTCCCTCTCCTGTCCCTAACAAGAAAAGTGTGTTGACCGCTGATGCAGACCCCATGTCGGGTGGCAGAGCAGCGCATGCTCAGAGCCAGTGAGCAGAGTGGTGCAGCCCATGGTCACTGGGGTTGGGTCTGAATTTAGAGCCCTTTAGAGTCCTACTCCAGTGCAGCTGAACAGGCTGTCAGGGTGACCTCCTGGTCCAAGTCTCTGAGTCACACAGAACAGCTCAGAGAAGCTGCAATTTGAGGTTGGTAGAGGTGTCCAAAGTGTCTGGAGGAGGCTGGGGGTGGGGGGTTGGAAGGTTGGGGATGGACACTCACCTATAGCTCCTGGCAGCCTGGCAGGAGGACCTTGGGAGAGTCTGTGTGCTTGTGCTCTGCATACCTGCCTATGTCAGAGAGAGGAGCTCTGCGTCTCCAGCTGGGGGACATCCCAGAGCAGATCCCCTAGAGAGGGAATGCATCTGAGCTGCTGGCTGTGCCTTGGGGAAGCCGTCCTCATCCCCAACAGACCTGGCTGCCCAGACACCAGCACAGACTATCTCCTGTCTTTTTGGTGCTCCCATTCACACTTTCTTTCCTCAGTCCAGTTCCGTTGCTACATCTCAACTCTCATTCTCTTGGAGCATGTTTTTTTTTTTTTTTTTAAACCTGCCTTTGCTGGGGTTCAGGCTGGCTGGCCCTAGCCCTAGCTCAGAGACAGACATAAGGGAGCACAGCAGAGAGGAACAGAGTGTGAGGAGAGGACTTGCTCTCCCTGCACATAATACTGGAGCAGGAGAGTGAGGCAGGTGGGAGACAAGGCAAATGCTGGAAATGTACCAAGAGGCCAGAGCCATGAAGGATCCAGCAGCAGATGCCAGTTTGGGGAAGGGACTGCCAGAGAGAACAGCTTTGTCTGGATAACCCTGGATCTGCTCTCTGAGCCCCATGCACTACTCTATCCTCAAACAGCTTGGTCTGTCTATTGCACAGACCACCAGGCAATGGGGTGTTCTCATAGATGCTGGAAAATAGCATCATTGGTCTTGGTCTGCTCCAGCAAGGGGGCTTTCTTGGCCCCTGCCCCGCAGAGCAGAGCAGGAGGTGGCCACTGTGTGCCTGAGAATGTCAGTCTCACAGCCTCCCCTCCTGCCTTTAGATTCTTCTTCCCCTGATATGAAAGCAGCGGGTCTCCAGGAGCTCCCAATTCAAGAATGCATCATTCTGAGGCAGGAGAGCTGGTCCTCTAACAATTCAGGCAAAAGTTAGCACTTCAGCGGCCATGGCAGGATGTGATTCAGGGGCATGGGAACTCAGTTCATCAAACACTTAGGAAGCTCCCACGCTGTGCCCGATCTAGGGGACAGAAATGCAAGATGACATGGACTCTGCCCCAACCAGCTTACATTCTAGTAAGAGCTACACATAGGACAGGGAGATGCAGACCCATATATGACTGAATAATGCCTCCTCCCAAAGATGTCCATGTCTTAATCCCCCTACCTGTGGCAGTGTCACCTCACATGGAGGAAGAAAAGTTAAAGCCCTCCAGCTGAGGAGGTTACCCTGATGGTGCAGCTGAAGCCAGTGTGCCCCCAGGAGTCCTACTGAGAGAGAGGCAGGAGGGTCAGAGTCTGAGCAGAGGTCCTCGTGACTGGATGTGAGAAGGACTCAGTCTGCCGTGCTGGCTTTGCGGGTGGAGAAAAGGCACATGAGTCAAGGGACCCAGGCTGCTTGTAAAAGCTAGAAAGACAGGAGTGTGTATTCTCCCCTAGGACTTCCAGGAAGGAAGGCGGTCCTGTGGATACCTTGGTTTTACCCTCGGGAGACCCAAGTGGACTTCTGGCTTCAAAAACTGCAAAATAAGAAAGAAATAAAATATAGTAATTTGTTATAGCAGCCATAGGACATGAAAACGGACGTCACAGGTGGCCACAGCAGTATGCCTGGGGGCTGTAGGAGCATGGCGGGGGGGGGGGGGGGGGGGGGGGGGGGCGATGTCAGCTCAGGTTTCAGGGAATATTCCTGGAAAAGATGCCCACATTGAGTTTTGAAGGGTGAACAGGAGTTGGAGAAGCCCAGAGGAGGCCAGTCCAAGCAAACAGAGGAAAGGAGTAGAAGGACAGTGGTGTCCAGTGGATGCCATGACATGGCGGGACATGACATGATGGGACCCACTTCCCAAATTCTGTGCCAACAAAGTACAAGGGTGAAGGACGGAGAAAGGATGAGGAAGTGTGGGGGGAGCTTGTCCACACAGGCCTTTTAGGAAACACCGTGAGGCAGTTGGTCGCATTAACATAGATTATGTTTTCCTTTCAAAGGCACACATTAGAAATAAATGCTTTAATTGTATTGGTGAACAACTGACTTAACTATCATTGCTGGCTATTAACTAGTTATTAAACTGATCACCTCATTAAAATTAAAAAAAATCTACTGGCTGTTCAGTCAACCCATGAACTATATCTATCAAATTATCATTCTGACATTTTAAAATACATTTGATAGTGAAATAGATAGGATCAAGCCATCATGTTATCTTGTAAGCATGGTTGCCCCATTTTTCTGACCATATCAGAAGCACTACTGGGTATTTACCCTGAAGATACAAATGTAGTGAAACGAAGGACCCTATGTACACCAATGGTCATAGCAGCAAGGGCCACAATCACCAAACTGTGGAAAGAATAAAGATGCCCTTCAATGGATGAACGGATAAAGAAGATGTGATCCATATATACAGTGGAATATTATGCCTCCTTCAGAAAGAATGAATACCCAACTTTTGTATCAACATGGAAGGGACTGGAGGAGATTATGTTGGGTAAAATAAGTCAAGAAGAGAGTCACTTAATTATCATATGGTTTCACTTACTTGTGGAGCATAAGGAATAACATGGAGGACATTAGGAGAAGGGAAAGAAAAGTGAATTGGGGGAAATCAGAGGGGCAGATGAACTATGAGAGACCGTGGACTCAGAGAAACAAACTGAGGGTTTTGGAATGATGTACTTACTGTATGGTGACTAACATGTACTGTATGGTGACTACATAACACAATAAAAAAAAAAAAAAGAAAGAAAGAAAAGAAGTACCCGAAGTCCTCGAAAAGCCTGGATAAAAGCCCCCTACCCATTCGAGGAGCCACCAGCTAATTTTGTAAGGATAGGATTATTCTTATAAAACGCAGAGCAGTAATACATGTCTTGGGTACAGCAAAGGCTCTGTCTTGACACCACCTCTGCCATGTACTGCCTGGTGGGGGGCCAAGGGGCTTTGGGCAAGTCACTTACTGTCCAACCTCAGTTTCCCCATCTAATATGTCGGGTTGATAACACCAAGGTCATTGCACTCTGAATGGTAAATAAAATAACAAAGGTAATTCAAGAGTGTCCCCCATAGCCTGAACACTCTGTGCTCTCCTCCTCAAGGTGTGGATGACGGGAAAGGCGTCATGAGTTACAAACTCAGCCATCGGCTTGGCAAGAGCAGAGGCCATGAGGTCCCAGGATCACCACCAGCCGGAACTGCCCAGATCCTTCCCAACAGAGGCGGTGTGCATCTCAGGCAGGCCTGAGCGAAGACATGAGGAGGAACCAAATTCCCAAACAAACCCAGATTCCCATGGAAAAGAAAGGAAAAAGGTCAAGGGGTTTGGGCTTCTTTGGCTGCTGCTCCCGCCCTGGGCTGCGCCCGGTTGGTTTTCCTGTGCGCTTGGCTCCTTCTGACCCTCTCCCAGCGTCCTTGGCAGGCCTGCTCTGCGGGGCTTAAGTGCGATCTTCCCTGACGCCAGGGTCGTTTGTGATGTCACCGTGGAGATTGCCAGACCTCCCCGGAGCTGACCTTTTCTGTTCTCATTTCCAGGCCATTAGCGTCCACCCGGACACACACACTTTCACAAGAACTCCCCGCCTTTAGGCTCCTTTAGAATATGTTTAGCAGATCTATTTTATTTCACAGCTGAGCATTTTTGAGGAGAGCTGGATCCATGATGCTGGAAAGGTTAAAAACAACTCAAACCAGTTACTTAGCATCCACTGCATCCGACTTCCGGTTAGAGTCGAAGGTCATGGAGGCTGCCTGCAAATTACTGGAAGCAGAGGAACAGCAGGCCCGCTGCTTCTGGGACTGCCTCCATCCCCATTGTCGCTCCCTCTCTGCGGACTTTTTTCACTTTCCACTTGCCTCTGTGCAGGTTTACGCTTACTAAAACCCACGGCTGGTCTACCTCTCTAATGGACATCCTGTTTCTCTTTCCCCACTCACTGCAAAGCTTCATGTTCTTATTTTCATATGACCATCATTCTTTTAGAGAGTCTGGACTGTGCACCAGGCCGAGTGCTAGATGAGGGAGCGCTCGGTGTCGGAAGCAAAGCTGTGGCCCTGGGGATCCTCATGGCCAGGTAGGGGAGACAGGCCTCTGATAAGCAGGTGAGAAGGTACCGTGGTGGGTGCCACACAAAGATGAAGAACCCATAGCTCTATGGGGCAAGAGGCATCATGGAAGGCTTCCCAGAGGAAGTGATAGTCATTTCATGTTGACCATGTGGTTTTGGAAGCTCCCGTGAAATGCCCAGGTAGAGATGTCCAAGAGGCAGGTCTGTGTATCTGGAAGTTCAAGAACAGGGTCTTGAATGGAGCACTAGCCTGGTCTGTTGTCAACCCCCTGAAATCTGTAGAGGGAGCTCTCACTATGTCGCCATGCCCCTCTCCATGGTTGTGCCTTATCTCCTCTCTCTTGAATCTCCTGGCCTTTCTCTGTAAATGTCCCCTTGGCCCTCTGAAGCTTCTGACATTTCCCCTGCCTGGCCTCTGTGTCCTGAGCCCCTCCCTGGTCAGGGGCTCTGGTACAGCCCTCCTGGTGGTTCCCCTCTTCTGTCTCCAACCACCTCATCTCTGCACCTTCCTCCATCCCCTTCCCTTTGTCTGGTCCATTTATCAGTAAAATAGACAAAAGTCCATTAAGTTTTCACATGTGAGAGACTCAGGCAGGAGAGGGACAAATGTCCCGGTGATGGGGAGAATCAGGGAAGTGAAAATACAGCTAAGCCCTGGCCGGGCACTAAGGAGATTGACATGTATTGGCCAGCTGAGAGGAGCATGGGTGAAAAGGATACAAGGAACCGAAAGAGAAGGTCACGTGTTGAGTCTGAGTGGCTTTCAGAGCAGGGAGAGGCCATTTCTGGTTGTGAGCGGTCAGAAAGACTTCTTTCAGGAGAAGACTTTCATCTCTGGGGATGGTGGGCATCACACTTCCTTTATGTCCCTGTGTCCTTTATGTCCCCCTATTATTACACTTGTCACTGGGGGCTGCCCTCTGTTTGTGTGTGCCTGCCCGCCTAGGCTGTAAGTACTAGGAGGTCAGAAACCACATTCTGTGTACCTGCTTCCTGGCATAGCTAAGCACCTCATGGATAAACAGTAAATGCAGGTGCAGGTGAACTATTCTCAGTAGTCTCTGCCCCATGATTTAGTGTCTAGTATTTTGTTCTTTCCTCCTTTACACTCTCTGTTAGGAAATGCACCTGCTGTTGGCAACAGCTGTTGGTTCTGGGTGTGCGAGGTTTAGCCTACCTTCTTCATTGCACATCACAGCCTGCCCAGCATATGCACTGACACCCATGTCTCATGCAAGCGGCATATCTTTCACCCATAGGGAACTCTCTTGGTGTTATCCCTTCATCTGCCAAAAATGCAGCCTTAGAAGAGGGTTGTGTGCAAGTAGTTTTTGTTGGGAAGTCAACTAGGTAGGGAGGTGTGGCTCTGGGAAGGGTAGATAGGGAAAGAGGAAAGGCCAACACACGATATATTCTGCCCCGTGATATCAAGCTGGCCTGCCCCAATGAGACATGGCGTGGAGAGAGTAGAGTGTCTCAGAACTGTCCACCCACAGGATGAAATGGAGAAGCATCACCACCAGGGCCCATCTCCCTGTGTTCAAGAGTTGGTCCATGAGCTGTCAGCCCTCCTAAATGTCAGTGGTTCTCATGCAGGAATGCCGGCCAGGTTCCCACAGGCATCCCCCGAGGAGTAGGAGATGAGAGGTTGACTCTCAAGATGACCCGCTGATAGCACAATGCTGACCAAAGTCTGCATGCAGCTCTTCACCAGAGCCAAGGCTGGGATCAGAGGTGGGGCCACCAGGACTGCAGAGCAGGGCACAGATGGTGTCTAATGCAGACCTGTGTCCACCTGCAATCCTGTTGTCCTCTTGGGCAGTCAGGTTCATTCACTAAGACGTCTGTAGTTCTCTTCATTGCTACCCCCCTCTATCACTCCTCCCAGTGAAGTTTCCTTCTTCTCAATTCTTCCCTTGGAGGTGTCTCCCCTTTCTCACCTTCCTTGTAGTAACTGTAAATCTAGATATTCAACTCTTCCCATTTGGATTAGCTTAGCCACCTCCAAGGGACTTGATTACCTCATTTATTCCCCTTCCCATCTATCCTCATGTTGCTGCCATACTGGTGCCCCAAGTTACTGTCACCATATCACTCCATGATCAAAGCCATGGCTGCCTCCATCCAAAAACTTGGAACAATATGTCAAGTGCCTTTGGAAGGGATTGGAGTTTCTGCAAACCCAGAGGAGGTCTCTCCAGAAACCAACCCTGTCAGCACTGTGACCCCGGACTTCCAGCCTCCAGAACTGGGAGAACATTAACCTCTGTTGTTCAAGCTGCCCCGCCCTCGGCATCCTGCCATGGCAGCCTGAGCACACGAACTAATCAAACACCAGAGTGAGGTCCTGGAGAAGATCTGGAAGAGGAGAGGACTTGGCTTCAGCCAGGTGGGGAGGAGGGCACTCTCAGGGATGTGTGGCAGGCAGAGTCCCACGAGGAAACAGGAAACAGATGGTACACCCCAATTAAGATAATTGGGTGGCTATGGGGTTTGTTTGTTTGTTTGTTTGTTTGGTACTTTGGTACTTTGTTTGTTTGAAGGTACTATTCATGTTGACAAGGGATGTTCAGGGAAAATATGGAGCTTCATTCCAGATCTGCCTAAATGTCCATGTCCCATACCCATGACTCCCCTTCCCATCGTCCTTTCTTTAGCTCTACCTGGTTGATTGAGCTTCTAATTTGTACTCCACCTTGCACCCCATCCATATAACCAGAGCCTAGGCCAGGACCTCCCCGCAGTCTGCCTGGAGACCACAGAATAGTATTCTGGAAAGCTGGCTCTGCACACATGTTCTTAATTGCATATTCATGGCGCTAATTTCTTTTTCTCTCTGCATGCTCCCTGGGTGGTAAGAAGAAGCCAGATTACTCCATAATCTTTATAATCATTTTTGTTGCCATAGTGACTAAGTGCCATAGCCACTTGATCTCCTAGTGCTTGCCTTCCACCTGCACTCCATCCCATGCTACCACTGATGATAATATGATGATAATATGATCATCATGAGGCCTCCACGTGCCATGCATTAATCACGTTGCCAGCAGGGAGGTTACTCCTGAGGTCACTGAGTAGATAAGCAACCCAATCCCTGAATCTATAATGAGTGTCAGAGGGTTGCTTCTGGGTGCAGTTCTGGTATTAGTAAGCATCCCAACAGGAAACAGAAGGCATACTCAAATTAAAAGAACTCAAAGAAGGTTTTAAAAATGTCCCCCCCCCCAAGTTTGGGAAGGGTTTGTGAGGCCCCCAAAGAATGGTGCAGTAGCCCAGGGGAAAGGAAGGTGGGGTGGTGAACAGAACATGAGGGGGAAGTCCTGCAGGGGAGTCTTCCCTGGATGAAGCCTTGTGAATTCAGTCAAAGGACGGCCTGCGGAGGAGGGGACAGGTGGGTGAGTACCCTGATTGTGCTCCTCCCTCTGCCTCCTGCAGTGCTCCTCCTACCCACGCTCCTCAGCAAAAGCCAGAGAACACAGGAGTCCATGTTTGCATACCATATTAATCACACTTTTTCTCTTCTATATTTTATGGGGTTTTTACATCTTGAGGCTTTGCAGACCCACCCAGGAGCTGACTGCCTCTCCCGGGGTTAGCAAATTCCTAGAGGCAGTGCAGGACTCACCTGGGAGCACACCTTTCCTACACAAGTGAACCAATCCTTAGTCCAGACCCACAATCACCTCCTTTGTCCAACTTTCACAACAAGCCAGCCTCTCTGCTGCCCTAAATCAGTCCTATAGCCCAGAGCCTGCCAAAATTATTCAAACGATCCTATCCTAAACCACTCAGCTGGTCGGCCATCCCTCACCCATTCCTTCTCACAAAACCACATCCAAGTTCTGTCCCCTGCTTGCCACCCACTTCCCAGCCCTCCTGAACGACTCCAACACTTCCCCTGTGGCCCTGCATCACTATTGTGCCCCTTGTCTAGGGAACTGTAATACACCCCCCTCTCATGGCAGTGGTCTCCATGTCTGTCATTTTCCCAGACCTGATCAGTTAAACCCTGGATATAGTTTTAGACACAGCCATGCAAGGACAGGGAACAGGGGGCACAGTAGAGAGTTGACTGAAGGTACCCATGGGAATCCCAGCACAGGTGACTTTGAGTTGTTCTCTGAAAAACAGAGGTTGCCAACCTTTCAGAGATCTGAGTCAAGAGCATTCCAGGCGTGGGGAACAGCCATAGCAAAGGCACGGGCTTTGGAAGGAGACCAGCCCTCAGGGGATGCTGTAGCTACCAAGATGGCGCTCCCACGTCCTGAGGCTGCTTCTCCCTCACCTGCCCTCTCTTTCTTTCACAACTACAATCATCCAGTCTAGCAGGCATGAGGCCTACTGAATCCCCAGGCTTTCTGCCTACCTCACCCATCTATGGGGAGTGAACTTGGTCTCTTTGGGTTCTGTTGCATATTTGCCGAATGCACCCAGGGCTGGGCATTTGATGTAGATTACCTTGTTCAAGCAAACCCAAGAGGAAGACATTATATCCCCATTTTTAGATGGTAGAGATGGGGAACCCTCTGAACACAATGCTGGATCCTTACCCACGGGCCATTGGTGTTGTCTCACCAATGGCTCCAGGGCTACGGGCCTCTGAATGTGTGAAACAAAAACAGTATGGCTGTCGTAGACTGAAAATTGAGTCTGAATCCAGTTTCTGAACACAGGGAAGGACTGTTCCTGATTCTCGATTAAAGAGCAAATGCTCTCCAGACAGTGACCCCCTTAGCTCCCCGTGGGATTCCTCCTTGACCTACACAGGTCACAGAGCTGGGTGGGGGTGGAGGGGATGTCTCTTGGACACCTGCCTCCTTGGTTTCTGTGGTAGATCACAAGGTGTCTTGGCATTTTGATGGGCTCTGGACACACTTACACATGCCTTAGAACACTGAAAAGTCCCAGGTGCCATACTGCAGGGTGTCCCAGCTCCGCAGGTTGGGATTTTCCCTGCGACGTTCTGTAGGACAATCACTTCCGTGTGAATGCAGCATAATGTGCCCTGTTGTTCCGGGTCCACCACCCCTGCGTAAACAGGCAGGTCTACCTCAAAGCACGAAAGAGCTTTCTACCTTTGGTTTTTCCTACAAAAACGGGGATACTCACCTGCTGGATGAAGACCCCATTTATCTCAGTTGGTAGGACCTTGCCTCCTCCTTTCCTCCATTTTTTAAACGATCCTTTGGAACCATGGTGCTAAGACAGGATCATTCTGAATCTATCACGTCTGAATGAACACAAGCCTCCCCAGATCTACTTATCTCCAGCAGGAATAAATCCACTTGTTATGAGTCCCACAGCAGTGGGGTGTGTGAGCACATCCTCCGTTGGTATCAAGAAAATTGATGTGACTCTAATATACCCAATCCCCCCCATCTTGCCTGCTTCCCTGTGTCTGGCCTCAGATCAGCATTTCATTCACCAGTGCAAGCATAAATTATGCTAGCGGAACGTGCGTACATAAAGGCCTCTGGCTGGGCTGATTTCTGAGCCCGTCCTAACAGGTGTTGCTGGGCTGATGCATGTTAATCACAACATCTGCTTGGCTCCCTCTCACTGCCCTCATTGTGGCCCCAGGGGTAAATAGCTGACCATGGACCCTGCTCAGCTCTCAGTGCCTTGATTGCTCTATAACTAATCCATGGTCCAGAAGAGAAGGCCTCAGAGCCAGTGTTTTTTCTCATCTCTTCTCTCTACTTCTGTAGGACCTCGCAGACTCCAAGGGTCAAGCAGCCCCCCAGGCTGGTTTTCCTCTTCTGTGGGCCCAGTGCCCACTTCACACAGCTCTGCATATCTTATATCTGGTGGAGAATGCCTGTCTTTGGGATGAAAACCTGGCCTAATAGTTGAAAAAGAAAAATCCGGAAAGCCTCAGCACTGAAAGAGGACACTGGGAATTGTGGGCCTTGCAGACACCTCAGACCAGTCTGTTGGCCTGAAACCTCACGCATTCATAATAAGAAAATGTGTCAGTTACCTGGACGAGAGCCACGGCTGATTTTATGCTGAGCTGGAAGTTGAGCACGTCGAGGAACAGAGCCAGCATTTACTAGAAATGAAGCTGTTCTCCCTTCCACCTTGGTAGAAGGGAGGCTGACGTATGCAGGGCCAGGCCTTTCTCTGGACAGGAGGACGGAACAAGGGGGCTCTGGGGCTGTGGTGGGGTGAGCCCCACCCCTCGGATCTCCGTCGCTAGGGGCTATGTAAGCTTTGGAGCTTGGCAATATATTCTCCAAATTGACCCAGCATGAGAAAGAAGCTACCGAATTCAGCAACTAAAAATATAGGATGCCCATTAAAATGGAATTTTGGATAAACACAGTAGTTTTGTAGTGTAAGCATGTCCCAAGGGTCTGAAATTCACATTTTACTGGGTTTATGTGGTCATGAGGGGGCAAGGACCTGACCCAAATGCCCAAGTTCAGAGGCAGCCAAATGCGGTAAGGAGCCAGAAATGGAATAGGAATTGGATCCAAGTGGGAGCATGTCTGCAGCAACAGAGCTGAGGCCAGGACAGACTGTCTGGAATGACAGGCTGACAGGACACCCGGCTACAGGCCCCTGAGGCAGGCTCTCGTGGGTTTGACTGGACCTTGCGCTCTCTCTCCCTCCCTCCCCTCCTCTCCCTCCCTTCCTTCTTTTCCTCCTTCTTTCTTGCCTTCCGCCCTCCCTTCCTCTCTCCCTCCTCTTTTTCTTTCTGGCCACGAAATTGAAACCTGATTTCTGGAGTCCCTGGGAGTCTATCTCAGAAAGTCTGGAAGGGGATACATAAAGGCTAGTCTGCTTTCCTACCCTAGGCAGGTAACATTTCTTAGCCCTTCTAGATGGTAGTGTTCTGGTTAAGGACTAAACACACACCTGGTCCCCGAGAGCAGGACCATGGCCTTCTCCATTTGTCCAGCACCTGGTACATAACTGGGAACAAACACTAACAGAGGCACTCACACTCACACACACACACACACACGCACGCACGCACGCATGCACACACACCCGTGCACGGGAATGTGTCTGAGAGAGAAATGAGTCACTTACTCCCCTTAAGCCCAGACACCCGTGCTCGTATCCCATTTCACAGAGGAGGGAATTGGAGGTGGAGGCCCAGAGAGGCTACTCTGCCTGCCAAAGTCACACAGATGGAGGAGTGGGCGCTGGAGCCATAATCTGACTCACCCTTGATAATAGATAATAGATAATAGATAACCATAATCAGACTCCCAGGCCCTGTTCTTAACCACCGTGTTCTTGAGCTGCCCCCAGGAGTTGGTCATAGGGAACACTTGTCCTGATGGACAACAATACAACAAACAACACAACATTAGGATCTGTCCTAATCCCTGTCTCCTGCACCCCCTTCCTGCCCCTACACATTACCACAGACCCCCCAGTCCATGTAAATTGCAGGAATTAAGCTGTGCTGGGTAGTGCAGCTCACTAAGGTGTCCCAGCCTCTCGTTCTCTGGCTTTCTCTCCTAGGACACAGACAGATGGCTCAATAGACACATAGGCCACGTGGAAGGCTTGGAGCACCCCATGATCTCACTCCCTGGGCAGAGACCCAAGAGCCATCCTCTTGCAAGGGTCAAGAGGATGGCCCTGGGCTGGGGCTGCTTTCCTTTCTCAGAGAAATATTGGCCAGACCCACTTAGTTTTTGATGAGAACACCAACTAAGGGCCTTCTGCCTCCTCTTTTGAACTTTTGAGATCAAGTGTCATGCCCTTTAAATAGATGGGATAATTTGACCAGATTGGATGAATGTAGCAAATTCCAGGGTCTGTCCCAGAAATAATCCCAAAGAGGAAATGATGTGCCATTCTCTTGCCTGTGGGATCCTGGGGGCATGACTTCCTATACTCTCTTCCAGGTGGGAAAATAACAGTCATAGTTTTCATTGGAACAATGATATATTTAGCGTTTTTTAAATTTAGACTTTCTAATCTTTCCCTGTCGCTATACAACTACACACAAATAAGATGCACTGTTTCTAGCCCAAAATAAACAGAGCAAATAGTTTCCCAGATACCACAGTCCCTTACCACGACAGAGAGCACATGCTTGCCACTGGTCTATGCCATGTTCTCACACTGGGCCACAGTGGGTCAGCCACGCCTATGGCAAACCGGATGCACCCAGACCACCAGAGTAAAGCTCTGCCCCTGTCACCAAGGTCTGTTTGTTCTGATTCAGTGAAGCCCCATTGTCAGCCTTGCCCTTCTCTGTAGCCAGTGCCAGGTTATGGAAAGAGGATGTTCTAAGTCCCAGTTTGCCTCCAATCCATACAATCAGGGGTCTTGGGACTAGATGGGAATTGGAGCCTCTTGATACCACCATCCCCCCTACATGACCAGGGGATTCTCCTAGGTCAGTTCTGAAATGGCAGTGACTCTTGCCAAGGCGACCACTTCAAGTCCAAGCAATTCCTTGCTGCATTCTGGAAAGTGTGCTTCTTCCATCCACCGCTCTCGCTTCTGCTCTCTAGGCCACATGGAATAGCTAGCCCTCCCCCCACGTGACACACAGCACAGTATCTGAAGACAAGTGTCATGTCACCCACATAAAAGAATGCTAATTTCTCTTCTTATCTGGATGATGTTTCAAAGGATTGCTGAAAGGGTGGATTATTCAACACAGTGATAAGGTCACTATGGAAAGAGCCGAGATGCCCTCCAACAGAATGGATAAAGAAGATGTGGTCCATACATACAATGGAATATTACTCAGCCATCAGAAAGGACAAGTACCCAACTTTTGCATCAACATGGATGGGACTGGAGGATATTATGCTGAGTGAAATAAGTCAAGCAGAGTCAATTATCATATGCTTTCCTTACTTGTGGAACATAAGGAATAACATGGAGGACATTAGAGGGAAAGGAAAAGTGAATTGATGTAATCAAGGGGGAGACAAAAGATGAGAGACTGTGGATTCTGGGAAACAAACTGAGGGTTTTGGAAGGGGGGGATGAGAGGATGGGTGAGCCTGGTGGTGGGTATTATGGAAGGCATGTCTTGCATGGAGCACTGGATGTGGTGCATAAACAATGAATCTTGTAACACTAAAAAAAAAATAAAATTAAGATGTTAAAAAATAAATAAATAGAAAAAAAAAGTTACTGGCTAACTATTTCGATCCTTATCTCCACTGATGAGACAAATACATTTCGGACTAGAGAGAGAAAGCCTCTCTTTCAATGAAACTATAAAATAATGAAAACAATTTTAAACAGCTAGCAGAAAATGTTAGCAAAACGAACAAACAAACAAAACCCTGTGCTTGGTTTAGCCTTTCTAAGCATAATTCCAAAATCAGAATACGCAAAGGTGTTCATTGATTCTTCTGAGACCTAAAATTACAACTATTCATGTATTAAAGGAGCCCATAAAGTATTAAAAGTAAACCAACATATTGGGAATATCTGCAGCACGTAAGACGAGTCACTGGAATCCTTAATATAATAGGAATTTTCTCAAAAGAGCTTTTTTATTATTATTTTTATTATGTTAGTAAAAAAATAGCTTTAAAAAGGGCACAATGTATTCATAAAATGATAGATTTACATTAAAATAGTTAAGGAAAATATTTAATATTAATTAAATATGTAATGATTTGCATGAAAATATTGAAAATATTTGATTTTTCCAGTAAACAGAGAAATTCAAACTTAAATATTGATGTATTCTACCTGTTAGATTAGAAAAGGTTAAAGATGCAGGTCTTGGTGATGGGAGTCAGGGAAATGGTGTGATGATTCTGCAGCAAACCATGTCCATGTGCACCTAAAATACATTCACACAAGCATCTGGAGGCAGCAGCTTACACATGGGAAAGTAGGAAGAGAGTTGGCAAAAAGGTTTGGGCACGAAGCGGAATAATTAGTTTCAAATCAAGAGCTGAGACTCTTAAGTTGAATGTCTTAAACATGGAATTAAAAGAAATAAACTTTCTGATAGCTTAGGAACAAATGCTTATTTATTAAGGGAAGGTCTGGTATCCACGACAAAGCCTCACACAGTCACTGAGACAAGTGTGATCTGTTACGGCCTCACATAGGTGCTCAGCGGTAATTCTTGAAAGACGGTATCATGGGCTATCTCCAGAAGATAAAACACAGGTAGCTTTCATTTTGTTCTCCTTGCATATCTGTACTTTACAATTATTCCAAAATAAGGTTGTGTTCAATAGGCTCAAAAAAAAAAAAAAAAAAAAAAGAAGTAGCACTTAAGATGTGTTTTATCGATAAAATAATTGAAAACCCACACATGCACTGCTGGCATGGCTGTACAGAAATGGGCACACTCCTACATTGTTTGTGAAAATGTAAAATGTGCTGGGAGTATTTGGGGAAGTCAACGTGGCATGACTGACTGAGAGCCACACAATGGTTCATTTCTTTCAGCTGAGTAACGTCCCACTAGAGGAAATTATAATGAGAAAAACTGCTCTAGGTGGCTCAGTTGGTTAAGCATCTGACTCTTAGTTTCAGCTGAGGTCATCATCTCAAGGTCCTGGGATAGAACCTCATGTTGGTCTCCCTGCTTAGTGGGGAGTCTGCTTCTTCCTCTGCCTCCCCCCTGTGTGTTCTCTCTCTCTCTCTCTCTCAAATAAATAAATAAAATCTTAAAAAAGAAGAAGAACAAAACTGATGTAGGTACATAATCACTATAGCTCAATGCATTCATGTGGGAATATAAGTCCTCTTATAATAAGGAAGTCTATAAATGATATAAAACCAAAGAACACTATCCTGTTGTCATTATCATTATGATGCTAAAGATATTTTTATATTTGATATTTTTATCTGATATTTTTAATTTAATAACACAGTTTTGTATTTGTTTTTGAAAAATTATTGTGAAATCACAAAAAAAACCACCATTATTTCAGGACTGTGTGTTGGTATGCATGCAATAAAGGAAAAGAAAGAACCCCAAACTTGGAAAAATGAGAGCAATTTTATTGGATGGGTGAGGAGCTGTAGATGAGGGTTTTGGGTGTCCAGTACCCATCTAAGAAGTTTCCTATGGCTCCGATAAAAGGACAACAGAGGGGACACACTGAAGCTCTTAGGACTTGCTCTTTGTAGAAACAGGTGGAAGAGGGCAGAGCAGGAGTTGGCCTGGGTCCCTGAGTGGTTAGACCTCACCCATGGAGCAGGGTCAGCTGCCAAGCAGAGACACTAAACCCCACTGCTACTTACATTAGGGCTCACGCACTGTGTTAAGTTTGAGGTCCCTTAGGCAGCTGGTGTCATGGCAGCTAGCATGCTGGCCATTCCAGTTGTTGCTTTACTACCTGGTACTACTCATCTTCCCATTCTCTGAGTCAAAACGTCTGAGATTTGCCCATTGTGGAGAACACTCTGCCAGCCCCATGGTCACCCTGTTTATAATCTCAGGTCCCCTTGCTCTCTGTCCCTAAATGCAATCTCCTCCCAAGGCCTCCAGTTTTTTCCTCTCAGTGTGCTCTTCCCATGTCCCCACCACAAGGGACCCCTGCTGCAGACTCTCAGCATCTCAACCTATCTTCACCCGGAGCCTCCAAAGAGCATTCCTTCTCTCCTCTCCCCACTCCAGCCCTCCCTGCAGGCTGACAGGGCTCAAGTGTAGCTCTGCCCAAGCGGTCCTTCCTTGTCGATTACTTGTGCTGCTTACTGCCTTCAGAGGCACAGATGTCTCTTCTGGATATTGCAGAACCTCGGCAACATGCCCGATACTCTTCTAACCTTATGTCTGTTATGGCCCTTCTGGAACTTTCTTCCAGCAAATTAGGTGGCTGCTCATGTCCCCACCTCCAGGAAATTGCTCATGCTTTTCCCTCAACTTATAATTCTGTCCACTCTGCCCCAACTCAGGCATTCCTACTCCCCCCAGAGTGAAACCCTACAGACCCTATAATTCTTCAGCATGATAGTCCTACAACCCCCAGAAGCTCTCTAGCATCTCCCCAAATCTGGGAATCTGACAAGCCTTTCATTCTTTTGAAACTCTCAACACCGGAATCCATTTTACCAGTGTGCCCAGGGTCTTCAAGTGTGCTTTTTCTGTCTGTCTGTGGTCCATGTGGCTTTGCTTCCCTGAACCCAGCATTACATGTAGAACATGCACACCACACAGGTTCTTAGGCAAGGTCTAAAGAACGGCATGCCATTGGTCAGTAACATTCCTAGGGTGAAGCCCCTGTGCTCTCCCTCTCAATTCCTGATTTCTCTCATGAGCCAATTGTCTTGGGTCTTTTGAAATTAGGATATACTAAAAAGGCAAGATACCATCATTGTAAGTGTTAGAAAACATTAAAAAAAAAAATCCAAACATTGTTTCTTCCTGGTCCAAGAGACAGCTGCCCATCAGCTCACTCGGCTTGGATTACCCGCTGGCACATGCCGGTCTCAGTTCTGGGTAGGGCAGCTTGGGCAAGTTGGGGAGATCAGCGCAACATGATTGAGAGAGACCATGCCACCCGCCCAGTGCCTCTCACACCCTCCAATCCCCTGGCCCACTCTACACGCTCCATTTGGCACAAGAGGAGGGCAGAGAGCCCCCACAGAGAGCGCTGGGCTGCAGAAGGGACCTCCCACCACAATAGCCCAGAGCCTGGCGGGGTCTGTGAAATTGGCTCGAAGAGCTGGAACGGCGCGCATACTTCCAGCCCCAGACATTTCAGAGGCCTGGAGAAATCTCGAATCCCTTTGGCATTTCCTGAGCATCAGCTTTTTTGAAATGCCACTAGCGTGCACTCAGCCAGCAACATGTGCAAACCGGGAGCGGCTGAAACTCTAACACACTGCTGGTGGGAACAGACAAGGCTCAACCCCCTTGGAAAACACTGTTGTTACTTGAGTTGGTTCTTGGGCCCGACAATCACAGAATTGTGATTATGTCTGTTATGGCCCTTCTGGAACTTTCTTCCAACAGACCCAAAAGTCAAGAGCACAGGCAAGGCCTTACAAGTGCTCCAGCTCCAGTGAAAAGAGGGGAGACCCTTCTGATGCACAGGAAGTTCCCTCCCTCTGCTTCCTGCTCAGGTCCAATATGCTAACGAAGGAAGAGGTAGTGAAATGCTTGTCTTGATTGGCTGGAAGGGCCTTGTTCTGATTGGCTAGAATCGGATTGTCCTGATTGGTCGATATTGGCAGGCTACTCCGGGGCCCCTCTTCTGTGCTTTTCCAAGCCAGGGTTCTCTGTTTTAAGACCCGCTAGAATGCAGGTCCCTGTCCCGGGCGCATCCAGGCTCTGCTCCCTAAGAGAAGCAGTTTGACCGTAACAACCAATAGAAAGCGTCCCAGGCACACAGTGCTTTCCCCCTGGGCTTGTTCCCATGATCCCTGTCTCAGTTTGAGAGTTTCTTTAAAAGTTAAACACACGTCTGTCATATGCCTCAGCCATTCCACTCCTGGCATTTACTCAAGAAAGAGAAAAAGCAATATCCACGCAAAGACGTGAACACAAATGCCCGCAGCGGGTTATTTGCGTTGCCAAAAGGTGGAAACAACCCAGCATTCATCAACAGGTGAATGGACACAAAACAATAGGATGTGCCTGGGCAACGGGACACAGGGGAAACAGCCGTGGATACACACGATAACATAGACAAGTCCCAAAATAACGAGGTGCAGCGAAGGAGGCAGGATAAACGTGAGTGCATGCTCTGGGTTGCATTGACCTACAGCTGTAGGAACTGCAAAGTCATCCTTCTGACAGAAACGGGATTCATGGCTGCCTGCGGCCAGGAGTGGGGCAGGCACAGGTGCAAGGGAGGGAGGACTAGGGACTGGGAAGAAGACTTGATGTTCTCCACGTGGATTGTGGTGATGGTTGCATCGTAAAAATGTCAGCGTGGATCACATTGTACACGTCCAACTGGTGCAGTTGCTGCCTGGCAATTATACTTCAAGAAAGCCGCTTAAAATCTCTAAATTAATTACAAGTATATGAAAAAGGATCCTTATTGTCTAACGTCCTCTCTCTAACTTGTAATAAATTCACACTGACAGCAGAAAGTTAGTTCACACGGAGAATTCAAGGCAGAAGACTTGTTCTGTGTCTTCCCATGCACAGAATACTTACTGATGCAAGAGGGGACAGGAAAAGGCCCTAGTCAATCCTCAGTCATCAAGAGACCTGCAGAGCGGGGGAAATTGAAGCCGAGCTCCTCACTAGAGAAACTGTGAGTCGGGTCTTTGGGAGTGCCCAGAGACAGAGACAAGAACCTGGGCAGGAAGGGGGTCAGCCAGAAGAGAAAAGCCCTAGAGACTCAGGGAAATGGTCCAGACCCTGGAGCACAGCCGGGAGCTTCAGCGTCTCTGGGAGCAAGAGACTGGTGCTCAGAGGGGTCAGGTCAGACAGCAAGCAAGGAAGGAATGGGTTATAAAATGGGATCTTTATGGGAACTCTGGCCAACGGGGCCAAAACAAGAGTGGGGCTCAGTCTCCCAGGACTGTGAGCTGCTTAGGGCAGAGCCAGAAGTCTGCGACTGAGCCTTCTGGAGAGGGCTTTGGAGAGGTCTGTAGATGGGGTGTTCAGAGGGTGCTACCGACCCAAAGGTCCCCTCCCCACCCTCCCTGGGACACACTGCAAGAGGGCCTGTTTAAGAATTTGAGCTTTCAGGAGGTGTCCTGGCCAGTTGTCCTGCCTCAGGGTGGGACATGTGATGAAGCTGCAGCAGAACCCCAGGTGGGTGTCGCGAGGACAGAGCATTCATTCAACAAGCATTTGCTCATCGTGGTTCTGTGGTCCAGGGCCCAGCATCAGTGTATGCAGGTGAACTTGGCTCCGATGCTCACAAGGGAGCAAATCCTGGCCAGAGGCCGTGAGAGGACGAGACACACATGGCAAATACAGTATCTGGCACATGGCAGCTGCCCTGTAAATGCACGCTGCTGGAAGGAGGGAAGGAGGGAGGAAGGAAGGTGCTAACGAACCAGGGCCCTACTTTCCAGACCACCCAAGCCCTATCCCCAGCCCGACGAGCGGTAGGCTGCTCCCATCCCTCATAGATTCAAAAGGAAGGAGGAATAGTTCTCAAAAAAAAAAAAAAATGCCCAATAAATTTTTATTAAAATGAAACTGTGTACCACACTCAAACCAGTTGTATAGTTGCTCCCTACACACACAGTGAAAGTCAGAGGTTTCATGTTTGGCCAGAAATGCTGGTCTGCTGGCCCTAAGAGGAAAAGTTGCTCTGCAATCACAACTACAAAAAATAAAATAAAATAAAAAAGAAGCATCTGGCCTGCCTTAACTTTTAAAATAATCATCATGGGGGGCGCCTGGGTGGCTCAGTGGGTTAAAGCCTCTGCCTTCGGCTCAGGTCATGATCTCAGGGTCCTGGGATCGAGCCCAGCATCGGGCTCTCTGCTCGGCAGGGAGCCTGCTTCCTCCTCTCTCTCTGCCTGCCTCTCTGCCTACTTGTGATCTCTGCCTGTCAAATAAATAAATAAAATCTTTAAAAAATAAAATAAAATAAAATAATCATCATGGAACTTTGGAGCCCCTGCTCTGGGCCAAGCTTTCTTTCTCCCCAAAGGAAATCTGGTGGCATAGAGTGAGCTCCAGATCCTGGCATCTCCTAATGTTTGAATTCTACTGAGTTCTGAAGTCTCTTCATTGTTTCCAGGGCCTTTCTATGCAGAGATGTGTTCTTTTGAGTTAGACAGGGCTGGTGTTCTCCCCTTCAGGTACGGCTCTGAGAAGGCGATGGGATTTCTGTGCAATGGAATCCCCACAGCACTTCACAGCCAGAGGATCAGAAAGGGCGACATAATTTCCTGAAAGAGATTCAGGGCTAGAAACTCATTCCGAAGCACAGCGATTTCCCACAGTGCTGAGCCGGATGTACGTTGCAGCTGAATTTCTGAACTTTTTACCTTGTGGACCTCTATGGGAAGCTTAATTCACACCACTCTGTCCTTGGCCAAATTCCTTTTATATGAGAAAGGGGCATCAAGCTTGGTTCTGACTATGAGCTTGATGTCGGTGGGGAAAGGCCTGTGCCTCTTGGTGTGCTGGGCCTGAAGAAGCTGCAGGGCCTCACTCTAGAAGCACAGGGCCCTGGGGTCTGGGGTTCTGTGTCTGGAGGGATGCACAGGAAGTGCTGGGCAGGAGGGGACAGGTGCCAAGCCCCTGGCTTGTGGACCCACTACCCTGGCCAATGGAGAGAGTGATGGGAAGGCGTTTTCCTCCCAGAGGTTCCTGCTGTCTATATGGCTGCAGCTGGGGTTTGGCAGGGTTCATGCTGATCATCTGGCCCAGAGCCGGGAACATACTGCCCGCTGATGCACAGCCCATTCATGGCAATAAAATTATGAATGAAAGTCTCAGTGCAATTACAGGCCACACACGCACAAGGTAAGGGGTCCTGGCATGTGTTCTCCAATAGCCTCAGCCCCCTGTGTATGCTTGACTGGCTACCTTCAGCTCTGAAATTCCTGGACCTTTTGCAGAGAATAGGACTCCTGACTTCATCTGAGGTTCCCAACAGAAGAGGTAAAGTTCAAGACTACAATCAGAAGACTAGAAGTTTCTTTTCGAGACGTCGGCCCAGGGTCCAGCTCTCCCCCGTATCTCAGGAGCCTGTTTCGTGGCAGACGTGTCAAAAACAAAAGAAGAAGCAATACCAGTAACAGCCACAGCCATTAATCATACTAAGGACAATGAAACAAGAGTTCGTAATAAAAATGGCACTAGGAACCCTCACTTCTTTAGTGCCTTCGACAAGCCGGGACAGGGACCCCCACTCCGACACTGGTGATTTTTTCCCTCTTTTCACAAATGCAGACGCTGATGCTCAGAGGAAAGGGTAGGCATCCTTCAGTCACGCTGCTGTGATCGAGGAGATTCTAGGTCACGCGGGACTGAAGGGGAAGGGCTTTCCCTTGAGTGCTTGTACATGGTACACAGGCCAGAGCACAACTAGAGAGTTCAGGACCCGAGACCCTTTGGCAGAGCTGGTGGGAGGTGGTCTCTCCAAAGCCGCCACCTTCTCTCTGAATACCTGCTCTTCCTCTCCTGCTGGTGCCCATCCTCTTCCTCACTGAAGGGTCTCCAGGATGCTGTGAGATATGCTACTTGCCCTTTAACCTGCTGACACCTCCATCAGCAGGGCTGGCGTGGGTGGCCCTTCACCAGGAAGCTTCTGGACTTGCCTGCCTGGGCTAGTCACCCAACCAGCATCTCTAGATCCAACATGCATGCCCTCGTGTGTATCTGCAGCAGACCACAGCCTATCCAGCCCAGTGGCGTCTGCATGACTTACCTCCATGTCCCCAGCCCTAGCAGTGTCTGGAGTAACAGAGGCACTGATGAATACAGGAACAGATGCGTGAAGACAAGAGACTGGCTTGGGTGATTCTTCTCAGCCTTTCATGACCCATGTTCTTCCAATAAGCGTAAACATCACATGCCGCCTCCCCAGCAGGGCTCAAAACTCCCTGGGACACCCATCAGCTCTCCTGCCCAGGCCTGTTCAAGTCACTGTGGCTCTCCATCGGCCAGGGAGCTGTCACCGGATTGGCTCCTATGGTCTGTGTTACTCAAATGATTGGCAATTTATTTCATCATCCAAACATTCAGCACAGAACACGTTTTTCCAACATGAATACTTGCTTCACACCTTCCGAAGTCTGATTTTGTGTCTAGGGGTAAGGAGAGGGGAGGACTCCTTACTGTCCAGCCTTTGAAAACTCACTGGGTGATGGAGTCAAGGTAAGCCGACAGGAAGCCATGATTTGACTACAGTCATAGGAGGTCTAACTCGAGATGAGGAAGCAGATTTTATGAGCACATCAGAGGAAGAACCATCACAGTCTGACAGGTTTCTCTGGGGCGGGGTACTTCTGGAAGACCCTGAGAGCGAGGGTAGAGGCCATGTCCTGGTGGATGGCGGGGTTGTCAGCCGCCAGTGACGAAGGAACAGAGCAGAGCGGGGGAGATCGCGCAGGGCAACAGCTCCTGCAGTGGGTGGAGAACAGGCCCGAATCCTGCAGTCCACTGGGGACACGAACCCTAGAGCATCCATGAAACAGCTGGCCAAACTTTGGGACAGCTGTGGGTATCTCACTGGAGTTCTAGTCTTAGAGGAGATGGACAAGGAGAGACTTGCACCTGTCACCTGTCTTGGAAACCTTGGGAATCTCAGAATCAGAGGGAAAATGGAAGTAGGTGCAAAAGACCTGGGCAGGGCTGGGGGGCAGGATGGAGAGAGTGTGAGACGTCGAAAAGAAGTGCTGTGTTCCCTGGGTTCTAGAGACCCGCCTGTAAGCCCAGTGTGGGGCCTCAGTGCTTTTGCAAGTGTGTTTTTCTCACCGACATACTATACAGTGCAATGAAATCATAAGAATTCTCCAGGACCTCACCATTTTCTTCCATTTGTGGCAAGAGAGAACTAAAAATATTTACCCATTTACATAAGCAATATAAAAATAACAGCTTAAAAACAAGTCATGCCAATGTACTGAGAGGTTCCTGGGAAAAAAGTCTGCTGTGCCAAAACATAAATAAATGAATAAATATGATTAATTATGTGAAGGCATGAAGTCCAAAGATCAGGATGGCTCTTTAAGATCCAGGAAGCTCTGCTGTTTGGGATCGTTCCCTCACAGCCCGGCCTCCCTTCTACATTTATACACTTTCTAATGTTCACTCAAAAACTTTCCTGGAGAGCCTGCGGGGAGGGGCGGTTCTGGGGTTGCAGAGCTGAATATGACCAAGTCCTATCCTGGGGTTATGATGTAAATAGTTGTCCTGCAAAGTGACCAGGACCATTATAGCAACTGTCCCAGAACATCTGAGAAGAAGGGAAAGATCCTTCAGTACATGATTTTAGAACAATAACATTTAGACAATTTAGGGGCACCAGGGTGGCTCAGTCAGTGGAACACTTGATCTTGATTTTGGCTCAGGTCATGATCTCAGGGTCACTGGTTCTGTGCTCAGTGGGGAGTCTGCGGGACATTCTTTTTTTCTCCCTCTGCATCCCCTCCACACACTCCTGCTCACTCTCTCTCTCAAATAAATACATATTTAAAAAAAAGAAAAATAATTTATTGAGATTATTTCATAGGGTAACCAAAATACATCCTAGAGAGATTCTAGAAGGACATATTTCGTCACTTATTTTGTTAAAAGTAGCAAAACTACAAGACAACAACCATCAATCATCATATCTTGGGAGAAGGTTGAGCTTTTTAAAGCAATAGAAGAAATCACCAAGAAAAGATGTCGCATTACTGCAGAAAAATTTTAAATGCCGATATTGTAAAGATATAACCAAGATTTCAGAGTGAAGGGATAAAGAAAGGATAAAGAACACATACTTGTAGCAAATATGAAGGCAGAGGGTTAATTTCACAGCAAAGAAACTGGAAGAATAGGGTTGGGGTCATGAACCAGGATTCACCAAAGGAAATACGATTAGTAAACAAACACTTGGGAAAATATCCGGCAGTATTAAGGATGGAATAAATATAATTAAAATAATTACATACCGTTTGACCTATCAGGTTAACCAAGCTTATATAAATACACATCACTGCCAGAGAACGTACAGAGACACATTCCCTTTGGCTGCCAATGGACAATACTTACCCAGCCCTCCAAAGCCCTCTGTGGGAGACGGACCAAATAATCTAACTTCTGGGAATCCTGAGGTAATGCAAACAAGTCCTGTAAAAGCTTCAGAGAGAAAAAAAATCTCATCACAACATCATTCATAATAATGACAAACTGATAATATCATAAATGTCCCCCAAAGAGACACAATGGTTAAGGGAACACTCTTTGGCAAAAGCGATTACTGCACTTCTATTTTCAAAGCGTCCGTCATAACAAGAGAAATATGTCTGGTTGAATGTTAAATGGAAAAAGCAGAACATAAACTTGAATCTACTGCATGATCAAACCATAATAAAAAGGATTTACATGGAAAGTCAGAAGAAATATGCCACGATGTTTTCAGGCTGGGATTAGACATGATTTGTGTTTCCATCTCGTTCTGCTTGTTTACATTCTACAAATGTGCTTTAATGCATACGTGAGTGGCTCTCAAATTTTAACACACATTAAGGATCACTAACATACTCCTTAAAAATGGGACTCCCTGGCCCAGATGACCTGATCTATAGGATCTGGAACCTATATTTTTATTAGCCTTCCAGAAAAGTATACAATCTGCAGTTCTGAAATCCAGCCTCTGACACCAGCTGGATGTCCTACAATTCCATTCAATTCTGATACTCACTACCCAGAGTTAGCATCAGACCTCCCAAGTCAAGGGCAAGTTCCCCACGAGACTGCCTTTCTTCAGATGCCAGCTGCGGATGGGATCCCAAAGCTCCCCGGAACTCTGTCCAACACAGTTACAAATTTGGGGATTCCCACCACCTACCACCTCACAATTGCTGATCTGCTAGAAGGACATACAAAACTCATGAAAGTGCTAAACCTGCAATGACAATTTTATTTTAAAGGATACAGACAAATAAATAAATAAATAAATGAATAAATTAAAATAAAACTAAAAGGATACAGATGAACACCACGATGAAGAGATGCCCAGGGAAAGTCTTGGGGAGGCCAGGATGGAGCTGCCGCGTCCTTTCCTGGAATCCAGGCACACCACCCTCCCAGAACCAACCAGGAAACTCCCTCACACCTCAATGTTCTTAATTTTTATCTGCTGTTTTATTATCTAGGCAGGATTGATTAAACCATTGGCCATATGATTGAACTTAATCTCTAACCTACCCCTCCCCTCCCCTCCCCCGAGGTCTGGGTGTGAGGCACAAAATTTCCAACCAACCCTCAATTCCATACTTGGTTTTTCCAGAGTGGTCAGCTCCCCACTGGGGCCCCTCTACCTAAGGTTCCACCTCATTAGCATAAATGTGGGTGTGGACAAAAGTGTTCTTTATAAATAGATACTTCGGTTATGAAATTCCAGGGGCTTTGGATCTCTTGTGCCAGCGATGGGGACAAAGACCAGATGTAATCTTTATTATATCACAATGGCCCATAGCTAAGGCATTCCCTTCGGAATGCACACAGAATTTCACTCACAAAGCTGCAAATTTAAATAAGCTTGGGAACTGAAATTTAGGAGTTTTCTAGGCTCTGGAAAATGTCCCCCCAAACCTACCTGGATCGAGCCTGCTGGAGCCAAAGTGATTAAAATCCTATGGGCCTAATTTGAATAGATGGAGCTCACGGTGGCACAGAAGAGATACAAAGCATATCCTTCACCAAAAAGTAGCAGGAAAGCTGGCTTGTGGATAAAGTAAATATATACCCTCTCAAAGAGGGAATAAACAAAACAAAATATATGAATATCCATGCATCTTGCCTAAAGAAGGGCCTCCAAGCAAGAGTCACTCACATAAAGTATTTTAAAGGTCAACAAAGGCAGGAGCAAAAGCAAAAGAATGCACTGCAGAGAATTAATGGGGGCGTTTCAGAAAGGAGTGGCCCATAGTGTCAGCCACTGTGTAAACCACATTTGATTGTCGAGGTTAAATCGGAACCGGGTCTTGAAGACCGTTTGAGATTTAGACAGGTGCGGACTGGGGAGAAAGGTCCAGGTGGCCCAGGACAGCCTGTGGCGGGGCCAGGGGACTGCCGAGCCTTGGGGTGGCCGGGCTCAGTTATCACGTTACAAAAGTCCTGCATAAACAAAGACCACCTGGCAAGTGACACCACCTGCCTCACTTCATTTCCTCATGACTGTCAACATTGACATTTGCAGACTCTTTGAAAACACACTTAATTACTCCAGCAAATGATAGCCTCTCTGCAGGCAAGTGGGTCTAATCCGAACACCTGATCCAGGATATTGACTTTGCTGGGGAGAATGGCCACCTCCACCTCGGGGACAATGAGCCCAGATATTTCTTACATGCCTGCAGGCAGAGTTGGTTTTCTAGTTATTTTCTCTTTCATCAAGCACATTGAAAGAGCAGCTTTTTGCATATTGTAACCAGGAGAGGCAAGAGATCTTCAAAAATAGATCCCTCCCATCAGGGGAAGGAAAAAAACAAAACAAAACAAAAAACAAAAAACCTTACGGATAACACCAACAGAGGCAGCATATTCACACCAGACTCGCTGTCACCTTCCTGGGATGGTATTTCAGAGAAATGATTAGATTTATCATTAAATGCAAACTGGTATGTTTCAATTTTATCGACTTTCACGGGAAACGAACACGTCCGAAATCTCCAGCATCCAGAACAGAGGGTATAATTTACAGAGCCTGTGAGAGGTCCATGTTTTTAAAAGCATTTGTCTCCTGATTTGCAAGAAAGGACCGAGATGCTTACACAAAGGGATAAAAAAATATATCCTTTTATAATTACAACCTGGCTTTTTTTCTTAAGTCCTCTTGGCTAGGGGAAGGTTGGGGAGGGCGAGTGTAGACATGCTTGGCACCCTCCCATCCAAAAAAAAAAGAGCAGAAGCGGTTTTTCTCAGGGACAAATCCTGGATTCAAAATGACGCCATTAACGTTCACCAATTAGGAAATTCAAGACCACATTTAGGATGCCTGTGCTGTAATTCCTGGGGTGCACACAATATCCCCCAGGATTTTCTGAGGCCTTCTTTGGCTCTCCCAGCAGGCAGAGGGATCCCTGTACAACCTCCATTTCCTAAAGCCCTGATTTGAAAGATCCCAGGTCTGAACTTGATCTCATTTACTGACTTTAGTAACAGGGTCTCACCTTTAATGAGGTGGTTCTCTTCCTTTTAAATCGGGACAGTTTTTGTTTGCAGAGCTGATGAAAGGTGTTCGTTGCCAAGCTGATCTGTTGTTGGCTGAGGGCAAATACCATTGGAAGGGAGTGTTTGGTGAGAAGGGCCTCCTTTAGGAAGAGGAAGATTTTGCTCTAAGATACAGACCCCTTGTGAAAAAGCCGAGAGCTCGCCAGATTTTGAAAGAAGCCCGTGAGTGCTCCTAGCACACACAGATTGTGTTTGATGCTTTCGTCCTATGGAAGTTTAATAAAAGGTATTTTCTGTATACTCTGGGAGGAGAAAATGGAGAGACACAAGTCTCCTTTCAGGAAGTAGCTGGAGCCTGTGGTTATTGACAGTGAAAATCTGAGTCTTGAGGGGTTCAGGGCCTGCCCTGAGCCTGCCCTACAGTCCCATCCCTGTGCTGATCTTGCCTCTGTACCTAGCTCAACTCGGCGGCTTTCCTCACAGATTGCAAGGACCTGTTTGTACAGACCTTTGGCCATTGCCCACCTAGACCCAGGATAAGGGCTGAGAAGCTATGTGTATTCACTTCGGCAACCCAGGCTCTTGCACGGGAGGGGGAGGGGCCCCAGGAGACACTCAGCCATTACTCAATGACCCCTTCTTGAAGACAAAGAGGCTTTAATGACATCTGCCCTTTGTTCAGCAGGATACACAATTTTTTTTTGTTTTATATGAGTTTTTTCCTGTATGCTGGCTTCTCTCCTTACACTAATAAATACATTTAAACATCTCTTATCTTTAAGAGAAGGAAGGCAGGCAGACACAAGACACAGAAACAAGCAAGAAGAGAGGACACAAGGGGCACGGGGGTGGCCCAGTCAGTGGGGTGTCCAACTCTTGGCTTTTGCTCAGGCCATGATCTAAGAGGCATGAGATGGAGCCCCGCATCGGGCTCTGCACTCAGTGGTAAATCTGGGATTCTCTCTCCCTCTGCCTCTCCCTTCACTCATTCTCTCTCTCTCTCTCTCTCTCTCTCTCCCTCTCTCTCAAATAAATAAATAAATAGATCTTTTTAAATGAGAGAGACCGCAAAGAAAGAAAGAACAGAACAGAGACTTTGCCAATTCTGTCTCTCCATCTGGTTATGCCATCATCAGACCTCTTGAACAATGAGGTAGTTGTCCTTTCAACTTGACCTCACCTCCTTACCCTTTGGCCTCAGCTGCTCACTTTCCCCACGTCTTCCATTCTGACAGCTTGCCTCCTGCACCCAGAACTAATCAGGTAATAGGGGTCTACCCTCGGGAACCAGGAGCCTGCTCCCCAAAGGTCATTATCTTCTTCATCAACACCAGCCCAGTTTATTACCAGTAAACCAGTAATACCAGTAGCCATACCAGTTTAGTGTGGTCAGGCACCAGAGAAGGTCTGATCTTCCAGATTCCTTCTTCCTTCTTTTTTTTTTTTTTAAAGATTTTATTTATTTATTTGACAGAGAGAAATCACAAGTAGATGGAGAGGCAGGCAGAGAGAGAGAGAGGGAAGCAGGCTCCCTGCCGAGCAGAGAGCCCGATGCGGGACTCGATCCCAGGACCCTGAGATCATGACCTGAGCTGAAGGCAGCGGCTTAACCCACTGAGCCACCCAGGCGCCCCTCCTTCTTCCTTCTTCCTAACCTTGTGTTCACCTGCAACTCCCCACACCAAAATCCAGCACACGGGCTTGCCTTTTCCTTCACAGAAGTAGTGGAGATCATGGAACAGAAGGAGGCTCTGTTTTCCTGGCATCTCCACTGCTAGAATTATACCTACCTTGACCTTCTTTGCATGGGGTCTGTTACTGAAGAACAAACTGTGCTGAAACCTAGCGGCATAAGACTGTAATGAATGTGTATTATCTCACATACCTGAGGAATTCAGGAGGTGCTTAGCTGTTAGGGGTTCTGGAACAGGGTCTCTTAGGAGTCAGGGGTTGAAGCCTTCTCAAGGCTTAACAGGAGATGCTGGATCCACTTACAAGATGTCTTACTCCCAGGCCTACTACTATAAAATCCTAGTTTCTCACTACCTTTTGGCAAGAGTCTGAGTTCCTCACCACATGGACCTTTCTGCTGGTCCTTCCATCATGGCAGCTGGCTCCACCCAAAATGTTATCCAAAAGAGTGTGGGGTCAAAGCCACAAGGACTTGCACAATTTAGCCTCAAGTGTAACACTCCATCAGTTTCCTAATATCCTCTGGGTTACACAGGTCAGTGTTGGAGAGACATACACTAGGGTGTGAACAGCAGGAGGCAAGGCTCCCTGGGACCATCTTGAAGCCTGGCTATCACATGAGCCTTTCTTCTCCTGGCTTTGTCAGTGATCCACTTTTCAATTTTATCTCTACTGATTATTTGCCTAAACAAGTACATCCAAATATCTTGTAATTGAAAAAAGGTTCTGGTCCCTGTTATTCCTCTAAACTGCTGCTAGGGTCACCAGAAAAGTCCTAGTCATCACACCCAGTGAGCTCTATGACTCAGGTGATATCTCCAGAAACACAGACATAGGGACCCTCCCTTCTTCCCAAAGTACCTTCTCCTTCAGCTTATCAGGCATCACCTGCTATCATCCATTGAAATATGGCCTTCCAGCTCACTTTGGGCAATCACTGTCCTTCAGAACTGGCGTCACCTACAGCATAACTTGCAACCATGTGCCAATCCAGCTCTTAGGTAGATGCCCTCATCCTTCATCCCAGACAACAAGGCTTACCAGCTGGCTCTTTCTCAGGTAGTTTCCATGCCCTTTCAGACCACAGGAGGACCCATCCACATCTCCATGGAGATGGTGTTTATGGGCTTCTGGGAGGTCCCACAGGCTCAGCGGCCTTTCTGGGGCCATGTTGCACACCTGACTCCTCTCCAAGGCTTGGTGTCCACCTGGCATCTTCAGGAAGGGAGGCACAGGATTCTTCCAGTCCAAGACCTGATGTTACTGAAACTAGATCATTCCTAGAGGAACTTAGTTAGAAGAGGTCTGGCGGAACCAGGACTCCTAAAATGAGTCATGACTCTCTTGCTTCTCCTCTAGCTCATTTCTACATCACCATTAGGGGCAGTTACCAGGATTCCAAGAGGAGGAGAAAATGCAACTTCAATTACTGACAAATAATTGGGCCTCCCGGCCAATCCGCTCCCTCTATTTTTCTAACTTGAGGTCAAAAAGTTCATCAATTCATCCTCTGGATTCTCTGTTCATAATCCTTTTCCTCCTTGGGGCAATACCAGATGAAGGCTTCCAGCCTGAATAGGGGGAAATCCCAGGCCTAAGTTATGTGTGTGACAAACCCAGGTTAATAATTGCATGCCATCCCACCATGCATGTGTGGGCTGGTAACTCGTAAACTCCTTCCCTGCCCATAGCTGGCTGCCTGGGCAGTCCCGTGAAGCCACTACACTGAAGACTCGCATTTGCTCGTTACTCTGTCTCTGCTTCATTCTCACTGTTCAGCCAATTCTGACACCACAACTTCCTGCCCCTAAACCACAGACATCTTCCTACAGAGAACTAGGGCAGAGCTCCAAGTCCCCACTCCCTCGGCACCTAAACATCCTGGCCCTGTAGGGTAGATAGAGCTGTTTGAATGAGAAAAGGCTAGATTCTGGTCCAGAAGCAGCTGTTTCATTACTTTAAAAAGATTTTTTCCAAGATGGCATTATTTCCTAGACCTAAAATTCTTCAGTTTCTCTCTCATTATCTATTGGCAATGATTTCTAAGCTTAATGTTATTTAAATTAGGTCACGCCTTTCCCAAAAGTCTTCTGGGCATTGACCTCCCTGATAGATTCTGCACATGCAGGGCACAGGAGAAGCATGATGTCACCTGAGCAGCGGCGGGTGCTGGGACATGGTTCAGATGTTCAGATGCCCACCATGCATGAGTCCTGGTTGCTGCTGCCCAAGCCTTCATCTTCCCAGAGTGAGTGGATGCTCCCCTCCAGAAAAGGCAGGAAGGGCTTAGGTTCTGGGTTGACAGATGCACTAGTTTTGAGTTCTGCCTTGGCTTACTTCTGGAATCTGGCATTCTTGGGGGAGCCAACTTTCACTGAAAGTCATTTCTTGCCCTATTGATGTCAAGGATGTCAACTTATTTGACCTGTGGTGTCCCTCTTCCTCCCACTGCCACTTCCTCCTTGTAAATGTTCTGATCACTCTCTTTTCAGCTGATCAAATGAAAAGATCCAGGAAGAGAGAGACGTGTAGGAGGAGGAGCTAGTACCAGAAGACCCAGCCATCACTTACAGATGCCACCAGAGCTGCTTTCCATCCACAATCAAAGCAATGTCACTAAATACTGCACCCATGTGTGCACACTCCTGGGGAGACACTGAGACACCATCTGTCAATAATATGCCCCTTCCTGAGTCGGGGCTACCTTGGGACCAGTGGCTCTCCTGGCTTAGAGTTGTTGCCCTCCTTAACACATCTCCTGTGACACAAGTGGCCACTAAAAGCTGAGAGCCCTGCCTGGAGCCTCTTAAGATGCACGGTTGGCCTTTCAGGGGCACCTGGGAAGAAAACGTCTCTGTCCTGCTAGCATCTCCCAGGCAGGATCTGGAGGATGCCATCAGGAGATGAGGTCAGCTGTTCAGGGCACTTTCTTGCTCCATTTACTAACACCTGATTTTCCACACTTAGTTCATGCCCTGGACAAAATGTTTGGGTCTTGTTCAGGACTCCTCAAGAGTTCCCATTATCAAGCTTTGTGATCACAGAATGAACAGGCAGGAGTGGCTGTGTGACCTGTGGTCCCACCAGTCTTCAACCCTTCATGTGATGAAGTCCCTACTCACATGTCATCCCTGGCAGCTTAGTCGAGGCAACAGGGGCCTTCTCTGGGAGGCCTCTCTGCCCACTGAGGAAGTGAAGCTGGGGAAGCTGTACTGAAAAGGCTACTTGGTTGTTTCCACAGTGTAAAATGCTGGGAAGTCACTCATGGGGAACTCCCGAAGGGAGCAGAGGCCATTATTGATTAGGCTTTGTCAGACATGGCAGATGAAAAATGAAAGCAATGAGGGTGGGGCCCTAATTCTTAGGGTCAGGGCCCTAAGAAAAGGAAGAGATACCAGAGCACTCTCTCCTCCATTCAAGAACTCAGGGAGGAGGCAGAGATCTATCTGTAATCCAGGAAGGGGATCTCACCAGGAACAGAAAGGGGGACATTTTGATCTCAGACTGCCAGCCTCCAGGACTATGAGAAATAGAAGCCTATTGTTTAAGCACCCCCACTCTTCCCCCCCACCACCACATCTACAATGTTTTGGCATAATGGCCTGAGCACACCACTACAGTGTCACTGCAGCCTATGGCCTGAGCCCCAGGGACTCATGTTAGAGACCCATAGAAAGGCAAGGACAGGGACAAAACCTGAAAGGGCCACCCAGCACTTTCCCTGCTTCACACAACACACTGGAATGGGGGGGGGGGGGCATCTCCTCCATTTTGTTGAAAACGCCACTGCCCCATGCCTTGGGAGAGGTGGACTGCTCCAGGAAGAGAGGGTGGGAACAGCAGCAGTGTCCACATGATACTCTAGAGCTCAGAGTCCCAGACCCAGGAGACCTTGCAGTGCTTGACTCGGAAGAATAACCCTACTGGGCACTGTAGTCACCAGGAAAAACCAGCGAGATCTGGTGGGCTCAGGCATACCCCAAGGCACAGCAGAATGATCTAGAGAAGGTTCATGTCAGGCAGCCGGCCAGACCTGGGGGAGGTCTGTGAGCCATCCTGAGAAGATCCTGAATCATTACAGAGACTGGGGACTCTCCCTGCAGTGGCAGGGGTCCAAGGAGCAGGGAAGACAAAGAATGTGTTCCATGAAGTGCCCGCATTTGTAACCACAGTCCTGATGGAACCCAAGTCAACTCCAGAACTATTATTCCTATGTCCATTTATTGATTTGACAAATACCTATTGATTACCTGTTGTGTGCCAGGCATTGTTCTATATTGTCCTAGTCTGTTCAGGCTTCTGGGACAAAAGTAAGATCAGCCAGTGACTTGTAACAATAGAAATTTATTTCTTACCATTCTGAAGGCTGGAAGTCCCAGACCAAGGCACCAGGAGCTCGGGTGTCTGGTGACGTATTGTCACCTGGCTCACAGACAGCCACTTTCTCCCTGTGTCCTCACACGGCAGGAAGGGCAAGGGAGCTCTTCAGGGTCTCTTTTAAGTGGCACTGGTCCCATTCTTGAGGGCTATGACCTCCTGACTGAATCACCTCCTCAAGGTCCCACTTCAAATACCAGATTTCCAGGAGAGTATTTTGAAAGGACACAAACATTCAGCTTATAGCATATGCCCTGGAGCTTCAGTAGTGAACACAGTACACAAGGTCTCTTCTAGAAATAACAGTTATATCCTGAAAATGGAGGCAGACAACAGACAAGTGAAACACCATGTAAAGCCTCAACTGAGAGAACAAGAGGTAGATGTACATACGTGCATATGTGTATAGAGTCTAGAGAACCACATACATACATATGTGTGCATTTATTTGGTCCCTTTCTTAGGGAGTCAGTTACTATGATATTGTTTTGGTATCTTCATAAAGTTTTGAGTGAAAAGGAGAAGGACATGGGGGTAAACATGTGAGCCCTGTTCTCGAATTGGATGGAATCTCCTTCTAGGACAGGTGAGCCCCCCTTACACTAACCAACTCTCAGCCATTATGCATCGGATAGTGGCTCTGGGGTGCCTGGTCCCTCTGACAATGTCCCACCATATGGGCAAACTCCTTAGCGTGGCTTAGGAAAACTTGGCCATTCTTGGTTCTGAGGGAAAGCGAAGGGTGTTAATCTGCCCACCTCCTCGCACATGAGAACTTGCCAAGTTCCATTTCCAACATGCATCGATGTGTCACCTCCATTTGCCTTGTCATTCCTGGAACCCCTTTTCCTACTGGAAATCCCAAATGTTGCCTTCGGAACACTCCAGTGTCTAGAAGAGCTGAAGCACATTAAGGCTGTTTTAATAGGCACAGAAATGCAGTGCTAAATCTCTTTAGTAGTTTTTCTTGTAATGTTTTTTTTCTTATATATTACAATCGTTCGTGTGTGCCAATGTCAACTGTTAAAGGAATAACCCTGTGATTACTATTAAAAAGCAATAATGAGGCTGGAAGACTAGCTCCCAGCTTTCCCCCATGGAATCCTGTTGGCCAACAATAAGCCCCACACAAACGCAATGCCCTTTTGTCCTCAGAGCGTCTTCTTACCTTTTCTTGCTTGATTGCAGCATCTCAGTCACATGGGCAGGCCAGTCTCTATCTCGACCTTTTCTTATGGAACAGTGTTTGCACGCTTCCCTCAGCTGGTCCCAGGCAAACTCCCTGCTGAGTCCCTGCTATCCCTACTGGAGCAGATAACCGGTGAAACCTCTCCTTTCTGTCTTCTCCAGCAACCCCCAATTACAGTGACCATTAATCTTGTTACAGTGCACAGGATCTGCAAGAACCCTTCTGCTCACAAATGTTGATATCTTCCTTTTTATACTTGGGGTATTGCTGAAGACTCCCCATTTTGTCAGCCCCTCCTAAATGAGGACAGTGCAAGCACCCCAGGGGGAGGAAGCCTGAAGAGGAGAAGGCTGTGCTGGCCATCGAGTCCCCCTGCCCTGCACCTGGGCCCAGTGCCATGGGGAGTCTTTCTCTGCCTTGCAAGGAGGTGGTGACGCCAGCATGTGACAGAACAGAGGGCAGGCTAGGGGAACCCATGGTGTCTGGCTCTCAAGGGATAGTGGAGGCTTCCAGAGGGCCACGCAAGAGAGGCACCACGTTGGGGAGCTCTGCCAAGACAGAGGGTGTGTTCTGCAATAGTTTGAGCCGGCGGCCTTGGAGTCACCATGAGAGTCTCGCTGAGCTAATGTTTATTGATGCTGTTTTCTGTTAATTAAATTAAATCTCTTTCTGAAGCTGTGCTGGCAGGCAAGGCTGCCTGGTGGGGTGGAGGGGGTCTATTTTCCCAGGTGCTGGGTGGGGCTCAAGCCAAGGGAAGTGAAATATGATCCCCCCCAAGTGTGGAACTCCCCACAGCAACCCTGCCCTTCTTGCCAGAGGCCCCCTCTGTCACCAGGGCTGCTCATGGATTTCAGCACATCTTGCTTCGATTCATTGCTTTATGCATAAAATTCCGTGCAGAAAAATAAAACCTAGACATAATGATTTTGATTGGAAATTACTGCTCTCTAACATAAAACATATTAAATGTCATTAAATTTTATGGATTATGATTCCCTCGTGGATGGCATGCTAGCCCTGCATTCAGAAAGCGGTAAATTCACTAAATTCACTAAAGTGAATTTGCATCCGTGTGATTTATCTAGAAGACCCGCAATGTCATCGAAAAGACTTCACTTGATACTGATGCACTGAAAACCGAGCTGTTAGTTTTTTTTTTTTTTTTTTTAATTTACTTGATAGAGATCACAAGTAGGCAGAGAGGTATGCAGAGAGAGAGGAAGGGAAGCAGGCTCCCCGCCGAGCAGAGAGCCGGATGCGGGGCTCGATCCCAGAAACCTGGAATCATGACCTGAGCCAAAGGCAGAGGCTCTAAATCACTGAGCCATTCAGGTGCCCCCCCAGAGCTGTTAGTTTTTAATTACTGCTGAACTTCTTTATTTGCTGATTACATCTTTGCAAATTCACTTTCTTTTTTAAAAAATTTATTTAATTTTTTATCTTTGCAAATTCACTTTCTTTTTTTTTAATAAATTAATTTATTTATTTTCAGAAAAACAGTATTCATTGTTTTTTCACCACACCCAGTGCTCCATGCAATCCGTGCCCTCTATTATACCCACCACCTGGTACCCCAACCTCCCACCCCCCCGCCACTTCAAACCCCTCAGATTGTTTTTCAGACTTCTTTTCATGACATCTGTATCTTTGGGGTAAATACCCAGGAGTGCAATTGCAGGGTCATAGGGAAGTCCTATTTTTAATTTCTTGAGGAATCTCCACACTGTTCTCCAAAGAGGCTGCAGCAACTTGCATTCCCACCAACAGTGGAAGAGGGTTCCCCTTTCTCCACATCCTCTCCAACACATGTTGTTCCCTGTTTTGTTAATTTTGGCCATTCTAACTGGTGTAAGGTGATATCTCAATGTGGTTTTAATTTGAATCTCCCTGAGGGCTAGTAATGATGAACATTTTTTCATGTGTCTAATAGCCATTTGTATGTCATGATTGGAGAAGTGTCTGTTCATATCTTCTGCCCATTTTTTGATATGTTTGCTTGTTTCATGTGTGTTGAGTTTGAGGAGTTCATTATAAATCCTGGATATCAAACTTTTGTCTGTACTGTCATTTGCAAGTATCTTCTCCCATTCCGTGGACAAATTCACTTTCTTGCTGAAATTTCTCTGTAACTCCAAAATCAGATACTCGCGGTGTTTTGTGGTCTTTCTGGACATGCCCAGAGCAGCAACAACTTAGAACCACACAGAGCCTTGTTCCCAGCTGAGGAGGAAGAGGGGTCCTCCACCCTCCAGGTCCCAGCTCTCGGTGCTGTGGGCATGTGTCCCTCTTGTGGTCTATTTAGTGTCATGTCTTTTGCTTTTTCATGCTCTCACTGGCGATTTCACTGTTGAAAATGGCTTCCAAGTATAGCCCTGAAGTTCCCTCCATGTTCCTAGGAGCCAGGAAGCTGGGATATGTTCAGGACAAAATGCATGTATTCTGTGAGTAGCGTGTATCATGGAGCTGGTGGCTGTGGGTCCAGGGCTCAGAGTGAACAGCCCAGTGCATGGAAAAGATGTGCAGGCCACTGAGGCTGCCCCCCAAAAGTGCTGAGGTCACATCCACAGCCAGGGCCTGAGGAAGATATAGAAATCTAGACTTGTGGATCCATGTGACACACACTGAGTTGAGAGAATGTAGTAGCCGGAGCATTGTGTGAAGTGGCAAACTGGAGAAATGTATGGTCATATTACCCATGGTCCTGAAGACAGTAAACCCTCTTGGCTGGTGTTTTATTATAAAGAAATACTCCATGTAATCATTTATGGATAAGAAATATAAATTAAATTGTCTTTATCCAGAAACGCATGTAAAACAAGGTTACATATGGACAAGTTGTTACCAGGGGTCTGACGGAGGCTATAGGGAGCCCAGCCCTATGTCTCCCCTGGGAGCTGGCTCATATCCACCAAACATTGTCTGTGGCCCTCTGTCGAACATAGCTACCATGAACAATGAGAACGGGCCTGAGTTTGTTATAATTACAAAAGTTACACACATAGATACTTTAAAATATGAGATTGCTAAGGAAAAATTTGTCTCCTAAGGATAAGGATGGTTAAAATTTTGGTTTATGCCTTTTCTGTCTTTCTTCAACATGTCAGTGTCTGTAATTACATTTTACACTGTGGTCTGCTGCTGTATTTTGCAGCATTACCTTAAAAGCCTTGCTTTTTTCAATAAACATCTGCCTACAACCTGATTCTTCATAGCTGTGTAATATTCCACCCCATGAACTTACCCTCATACTTGTGTCTCTGTGGCTGAACAGCATTTCCAGGTGTGGCTGTATGGGTTGTTCACTGCACAAGAGCCCCAGTAGAGGGGCTAATGAAAGAGGAATTCAGCTTACATGGAACTTGCCAAACCAGGCGTCCTGGTTGGGGCTGTGCCTTCTTGGTGGAAAGGGTGCTTGTCAGGCCATGAGACCATGAGACCATGAGACTGGGCACTGGCTGCCCAGCAGACACACCTTTTTCCCCATTTCTTCCTAGGGAAGAAAGACAGGGGAGTTGCAGTTGGACTCAGAGAGACAGTGAGGTTGTGAACCACTTCACTCACTACACCTCCCAACCCAAATCACTGACTGCTAATTAGTGATCAACTCTGAGAAGTGGAGTGAGTAGGTTAAACAAAATCTTTATTACTTTAGTGATAACCATTTCAGGAAAGAGAGAATTCAGATGAGCGTAGGCTAACATAAACTCCACTTTTAGGAAAAGCTCTCATAGAGCACATCGACTGGATGCTGACGCTGGCAGAGGCTCCAGGAGAGTGAATCCAGCTTTCTGGCAAAGCACTTACACACACATAAGCTCCATGCAGATCATTCTCACCTTTTCCTGAAGGCTTACAAGTAGCCAGGTTCCCCTGGCTCAACCTTGACCTGGAAAAGGATTTGAAATAGGGCAAGAGGGGCTGGCACTCATGTAAAGCCCTTTCCATGCCAGAAATTCTGCCTATTACTCTCATTCTCTCAGGAACTTCCCTGCCCAGCTGTGTCTTCTGAAAAATTAGATGATGGGGCACCTGGGTGGCTCAGTGGGTTAAAGCCTCTGCCTTCGGCTCAGGTCATGATCCCAGGGTCCTGGGATCGAGCCCCACATCAGGCTTTCTGCTCAGCAGGGAGCTTGCTTCCCTTCCTCTCTCTCTGTGCCTACCTCTCTGCGTACCTGTGACCCCTGTCTGTCAAATAAATAAATAAAATCTTAAAAAAAAAAAAAAAGAAAAAGAAAAATTAGATGAGGAAAGTTACCACCCTCCAAGGTCCTCTTCTGCTTGAAAAAAATCGTCCTTACATTGTGTGTTGCTAGACATGGACTTTTATTCGGAGCTATATTTAGTGTCAGCACTTGAATCAGAACATTCCTGTATTAAGATGCTATAATAGGTCTTTCCCAGGCCCCAGGCTCTCTGCCTCAGTCGCCCCCACGAGCTGTTCCTACGGGAGTTTTATCTGCTGAACCCCCCTTGCACAGGACTGGGGAGACCCCGGCCCGAGGTCTACATTGCCCTGCTCCTCATCTGCTTCCCCTCTGAAGAATGAGGGGCAGCCATTTCGAACAAATAAACCAAACAGATGGGAGAATTCTAAAAGTGCATTATTTTGTTTTTTAAAACACTTTCTTCCTAAATGGCTAAAGTGTATTTTCCCTGTTTCTCCTTCCAGGCAACAGCTTGGGGTACTAGCGTCATCATCCTGGTACCCTCCCCGACACTCCCCAGCCCCGCAGACACAGAGTCTGTGCCAATCCCCAGCCTGGCCTGTCCACCTGCAGCCAGCTCCTAAGTGTGACCTCCACCAGAGATGCCTCCACCCAGGGGTTAACTCTCTTCTCCTCCCTGAAACCCTGAGTGAGTATCCAAGAGGACACAGTCTTTCTAGGGAAAGTGTTACAAAAGGTAGAATGGCCCACTAAGCAGTTAACTTCGGGACCTCAGGTTCAAGGCAAAAGCACGAGGGGCATTTCCCCTTTCTCCAAGAAAGAGGTTGACCTCTGCTATGCCTCCCAACCCAGGGCGGGTCTCCCCTGATCCGCTACAGTGAACTCCAGTCCCCAGATCTCCAGGTGAAGGGGGTAGGATGGGTATTCCTGGTGCTGCAGGTGTGGGATGGATTTTCAAAACAAAGAGAAGGGACAAGGCTTCAGGGGAGAGGGAAGTGCCATCCCCAGACAGCTGCCCCCCACCTGGGAGCAGAAGGGAGGAGGATCCCAGCCCTGCGGGCACTCACTGGCCCAGGGTAGGCAGTCCCTTCCTGGGGGTGGGGAGCATAACCACTGGGGGGCTGAGTACCACTGCCAAAGCAATGTGGAGTGGGGAGACCCCAGGGTCATCTCTCTCAGGGCTCCTGGAGCAGCCCACACACAGTTGAGGACCACACTCACGTCTCCTCGGCATCAGGGAGCCCCAGGGCTCAGGTCTCACTGCAGAGAGGAAAAGAAAGGACCCACAGAGCTTCCCTGGGCCTGTGCCGTCCTGCTCCTCGGCTGTTCCCTCGAACTCCAGTGTCTGCACAAGCTTCTGGCACCTCCTGAGATCCAACCCATCAGTTACTGATGCCCAGGACTGCATCCCACACCTGCAAGGCTCCCCACATCCTGGGTGCCCGTTCCCCGGTCCTCACCCCTGACTACAGAACCCGACCTCCTCACCTCTTCAGCGATTATGCACCAAAGTTCATACTTTGGATCCTTTGCCTCTCCCCTTACACTCTGAAGGTTCCTCCTTTGGGGCCCTCGCAGTTAGGGGTCTGGAACTTTCACCCCTGCTTTGCTCTTCCTTAGCGGGTTAATCTCGGGGAATGCATTCGTGTTTCCTTCGCCTCGGTTTTCTGAGTCAGAGTGTGTTCCAGACACCAGCGCGTGGATTGGTATCAGTCCGCAGAAAGCGTGCTGGGAGCGTATGGCTGACGGAAGACACGGGGGACGACAGTGTCTGTATGTGCGGTTTGGGAACTGTCTCTCCATTACGCTAGTATCAGCTTCCCAGTCGAATTTATGGAGGAGGAGTGATCAAATGTTTTCAGGATTGAAATTATTATTATGGTAAGTGGTAACTACTTAATTTTTTATCTTATTGACCATCTTTACATGAGAAGATTAGAAGTTGGGGATTTTATTGGGGCCAATGCCCTTTATTTTGTTTGTATTTAAAAGGTCTCCAGAGCCCAGATTCCGGGAAACAATGAGCTCAATGCTTTTTGTAACTCTTTTCCTATGTACAACTCTGGAACTACTTGACTACAACTACGGGGGTTTAATACCCTTGTCCGAAGACATTTTCCGTAACAAACTTCAGAATCTCTTAAATACGTTCTTGTGGTAAATCCCTTTAAATTTTAATAAGACAATTCATTTGGTCTGTTTTGAAGAAAATGTTCTCTTTTCCAGGTAAAATGTTGCTTGTCCCTATCTGCTTTCTCTCTCAGGAAGGTCAACTTATATTTTTGTATTGGAGTATGGAAGGGGCGGGGAACCTTTCCATGTGTAAATTCACACAGTTCCTTGCTTCCTGGGAAGTTCACATTTTTTTCATGTCTTCATTATCCTTTTGTGTTTATTCTGCAAGAACTTCCTCCTCCAAAGTTAAACAGCTTTTCAATTAGTGTGTTCTTATTTTTAACTTTTTTCAAAATTCTGCATTTATTGTTCATACTCTATCTTAAAAGAGGTTCTGACATGGCTTTTTTTTTTTTTTAAGAATGAAAAAATAAAAATAAATTTAAAAAATAAAAATAAAACATGGGTGTTTAAACATTCCATTTTAGTTAATATACTGGGTCTACTATGTTTGCTTTTTTATTTTTCTCTCCCTTTGTGTTATGTTTGGTCTTATTTTTGGTCTTATTTTATTTTTTTCTGAAGTTTTTTATATATTTATTTATTTGAGAGAGAGAGAGAGTGTGTGTGTGTGTGTGTGTGTGTGTGTGCACAAGTGGGAGAGGGGCAGAGGGAGAAAAAAAGAGAGATAGAGTCTCTCTCAAGCAGACTTATTGCTGAGCATGGAGCCCGACGCGGGGCTGATTTCACAACCCTGAGATATGACTTGAGCTGAAATTAAGAGTCAGAGGCTTAACTGACTGAGCCACCCAGGCACCCATGTTTTATTTTTATTTTTTAAATTTATTTTTATTTTTTCATTCTTAAAAAAAAAAAAAAGCCATGTCAGAACCTCTTTTAAGATAGAGTATGAACAATAAATGCAGAATTTTGAAAAAAGTTAAAAATAAGAACACACTAATTGAAAAGCTGTTTAACTTTGGAGGAGGAAGTTCTTGCAGAATAAACACAAAAGGATAATGAAGACATGAAAAAAATGTGAACTTCCCAGGAAGCAAGGAACTGTGTGAATTTACACATGGAAAGGTTCCCCACCCCTTCCATACTCCAATACAAAAATATAAGTTGGTGCAACTTTTAGGGCAGAGGATTTAGCAATAAATACCCAGAGATTTAAAATGTGCAGGTCTTTTGCCCTAGACTTTCGTTCCTTGGCATTCCTTGTTAAAGAACATGATTAAGGATGGTGTTTGTTGGTTATTAATTATCAAGATCAATTTATTGCTTGCAAGGTCATTTTAATCAGGATGGCGATAACATGGAACAACTGTAGCCACAACCGAAGGTCAGTAGCTCTGCACTTGCTGGCTGATTGTGGTCCGTCCTCATGATGGAATCTTCTGGAACCACCACGGATGGTCTTCTGCCAGCTGTTACTGCCCAGTGAATACAGCCCACTACCAAAGAGCCTGTTTATTGAAGCCTAACCATCGTAAAGAAATACAAGCAAGACTAGAAGTTATCTGGAAGTGCCTTTGCAAACATGAAAGCAAGCGATACCATGAGGGACAGTTCTTTAAAGAGACATTTTTACCCTCTTCTCCTCACTTACCTCCATGTTCTGATCTTATCCCCTTTGCAATGAACTTACATTATTTTTATAGTAAGTTGAATTGTTTTCAAAAATAAAAAGAGAGAGAATGAGTGCAACCTGATCATATGTAAAATAATCGATCATAAGAAAAACACTTTTCCCTTTGTTCTTCCATCAGCATATATTTAAAATATAACATGTAATTTGTATATGGTTGATAAGAAATGTCCCAATGCACTAGGGAGTCTTGGGTTAATTTGAAAGTTATTTTTTTCTTCTGGGTTTTACCTTAACATGAAGCACCGTCCTTTGATGGGAGAAGTAAAACCGGGGGGATATCAGAGCCTGGGGGGCCCCACCTGAAGGCAGCGTACAATCCCAGTCCCCTTCTCCTGCTTGTTGCTGAGAGCTGTCCCTGCAGCCTGAGCTTCTGGGGACGTCTCAGATATATTGTGCATTGTCTCTATTTTGAGAACTTAACCAAGTCAACAACATACTCACATGGCGATACAAATGTAACCAAAACCTGATGCTTTGGGATCCAGGAATAATGGAAAACAATAAAGTCCTCCTCAAAACCATACAGCTGAAATCAGCTCTTTCTTTATAAAAACAGACACCCATTCCTACCTCAATGACCAGGTGACACAAACCGAGAAAACTGTTCACCCAAAGTATCTGGAGGCATAGATGGTCACATCTATTGGGTAGAAAATGAAAAACAGAGGACAGAATTTAATGACTTCAACACACCAAAGTCCAGATGAACCACTTACACTGATCTTCTAGAATGTTGACCCCAAGCCCATGATGGCCTCCCCTCCAGGCATGCCTTTCCCTGCTCACTCATTTCCTCCCTCTTGCTCACATCCACCCTCCTCTTCTGTCTCCAGCTCCTTTAGGTGTAGGGTTAGGTTGTGTACTTGAGACCTTTCTTGTTTCTTGAGAAAGGCTTGTATTGCTATATACTTTCCTCTCAGGGCCACCTTTGCTGTGTCCCAAAGATTTTGAACAGATGTGTTTTCATTTTCATTTGTTTCCTTGAATTTTTTTCAATTCTTCTTTAATTTCCTGGCTGACCCATTCATTCTTTAGTAGGATGCTCTTTAGCCTCCATGTATGTGAGTTCTTTCCAACTTTCCTCTTGTGATTGAGTTCTAGATTCAGAGCATTGTGGTCTGACAATATGCAGGGAACCATCTCAATATTTTGGTACCGGTTGAGACCTGATTTATGACCTAGGATGTGATCTATTCTGGAGAATGTACCATGTGCACTAGAGAAGAATGTGTATTCTGTTGCTTTGGGATGGAATGTTCTGAATATATCTGTGATGTCCATCTGGTCCAGTGTTTCATTTAAGGGCTTTATTTCCTTGTGGATCTTTTGCTTAAATGAACTGTCCATTTCAGTGGGGGGGGGGGACATTAAAGTCCTCTACTATTATTGTATTATTGTCAATGTGTTTCCTTGATTTTGTTATTAATTGGTTTATATAGTTGGCTGCTCCCATGTTAGGGGCATAGATATTTAAAATTGTTAGATCTTCTTGTTGGACAAACCCTTTCAGTATGATATAGTGCCTTTCCTCATCTCTTACTATCGTCTTTGGCTTAAAATCTAATTTATCTGATGTAAGGATTGCCACCCCAGCTTTCTTTTTATGTCCATTAGCATGGTAAATTGTTTTTCACCCCCTCACTTTAAATCTGGAGGTGTCTTTGGGTCTAAAATGAGTTTTTTGCTGATAGCATGTCAATGGGTCTTAGTTTTTTATCCATTCTGATACCCTGTGTCTTTTGATTGGGGCATTTATCCCATTTATATTCAGGATAACTATTGAAAGATATGAATTTAGTGTCATTGTATTGCCTGTAAGGTGACTTTTAGTGTATATTGTCTCTGTTCTTTTCTGATCTATGTTTTTGCTTAAAGGACCCCTTTCAATATTTCCTGTAGAGCTGGTTTGGTGTTTGCAAATTCTTTTAATTTTTGTTTTTCCTAGAAGCTTTTTATCTCTCCTATTTTCAATGACAGCCTACCTGGATATTGTATTCTTGGCTGCATGTTTTTCTCATTTAGGGCTCTGAATATATCATGACAAAAAAATAGGGAACGCTTCACAAATTTGTGTGTCATCTTTGTGCAGGGGCCATGCTAATCTTCTCTGTATTGTTCCAATTTTAGTATATGTGCTGCCGAAGGGAGCCCCCACCCTCCTCTTCTGACCATGTGGGGCAACCTTCCCAAATAACAGCCCGCCCTTAATACAGACTGGCCATACAGGCATTGTTCCATGTTCTCTATTGACTTAATCCTCATATAACTCTTCAAGGAAAGCAGTTCCTTAAGAAGAATTCTGGGGCCAGTTGGGGTTTTATGTGTTTACGTGTTTTTACCTCATTACTTAAATGATTACATTAGCTATTCTGAAACCTGGAATTCAGTGTTTAGAGCTAGAAGGAACAAATGAACAAGAGTGGGTTTATTCTCTGTGTAGCTGTTAAGAGGTAGGACAGAGTCATATAATGATTCTGTTTTCCGTGATGCTTTTCTAATTTAGGAAGATGAGTCCAAACAACTACTCCATCTGCCTCAACTTCGGAAGGGACCCAAAAAACAATTCCACAATTCTGTTTCAATTAACCTCGGTATGGTATTTTCAAGCCAGTCGGAGGAAGAGAGAGGGAGCTAG